>NC_079877.1:28873850-29543992 GCF_029227915.1 Hydractinia symbiolongicarpus
ACCAGTAGGCAGGAATGCAAGTGTGTACCGTATCGATAGCCAGTAAGCTAACTACTTTTCGTCATCTGTTTTTAGATAGGCTAGAAGGAGTTCACTCGTCATGTCATCTATGCTCGTCTAACTTTCAAACTCTTAGGGTAAATCTGGATAAGCAAGACAAACAGCTCTTTCAAAATTACCCACTATATGTGAGTAGTGTGACTGGGCTGTACCATAGCTACTTCTTTTGCGTTAGTCCTTTATCAATAAACGAAAAAGAAGCCCTGTCGGGAGCGCAATTTCAGAAAATTACGGATATCATATTTCTATTTCTTTCAATTCTCTGCCAGATGCATCTCGTACATACAACAACGGGTCAATGGTTTCAAGAAAAGTATTTCAAGACGTAGAAAAGAATTCTATAGTTACACATGTCGTCATCAACAAACGAATAGGAATAGGAAAAAGACTACAATTAAAAATGACATATTTTTATTTTTTCACACAAGTTACAATTATTGTTGACCAAAGGACAAAAACAAAGAAGAAACACTTAAATAATATTAAATTTGTGTTAAAAGTTAGGTTATCTAAGAAATTTTTATATTTTACGAACTATGTCTATTGTGTCCATTACATAGTCATTCGCCAAAAATTCAGCCATTTCTTCTGCTGTAAGACAATATTGAAAACGCAAACCATCATTTTCAGGTGTTGGGAATATCCAAATAAGGCCTGGCAACATGGGACCTCCTCCTGGTTGGATAAGATGTGCTTTACCCAGTCCAAAATCACATTCGTACATAGGGTGTTGTGCAAGAGACGAAAACAACAGATCATTGGTAAAAATATTCACTGATGGCATAATACTCATGAGAGATTCTTGATTTTGAAGCCAATTCATCAGATCCTGCACATAATTTTTCGACATAACATCATAATTTTTTCGTAACAGTAAACACGTTTCTTTCAAAGACATATTTAAGACATCTTTTACTGGTAATCTTTTACAAAGGTAAGGAACGCAATTTCCAAAATATCCTTCTGGAAGACCAAATCGTTTTCTGCTATTTACAACAGTTGCAATCATTGTCGTTTCGCATTTTTTCTGTACTCTAGCAGCCACCGTAGCTTTCCATATGATAGCAGTTAAAATATCATTCTTAGATAAGTACATATTCCCGGGCAAATCTTCAGAAAATCGTTCCTTTAAAGAGTCCAACTTTGCAAAAGAAATAAAAAACTCATATTTTGACATTTTACCTAACGAGGGCATTTGGGGAGGAGGTCCAGTTAAAGAAATATATCCTCGGTCAAGCAAAGAGGTAGGTTTTTCGCCATTTCCTACCAATAAAGACCGGTCAGTATTGTTAGAATATGTCCCAACGTGGCCATGTTTTGTGGCAGAAGCCCATGCATTCATGAAACGAAATATACCATGTGCATCTGAGAGAACATGGTGAAAGCTTACCACCAACATAAGCGAGTCGTCAGTAAGTGAAATAATTTGTGCAATAAAAAGAAATGCATCTTTTGCTAACAAAAATCCTTGAAGCTCAGGAAGAAAGATGTCTTTTTCTGGTAATTTCTCAATTTCAAAACCAACAGCTTCAACATCTTTGAAAGAAAAATTGGCCTTTGAATTTATTAATTTCACACCATGATTATCAAAATTCAGGACTCCACCACTGGTAGTATATTCAATGCTACCACACACTTCAGGATATTCTTGAAGGGTCACTTTCAAACCATCTATCATTTTTTTGACAGAAAAGGAGCCATCTGTTCCATCATTTTTGAAAAAGTAACAAAAGTTTACATAAACCTTTGGTTGGCAGACATCTAAAACACTTAACCAAATGCTTTCTTTTGTTGCAGATTTTGAAGAAAGCTTAATGATTTCATCGGATACTACTTTTATCTCCATTGTAATTATGTCGATGTTTATCTTCTTGTTGTTCCTTCTTTAGAAGTAGCCTAAATTAAGATAAATAAAAGTAATTCAAGGTATAGACAACAAAAAGTTCTGCTAGCTAGCAGAACTTATAGCTAGGTAGTTATTACAAAAAAACAATGAAAAAAGTAAATAAACTTACTAGGAATTAATGTTTTGATTTTGATTTGTTTAGCATAGTTTTTATATGTTTTGTTACCATTTAGTAAAACAATAAAATTACAACCATGTGCAATTAAAAATTGCAGTAATGGCAAAAATTTAGAGCTGATTAAATAAGGAATTAATTAGTACATCTGAATCTACTGAAGTAAGACAAAAAAACATTAGTATGCAAATTCTTTATTTAAAGAACTAAATAAGGAGAAGTGAAATTTAAGAAATGCAAACAAGGCATAACATAGCTAGCTAGCTATTTCATGCTCACATGCACGCTAAAACAAAGATGATTACTGAAAATACAAAACAAAAATTTTCTTCCTGTTTTTAAATTTTTGTTTCATTTTAATGATTATCGTATTTTTTTAAAGGAATACACACTTAGATAAGATAAGACAAACGCTCCACTTAGACCTTCTACTGATATAGTATTAACGGGTTTTAAACGAGATTAAATTTAGCCACCAAATTAATGCAAATTTCTCTTTAGGTCAGTAAGTAATTCATCTCTGAGAGTTTTAATGGTAATGAATGTGTACTATTAATTAGACAGACGATCTAGCTACAATTTCACTCGCTTTAAATTTTGCTCAAGCAGCTCTGGGCAGTAAGAGACAAGATTGCGGTGAGTATTCTGAGAATGTTGACTGGCTAATGTAAGAATTGGGTGCAAGAAAACAACAAGCATGCTGACATAAGTGAAACTCGTTGTACCTTGGCTCTCGTCCTCTTGAAATAAGATTTTATTTTCGGCACTATTGCTTTAGTCAATGTCTTTCTTACTACACAACTTTTGATAATAAGTGTTGATTTCACACAAGGTTTTGTCTGATGCTTGATGTTGCTTCTGTATTTTACGAGCTCGATATTTATCGCATGTCGCTTGTTGACTATCTACCAAATTTGGGTCGAATTATCTTTCTTTTGGTAAAAATATATTATATCACGAAAGAAAATGATTGGCAGGGTAAAACATATTCTTACAATAACAATCTTGCTATGAAGTTATCATTTGAATATAGATTGCTAAATTGTTCCTCCGTAATAACCCTTTATAATAATAAAATTGGGGCGGCTAGTTAAAAAAAATCAAAAATTTGTATAAATAGGGTTCAGTAAAAGTCAGTAACAGTTGGGCTGATGTGAAATTAAAATGACAAGATTATCGCTATCCAGGTAAGCTTTAAAAACTTTGTATAAGTAGGGGTATTGCCGCTTTGTTACCGGTAAAAGGATTAGAAACAATCAGGTTTATATTTGATCAAGTTTTATTATGCGCTGTTCCATCAGGGAACTATATTTCGCGGGAATTAATCTTAGCGCTTGCTTAATAATAATAAAAAATATTCTTGTGATGACTTCGTCGTCCCGTCTCTAGTTTATTATGACTAGGGGAAACCTCGTTCCCAAGCTTATTTTTTTCTTGACGGCACACGTTCGAACACTTTTAGGTGCGTAAGGGAAAATTAAATTGTCTCGTTTATCATTACCGCGGGTGCTGCATTATGGGTCATGTGTGAAGTAATTTGGAAATGCTTTCGACGGCTTCATTGTTATCAAGATGACGCAGATAAAATATAAGATTAGAAAATTGTATCGTTGTCAAAAATGAACAAACAATAAGATCAACTTGGGTCAGATCAGCCTTAGATGTGGGGCTCTTTCTCCCTTTATCGCAATCTCTCACACCAAAATGACTATTATGCTGGGAACAAAGTTACCGCACATTTTGGGTTGTTATACACCTATTAAGAATTCCACAGGATTCTAGGTAAATTTTATTTAGTTCAACAATAGATTACAAGACTGCTATTAATTTTGTAGGTGGTATATAGAACCTGTGTGCGCGAAGACTTCACATACTTTGGTATTTAGTATATAGTAGCTGTTTCCCGTGGAAGAATCCACTGTATTCTCATTTAATTTGTGTAGCAGATATACGTCCATCACAAAACAAACAATACAGCATCTTACATCTGCATTATTATATAAATGACCAAAAAAAATAAAGGTATCCAACAACTGCAGTATATATGTAACATTTAAAATCTAAATCTACTAAAATTACTGTTCTGACCATCTGACAAATGCGAAAATTATTCGGAAAGAAGTTTTCAAAAGCATTTCAAATTACATCTCACCCATAAAACTTAAATCACTCAAAACGTCACATACAAAAAAAGCTGATCAATGTCAAACCCAAATCTCTCTCATTGTATATGTTAAAATCAGTTAGTTTATTGCAAACCCTACCAAAGGTTGACACAAAATGTGAAAAATAAACAATAAATTGTGCGTAAGTAGAAATTTTTATCTAAGGTGTTAAAACGTTTTTTGATATATTGAATACGGTCCTTCCTAACTAAACTTTAGAGAAAATGTCAACAACAAAAAAAGGTGTTTAAACCTGAAATTAATAAAAATCACTTCTTTTAGCAACTTGCATGCTGTTATACCATCAATAAAGTAAACAAAATTTCAAATCTCACATAGTATTCTGTCACAAATGTTTTCATAAATTATATATAAAAGTCATAATGAGTCATGTTAAACAACAGCAATCAATCTATAAGTTCATTTTATGTCCATTTTTGCACCAAATTTGCAACATAAAATACAAATTCTTAATAATACTAATATCTCTTATTTTGGTCCTTCGCATACCGACGGTCTCCCACAAAAGTTTAATTAAAATGTAAAAAATGAGAGGTAACAACAAAATCAAAGTTTGCAAAATTTAATTATTTTGGTACACCTATCTACTGCATATGCTCTCTAAAACAATATTTTAATCCAAAATGCCAAAGAAAAACAGTTTGCAAGAAAATCAGTATTTCGATGATACTGCATATACTCTTTCCCCACAAAAGCTTCCCAAACTGTAAAAGAAAGAATGGTTGTAGGGAGTGCTTCTGATTCAAACAAATCAGTTTTTTGACATTTTGCATCTTGTCCCTACCCATTAAATCTTACACAAAATTTTAAAAAACTGTGATTTGGAACGCATCAAATTTAAATTGAGAAGGATCAGTCATTTCGGTATATTGCACAGAGTCCTCCCTGGTAAGAGTTTATACAAAATATAGAAAAACACAGCTTGCAAGGTGTAAAATCGAATTCTTCTTTTGTGTATATATGGTCCTTTCTCGCAAAATTAACATAAAATGTCAAAGAGGTTCAGATTTAACATCTATTAACACAACAAAAATCAGTTCTATCAGTATATGGCATGCCATTGTCTTCCACCAAATGTTCCCATTAAAGTTTCACAGGTACAGCCTGTAAATTAAAAACAACTAAGATCAGGTATTTTGGTCTAGCTCATACCATTCTGTCCCAAATAATTTACATAAAATGTAAAAATTGAGTGGTAAAACAGAAATTTGCGAAATTCCATTTTTTATATGCATATATTGTATATTATATGCTTTCTACAACAATAAGTTAATTCAAAATGTCAAAAAAAAAGAAAAATATAACTTAGAAAGAATATAAAATTGAAATCAACAAAGTAGCTCTTTTGGTGTATTAAATATGGCCATACGCACAAAAGTTTACACTAAATGTAAAAAAATGGTTGTGTTTAGTAATTCTAAATTTAAAAAAGGGAGTTCTTTTAGCATGCTGATTTATGTCTTTACCCACAACCTCTTACATGAAAATGTAAAAACCACATTTGAAACAAATTGAATTTACATTATAAAAATAAGTAATTTCTGAACTTTATTTTCAGAATATTTGCAGGAAAAGAACTTCGCAAACTAAAAAAAGAACCAGGAAATTTTTCTGGGTTAATAACATTTGATGGGTTTTGTGGGAATTTATATCTATATATAATGTGGGAACATATGTATAATGTTAGAGTTGAATTTCTTATTTTAATATAAAAACATAAAAAGCTTGCAAGGTGTAAAGTCAAATTCTACAAAAAATAATTCTTTCGGTATATTGCATGATCCTTGTGCCACAAAAGTTAACACAAAATTTCAAAAGAAAAGCAAATCAAAAACCCATGTAAGTACTGCAACAAAATCAAAAATATAAAAAAGCAACGTAAATTTTCCACATACTGTCAAAAACCTCTATCGATTAAGAATTTTCAAAAACAGGTTTTTTTGGTGTAAGCATGTAGTAACTCTCTCGAAATGGTTTAAAGTTTTTTTAAAAAAACACAAAATGTCATAGTAAAAACATCTAGAACATCAGAATTACTGCATGTTAAATAAAAATCCTTTTGTCATATTGCATGCAACCGATGTTTAGTTACACAAAATGTGAAAAAATACATTATATATTTGCATAAAAAAGAGTCCTAAGATAAACTACAGTACCTAGCTACATACAAGAGCAACACAAAACTCACAGGTTAGCTAGGTATACTGGGAGTCTTTAGTTTAATGCTAACATTAGCTAGCTACAGCAGCTAATAGCTAATATCACATCTAACTTATGGATGTCAAATATGGGGACATAACAAAAGCATCTACCTGAATAGAATTATCTCCCTTCAAAATAAAGCAATTAAAATTATGAACTTCAAAACTGCAAACAGCCCTACTTCTCTATTATTTAATAAATCCAAAATACTTACTTTTCCTGACACAATTAAGCTGAAAGACTTTTTATTTGCGTATGATCATTATCATAAAAATTTGCCTAAACCTCTGCAAGGCATTTTCACTCTGGTTGCAAATACTCATACCCATAATACTAGAAATGCATCAAACAATAACCTAATACTTCCAAATGTTAGTACCACTTGGTATGGAATTTATAGTATAAAATATCAATCAATCCGTTGCTGGAATACAATTAATAACCAACACAGTGATAAAAAGCTGTCATCACTATCCAAAAACCAGTGCAAAAAAATAATTACAAATCAATTGTTAAGTAAATACTTATAAGGAATATATATAAACTAATAATTTATTTGCTACACTTAAATTTAAATTTAAGTTTAATTAGTTATTCATTTTTTGTATATATATAGCTATATTTTTTATTTAATTTTGTTTAATTTTTGTTTATCTTATTTCATTCATTGATTGTTTTTCTTGTGTTTTTTTGTTTGTTTTTCTTGTGTTTTTTTGTTTGTTTTGTCTTTGTCTTCTAATTTATTTCTACTACGTATATATATATATGTCTATCTTATTTTTTTGGTTGACAGGGGGGCTAGTTCTTGATTAGATTTATCTATTTGACTAGCTCTCCTGTTAGGTTAGATTATTGCATTATTTATACTCTAGACAATTTTTTTTTTTTAAAAAGTTTATTTTTTGTAATCTAACTTAACAAATAAATGTATTTACTTACTTTACTTACTTACTTACTTACTTACTTTATGAAACTAGCTATAAAACATGTCTGGCATCAATAACATCATCCAAACTGAAAAAAAACATGAAAAAACCTTACAGAACCTTGGTATGAATAATTTATAAAACCATGCTCTTCTTCAAATGTTTTTTTAAAGATTTATTTTTAATTAAAAGATTAGAGAATACAAAAAGAACAACCATGTTTTTCGTAATCACAAAATTTTCCGTTCTATGCTGGGAACTTCATTTAACAGTCCGTATGCTTTGTGAATATCTAATACCGTTTCATATATAGCGATACCTATATATATATATGCTCTTATAATTTTTTTTAAGCCTAAGGTTATATATTTATATAGTTATTAGCTGCGGGTTATATATTTACACGCTATGTGCGATTTCTATGAAGTACAGCCCTAACTTTTTTAGTTAAATTTTAGCGTACAGCCACTTCATAAAAAAGTGACCCGTGATTTTCATGTCGTGGACTCACAGTTTTACTCACGCAAGGGAATTAATATATAAGACTAACCGAATGCTAAAAAAATGAGTTTTATTTTTTAGAATAACGAAAAAAAAAGAATTAAAAGTTTCAATTCCCCCTGATTTGCGCTTTTTTTAACTTGGTAAATTTAAGCGTAACGCCACGTCGTTAGAAAGTGACCCGTACTTTGCATTTCGTGGACTTACATGGTTACTCACACAAGCGTATTATTATATACACTAGTGGATCCCCATGGAAGAACCCACTGAATCTCTCATTAAACCGATATAAGGGATAACAAAAATAAAACATACAACACAGTTTTTGAATTTTCAAAACTCACATTTCAACCTCAACCCTGAGCTCTTTGTCTCTTTTATAACGGGATGGCAAAAACAGAAAAAAAGCCCTGGGATCGAGGTTGCTCACAATCTGCATTATTCTATGTTTATAACCGGTGAAAAAAATATCTAGAAATATAAGCATATGCAACAAAAAAAAATTATAAAAAAAATTATAAAATAAAAATGGAAAATGTCCAAAAAAATCAAAGGCGTCTAACAACCGTTACGTACAAAGCGAAATACGCTAAAACTATATACTTGCTTTGCCATTCCAGAAGTACAACAGGGAAAAAAGGATACCAAACATTAAAAAACAATCCAACATTTTTCGTTAAGTCATACAAAGTCAGCTATTCATTCTATTGCATACGGCAAACCTTCCAAAGTTATACTCAAAACATAAGAAATTAATAGTTCAAAACACATAAAACAGAAATATAAAAACTTGAATCATTTGGTATATTGTATATCTAACGAAATATTTCAATCCAAAATATTAAAAGAACAGTTTGCTTTAACAGACCCAAACTTATAATTTAGAAAACCACGCATAAAATCAAAGAAGATAACAATGCAGTGTTTTCAAATTTAAGAATCGAATATATTTCAAACAACCGTAACGTAACAGATGTAAACAACAAATGTAAACAAGATTTAATTTTGTTTACATTTAGATTTATTATGACGACATCAACACTTTAACAATTTAAGTTTAGGTTTTAGGTTTGTTACACAATGGGTAGTGTTAAAAACACTAACAACAGAAAAATTAATTTTTACAGTTTTAGTTTCAGCCTCTACATGTACATGTACTACATTTAACGGTCTATTGCATGGACACAAAAAAGTTCAGTTAGTTTGATATACAATAAAAAAAGTAAACCTGCGTCATACAAATGTTCATATGTAAAACTATCAAGCTTAGACATATTTTTAGGATATTCTAAACTTCTGACCCATTTTTCAGAGTATATTGCTACAAAATAAGTGCTTAAAGATAATTAATTCTGATATATATCACAACCAAATCTCGGTAGAGGTTAGGGGAAATAGCAAAGCACGGTTTTTTTATTATGTGGTGTCATTCGTAAAGAGTGAGCCAATGACATAAATTTTTAGGATTTACGTACAGAGCACTTTGGTTACACTCATAAGCGCAAGAAATGCAGACATAAAATTTGGTACTTATTACAAAAATACCACTGGTTTTGTTTACAAAAGAGAACAGCCTCGACGTTGTTTTTGATGTTGTTCTTGCAGGTAGCTTAGCTACCCTATTCGGCGATTCGGTTTGACGTCATAACAAATTTTTTGGAGGAGAAAAATTTCTGTCTTTTAGGGGAAGAGAGTGCAGAGCTAGGCACATTTTGGAGTTTTAAGGAAAATGTTAGAAAGTTTGAGCAAAGATAATTTTTTGGAGCAAAATCTAGATAGCTAAGCATCATTTCCAGACAGATTATTGTGGTTACCTTTGGTTAGCTAATTATTCTTCCATTTCCACATTTTTTAGCATTCTTCCAACTACAAACTAGGTTTGATGACGGATTAAACGAGCATTTATTACTTAATAAAATAAGTCAAGTTTAAATATTAAACTTTTTCGCTATAGCTAGCTAGACTAAGTATGAAAGGACAAGGCTGAGATTTTTAGCTCGGTTTAAAGTCAAAACTTAAGGTTACTGTAAAGGAAACAATTTATTTTTTAGGTTTTTTGCAAAAAATTCATAACACACAGAAAAAAAAATTCTCTTTCCAATGACATATTTTATATTCTATGAAAACATTTGGAACATCCCTTTTTTCTGGAAAAAGCCTTTTTAGAGATGTTATATCCTTCACACCTTTGAAAAAATATGTGCAAAATGAGTTGAGCATATTTTTTGTAACCATTATGCATAATATGGAACTCCCGTACAAAAATATGCATAATAATATTTTCTGGATAGTTTACTTTCACTATCGAATTAAAAAAAATCAAAGTTAAGGAATATGCATATGAACTGTCTCTTGTAAACCTGACTTCTGTCTGTTAATAATTCTGAAGCGTGCACGCATATTCAGCATAAAGAAAAAGTTCGTACTTCTATCACTTTCTGCATACTCAGTTCACACATTTTTATAACACCTACGAAAATCTTTAAAAACAAATATCTCGTTAGTAAATTTTCGCATACATGCCTTTACGTTTGCGGTCTCTTTTTCCGAAAGCTTCCTATTGGCTCATTGAAATTTTCGGTAATAAAAAGCTGAATTATGCACAAAAGGTTCCCGGATTTTTTTGTATAAATTGTTGATTAGCGAATTATGACGACAGAAGGAAAAAAATATGCATTTTTTTGAATGATTATATATAATTACAAATAATTCCATAACGACGTTATTAGAAAAAAAACCCGGGAACCTTTTGGAATTTAATTTATGTTGGATATAATGGTGCGAAAACGGGAAATCTGCGACCACGCGTTCGGAAAAAGAAGCCATTCTAAAATGTACGGTGAAAAAAAATTGGTGTGTGTTTATTTTATTATATTTTCTTTTTGGAAAATTACCATCTCACGAAAATAACACCATCAAAAAAGTCTTTCATCAAGCATTCAGAAACAAAAAAAACTACTCATCAAGTGAGTTTTTTCCTTTACAGTAACCTTAAGAAGAAAATTACATCACAGTTTTTAAAATTATATTACACATACTACAGAACACCTGCGGGAAAATTCTTTGTTTATCAAGTTACCCCATATGGGTAATATGGAAGATTTCTTCATAAAAAAACTCAGAAACCTTTTCAAGTGGATTACTTTTACATTAACAAAAATTGAAAATTTTTAAGATGAACTTTTGCGATTTTGTCATTTATTAGTTTTCAAATTTCTCGCTGGAAATTTGTAAGGTTTAAAACCCATTTCGCACAGTAACTTTTTCGTCCTTATCATAATGTCATAAACATAAGCTATGCAACAACTTTTCCAGGAAAAAAAACACATAAAGAGAAAAATATTGTAAATTAATTTCAAGCCGATTAGTCCCTGCAGCCATTTTGGTGTCAGCGGTATGAAAACTATGCTAAAACTATACTAAGTAAAAGTCCTATTACTTCAATAAAAATTGAAATAATGACTTGAAACTTAGTATTACATGTTTTTAGACCAGTTTGATGAAATGAACCCAAAATTGTTTTTGCTACTATCATAGTTTTTGAGTTCCTGAATTTAGCCATTTTTGGAGACGCCAATAAACTGTTTTTGACAGCATATCATCTTGACAAGCCATGTGTACAGAAAACATTCAAAGTGATTCTCAGGATTTAAAATAATTCAAACTGATAAAATGTGTCCCAGGTTTAGGATATATCTTATCCAGCTCAGAGAAAGTGGGAATGAGCTTCTAAGGCACGGTGCCAAATACATAATCTAAATTTTATGCCGTATAAATACAGAGTGGTTAGAAGTTATTTTTTTGTCCACCTGGATCTGCAACACGTTTACTTGTACTAATCGCTCAGCCTGGTGCCACTCACAATTAATTTTTGAATATCTACAGGAACTTATTATGCAAAATGAAAATTGCTAAACAACTGTATTTGCTTTGCAGAAGTAACAATAGGCTTCATCATAAGTCCTGTGAATGTTGGTTTATGAAAAATGTATTATACCTTTAATGCTATAAGCGCTCCACTGAATTTGTAACACATTACACTAAGTGTCCTCCGTGTGACGCAGTTTACCCTTTACAAATTTTAACCTGGAGGCTTTAGGTCTTCCGGCTCCAAGCGAATAATACGTCTGGCTATACCTTCCAAAATTTTGTTATTTCATAAAAGAAGTCCGAAAATCCACAAAAATTTATTTATGAAAAATAGGTTTCTGTTCGATAAAAGAAACCTGAACATTTGCAGAAAATTATTGATGAAATATAGGTTTCTGTTTGTCGTGACAAATTTAACCAACATGCAATGCCTTGCATACCTAACTAGCTATATACTCAAGTCTTGACTGTTTACTGTTATGGGAGGTCCAAATTGATAGCAGGTAGCTATCTTTATTTAAAATGACAGAATGCTTTGAAAAATATTGTGTGTAGCTAGCTACATAAAAATAATATATTTAGCTCTTGTACTTTATCACTTAATTATTTAATAACAAATGTACCCCGGGGGTACTGGCATGGTACTAGCTAGCTAGGTAGCTTAAAATCATAAAATAAATATTATCCAGATGTGACCATCCCTCATCATCAGACATCAGAAAGGCATTTCTGTTCTTTACTTCTCATTGTGGGGTACCTGAAATTCTTGTAAATCCAATGAAAAAAAATTACTTAAGACTTCCTCTTCTTTCCCTATCACCACTCTTGGCATTTCTTAGCATGTCTTCAGTTCGAAGCCACGATTCCTTAGCTTCCAACTGCGTCTCGTTCACAAGTTTCAGCGCTAGCCAATATGATGGACAACGTTGAGGAACCCTGGGTGATTTTACAAAAATGTGGTTCTGCCTTATGATTTTCAGATTTTTGCTGCTGATATCAGCATATTTTAGCCCTTGAGTGCCACACCTCTGTATATATAGAAGTTATTTATCTTTAAAGAAAATATTTTTCAGCTCGAGACACAACAACAAACTTAATAAATTTAGCTCTGAAAGAAACGGTTAAAAAATCGTTATACACCAAAATTCATTTTTCTATCAAATAATACACACCTGCTTTTTGTTCGCTTTCTCAGTTAGGTCGCTAGCTAGCTTCTTTTTTGAATAAAAGTCAAATCAGTTTTTTACTTCGATTACTAAACTTCGCTTCATCCCAAAGAGAACGAATTAAAAATGTATAGCCACTTCCAATCAATTCTTTTTGTGATGTTATATCATTAAACGTCTTTCTTCGTTTTGAAAAAATATTTCCACATCAACAGTTTGTTTTTTACATTTTAGATTCAAACAAGACGTATGATATACGCAAACAACCTCGCCAAAAAGTTTATAAAAAGCTGAAGTTAGACACGATGTATTTTGCTATTCGGATAGGCAATAATATTGATAGAAAATTTCTCGAAATTTCAATTTTCGTTAGGTCAGTCTGTAAACACGTCCTCGCGGGCGAGATAGTAAAAAGAAAAAAAAAGTAAAAATAGTTACCAAGATGAGATTCGAACACACGACTACTCCCGTGTCGGTGCTCAGAGAGGCAAAAATTTCCATTCTTGTAGGACACATTTGCGTTTTAATACAAGCTCACGAGCTTGTAATTACATTCATATTCGAATGCGATACAACCTCGTTCCCAGAACACAAAAATGGAAAATATAGAAAAACATAGAAGCTTTAATCTAACCTCATGATGAGTAAACTTAGAGATGGGAAAATGTTTCTTCTGGCGCAGTCGCATGCGCGTACAACAGTGACGTCATAGCAAATCAACGACAATCTCTATTAATCCGGCACCATCCTATACCATCCCATATTAATCTACATAGGACCTAGTATTCACTACAGATGAAGTCATCAATGTAGAATAAGAGGTCCAATATTTTCTAGCACAATTCCCTAAGAATCAACACGCACATCTCGGAGGGAAATAACCACGCTAGGTCGAGCAGAATGAAATCCTCCGACAAACAAAAGAATTGTATATAATAAAGAGAGAATGGAATCAAAAACAGTCAAACAATTTCGTGATATTGCAAAAGGTCGTGGATTAACAGGGTATTATAAGCTACGTAAAGGTAAATTAATTAGCTTAGAGGATGTACCATAGAGGCCACCTAAAAGGCTTCCAGCTAAGCCAACGGGGGATGTACTGCAGTATACTTAGAGGCCGCCTAAACAACTGGCTAAGCCCATAGTACCGGGGGATATGGATATCTTCGAGGAACAGGAGATGGCCAAGACCCGTCCAACTATCGGGGGTAAAATCGGAGAATGGTGCAACTGGGTATTACCCCCATCTCAGATGGACGCCTTCGAGAAACAGGAACTGTCGAAAAATCATTCCATTGTAAGGGATAAGATGCAGGAATGTTACAACTGGCTAGTTGATGCTGTCCCAAAGCCTATAAAAGAAGGGGTCATGAGTAATTATGGAAAATTCAAACGCGGGGTGATGGAGATCTATCCCAGGGTAGCAAATACAAGACCTACGCTGCATGATGAGCTCGAATAGGAGGCTAACGAGGACTATCTACATGAACAGCCAGGACAAGATTTTACCCCCCAGGAACATAAGCATGCCCACCATAGAACCTTCTGAAGTTTCCGCATTCCCGGTATAGGAGGAGCGGCCGTCGACGGGTATATAGGGATGGTGCGACCAAACGTGAAAACCTTGGTTGAGGAGTAGGTAAATAATATGGGGTCGGCAAAGATACAGCTGTCACTATGGATACATTGGAGAAAGCCAATAGAGGGAACCAAAGACTATGAGGAGGCGAAAAAGACATTACATAGTAATATGGCCTCAGTATTCCAGGGTAGCAACGTAGATGATATGCTGAATACTATGTTTGCCCAAGTTAAAACACATGTGGAAAACCCGGCATTCCCCAAAAGTGGCTTTACAATCGGTCGAATACTACACCTTGATGTAGATTTCCATAAATTGAAACTAACAAGAGGCTCATCGTACATCAAACTACCTAAGTGGATAGCTTCGAAAAAGGCAATTCTTAATCCAAAAAATGAAGATGAGGAGTGCTTCAAATGGGCTGTTATAGCATCCCTGCATCATGAGGAGATTGAAAAAGACTCACAAAGAATAGGCAGGGTGAAACCTACGCAGGCCTATACAATTGGGAGGGTATAGAGTTTCCGACAAGCATCAAAAGCATATATAAGTTTGAGGAGAACAACAAGGGGATTGCGGTAAACGTCTT
This sequence comes from Hydractinia symbiolongicarpus, assembly GCF_029227915.1. Classification (NCBI taxonomy): domain Eukaryota; kingdom Metazoa; phylum Cnidaria; class Hydrozoa; order Anthoathecata; family Hydractiniidae; genus Hydractinia; species Hydractinia symbiolongicarpus. Next base: position 28,888,954 of record NC_079877.1, read on the forward strand.
ATACATAACGGAAAAAAAGATCAACATCCTACGTCGATCGGTGCACAACGGACGTGCCAAGGTGGTGACCCTATTGCTTATCGCAGATGATAAAAAGACTCACTATACAGCTGTCAAAAGTTTATCGAGGCTCCTGGGCCAAGAGATCTCAAGTAATATGAATGCAATGCACTTCTGCCTAAACTGCCTACAGGGCTTTCCCACAGCCGAATGGAGGGATAAGCGTTATAGGTGTTCCCTACACCACGGGGCTGTTAAAATTATAATGCCGGAAGAATCCGAAAAATGGTTATTCTACAGAGATTTCCAGATGCAATTTAAGGTACCCTTTGCAATATACGCCGATTTTGAAAGCTTATTAATACCAATGGAAGAGGATGCCAGGGAGACCAAGACTAAAAGGCTGAGCAAGCACGTACTTTCTGGATGGTGTACATATAGCACATTTGCCTATGGGGATGTACCAGATCCTCTAACGGTGTACCGCGGCAAGGACTGCGTTGCCCGCTTTGTCAACCATCTGGAGGATTAAAAGACTATATAATACCTACCCCAAGCAGAACATGCGGAGATCCTTAAAAGAGAACATGATGGGGCATCGAAATGTCATATCTGCCTAAAACCCTTCGATGACGGCAAGAATAACCGTAAAGTCAGGGACCATTGCCACTATAACGGGTTATATAGGGGTGCAGCGCATAATAACTGTAATCTCAAATACAAGATACCCAGCCACATACCCGTGATATTCCACAACCTTTCGGGATAAGACGCCCATCTGTTTATAAGGGAATTGGGTGAAAAATATAATACTCAGGACATTGGCTATACTGCTGAAAACACCGAGAAGTACATCTCTTTCAACGTCAAAATTAAGGTACCTCTTGGAGGTATGGGATATGGTGATGGCGAGAAGTACAAGACAATCGAAATCAAGTTTATCGTTAGTTTTCGATTTATGGCCTCATCATTGGATAAGTTGGCAAGTAACCTCATTGGTACAATTGAATTCGAGAGCATAGACGCCGAATACATGGCAAAGTTTTGGTGTAAAAATTGTGAATCAATGAGTACCACCAAGCAGCTTAATCGGGACCAGATAAAGGCAAATGTACCATCAATTACCAAATTTATCGACAAGGATGATGTCTTCAGACTGATGCTGAGAAAAGGTGTGTACCCCTATGAGTATATGGATTGATGGCAGCGATTCAAAGAGTTGGAGCTACCCCCCCCAAGAATGCATTCCATAGCAGGCTGAATATGAAGGGCATCAGCGATAGGGACTATACCTATGCAAAAGAGATATGGGATGTCATTACCCCAGAGGGTGACAACGTCACCATGACATCTACCATGACATCTACCTGACCATAGAGGTCCTGCTATTAGCTGACGTTCTCGACACGTTTCGAGACGTCTCCTTGGACAGCTACAGCCTTGACCCTGCACACTTCTACAGCGCACCTTGCTTGGTATGGAATGCAGCACTGTAATTTACGGGTATAAGGTTAGAGCTCCTTACCGACCCGACATGCTATTGATGTTCGAAAAAGGTATCCGTGGAGGTATAGTCCAAACTGCACATCGTTATGCCAAAGCAAAAACAAATACATGGAAGACCAGTACGATCCGGAGGTTGAATCAGCATACCTCCAGTACCTCGACGCCAACAATTTGTACGGCTGGGCGATGCATCAAGATCTGCCAACAGATGGCTTTAAAAGGATTCGGAATGTTGAGTCTTTCACAGAAAGGCGGATTGGAAAGCTCGTTGAAGGGAACAAGCATGGGTGCATATTGGAGGTTGATCTAGACTACCCAAGAGGGCTGCACGATAAACATAATGAGCTACCGTTCCTACCTGAACGCATGATGGTACATAAGGTTGAGAAGGTGGTCCTGAATCTGGGTGATAAACGTCGAAATGTGGTGCATATCAGAGCCCTTCATGGGGCTATAAAACATGGGCTTGAGCTCAAAAAAGTACATAGGGTCATCTGGTTCAACCAGAAGGCATGGCTGAAAGGGTACATCGATCACAACACAGGGTTGAGAGCGGCTGCCGAAAACAAGTTCGATAAAGTGTATTTGTCAAGACGATGGAGAATATCCGGAACCACTGCAACATCCAGCTGGTTGCCAATGAGCTTGTGATGAAGCCGAATTTCAAGGGTGTAAACCGGTTTAGCAAGCACCTCTTAGGTGTTAAAATGGGCAAGACCGAGATCAAGATGAACAAGCCGGTGTATATAGGACAGGCCATCCTGGATATGTTGAAGTTAGTCATGTACGAGATCCACTACGGCTATATGAAGCCCAAATACGGTAGCAAGCTGCGGATCTGCTATATGGACACAGACTTATTCGTATACCATATACGAACCCACGACTTTTATGATGATATTAAGCAGGACGTTGAAGCACGCTTCGATACAAGTGCGTATAATGCAGATGATAGGAGACCTCTCCCTATAGGGAAAAACAAGAAGGTTGTGGGTCTGATGAAGGATGAATTGGGTGGTGAAATAATGACAGAGTTCATCACCCTCAGGGCCAAAATCTACGCCTTTAGGAGCCTTACCAAGGAAGACGGTGATCGAAAAGCAAAGGGCGTGAAGAGGTGTGTCACAAAGATGTCGATAACCTTCGATGACTATCAACGATGTATAGCAGAGGGCGTTGACATATACAAAAGCCAGATCTTGATCCAAAACAAGGGCCATAAGGTATATACCAAGAAGGTGAACAAGTTGGCACAAAACAGGGCAGACGATAAGCGGGTTGTACAACCAGATCAAATTACGACGCTTGCAAGAGGCCATTACCGCCTGGCGTCTACAGGGAGATAAAATGGAGGCATGCTTGTATATTGCTATACTCATGCCTTATGCCCTGATTGCTTACATACTTTTTCGATATCGAGGTATAATAAAGATGTCGTCCAATATTGCACAAGTATTCGACACAGCCAACTCTGCAGAATATGCAAATATCGAGAAGCCCATTGATAAGCGTCAAATTTTAAAGGAGGCCCTATGCAAAGGTAAAGGGTATCTCCTACGTGAAGTGTACGGAAGGGTTCATTGAAAAAGCCCCCGATGAGGTGGTAGAAAAGGTACATGCCGAGTACGTACAACATGAGATTTAAGAGATGCCAATATGTCAACCTGGTTAACAATTTTGTAAATTTGGATAGCGTTAAGGCCCTGAAAAATGATATCAATAATAACCCTATTATTAAAGACTCTTTCGCGGACTTGGGCATACTGGTATATTGTACCTTCAGAAAGTTTCTGGTACCTATTCTCATTGCGGGGCATACGGCAAGACATATCAGTACCAATAAGAAAGAGAACGCGGAGAAGGAAGCGGATACGACGGAGACGGCACTATAAATAAAATGAGTGAAGAGGAACAAGAACAAGAGGAGAGAGTTATAACAAAACCACCGAAGAACGAGGGTCGTGTGGCAGCCGGCAAGAGACTTGCCGAATGGAACCAAAAGAACAAGGCCGACTTAAAGAAGAACGTGGAGAAAGGTACCTCACAGGATGATAAGGAACCTGCCGCAGTTTCCAGCAAGTCGATGGACAGTGTCCACATCACATGGCGGTAGGCATCTGGTATATGTTTGGCAAGGGTAAAAACAAACCCCAAAACACCGCACCGGAGCCCCAACAGGGGAAACAGGACAAAACCCGACCTCAGATTGACATCTTCAAGATGCAATAATTTTGATAAAAAATGACACCTATTAAAATGGCAAGTAACGTAACACCGAAAGAAAAGGAGATTTTAGATATGCTAAATGAAACAGTGGTAGACCTTAGTTTCACCTTTGCGTATGCCATGGCAGGTAAAAAGTTCCTGGGGATAACAAGGCCATCTACAAAAATGGACACCAAAGACGTCCTCAAGATGGTTGTTTATTTTTCAGTAGCGAGAGCAAGTCGTGGAATGGCAGTGTCCAAAGGGTGGTTACCCTCAACCATTGTGCCTAAACAATAATAGACCGTCCAGTGAAGTTTCTATTTACCCCCGGGAGTAAATAGAAATAATGGAAGAGGAGGCTAAGGAGTGCCATAAATGTCAAAAACCTTACCCTTGAACCAGTTCAAGTCAAAGGGCAAAGGGCAACTTACAAAAACATGCATTCCCTGCCTTGATCTTGGAAGGGTATCAAAAGGTACGACGGAACGTCGCATTTACATGCAACCCCCATATCAGTTAATAATTCCCCTACAGGATCATATCCAAGTCCAGTGTAATGAGGGGTATACCTGGGAGAATTATGAAAGACATGTAAATAAAAGGGTACGATTTAGATATGATGAAACTTTCAATCGCCCAACACTTGCCAAAGTCACTAATGCATTACGACATGCACATTATGCCATAGTAAATGGACATCAAATGTTGTAGGGTATGCAAAAATACATTACCGCCGCACAAATTTAAAATTAGGGGCAATGCTCGAACTAAAAGTTGCATAGACTGCCTGACTAAAGCCAAGAAAATGGCGGCAACTCCTAAAAATAGGGACAACGAAGACGTTGAAATAGACCCTTGCTATTGATAGGAAAATTCGGGGGCTTGAAAAGGATGAAAACCACCTAATCCTGTATGATATACTCACATATAACATTATACCCAAATATATCAAACTTATTGGGGATAGCCCAGAGAAGGAACTACTTGTTAAAAGGTACCGCAATGCATTGCGATGCCTTGAAGGCAAATTAGTATGTACTCCACCACCCCTCGAATGCAAGGCTGGAGGGACTAATCTCTGCCCTGCCTGTTGAAGGTCCTTGGTTAATAACCACGGGGTACATGGGTATGTGGGTCATGCTTTGGAGTATATCCGAAGGTTCATAATCGGAAGTGGAGTTATTAGTAAATGTGTGTCGTAAGAAATCCGCATACGGCGATCTTTACAGGTCCGACGTCTTGTGGAAAAACACAACGCGTCCTGGATCTACTGGAAAATGAATACAGGCACCACTATCACAATACAGTGATACTTTGCTCTACCCTACGGTGGAATGCCACCTATCTTGAAAGAGCCTCACTTTGGAAGGATAGCTATGTGTTCCTGATAGACCCCAGGGATCAACTTTCCGAATGGATAGCGAAATTGTCTTCATTGCTGACGGAAGCCTCGATAAGAAAAGGCAGTCCATGCTTAAATTAGCTATCAGTGGTAGGCATCGCAAGCATAGCCTGTGCTTTTTAACACAAAGCTATACGGCATTACCAAAAAATTGAGAAAAAAAAATTGAGAAGGCAGAAGAAAGCCTTGTTTTATGGTACCCCCACGACGCAGTGATATGAGGCTAATTGACGAAGAGACGAATCTCATCTCGGATTGGGGCGAGATCAAAATTGAGCTAAAAAATTCTAAACATGCGTGCCTTTTTTAAAGATTGGAACACCCTAGGAGTTGGAGTATCATCGAATGATCGGTTATAAAATCCCCCGGCCAAGCGCGATATATAGAAAGATGTCGTCACAAGTTAAGTTCAACACAGGAGCCATCGGAACCTTGGCTAACAACCTGGACCAACCACTCTTCAAACCAGCCGATTTAGGACGTTTCCTGGGCATCGAAAAGATTGCAGAGTGCTATCGAGTTATTTCCAACATTGCACGCCATGAGATAGGCTTGGTTGGTCACCAACCCCCAAAAACAAGACCAAAATGGGCATGATGCCTTCGTGACATTGGATAATGCATTAGAGATTGTTCGTAGGTCAAAAAATCCCAAGGCAGTGGGCCTAATCAAATGGCTGGCCAGAGCAGGTGTGAAAAAATTACAGGATGTAATTAAAGAACAGCTTCAAGCCCTTAAATACAGGGATGGGACAATGGCCATACCTGATGATGAAATTGAGGAGAGGGACAACCAACTCCTGGCACTCGGTGATGAGCTCGAGGATAGAGATGAGCAGCTTAGTGTCCTTAAGCAGGATAATAAGGAACTATGGCAGAGACATAGAGACGTCCCGCGTCGATATCAATATGACACCGTGCTATGTGTAGCCGATAAAAACGATCCCCATGAACATGGAAAAAATGGTATAAGTAGGCATTATATGATCCGATGCCAACGTCGGCAACTCGGTGCAAGAATAAGCACCCTAAATTTCTGTCGTTTGACCATTTCCTCTGATCCCAAAGTTGTCCAAAGATAAAAAGTGCTTACATTTTGAGCATCTCCTGCTATCCTTCATATTGATTTGTATTTGCTTCTGAGGACAAATACAAGTTGTGGTCGTTTAATACTCCACGGATTGGCACCTAACGTCCAGGACATTCAGCTGGCCGTCTTGAAGCAAATACACGTAAGCTATGAAATCACCGGTTCCGTGTGCCTTCTTTGTGATATGTAAGGTGATACCATCACTTAGACGTTGTAGGGACCTTCCGCTACTATGCAATCCATTATCGGGAGACGCCGAAAGTCTATAAACAGGGCGTATCTCTCGTTAAAAAACTGCCCAATGGTCACGTTTGAGTCGTGCCTATCAAAGAGGTTCACAATCTGTTCAAGATGGTCCTTAGGTAACATCGCGTGAGAGTACAAATCGATGGGGTCTCCCTCGTCAGTGACGCTAACCTTCTCAATCCCAGGGTTATAAAACGTGTCGTTCGCACCAGCGTAAGCCTTCACCTTTCCAGGGTATATGAAGAGTAGCAAGACACCCTTAAACGATTTTGAGGGTGTGTCAATTTGGAGGTTATAACTTGTGTCGGCTTTTTTCATAGTAAGCACCTGGCTACGGAGTATGCGTTCATATGGCAGGGCCAATCTTGCATACCTCGACATCATGGCTGAGCTTGTCAAATTCTAGCCTAATGTTGTTTATCCCGTACGCGGCATCGGCTGCCTTGGCCGGTGCCCCAGATCCCGTACCCCCATCCTTGACGACGCAAAATGTATTACGAATTGCATTCTGTCGTACAGGCCCGCTGCATAAAAGGGTAGGTCCTTTGTCAACTCAAACATCTTGCCTAATGGTGCGCAGAAAGTGTTCCCATATGCCGCCACGATTGCTTTCTCCGCATCCGTTCCCACATGACCTGTTGCCTTGACCTGCCCTGATGGCCCCGTCATCTGCATTGATACCCTCCAATATGAGGTTGTTGTCCCTATCAAATTTTGGCAGCTACAGGTCCCTATATACGGCTAAAATATTATAATCCGATATGTTTTGAATTTCGTTTCCGTTCAAAGTGATACGTAGGTTCTTTACTAGGCTTTTACCAATGTTACTGACAATGGTACGTGTCGTTTTGGTCCCCGTCAGCGCCAGGTCAAATAGAAGCTTGAGACTACCTGAAAAGATAATATCATTCCCAGACATATTAGGCATATCCACACGCAGGTCCTCGTTCTTGTTGATGGTTGAAGGTATGTGACTTATCTGAACCCTTTGTTTTGTGCCTTTTATACCAAAGCGTTGCTTCATCTCTGCATAGGGGTCTAACGTCGTTCCAAATGCACTCATGTTTTATTATATAAGGGAAATTACTTAAATAAAAGAAATGCCAACCAATTCAGTATTTGCGCCTGACATTGATATTAATGATGATGAGGAGGATGGAGGCCATCCAGATAAACCGGATGATACTATATCAAAACTCCCTGGAACGCCAAAACTCCCCGGAACATCGGGGCCTTGAACGGAACAACAGCATGAGAATATTTCAGGGCAGAGGCAAAGGTTATTAAATTCAAAGATCGATGGCCTTTACGATCATCTTATAGAAAAATTGAGGTTACAGCCTAATGCGAAATATTATAATATGTTCAGAGAAAACAATGGGAATCAACCTATTGTAAAGGAAATAGTGAAAGGTAAAAAAACCTTCAAGGAAATAGTACTTATGAATCAAGATGGTAGCCTAAAAACCGTGGGTCAGATACAAACACTCCTGGGTAGTAATCGCCTGCAAGCCCTGGGGTTTGTCGACTATGTTACACCTAACAAAGGTGGTAAATTTAGGGCCCAGAACCTTCTGAAAGGGTATAATAAAATAGAGGCCGAGGCTAAAAAAATTCAGGTGGAATCGTTGGAGGAGATGGATGAATTTGTAGATGCCACGGAGAGCCTTATACAAGACACTTCGTTTGTTGGGCCTGATGAGGGTGGTATCACTCCACGTAAAAGAAAAGGACTTGACCTCGAGCTTCAGACGTTAAGGGGTAACTTCAAAAGCCTGAAAAATAAGATGATCCTATACGACAGCGAGATTAACAAGGCAGAGGGCAGGGTGAAAAAACTTGGAAAGCAGAAGGTCGGGGCAGATGAAGGACAGAAGGCTAATCTTAAAAAGGAGATAGAAAAAACAAAGAAAGAGATTAAGGATCTCAATGATAAAAAGGAGGCTATAGGGGAAGCACATGGCATACTCTCAATTGACATATACCCCTAACTCAGACATATCAAAGACACGCTATTAAAAATCGCTGGAGATAACACAACTCTGCTTGAGAAGCTTCGTATACTCTTCAGGGAACAGGGGATAACCATAGCGAGTATAGTCTCTGCTATTGGGCTGTTGATAAGCACTATTGTACTCTCTGTTACAGGAGGGGGATGTGCAGTAGCAGGTGCTGCTGGTGCCGCAGCGGGTGGTGAAAGAGGCTTTGTGGAGAAACAAGTTGAAAGGCTGGGGAACTTCCTGAAATATCTAGTAGGCAAGGCAGGTGCTGCCCTACAAGGAATTATCGGTACAGTAGTCTCCTTCATTCTGAGGGTAGCGTCAACCATCGTTACATACACATATGGCATGGGGACCTTAATCCTTGCTAAAATACGACGCATGTGGTAATAGACATGGAATGTAAAGATGGAGTGTATAAGGGGTATGGAGCCCGTCATAAGCTTGGCACATATGCCTAGGGCCGTCGTTGCACAATGGATAGCGAAATTAACCTGGATATTCCAGTAGTCCAACGCTTGCCCTTTCACCCAAAATGGTCATCAAGGTAGGCTGTTGGGACCCTTATGGCGTATTTGATAAACTCCGGGAATACCACAGAAATATGGGAGTCCGTACTCACGTAGAGGTCCCGATGTTCTAAATTTGTAACACCGAGTGGCCATTCTCCCCTGTTGCTTTGATATTTTGCAGAGTGATTGTATTGGTAGATGTTCATTCTTTTCTTGTTAAACAAAGATGAAACAACTGTACAGCACTGATATCGAGAAGCCTATTATATTCAAAGACTATCTTTGACAGGACACTCGAATAGCTCTGAAATCCATCAGCATTAGACCTGGGTGGCTGAATATACATAGCAATACAGAGTTTACCATACGTAAGGTAGGGCCTGAGCAGAGAGTGACTCGGATTGAGATCATCAGCGGTTTATACAGGATAGAAGATAATGCGACTATTGTGAATAGACAAGATCAAGCGTTTCGTATTGAAAAGTGGCTACTGCAGGCTCCGTGTCAGCGATGGGTACTCGATGGTGATGAATCGACAATTACAAGAGCTTCTAGGCCTACCCTACGACCCTATTAAAAAGTATTATGTGAAGTAAAAGTATTATGACTATGAGGGTACTATATGACCAACATTTACCATAGGCTGATACTCGTTTGTCCCCAGTTGGATGAGGACGATTGTCTATTAGATGGCTAAAGTCTAAAATTTTGCCCTTGCTTCCTACCAAAAAGTTAAACGCTTGGGGAGATATGCTGACCTGGACCTTTGACAGTCCTGTATACCTCCCACTGAAGGGATCCACCGATCGTCTTGAGTTCATGTTAACGGACGCATATCACCATTAGAAAAACGTGACGTTCGCAGGCCTCACGATGTGCATTCTCATAGAATAAAAGAATGAGTGATATGGCTAAGCTGTACCCAAATTTACTGAGTGCACCCGCACAGGGCTCTAATCAGGATGAGGGACAGGTTTTTAGGCTCAAGAAGATTGAAGAAATAGAACAATATCTCCGGGATGAAATAAAGGAAAGGAATAGATTGGCGAAAAAATTCAAGATGTACAACACCTGGGTCTTCGGAACGCTTCAAAACGTCTACGTGTTAAATCCAAAAAACATGAGGGTATAAGGCTGTTTGCGGAGGCGAAACTCAACTCGATTGTAGATCAGATCAGCAAGGCAATGGAAAATGGTGTTATCAGTGACCATGAGTATAGTCTAATTAGCCGTGAAAAAGAAAGGTATATGCTGTTGAAGGAACAAATGCGGCAGCGCGTTAATAGGATCGTGAATGCTATCAACGAACAAGAGAGACCACAACTAGTTGCAAGGGCAGAGAAGAAGTCAAGGACGAAATTTTATTAAAAATTTAATCTGTGCAATATGTAGAGTCTCCACCTGACTATAGGCCTTAATTTTGTATTATATTTTATAGGTCCGAGGAGCCTATAAAATATATTGTTTCTAGTCCTCGCTAAGCAACCATTCCTTTTTAAAGTCCTTATACTGACATTCTGTGATGTGTACCTGGGGGTAGTGGTTTTTACCTTGTACGTATACAGACGGAAAGGCTAGAATAGACGGAAAAGCTTGGCAGGGCTCATCATACGGTACGGGCATACCATAGAATTTGGTGGTAATTGTGTCCTTGTAATATTGGAGTTTGGCATTAATATAACGATCCTTTTTTACAGGCCGTGTCGTTAATTTTTCAAAGATTAACTCCTCAACCTTTGACCATATTTGACGATATTTTGCGATCCAATCCGGATACTCCTCAAAATCCAGACTCATTGCCGGTGACGTATTAGCGTTATACTTTGTCACCCCATTCGGGGACCAGATTTTCGGTGTCTTTACCCTCAGAGCCACTACAAGGTCCTGTGTATGATACCCTATCACATATCGTTTGTCCCTACCTTCATTGGCAGGCATGGCATCCGATAACGTCAAGTATTCCACATTGATATCGTTAATTTCTGTAAACGTAGCAGCAAAATTGTAGAATATATTAGGTTTAAGTTCGCTCTCAAATTTCAGCATCTTGTTTATTATATATTTTGAATGACTGGAGAGAATTACATGTCACCGTACATACGCAGCCACCTCCGTTTTATGAGATATTTTCATGGTAGCAGTGCCAGCATAAAATATTACCACTTACCACGAACCTACGTCCACAGGTACATTTATCTTTTTTGTTCGAGCACTGCCAAACAGTTGTCACAATGCTCATTCATTTATTAGGATGTCAAGGCGAGCCTCAATATCCTTAATCCTCCGTTCATTAGACCCCTCCTTCTCCTCCTGTACGCATGCCAAAGTTACAAGTTGTAGGGAGAGACCAATGGCGGTAAGGAAGGTCATAAATAACATAATTTTCAAACTATATTGACAGTTGATACACATGCTTTATTAACTGTCAACCAATACCAGGAATCCCTTTTGTGTCAAATCGCCTCCAAATCCTTCGAGGCGTCTCCAATCCGGTGGAGGCCTTCCTTTATAACGCCTTTTCAACAACCACAACGATATTTCATACGCACTGTCATACACCTTCCGCTCTTCCACATAAGCCAGGCAGCATGCATCCCCATAAAAGTAGCACTGTATATATACCCACCACCATCCCTCATATGGGCAGCCATGTTTTCCATCACACGAAAAAAGCCGCATTTTGTTGTACTCACCTGTGGAGGGTTGTATCTCATGGGGCACCTGACGATGTTGCATAGTTCTACAGAGCACCAGTAACAGAGTACCATTTTATACAGTTTTTTAACAAGGTCCAAAGATACATATTGGGCATATATTGTCGTGCATGCCCCGTTACACATATTCGAGTACCTCAGGATCCTTTTCAATGGTTTTGTTGCATATGTATTGTGTCTTGAATCGATCTGGTATAGAATTGAGCATGCGTGAATTCTTTTCAACAGCCTCATTACACATGTCCTGCGTTTTGAACCGATCCGGTACATGCTTGAACATAAGGGGATCTTTTTCAATAATTTTGTTACATATGTCTTGCGTTTTGAACCTCTCGGGGACATACCTTTTCAACAGACTTATTACACATGTCCTGTGTCTTGAAACTCATCTTTATTAGTAGTATTATCTTGCAACAATTGCTGCAAGATAACGTTTTCAGGCCAACCCCCAATACTTTTTGAGACCTGCCTTTTCATCCTCTGAACAGCACCAATCGATGACCCTATCCGGATGCCAGGCTATTGGAAGAAGATCCTCCTTAATCCCCGCCTTTCCCATCTTCCGGTAATAGCAGGCCTCGAGTAGTTCGAGCTCCTCATTCTCAACAACCATGTCCCATATGTCTTGGGTGACAAACCAGTCAGGCACATACCTGAGCATGCAGGGCTTCTTTGAAACAACCCTATTACACATGCCCTGCGTCTTTAGCCAATCTGGCACATAGTAGAGCATTTCAGGATCCTCTTCAACAGCCCTATTGCACATGTACTCAGTCTTGAACCGGTCTGGCACGTACATGAACGCGTAGGGATTCCCGTAGACAATCTTGATCCATCTTTGTGGCCTTCGCGGTTCCCCCGTTGGTTTAGCTGGAAGCTTTTTAGGTGGCCTCTGTGGTACATCCTCTAATAAGCTAATTAATTCAGCTTTACGTAGCTTATAATACCCTTTTAATCCACGACCTTTGCATTATCACGTAATTGTTTGACTGTTTTTGATTCCATTCTCTCTTTATTAAGTGCAATTTTTTTGTTTGTGGGAGGATTTCATTCTGCTCGTCCTAGCGTGGTTTTTTCCCTCCGAGATGTGCGTGTTGATTTTTAGGGAATTGCGCTAGAAACCTCTTATTCTACATTGATGACTACATCTGTAGTGAATACTAGGTCCTATGTAGATTAATATGGGATGGTATAGCATGGTGCCGGATTAATAGGGATTGTCGTTGATTTGCTATGACGTCACTGTTGTACGCGCATGCGACTGCGCCAGAAGGAACATTTCCCCATTTCTAACTATGTTTGAAATAACTTTTTAAGGATTAATTTGAAAAACAGACAACCTTCTTCACTCCGGTTTTTTTTTGTTAGTTGATAAACAACTTGTTTCCATAAGATGCTGCGCGCATTTGGTAAACCGCGGGTAAAATTAAATTATTTTAACCTTAACGGCCGAAAGCGGCGCTGTAGCATAAATGGCAAATGGACCCCCTGTTTTCTCATTTAGCGGTTTACTTATTTTTTTAGTAAATTTTAGCGTACGGCCACGCCATTAGAAAGTGACCCGTGAGTTGCGTGTCGTGAACTCACAATTTTACTCACGCAAGGGAATTAATATACAGTTGACTCTCTCTATCTCGACTACCCTCTATCTCGAACATCTCTCTATCTCGAACCAAAGTCTCGGTCCCTTGGACATTTGTGTAGGCTCTAAGCTATTTTCCTCTCTTTATCTCGAACCTCTCTATCTCGAATACCTCTCTATCTCGAACCAAAATCTCGGTCCCGTCTGACTGTTTCTCTCTCTATCTCGAACTTTTCCGGATTTAAGAACCTATTTACACTAAAAATCGAATTAAAATGTTCCATTTTCGAACGAAAATGTTTGACGTTCGAATTCTAAAGTCACTCACAAAACATTGTTTACAGTGTTTTGAACCAGAAACCTTCTTGAGGTGAAGATGTCGGCTTTAAAAAAAAAAAACTCAATAACGTTTCTTTTATTCAATACACATCACAAAAGAAAAGTTGGATGATTAGTGAAATATTTGAAAACTGGGTCCGGAAACTGGACCAAAAGTTTCGTGTAGACGGGAGAAAAATCGTTCTTATAATCGACAACTGTCCAGCACACCCATCGATCTCGAACTTAACAAACATTCATCTCGTTTTTTGCCCCCTAACACAACGTCTGTGTTGCAACCGATGGACCAAGGTGTCATACGAAGTCTAAAAGCGCATTATCGAAGGAGAGTTGTACGTTTGCTGTACAGTGCTTTGGAGAACAACAAACCTTTGCCAAAGATTTCAATTTTAAGCGGAATGAAGATACTGGCTGATTCTTGGGAGGCTGTAACTAAACAAACCATCATCAATTGTTTTAAGAAATCTGGAATCTCTTCTACAGGACAACAGGATGCTATTGCTGATTCGGATGACCCATTTAAAGATCTTCAAGAAAGTTTGGATGATTTAAGAGAGGCTGATCCATCATTGGTACCAAATGATCTCAGTGCTAATGATCTTGTGACCTTGGATGATGAGGTTATCGCAACCGCCCCTCAAATCTCTAATGAGGATATCATTGATGAATTTCGGAAATCTCAGGACGACGAAGCTGAAGACGATGGCAGTGACATGGAGGATGATTCATTTGATATAGTTGTCGAAAAACCATCAAGATCAAAAGTCGAGTGTAGTATTGATCTTTTGAAAGATCTAGCAATGTGTTGCGAAAAAGGCAATGAAATGCAAATGCTTATCTCCAAATTCGAAAAAATGTATAATGAAGACAGAGTGGCATCACTTAAACAAAAAGACATAACCGATTTCTTTAAATGAAGCTGTAAATTTATTTTATGTATTTATTTTAAAAGAAGTCTTGTGCATTGAATATTAACATTTTAACATCTCTCATTGACCTCTATCAACTCCCGATACACTGAAGGTTAAAAATACGTTTTTTACGAAAAAATCCAATTTTTGTCAATTTTTCTCTATCTCGAACTTTCTCTATCTCGAACAAATTTTCTGGTCTCTTGCGAGTTCGAGATAGAGAGAGTCAACTGTATAAGATACCCATTCTCGTCCACAGAGCTCATTGAGATAAAACATAGGTTTACCTCAAAGAGCTCTGGGGAAGAATATGGTATATAGCATGATAAATCTTACCCAAATTTAATTTTGAGAGAATTTATTTTCTCAAATTTACGTGGGTATTAGATTTCGCAGAATGGATGTAACGAGCGAATTTCGCCAATATATTTTCCCGAAAAAATAAGCACACTTAGTCACCGTAACTGTTACAGCTAATCAACTATATCAAAGATAATCTTCATATACAACTCAACCATATCCACAAAACAGCAAATGTCTTCAACGCCATTAGCCTTTAAATTAATGCTGTTAACCATAGTGAAACGAGTGGACCTATGCGCGAATCGATCTAACCCTAGTATACACGCTTTTTTCGTCCATGTAGCTCTGACGGAAGGGAAACAAGTGTCCGCGGTTCATTAATCCTGAATCCCTTGTGCTTAAGTGATGAAACTTAGCACAGTTGTAGAATGCTTAATTCAAACTCATTCCAGGTAAAAATTTAATTTGTTGACGTCACGGAGTCAGAAATGACGTTAAACATATCTAAAAACATATCATATCATGTGAAATACGAGAAAATTGAAATGGTACAAAATTAGGTACATTTTTGCTTGGGGCTGGCTGAATTTTTATAGAAAGGCAATGAAAATATAAGTTTTTTTTCCAAAATTTTTAATGTTGTGATTGCGTTCGTGCTGATAAACGGTTTTCTTTCTTAGTTGTGACATATGTCATGTAAGAAATGTTAAAAGTAATGTTTTTGCTATGTATTTCAGCAATTTGTTTCAATCATATTTAGTGAATTCGGGTAGCCATAAGCATTTCTTTTTTTCTCTATTCTCGAAAACCATTTTATTGCCGCCATTACATGGTCTGCATTTTCTGGGTGGGCAGAAGGTCGTAGTAGCCATAATAACTTGTGGGATTTGTCCTACCTAATTGAAAAATCAGTCAAAGCAAGGTAGCTATATTGCCAGCTGTGTATAATTTTATTTTTAAGAAATTAGGCGAGAGTTAGTTCAGTTATAGCAATAAACATCATAGAACATTCTGCTATAGCTCTTCCTAGACAGGATCCCCTAGGTTCACAAGCGAAAGCTTTTTACAACCGATTATGGTTGCAGATTATGGTTAAATACATATAGCTACATCTTGTTGTGATGAACTAAAATGCTTTTGTTTAGAGTCACATTTCCGTTAATAAAATTAATGACTATGTGCTCTAAAAATAGAGCTGTATGCAATTTCCCCTTTATGAAAGGTTCACTAATGTCCTCAATACCGCAACTATATAGCTATAGGTACAAGATAATTATGTTTTTCCTAGCCCTATCCAGGGCTATTTCAGCGATACATATAAAAAAATTTTTTCCAGAAATATTGACGCTTATGTCACGTAAAGAAAGAAATAGTTCCTTTAAAGCTTTATTTTATCCCTTGTGAATATTAATGTTTCATAAAAAAAAACAATAAGAATTCACAAATTTTCATCACTCTAACACGTGCCCAACAAAGTCAAACTGGCCGCAGCACTTCAGTTATGCTGTTTATTAACATTCTATATTACACTAATTTATACGCAAATTAATTTATCAGCAGTTTAGCTTATGTTTGAGTTAGCTGTAGAAAAGTGGGACCCATATGCGGATTAGCTTATCCGCGGGTGGTCATATCTCTCTGGACTAGCATGCGTTTAAAAGGAATCTTAATTGTCCAATATCTTACAACGTGTGTGTTTCATGCAAGTTTGTGCTGTAGAAGATGAATCGTTCTTTATTGCTTGTTGATGGATTGAGGATTGAGATTGAAAAGATACAGTGTGTCGTGATAAAAAATAATATTTATAAATTTGTTTGCATGTTCATACTTTCTTATGAAAGTGCTCGAAACAAGAAACAATCACCTCGGTATACACATATCTGCATTTATGCATGGTTAAAACAGCGTATTTTTGAATCTACAATACGCGTTTAGAAAAAAAATGCGACTATAAGATTCTAACGAAACAAAATGTTGCAAAGCAGATGATTGGACGTACAGGTTATGGTGGAAAGTAGTGGAAAGGATACGAAGACTTTAATAATAACGGGAGAGTGGGTCGTGGGTTTAGCAGATGAAAATGTAAAAGCTAACCAAGGCAATATTCTAAATTCTAAACTTACTATAAAAATTTGTCTCATTTTTGGATGAGCGAGTTACAAAGGAGTATTAAAAAAAATTGTAGTGTCCAGTTATATAGAATAACAATGTTTGAAACCGTACACGAGTTGTGACGTAATCACAATATTTACTTGGTTGATGATGTTCAAGTGTGATGTCGTGTGAAACGGTCACCGATTGTTGTTAATCTACAAACAGGATGAGAAAGCACGTTAGTTAACAACAACTAGAAAACATGGAGAATTTAGAACGAAGAAAAATTGTCAAGAGTGTTACTAATATTTTTGCTGTCACTGCGTTGGTAAGTCAAAAGTAAACATTTGTTTACCATAGGTAAAAAAAAGTTATAAAAGATTAGCAGATGGTGTTAAAATCAATACATTTCAAATACAAACACATTACCTTATTAGCTTAAACATCTGGTCTCTCTCTCTCTCTTTCTCTATCTCTCTCTGGATTTAGGTAGTAAGCAAAAAATAAAATTTTAACTGCAAGAAAAGAAATTTTTGTTGCTAATGACAAGAAAAATGTTTACGTAATAGTTATTGGCTTCGAGGAAAAATAAAACCTTCTGTTGGGTGTATTTAAAAAAAATCATTTCATATCGTTAATAAGACATTTTGGTTCATATGAAAACAGCTTTTGCGCTCTTGGGCTAACTGTCACTATGATTTATCAAATACTGGATAATTTTATATAATTATAATTCAATCTCTCAGCGTCAATCTAAAATAATTGAATATATTGGTTATGTTTTTAGGTCGATTTTTGCTTCAGCTTTCCAATGATAGTTTATTTAATTCGAACAAAACAATTCACTGACACATCAGCTCTGATTGGCTGCATGCAGATCATGTGTTTACTTTTTCTATCAGTAATATCTGCATTTCTTATACTGAAATCCAAAAACCAATACCACGAGAGAATCGATGCCATAGGAGCATGGGTGATTGTACATGTCGTCAATATTATTGGCAATGTCAGCATAATAACATTTCAAGTAAGACCAAATCCTTCGATTATTCTTGAAACATCCCTACCCATAACTTTGTTCATATGTTGGAAAGGTTTGTTTGTTTTGATTGAAATCATCGCAACTCTGACTTCATTTTACATATCACACAAACCAGTCACTTACCATCAACAAAGAGAAACTATTCTGCACCGTCATAACCGATCAAACGAAACAGCAACAGAAAACAATAGAGAACAGAACAATACTACTTTAAACCAATCAAATTTTAATAGCCATGAAAATAGACCAATCGGTGTGACATGTAACGGATCAAATCTTGGGCAAATGAATCATGGTTATGGTTCCTATCCTTCTCTTTCTCAAGAAACTGATGCTAGACACGCACGAAATTGTCGTTACGAACCGCAATTATCGCCTAACGCAACTAATCATTCTTCTCTCGATAACACGAGGCACGCAAATAGAAAGCGATATTCATACCCATCTTACATGTTTCCAACTGAACACGCAATAACACGCATGTTAGAATCAAATAACAGACACGACGCACAGGTCCATCCATTTGGGACTGAAAATGGTTCATTACCTTCCAAATCCACAAACTTTTAACATAAAGATCAGGAACATGCTTGACTGAAGTTGAAGATGAAGTTATCAAGCGAAACCCACAACAAAAGATTCTGGGAATACGGTAACAGAAATGGGAGAGAAATTACTTAAAATATATGATGCAAGTGATAGCACTTCTACAATAACTTGTGCTGATAAACATAAAAAAATGCAACATAAAAACTGTATTCAGTTGATGACGTCACGTTTTTCAGCTACATAGTTTTAATAACAGAATAATATTTGTTTAATTGTTAGTTGTTTTAGTAGAAATTACTCAATGAATATTTAGTCAAAGCAGGCCAGTCTTCTTAACTAAAAAAATATTTAAGCTAAACTCAAAGAAAGTTTTACCTCTCCGTTGTTAATGGACTTTACGATTTGAGGGGAAAAGGATTCTTTGAGACTGCAAACGTCCCGCAAACTTCGTGTCGGTGATGTGATGGCATGCAGATAGAATCTACTGACTTTTAACAAATATTGAGAGTTTTCGTGACGTGAGTGCATAGATAAATCAAAGCATAATAAAGTTTTTTAATCAATAAAAAGTCAAACTGAGACAAGGTACTATTTCAAGTATCACTTACAAAAAACAAACACAGTGTTATTTTTAAGATAAACATATAGAATGAAAGTGATGAAAGAGCTATATCAATCCAATAAATTTTGACAATAGTTGTAACAAATACGTTTCAATGCAGGTCGTTTTAGACTTCTCCAGCAAAGAAAAATGGAGTCCATTCAGACACTAAAAAAACCTTCACGCATATTTCTTTTAATTTGTAGAATTAGTGATGTATACATAAAACCTTTCTTCCAACTTCAGAAAGGCGATTAGGCAACTTTCGGAACATATTTTTTAGTTTTACTCTACTTCACGTTTTTTTCATTCGCTCTCGTATGCCAACACAATTTTTACTTACTCGAAGTAGATTAAAGAAGAATTATCATATAGATTGACAATTTATGAATTCAGCAGGCTGTGTGATTTGCAATTCTGAGCTTTGCAAAGTAATCCTAACATATCTAAACAACCCTTTGTTTAGATATCGTATCTTAGCGGTTACAGCATAACAGATTTGTCGTCTGAACAGAAATTAAAGAAAATCAATTTCTACATTTAGATACACATGATTTTCTCAGTGGCAAAATTTCTCCTTAGGCGAGTGCCGAAGTGGCCGAAGTCTAAATCCGCCCCTGAAATGAGAAAAATTGATAGCATTCTAACAGAGACAACAAAGGAGGTTTGGGTGTAGACTGTAACAAATTTAAAAGAGACGTAACGAGAAATTGAGCTACTCAACGATACTAAGCATCTCTTTTATTTTTTTACTTATTATTATTTAGTTTTTCCTCCACTAAATTTTGTAAACCTAATATTCTTTGGCGTGAAATAGGTCTTTAAAAACTTATGCGTATTCAATAGACAAATACATTTTATTCGTATACTTTCTTACGAAAATATTAGGTTAAAAAATTGTAACATTTACAGCTCTTCGTTTCTCCGTTATTTATAACATACTTTTGGTTCGTGCTTGCTATTTAATTCTATAATACAATAAGCTGTCTGAGATTATGGTATTATGGTACTGAATAAGTATAATATTATCGGAATTCCGTAAAGATGTCAAATTTTTTTGTCCAGTGACGGAAACTTTTTCAACAAACGATTCTCTCCAACTAATTTATTCCCTTAAACCATTTATATAGAAAAATGCAATTTTGGGTATAGTTTTTAAATCCATAAAAAACTAAAAAACAAGAAATTCGAAAAGGTCTATACCATTTCTCAAAGAAGATTACCACCTATTTTTTCCGTCTTTAAATAATATTATTAAGTCAAAAACAAGCGAGTTTATCAAAGTTTCTTTCTACGATAAAAAGCCTAAAATCCCTCCCTAAAATCCGAATTTAATATCGGGGGAAATCAGGTTAGTCAGATTTCAAAACTTTACATGATAGAGTTTAACGATTAATGGTTAAGGCGTATGGTTTTTTGTTATTGTAAATTTTAAATCACGTTAAAAGGCACAAATACTGGTTTAAAAGCTGGATTTTCACCTAAAGACGGTGTAGAGAAGAATAACTGTTGATAACATTTATATTATGACGGACACTTTTACCAAGGAGGTTTTAAATAATTTTGCCAACATCGATCCAGTAACAGCGTGGTACAACTGGCTGGCTATGTCTTATAACAAACATTCCTGTTTCTATGGCTGTACTTCCATTAGTGCTTGTACTATATATTTTTATTAATTGACTTGTCCTTAAACAATTGCAGAAAGCTTATCTTATTTTTATTTGGTGTTCACTGCTTGCCTTGTTTTGCAACACAGTTTTGATGACAGAACAATGGATATGGAAATATTTGTTTTGTCTCATTTCACTTTTGACTCCCTTCAAAGATGTTTCGCCATCTTCTTTAAAATGCTTTGTCTATTTTCTGAATCAATTACCGTTTCATCAACACAACTTCTCACAGATATACATCGGTCATTTTAATGCTGCAATTATAAAATCATCACCTGTACGCTGCAGTAGTGTGCTGCATTTTTGTACTCTTCTAAAATCGAGCGGTGGATCTATTGCTGCGTAACTGTGTGAATTTCACCACTTATACTAAACATTCCTAGTTTCCATATAAAACACACTTAAGAAAGATTGAATTCTGGAAGCCACTATGTTGCTGATATGTGATTGAAAATATAGTACTGGTGATATTTTTTGTGATTCTTTAAGCCAATTCTAAAAAGTAAGCAGTCGCGAATTAATTATTTCTCAATGTGGAAACGTCGTTAAATAATCGTTAAATTGTCGTTACGTTGTCGTTAAGTTGTCGTTAAAGTAATTTACCAGGCTTAAAGAAAAATTTATGATTTTATTCTGACAACATTTACTAAAACTTTCATTTTCAAACATTTAACGAGTTGCTCTTGCATCCTATTATATCGATATAACTCACGCTCGTCTGTCAGTCTATGTTTTCATAACAAAAACGGCCCTTGTATGGGCAGTTCTCAGCACAAAACTCAGTGAACGTTGACTAAATTTTAGCTCACTTACTAATTTCTTTTGACAACTAACATTTGTTACCGAGCAACCATCGTTCCACATCTTTTTCTGCTGGTTGTGTTTATTCGCCGATTTTGCTATCCCTTTTATATTACCATCAAATTTCCCCAAAACTAACAAAAACTATGTTGTTAAAAATTGGTAAAAATAAGTAAATCTTGTGAATATTCTATTGACTAAAAATTTTGCCCACTTGTTTAGTCAAATAATATGTTGGGAAGCCGAGGTGCATCATGGGAGATGTTATTCTACATAAAAATTAATTCGAGTTTTTATTACGTCCACAAGATTAATGGATTAATGGAGTTTATTTGTTAACACGTTTGTATTGATTGCAAAACCATACTTCCATACGTCCACAACATTAATGGATTCCCTTATTAATTTTAGGAGTTCATTAGTAAACACGTCTGTATTGAATGCAAAACCGTACTTAGTGGTTATCCTATAGAAAGCCGGATATATTGCGCTTAAACATTTATGATTCGATATAAATTCATTGAACTAACACTTCTATGTAGTCGAGTTCGGTAACTACATTGAAAGATAATCGTAAAATTTTTATTATCATTCATATTGTGTGCTGTAATCTTCGCTTAATTCCTTCTCGTAGCAACCTTACTCGCAACGAAAGCTTCTTTCTTTCTTTGTAAAGTACAACTGCAGGAGTATATGAAGGCTATCCGATGTATTGTTAAATGGTCTTGCAAATCTTAAATGTGGAAATGTTATGTTGGACTTTAAATGTGTGAACCTAAGTTTTTTTAACATGATTTGGCCTTTAACCACTGCCTTGTATTTTTTACTCTTCAATGCGTGACATCAACTCCCTGCGTGATAATATTTCCCACTGCTTGACAATTTACCACTGCGTGATAATATTTACCACGGCAACCAGAGCAAATTGTTTTCATAGAGGTATAGTTGTTCTAGAAAAACAAACTAATTAACAGTCTGTACATATTAAAAAACAATAACACAGGGTTGGGAAAAAATTTTTATAAAGGCGCAACACATAAAATGGAGTCCCAAATCGTTATTGTCGCTATTGATGTTCAAACAGTGTTTCTCCCAAAAAAATTGAGACCATTACTCCCCTACCCCCACTCCTTTACATACGCCGGTTTAACCAGTCTTGAATAATCTGCAAATGGGTATCAAACAAAATAAAAATAATTATTTTTTTCAACCAGTAATTGGAAAAAAAGAAAGAACATAAAATACGGAAATTCTTAAGGAAAGAAAGAATTTGGCAGTTTAGCTAATATTTTAGTCGCAAGTCTACGAAAGTAGCCGTTTTTGAAGAAAAGAACATTTTGCGGTTTACAAAAGTGACGAATACTGTTTCATCTAGTTCCGGTCAGTTTCTATTTAACTTATAGCAGCGAAATTCTTAGAGACCACTTTTATACTTAAAATGGCAAAATTGGAGGCGTTACGTGTTTATTAAATGGCTCCTAAAATTTTTGCGATTACGGTTGACCTTTCTTTTGTGGCAAAAAGTATTCGTTTCCAAAAGCACTTTGTTTCCTTACAGTGCATGATCGAAAAACCTGGTGAATGATTTTAAAGAAATTTTTATTGAATGGTGGTCAATTTAAAGAAATATCATACCAGATATTTCGCAAAATTATTTCTAGAGTTGTAGAACACGGATTCATCTCAGATAGCTACCTAAAGCTGGCGAACCAAGAGAGGGAAATAAAAGTTTTCTGTTTTTGATTGAAGCGCAGTAGCATGTGTTGATGTTACTCAGCTAAGTTTCTGCATTTGTCAACAGAGGAAAGAATGAAAGTGATTGGTTCTCAAAACTCATCATTGCTATCATTTAAATAATTACAAAAATTAAAGTAATAAAAACCGTGATAAGAAATAAGCTGATAAAAAAAATCTCAGAGTATGTAAATTCCTTCGACTTAAAATCCTGAAGTTAGTAATGTAATTTGTGAAAGAGCGCTGTCATAGACAGATGCTTATTAAATGGCCTCCATTTGTCATTATTCTATTGTCATATTTATTCAAACCAGAAGGAGACAGAGATTTTTATTAGCTTAATTGAATGTTTATGAACGAAAATGCGGTGAAAGCTATCACATTGTGTTCTGTTTTATACCATATTACGTTACTATGGTTACCAAGTAGAGAGATAAATCTGTATCTTTGCAAAAAGTTTTTTTTATTTGATAGAATCAAAATTGTTGTTGTTTGACTAAAATGAAGAGATGATGAGAAATGTCGAACAATGCGAAAACTAAGGAAAAGAATAAGAGTAAAGGAATAGGCAATTTGTTTGGATTGCATAGGAAAAGTAAAAGGTCTCAAAATGAAAACAAGGCAAACAAAAATGGTGACAAAAATGATAAAAAGGAGGAAGAAAGTAATAGACATTTACACGTCGGTTATAATGATGTTGTCAAAGAAAAAGTTGAAGATGTCAATAAACTAACAAATGGTGAAGCAAATTTTTCGATTAAACCAATCACACCGATTACATTAATAAAGCATAAAAAGGCTGTTATTTTGAATCATAAATTCACAAATTCTTCTGATTCTCTCCCTGATGTGGATAAGACATCGACTAAATTAAAAAATGGCACATTACCAAACAACACAGAAGAACGAGTGTTGCATGTTCCACAGAGTTTTCAACAACCGATTAATACAACTTTAACGGTAAACCCGCAGCCAGCTATGATTCCGATGGAGATACGACAGATAAAAAAGTCGCCGATTGTTCTACGTCAAATTGATGTACGTAGATCATACGAAAAACATTTAGCAACGCCAATTTGTCAACAAAGCCGCCCATCTACTTCCGCGCAGGAACAGAAACACAAAAATTTAAATGAACCGCCGACGATATTGTTCTCAGGTAACACGTCAGAACTTATGCATGAAGAATTTATTACAGTTGCAGAGGACAATAACGATTTTAAAGATGGAAAACTAACAGACAGAACATACGAGAATAACTTACACACTGCATCAACATGCGAACTTACTGAATCCAGTAGCAGCAATTTCTCAACAAATATTGAAGATGATCTTTTACATACTAGAAAAAAGGAAATAGAAAATGATAATGCTGCCCACATAATAGACTCTTCTGTGAATGTTCCTTTAAATGATGGAATTAAGTTTCATACTGATCACAATAACAATACACAAATAATCGCTTCACATAGTAAGAAAATTGATAATAATGTTACATCACATGATGATACTCTCAATACAATGAAACCAAAAGAAAAAAGATTCAATCTTGAAATGCTGGATATATCGGTGACTTTAGGTAAGCACAAAAAATTTGCTGTAAATTTATGAGCATGTCAACACTGCTCATTCACGGGTCCAGTCTCTCGCCACCAAAACCATTACCACGGGCTACCATCATGTTGTGAGAAAGAGGTTATATTTCTTTTTCGTTTTTTGTTCAATGAGACGTTGCATTAGCTAGTTTGGAGAAATCATAGTTGCTTTTTGGTACTAAGAAATCACTGGTTTAAGCAATATTCTGTATTTGAATTTATTATAGTGGTGCTATTGTAGTTACATGGAGGGTTAGGAGCTAGTGATAGGCAGCTAGGAGAGGGAAAAAATCTTATACTTTGAATTGTGCATTCATCGGCTGTGCAAATACTTACAATGATTCCAGTGGAAAGAGAATAATTTTTATAGCATTCAATGATATTATAAAGAAGATGTTAAGGTCCGTTAGGATGGTTATGAACGAGGATGACAATATTCTTAAATTATATATAAGCCATACATTTATCCCTATCTTCTCTGATACATTTAATATTTCCAGGAACGGGGACATTTGGTAGAGTGTTTCTTGCAGAGGAAGACGACAAAAAACACAATGGCAGCGAAGTTGTGTATGCAATTAAGGTTATGCGCATCAAAGATATCATAAAGTTGAATCAAGTTGAGCATGTAAACAGTGAAAGAAAAATCTTGCAACTTACTGATCACCCGTTTATAGTAAAATGGTAAGCAGATTATCTTCTAGAAACATTAGAATTTGTCACATAAGCTCACATTGATCTAAAAATAAACCACACCTAGTCTTCTCCATAATAACAGCCGTCGTCCGTCTGTCTCTCCGCGGACCCCCGCTGAGTTAGAAAATGATGTTACGGAAACACGAATATCAAATGCGATATATTTTTATCCACTTTGTTGCGACGGGTAAATTTAAAGGACGAGCGAACGCAACGGGCAACCCCATGGATTTTTCCACGGGCTAACGACTAGTATAATAATAATAGCCGTCGTCTGTCTGTTTGTCTGTCTGTTACGGAAACACGAAATGCGATAATTAAAGGACGGGTGACCCCGTTGATTTTTCCACGGGCTAACGACTAGTCTCTATAATAATAGCCGTCGTCTGTCTGTTCGTGCGTTTGTTTGTCTGTATGTTACCGAAACACGAAATGCGATATATAAAAGACGGGCGACCCCGTGGATTTTTTCACGGGTTGACGACTAGTCTTTGAATGAACAAGTATGTTCCAACTATTTTTAGTTTTTAGTTTTTTTTAGAGGGAAAGGGGGAACAATTAAAAAAATCTCAACAATATAGCACAAAATACGAAATTTTGTATGTCACAGAGGATGTAACTTGGCAAAAAATTTAAACATGGATTTATGGTGACTGCCTTATTACATGATCAAAAATGAATCTAGGGTTAGATAAAAAAAACTGAGAAACTAAATATCTTAACACAAGAAAAAATACTTGATATTCAACCACAATCCTCCATAACATACAAAAATATTTCGTTATTTCTTCCTAGAATAAAGCATTCGTTTCCCTAAAGGGAAAACACAAAACTTTCATCCCAAATAAGCACGCATGTAGCATGTTTAATTTTTAATGTTTAATTTGTTTAATTTTTACTTCTTCTTTTAGCTTTTGGACTTATCGAGATGAAAAATGCTTATATATGCTGTTTGAATACGTCCCAGGTGGAGAACTGTTTACATATTTGCGTGAAAAAGTTCGATTTTCTGCAAGCGACACACTCTTCTACGTTGCTGAAATTATTTCTGTGTTGGAGTATCTCCACGAAAGAGATATTGTGTATCGCGATTTGAAACCAGAAAACTTGCTCATTGATAACGAAGGTCACCTGAAGTTCACAGATTTTGGTTTCGCTAAAATTTTACATGACACGTAAGTACGCTTTTTAACGCGGAGAAAAAAATCTAAAATATTTTTGTGTGAAATAACATTTGCACTCTAAAAATAAGGGAAAAGATGCCTTACCTCATAATTTTGATGCATAGTGTTTTTGTTATCTAAGAGTAGAATATTTTGTTGCACTTGGTGCGCCATTGCTGACGTCCATTTTCATATTTTTTTGCAGCACCTGCCATAAATAATGAGCTCTTGTATATTCAACACAGCAGATTTTAACATAAGTTTTAAGGGAAATGGTTAACTTGAATAAGGAGAAGTACCAAATAACAAAGATCTACAAGGCTTTCCAGGGTAACAGGAATTCGTTCGAATATGTGTACCGTGGAATATATTGTCTTATCATTCTATCACTATCATGGCTATCGTAATGAAATAATTATTTTCTCGGTATTTTTTAATGAAACCTGATGAAGAAAGATAACATATTTTCTATCACTAGGTAAATTCCACTCATGCAAGAAAAAAACCAAGAAACTTTTTGCATGGTACTATGTCTCTTTAATCGCTTTAACATCAAATCCGATTTGATTGGTTTAAATATAGTCTCGCGTGATTTTAATACATGATTAGTGTTGATTAATCCTCTTAAAGTGATGAATGACAAATTGTCAATTTAGTCCTGGTATGCCAGATGTAATATCAACCTCGTTTTCATGTTTCATGCATTACAAAATCAGGACAGATTCTTTGGCTTGTAATTAAAGAACATAAACATAAAACTCTTGACACTCAACCTCGTTCCCAGCGCCTGTTGTCTCTTTTTCATATCGGGACGACGAGGTATCGCCGTTTCGAAGTTGGAAAAAATACAAGATGTCCTAAGGACGAGGTTGCTTGACACTATCATTTCTTCCACTTGTGCTATTTCTCCCGCTTTATTCTGACAGCAAAAAAAAAAGAGTTTGGGAATAAAGTTGTTTTTTTAGGAAAAAAACTTTCTTGGAATACATTGTGTGTATATGTACTAAAAATATTTTTAAAAAGTTTGTGGAGTTCAATATGTTGATTTTGTAGGACATGGACGTTATGTGGAACACCTGAATACCTTTCTCCAGAAGCGATTCAAGGGAAAGGACATGATTACACGTGTGATTGGTGGGCCCTGGGTATACTTACATATGAAATGTTAGTAGGGTAAGGTTTCAACGATTCGTTGTTTGTTTATTACCTTGTATTTATTTATATTCATGATTTTTAATTAGGGATAATTTTGTTTCACATTTTGTTTTACTTTATATATAAATATTCGACTGTATTTCTGTTATGGCTTACATCATGTGACAGAGATTGACGTATAGCCATAACACCATAATGTTTTCTCTTTCTCTCTAATGCCCATTTTCTTTTAGAGAAGCTCCATTTGTGGATGATCACCCTTTTGGTTTATATGAGAAAATACTTGCATGCCACATATGTTGGCCATCATACCTTAAAAACACAGAACAAATGTAAGCGAAGTTGATCTATTTTTGTTTTTGTTTTTTTTAAAAAAGAAATTGTTCATAAATGTCCACTAAAGAACACCAATGTTTTCGAAATAAATATTTTTTTATTGGCCGGCTTAATTACGAACTCGAGAAAGTTTTTGAAATTTACTGATGCTATCCAATTTTGTCATCCATTTAGCATCCATTTAGGTTTTGATAAAACATGAATTTTACTGTACCTATTTAACTATTTTTCTTTATTTTTTTTATAAGTAATTCAAAATTCTGGCTAGGGCTGTTATTTAAGTTTCTCTCTTTTACAGACTGAGCTGACTGCTATTAGGAAGACCAAATTGACGCGTTGTTAGCACTCTTATTAAGGTTAATGCGCCAGATTTAGTCTTTTTTGTGTGGAACTCAACTTTCTGTACACGATATTTCTTAGAAACTAAAAAAATGTTCACTTTAAAATTCCAGTTTACGCCGTAATTCCGTCCTCTTTCGTCATTTCTATGTAACACGTGTTTTTGTCATTTTAAGGGATTTTATTTCAAAGCTTGTCGTAGTGGAGAGAAGTAACAGGCTCGGAAAGGGTCAGGTGAGAAAAATATTCAAATCAAAGCGAATACAACAAAACAAACAAACAAACAAAACTGAATGAATATAAAATAATGATACTGTTTAGAATGGAAGTGATGATGTAAAAAAGCATACTTGGTTGCGATACATCAACTGGAATGATGTATATTACAGAAGGCTAAAAGTAATACTTTTGATCAACTATTTAGGGAGATACTGATCTTCACTAATCGCTAAATATGAAATAATTTTGTTCTTTAGCCTCCAATCCTCCCAAAAGTGGCATTTAATAGCGATACAAGTAATTTCGATGACTTTGATGAGGACTGGGAACTAAGAAGTTGCCATGACGTCACAGTACAAGAAAGAAACAAGTTCATTGAATGGGATACATGATGACATTGTAAAAGTGAGACATGCTCTTATGTTTCCAAGTGAAATTACGTTGTTGTTGTTGCTAAGTAATGTGGTTGTTAAGGTCTGCTGTTATGCCGTCTTATCGTTGACATGATTTTTAAGACATTACAGTTTGTACCAAACATGCTAAATCAATATATAAATATATACATATATACACTTTATTGTAAGTGTGAACATGGTTTTTCTCTTATTTTTATTGTCAGTAAATAGAAGAAGAATAAATAGAAGAATTTGATTGTGGTGGTGATTCTTTCAATCTACCCTAAACTTTTTTAACTTAAATCTTTTTGTGATTCGAGCCGTTAAGAATGTTGAAATTTTATAATTTTTTAGGATTTTTGATAACTTTTTTATTTTCCCATCGGCTGAGATGATGTTGTGGTGGAAAACTTGAGCTTTGTAATTGCTGGTTTGATTCTTCACCCCGGATATCAGCTTGCAACGTTGCGCATGCTCGAGTTTTACTACGGCCTCCTCCACAAGTGTGTAAATTGTGGAGACTTTGAATCTATCTATATGGACACAAAATGTATTTCGCAATCTCTGGTGTAGAGCTTCGAGATTTTGCACACCTTGAAAGAACTTCTAAAAGAGTACGACAGAGACGTAAAAAGATTGGTTGTGACGGACAAGTATTAAAGTCGTACAGATGACCTGTTAAACCGGAAGTCATAAGTGTTCGGATGATTATTCTCACAGCTCTTTTACTTTGTGAAACTTGCAAAGTATGTCTAAGAAACAGAACGCTAGGTCTTGGTACATGAACGCCTTAAAAGGAAATAAAGATGCTAGGAAAAACACAATCTAACGGGAATGAAATGCAGAGCATGATGAATCCTGTTCATAACGAGTTTGTAGAGGCGTCCAGGAGGATTGCAGGTAGAACATCGTCTTCTTTTTTTCCATTGGGGCAATTAGTGCACTTCCTTGAAGCTTAACGTATATCGAAACACTTAATGCACATTATCCAGTGCATTGACTCACCCTAAAAGAGTACCCACAATTTGCTGGACAGTCTATAACTCTAAGGACACTGTGTAAATCCTCTCGACTAGCTTAGATTGCTCGTAAAAAACAGCCAAAGCACTACCTGCGCATGTAGTCAGTTTCTGTTTTGTAAAAATCGTGCAAGATCTACAGAAAAACATACAGGAAGACCCCATTTTTAGAGAATCGGTACCATCGGACTCATGACTAAGAGGTCGTGGGTTTGTTCCCCAGGTTGTTGTCTAGATGCATGTTTTTCTGCACGTTCCTTTCATAAACAATATAATGACAACTAGTTGTTAGCCCGTGGAAAAATCCACGGGGTCGCCCGTCGCGTTCGCTCGTCCTTTAAGTTTACCCATCGCAACAAAGTGGATAAAAATATATCGCATTTGATATTTGTGCGCATTTTAAAAATTTCGTGTTTCCGTTACGGGACGCCGCTTTCGCGGACACAGACACACGACGGCTATTATTAAAGAGATATAGCCATATTTTTTTCTGCAACAAAGAATAATTTCATAACCAAAGGTAACAAGCATACCAATAGAATCCGTGACCTAAAAGGGACATTTAATTTTCATTTTAAAATAAAAACAAATTTCAATTTTTTTATCAATTTTTCTTTTTTAATTCAATACAAAAAGAAAATTTAAACTCAATTTTCGTTTTTCGTTTGCAAATCAAAAAACAAAAAAGGGACTTCATATTTTGGCAAAAAAGTACCCTCTCCTTCGCAGACGTTTTTCATCTACAAACCCAAGGATTACTTTGGGTCATTTGGTGCTAAAAATCCCAAAATGTAATATCAATTTCTAAACTTCTGATTTTTAAGAGAATTTTAAATTTGAAAATTAAATCAAATTTCGTTTAAATCAAAAATTAAATTTTAAGTTCAATTTTTGATTTTTAATTTGAATCAAAAATTGAAATTCAAGTTCAATTGTTAATTTTGGTTTAAATAGAAAATTGAAAATTTTTAACTCGTAAATGCCTAAAAGAGTAACAAATCATGTGACAAGTCATGTGATAATTCTGGCCTATCAGAGCAATTGACGTGAAGTGTAAAGAGTTGTATAACATTCGTAGGATTCAGTTAAATGTTGTTTGTCTTACCACAGAAACAGACATGAATAAAATTTTTACTGAAGAAATTCTTTCTTTTTTTTCTCAAAAAAAAACTTATGAAGAGATAAGCAATATCTTGCAGTCGCGATATCCAGGAGAAAGAGGTTATTCCGTAAAGTCAATAAAACGGTATTGTAAATAAAATGGATTGTCGCCAAGAGTTTCACAAGCCCATTTAGAACAGATTGTAGCAACAGCAGTTCAAGAAGTATGTATAAGACATTATTACATTTACTTCAGTTACTTTTTAATAATTCGGCATTTTGTTAGAAAAATATGTTTTTCTAAGATTTTTTCATTTTTACATTTCTCTACATGACACATTTATACTGCAGCTTTTCTTATCGATTTACCTCCTCGTCTTCTAAGATATGAGTAAAGTAGAGAAAACAGCTGTAAATTTTGTTGCGTGCTTCCTTGAGGAAAATATTTTTTGAAGAAAGCGCCACAAATTTTGTTTCCTGAACTGGCTTGTTTTACTGGAGTATATTAAAAATACCAGAAACAAAAGTTAAAACTTTTTTTCTTAATTAATACTTTTTTCTCTTGCTGAAATATTTTTTCTTGAAAAAAATATCTAATTTTCATTTCTTTGAATAAAACAGCGTCTTTATAAATGAACTCTGTTATTCACTATTTTATGACATTGACCAAATTTATTTATTTAAGGTTGGTCCAACGTATGGGAGGAAAATGATGACCGGGTATATTGCTAATAGAGACAATATACGTGTTAGCCATAATAAAGTTGGACGAGCTTTAGCAAAAGCTGCACCCTAAAACCACCAGAGAAGACGCACTGACACCGCACGAATGGTTAACCCAATACCTTATCGGGCCGAATACTTTGGTCATAAAATTCACTATGATCAAAATGAAAAGCTTGTTATGTATGGGGCTACACATGTCATTGCCATTGATGGTCATTCTCGCTTCATTGTCGGCTACTCCACCATGCCAATAAAAAACAACGCTCTTATTTACGATGAAATATACAGGTTAATTAAATTCTCGTTGCTTTCACTGAAAGACATATAGTTTGAAACATATAGTTTGAAAGACATAAATTTTGTAAAGGAAAAAAGCATAAAAAGGTTTTGTTGTTCAAACAACATTTTACAACTTACAGAGAACTTATGCCGCAAAGTTTTAATTTTTAGCTAAAACAAATATTTGTTTTTCCTAATTGTTACAATAATTTAAGTCATTTTAGGTAAACCTTTTTTGTCACGGAAGGTAAACTTTAAGGTTTGAATTTAGAAATCAGGAAATCTAAATATGATCAGAACATCAGAAAATCAGAACAAATGAATGTAGACGGAAATAGTGTTAAATTATTAATGTTTCTTTTTTCTTCAGTTAAAAGAAAAAATAACTAAAAAAAGAAAATCTAGAATATATAACAATGTTTTACTTTTAATAAAAAATATCTTTCTTCTCTCTAAAAACAATTATGTTCGAGCTTCCTTTATAATTCATGAAAAAAAATGTGAAAAATGAAAACAATTTATTTCCAAAGTTATAGATGTGACATAGACATTTGACAATAAACGAACACTTGTATAAGAATAGCTTCTATTCACCAGTTTCAAGAACTTAAATAATTTTACTAGTAAGGATAGTAAGGATAAGAAACATTTTTTTTAGAAAAAAAAGTTAAATGCACATATAAAAAAATTACAAATTGTTTAAAATTGCTAAGATATTTTCAAAAACATTGACCGTAACGGTCTCGTAAAACCCGTTACGGCAATGGGGGCATCGTAATTCAGTCCATTGATCCACACACGTGGAGCATCCAAGTACTTGTTTGCAACACATTGAAATTGCTATTGGTGAAGCACTTATGTCTTGACACACAACACACTTGAATGTTTCTTTTAAAGGCTCAATGAGTAGCGTTGATTTCAGCAATGCTCCGACATCTCTTGGTAGCAATATATTTTCTTGCAACATGGTCTTTATTTCGTCATTACTTTCTCTCACATGATTATCCCCATCAGTAAATCGGTAAGAAGTTCCGACGAATTCTTCACGTTTAACGGCAAAAATCTTTCTCGCACTGCATCGCCAAAATGTATTGTCTAAAAAAGTAAACATTTTCAGCAATTTTAGCCTAGCTGTTTTTAAAATCCTTTCCATATACAAAAATTCGTAAACTTAAAATATAAATTTTCTTGCTTTCAAATATTACTTAAAGAACGCACCACGAGTAGCAGCAGTGTCTTCCATTTGAAGACCATTTGCGTGTACAAGTATTAATCGCTGTACACCGAATCCCTCTTTTGCAAGGCTAATGATCGCTGGGACATTTGCATTGGTTGGCGACAGTGAAAAGTATTGCATTCTTGAAATTTCACCGAAATTTTAAATTTTTTTTTAAACAAAACATAAAGAAGAATCATTTATTAAGAATAATTTGTGTATGATTTTTGCACTACGCACTTTTGTTATAAGAAATGTGAAAGTAAATAAATAAATAATATAAATTAAAAAGAAAAATTCCACAAAAGAAATAAAATTAATGCTTACCAACTTTTTTCCCTATCATGTTTGCCAGTGAGACTTTTATGATAAATCCATCTGATTTTCGTTTTCTCGGCGTTGGCAACGGAGACGAAAAAGAAGATGACGGTAGTGGCGACGACGAATGTGGTTGTGGTTGAGAAGGACTAAATTGACAAAATGTACTTATCACTAATACTTCATCAAAACAACCCTAAATATTATGCAAAGATAAGCAAAAAGCTAATAAGTAAGACCTCCTTAGCTAGTTTTCAGTAAATTCAAATAGTCCGCACCTTGAAGATATTCGCCGGAACGCCCCAAATGGCACAGGCGATAGCGCAGGGGCTGATACTGGCGGTGTAGGATGTTGCGGAGAAGCATTGTCACCGAAAACCTCGAATCGATCGTGCTCCATAGCTCGCTCTACGGCGGAAAACGTGCCATCTTCGTTCTGGAAGTCTATAGCCCCAAATTCTTCACTTATGTAAACGGATTCTGGGATTAACTACGAATAAAAACGTAACATATCAGAGCTGAGTGATTTCATCAAATTTAAAAATATTTTGTCAATAAGGATTAAAAATCAAGAAATTCTTGAGTTTAAAAATACAAATTAGGTAAAAAAAATTGCGTACCTTAAAAACAATGGCTAGCCTAGAAGCATCAGCCTGGCATTTTCGAATTGTGAATGTTAAATTTTCTTCACCATTTTTAAAAAATGTGATGCTCTCCATGGCGACTATCTGTGTTTTCCGGGCAAAATTTTGCAATTAATGAAAAAATTAAGAGCTCTGTATTTATAGCATGCCATGGCTTCATATGAATAATATCATATTCGTGATATTACTTAACTGTAATATCACGAATAAGCAGATATGCGTTTCAAATATGTTTATAATTAATTTACCCAAAAGTTAGCAAAATCTAGATTAAATTAAATCTTTTTTTCATATTAGGCATTATTTATCTAAAAGATGGTTATTTTCCTTCTTACTGCAGTAATTTCGTGCAAGTCATGTTTCTTTCATAAGAAACTTCCTTCTTCCTGTCTGGTCGCATTCAAGATGTTTGAAATGAATGAGAAGAAGAAAAACGTTTTTTCTCTGTTCTTCTATTTGGGTTTTCTATGTTGTAAATAGCCAGACTGTTACCTTAAAAAAAATATTTCCGTTCATTTTCGTTAGTTTTAATATTTGTTAGTTATAACATACAACGTCATGAGTATGGTTACAATTGGGCTAAGGTTACAGTTTTATTTATGTAAAAAAGGATAGCTTCTCTCAACATTTGTGGTCGTTCGTTAACACATTCGGAAAATATTTCTTCAACAGAAAAATGTTGGAAAAAGCTCTGATCTCTTTCTTCCAATTTTTGCTGACTTCCTGCAAGCGGATCCTGGCCGAAGGTGTGCTCTTCTGACAATGTACCGCGGTACACTTGTTCATACAGCTGAACAGCTTCGTGTTTTGGGGGCAATTCTTCAACGGATAACGGTGTCAATCTGTTAGTATTTTCTTTTATTACTGACGGAACACCTCTACCTAAATAATATATATAACATTAATAACCCATAAATTTGTGAGAATAGATATTGAAAAACGTACTAAATTGACCTGGTATTGGGTGTTCATTCCACGCTGAAACAACTCGATTAACACCAAAACCAGTCACCAGACATACAATGGATGACACACAAAATTTTTGAACTTCATCTTCCATATTGATAGTATTGCTGTTGTCCATTTCTACCAGTATTTTTTTTACCGGATAATTTACCCGCGAGTTCACCTCTGGCCAAATTCTTTCGATAGGGAGGTTCTGAATATATGTAGAGAATTATAAATTGCTACAGTTTTAAATTAAGTCACCGAAAAAAAATATTTATCAAAGTCATCTTCTTTGATTAGGTTTGCTTGTATGGCAAAATATCTGATCGACCGCGAAGATGCTGAAAATGTTCCTGGATTCCAAGAATTAAAAAAAACTCTTTTCCACAGTCCGTACGCACTTGATGAAAGATACCATAATCAATAGCAGCCTTTCTAAAGTATTAAAATGAAATATATATCTATATATCAGAAAAAAATAGGCTAAAGATGCTGGGAACGATTATAAAATTTATAAAATTTTGTTTTTAAACAAAATATCCCTCAGTGGTGAGAAAATGTTTTTTGAACAACAAAACCTTTTTATGCTTTTTCCCTTTACAAAATATATGTCTTTCAAACTATATGTTTCAAACTATATGTCTTTCAGTGAAAGCAACGAGAATTTAATTAACCTGTATATTTCATCGTAAATAAGAGCGTTGTTTTTTATTGGCATGGTGGAGTAGCCGACAATGAAGCGAGAATGACCATCAATGGCAATGACATGTGTAGCCCCATACATAACAAGCTTTTCATTTTGATCATAGTGAATTTTATGACCAAAGTATTCGGCCCGATAAGGTATTGGGTTAACCATTCGTGCTGTGTCAGTGCGTCTTCTCTGGTGGTTTTAGGGTGCAGCTTTTGCTAAAGCTCGTCCAACTTTATTATGGCTAACACGTATATTGTCTCTATTAGCAATATACCCGGTCATCATTTTCCTCCCATACGTTGGACCAACCTTAAATAAATAAATTTGGTCAATGTCATAAAATAGTGAATAACAGAGTTCATTTATAAAGACGCTGTTTTATTCAAAGAAATGAAAATTAGATATTTTTTTCAAGAAAAAATATTTCAGCAAGAGAAAAAAGTATTAATTAAGAAAAAAAGTTTTAACTTTTGTTTCTGGTATTTTTAATATACTCCAGTAAAACAAGCCAGTTCAGGAAACAAAATTTGTGGCGCTTTCTTCAAAAAATATTTTCCTCAAGGAAGCACGCAACAAAATTTACAGCTGTTTTCTCTACTTTACTCATATCTTAGAAGACGAGGAGGTAAATCGATAAGAAAAGCTGCAGTATAAATGTGTCATGTAGAGAAATGTAAAAATGAAAAAATCTTAGAAAAACATATTTTTCTAACAAAATGCCGAATTATTAAAAAGTAACTGAAGTAAATGTAATAATGTCTTATACATACTTCTTGAACTGCTGTTGCTACAATCTGTTCTAAATGGGCTTGTGAAACTCTTGGCGACAATCCATTTTATTTACAATACCGTTTTATTGACTTTACGGAATAACCTCTTTCTCCTGGATATCGCGACTGCAAGATATTGCTTATCTCTTCATAAGTTTTTTTTTGAGAAAAAAAAGAAAGAATTTCTTCAGTAAAAATTTTATTCATGTCTGTTTCTGTGGTAAGACAAACAACATTTAACTGAATCCTACGAATGTTATACAACTCTTTACACTTCACGTCAATTGCTCTGATAGGCCAGAATTATCACATGACTTGTCACATGATTTGTTACTCTTTTAGGCATTTACGAGTTAAAAATTTTCAATTTTCTATTTAAACCAAAATTAACAATTGAACTTGAATTTCAATTTTTGATTCAAATTAAAAATCAAAAATTGAACTTAAAATTTAATTTTTGATTTAAACGAAATTTGATTTAATTTTCAAATTTAAAATTCTCTTAAAAATCAGAAGTTTAGAAATTGATATTACATTTTGGGATTTTTAGCACCAAATGACCCAAAGTAATCCTTGGGTTTGTAGATGAAAAACGTCTGCGAAGGAGAGGGTACTTTTTTGCCAAAATATGAAGTCCCTTTTTTGTTTTTTGATTTGCAAACGAAAAACGAAAATTGAGTTTAAATTTTCTTTTTGTATTGAATTAAAAAAGAAAAATTGATAAAAAAATTGAAATTTGTTTTTATTTTAAAATGAAAATTAAATGTCCCTTTTAGGTCACGGATTCAATAGCCATATATTAGAGCATTCTGCATAACTTACGATAACAAAGATGTCATTTTTACGCTCTTTTTTCAGAAATACATTTTGTTTATTAACCCTACGGTTTTATCCATCGCAAACACGCCGTCATTTGTCATATTTTTATGTCTTGATTATTGACCTCTTTGTGACCGCACTTTATTTAAAAAACTACCCTACATTTAACTTAATACCTTTTTTTTGGCCACAAATCAAGAGTAAGAAACAGTAAGGCAAAATTCCACCGTCCAAACCAAACACTCATAGTTTGCTTTTTTGAATAAATAAGCATTTATCTTGATTTAAGCATTTTCTTTTCATTTATACCACGCTGACTTGATTATGGGTAGGAAACCCATGTGCTACGGTGTTTAGATCCGTTTCCTGAATCGAAGCGGGAAAATGAGACTCTTCCACTAGCGAAATCCTCTAATTTGTAGATGGAAAGTGATTGCAGCATGGTAATTGCTAATTGGAGAGTCGACTGTATAGTCATGAGAAATAACGATACCGTAATAATCCGATTAAGCGCCCAGCATTATTTAAGCGCCCCCCTGGAATAAGCGCCCAAGTAATTTCCTCAAGGTTCAATAAGCGCCCAGCACTTATTAGGCGCCCTCCCTCGAAAAGTGCCTACCTGAAAAGGGGGCGCTTAATCAAAAACTACCTTGAGAAATTGGGCGCTTATTTGAAAATTTTACTTTCTTTTATTGAGAACCCTATTGAGAACTTCATTTTGTTACATCTTTTGTACAGTTTTTTTTTCCGAAAAAAAATAAAATTGAAAATTACCGTTGTCTTTAATTTGTACAAAATTAGGAAAAATTTATAAGCGCCCAGCATTTTTTAATCGCCCCCCTGGATTAAGCGCCCATGCAAAAATCCAAAAATTTAATAATCGCCCAAGGCGCTTGTTCGGATCATTACGGTATGTTGTAAAGATTTTTAGCTGAACTAATGGTAAAATTGTTTTAGTACGATCTCCTTTCTTTTTGTTATGACTTGCATCCAATGTAGTTTTATTGGAGCTATCAGTGGATTATTAAAGACTAGATTACCTTTTTGACGCAATTAACCAAAAATGTGCTAATGAAATCCCTTTTGTTTGATCTCATTGTTTTGCGTTAACTTCTGTTGATAAACACTACCTACATACGAATGTCGGAGATGATCAGGAAAATAAAAAAAAGGTGTGATAACTATTTTTGTTCGATATTATGTAACCATATTGCAAAGATTGCATCATGCTGTTTTTTTAGAAATTATTAAAGCACAAACCAAAATAAAAACGGGATTCCTGCTCTCTTCAATTTTTCACAAGAAAAAAAGTGGAATTTTGATTATTGACCAGGTCAACTTTGTCTGGCGATATGTAGCACCTCTTGATAACGAAAAACAGAAAAAACAACTTCATATAAAATTCGACTAAAATATTTTTTTTATTTTTAAAAAAATGTATTTATTTTCATTTAGTTGATATTAAATTCGAATTAGATTCGAAAATGTCATTAGCGATCACGACTTCAAAAGTAAGAAAAGGGGTGAAAGAACATCTAGCCTATCACTTTCTGGCTGGGGTTAGATTGTTAGATTGCATTTTTTTTTACATAAAAAGCTTTGCGAGTTAATTTGTGTTTTAATATGGCAGCGAAATGGATATAGAAATGACATATTGGTGAGATGTAGTTCAT
Source organism: Hydractinia symbiolongicarpus (assembly GCF_029227915.1). Classification (NCBI taxonomy): domain Eukaryota; kingdom Metazoa; phylum Cnidaria; class Hydrozoa; order Anthoathecata; family Hydractiniidae; genus Hydractinia; species Hydractinia symbiolongicarpus. Next base: position 28,928,365 of record NC_079877.1, read on the forward strand.
TATATAAAAGACTTTTGAAAAATAAGAAACAGCAGTCTTCACAATAGAGTAAACGAACGGAGAGAACAGAGATTTTGCACAAAATCAGAACGCTAGAAGACCAAGAAAAATAAATTTAACAAATTGAGATCACGTCTGATATGTTGTTCAGTATCAGATTGTGTGTAAGCATTTTACTGCATCTTAGTTAAAACATAAGGAATCTTTCTAATTCTCCTGCTAGGCAGTTGTTAAGGAAACAATTCCATTCCATTACGGAAATAAAAATACAAAAATAAAACTGAATATCCGTGGATGAAAATAGACAAAGATTCATTTGATTTAATATATACCGACACGTTCATTTTAAAGAGTTTTTTTAAAAGAGTTTTTTTTTGTAATCGCCTATAATAACAGGCTAAGTCTGTGTGTAACGCTTACAAAGAGGATGATTTTTTGTCTCATTTGTTAAACGGCAAAGTTACCAATTACGTAATCATGTAAGAGAGGAAATTTGGCGTTAATAGCATTTTTTAAATAACGAAGCCAATACAATGCACTTGCAAGTTAGATCAAATGTTAAGCATAAATACTGCTTAACTAGTGAAACCACAGTAAGAATCGGCTGTATCATGGCTCACACATCAAATTAAGCATATCTTCTGTAAAGAAAGTATTTTGTTAATTTTTTTTAGCATTTACCTTGAAATGTCGAAAATAAATCCAGTTGAATAAATAAAACAGTGTGTTGTAGAATAACATAAAAAAAAAATTGACGCCTAAACAATGAGTTTTTTTCCGAAAATTTTGCGTGTATAAATTTTTGCGAATCGTTAAACTGTAATAAGTTTCTAGAGCAAAATTTGTCGTAATTGCTTAAAGTTAACAGGTAGTAAAACTATCTAAAATAATCATTTTGTTTTTATTTTAACCTGTTTTTGCGGAGCTTAAGTTTAACAGAAACATAATTGTCAAAATTTGCGCAAATAAGTACACAAAATTAGTACGTTAATATTTTGAGTATCTTAATGTTATTTAGTCGTTATGACTAATAATTCTAACGTATTAAAAAAGCGGATTCATAGTAAAATCTTGCTTTAAAATTAGAGGATCTTAAAATTAATGTTTGTTACATCAAATCTTTACAAACCGTATATGCTTGCTATGCCCAACTCCGCAGTTTCTAGACCCATTGAAAGATGAAAATAATTTATTTGATGGAAGGGATTATCAGTATTTTCGCCTCAATTGAGAATAAATTTCGTATTACACTCCTTTTTTCTCACTGTAAGAATCAATCGTCTCAGCCCACAGTTTTCACAAAGAATGATATGCGATCGAACACCATACTTTTGTTGTTGGTTCAACTTATAGATGTCATCAAAAGCTTAATCATAAGGAAGATAAGGTTTTTACTGAAAAATATAACAAATTTAGAGCAAAAAAATAAATTTATGAAATATTTTTTGCTTATGTGCTTTAGTTAATGGATGGTTTACAGGTGGAACAAGGTTGACAAAGATGAAACGCATCATTTTTTTATAGAGTTTTTACACAAAACGTCTTTTACTTGACCAACCAATTGAAATTGAGACCAGTACTTAATGAGTTACTCAACTTGCAGAGTAAAAGAGTGATTTTTTACTTTATATATGGTAAACACCAATATTTTAAAGACTCTTACATCAAAATAAAATATTATTTAGTCCATGGATACTCGTTTTCTGTGTTAAGCGTGATACAGTAAAACAAACCAGGCACAACAACAGAGGTGTCGCATACAGCATCTGAACATAAATAATTGGATGCATTTCCACCACTTGGTGTGAATTTAATCGAACAACCGGATGCTTGATGTGATGACTAAGTATGCAGATAGTATAAGCCTTTTAATTTGAAGGGCGTCTAACTCAGAATTCATATTTCGCTTACCAGGGTAAAAATCAAAGCAACTGAAAGGATAGCAACCCACGTGTTAGCTGAAAAGAAAAAACAACAACAAATTATTATTGAGATGCAAAACTACATACCAATCACTTACCCATGATTAGGACACAGTTTTAGATACGAATTGTAACTAAGTTGTACTGATAGGTAATTTTTTGTCAGCAATTTTTATACCCTTTTTTTTTACATTATTATAGGACAGATAAAGAGTAATATGTTTATTCCGGACCTAATTGTGACCAGTAGCATTCCATTTGAATGACACACCTTGAAATATTTTGTGATTGTCAAGATCTTTTATAACTTTGAATTGCTTTATATATATTTTATATATTAATTAGTATCATAACAGGATGTACAACATTTGATATCTTCCAAATTACGTATTTTAGATTAACAAAACAAATTTCTTAGGTCTAAAGTTGACTTTTATGTGGGTGTGGATCTTTTGGGTTGCTCCACTATGTTCACTTTGCCCCCTATCCTGTCAAAATAATTCAACCACGGTCGTTTTCACTTAGATTTTGTCCACCAATCAAATTTCTTAGGGGCCATTCAATAATTACGTAACACCTAAATTCGCCATTTTTTACCACCCCCCACCCCTTGTAACGCATCGTAAAAAATCTAGTACCACCCACTTAGCCACCTTCCTTGTACGTAATACTTCCAATCTTAAGACCTTATTTATTCATTTCCTATAGTACCAAAAACCTTCATGTAACAGATAAACCGGCAAACTAGTGTTCTAATTTGAGAAAAAGGATATAACAGGGCCATTTATTTAGCATGCAAGATGGTATTTTTGGTACTTTTGCGTAAGTGCAAAAGCAAGAAACAAATTCAAGATGTAGATTATACACCAAAGTAACTAAAAATATCCGTAATACATAAAAACTCTCTGTTACATAACAAAAGACCTCTATTCCCCCCACCCCATCGCCCCTAGATTCTCGTAGCAGTTCGTAACAAAAATTATTGAATGACCCTTTAAAAGAAAATAAGTATTATTCTAATTTGATTTTCTTTTAAAGTACTTCCCAACACATGAAATGAGGATATCCATCAAATTGAAGTTATAAGATATTATAATTAAAGTTTTGTTCCATTTTGAAACTTTCTAATAATCGCGATAGAACATTAAGAAACAATTACAGGAGATATGGGTTTGTTGCCATTACCTCCCACATTAAAAGCAAATGCTCTGCCAACAGATAACTAGTCGATTGTGGCATGTTTTTAAATTAACGGAAGCTTTTTGGGCCCATTAACTGCGTCAAATGTTTTGAACACATCATTAAAACTAACCAGGTGTTTTGATGTTTTTCTCTTGTTTTGTCAAAATTGCATTGCTTCGTTGTAAGAGTAAGTAGAAGCGATTACAGCAAACCCACAGAAACGATTAGTATTTTTCAACTGTTTTTATGGAGTATTAGCGGTCTCTTTACTTTGTATTTTAAAGCAAGGAGCACGTCGAGTGAATTCTAACGTTATTTACGTTTCTTATCTTCCTGCGAAATGATGCAATACTGTTACCCTATTATTGCAAGTGATGCGAGAATAGAAAGAAGAAGGGAATAATGTCGGGTGAAAGAGTTCGTATTAAAGACGTACAGAGGTACATGAGCGATTTTAGAATGCTGTCATCTGGATCATACTGTATGGCTTTTTAAAAAGTTTCCAAATTCCCTACTTGTCTGCTTATTTTGTCACAATTGCGACTTGCATTTTTAAAACACGAGTGACACGTGCTTTATACTCTTATCAATCGCTAATCCTTCAGTACAATATAAGAGAAGTGTCATACAGAAAACAGACTTTACTCTCCTAACCATAATGTCGTCTTCTTTCATACTTGTAGAAAACTGGCTATAAATACACTTTAGGTAACAACCAATCGCGCATTCCGTTGAAGAGGCGGATTTGAAAATCTCATCTATATAATAATACGCCAGTTCCGTGTCTCTGTGACAGGCAAAGTGGATGTATTGTTTTTACTAAAGAAACAGCTGCGGTAACATGTCACTTTTGCTAAACTTTATTTTTATTCTGTCTTTTGTGTGCTTTTTCAAATTGATTTAAAATTTTTGTTTTAAGAAAGTCATGGTTAATTTATTTTATTGTTCTCATAAAAACTTTTGTGTAATGATGTAAAACTTTATTACACAAAAGTCACAGGTAATTAATTTTTTATGACTCCCTTAATATTGGTTTTATCTATTCCCGCTTGAATAAAATTAACAACAAAATGTTTTGACGAAAAGAGCAATGCTAGGCTAAAACAAATCATGTGATAAAATAAAGTGATTTCATTAGTTAGGAATTTTATTGCATGCAAAATTAAATTTACCTTAACGGGAGCTTTGTTATAAATTGTTATACGAGTAAAGTCACAGGTAATTAACGTTGTTATTAGAGTTGTCAATTTCGGTCAAAAGTGATAGTTTCTTGCGTCTTTAAAATGAAACTGACAACAAATGATTTTGTGATAAGAAACATAGAATAAATTATAAATGTTTATAACCTTTTATATCTCCACGGGATTTCGTTTAAAACGTTTCTTTTTCAGCCTTCTTAATAAAACTATCAACAAACTTTTTTGTGATAAGAAGCACAACAAATTTAAGTGGATTATTCCACGGGTTTAAATAACTAGTTGACAGAATAATTTGCTAATACAAAACAAAAAAGCGTACATCAATCCTGCTGACCAAATATTTCTCAATCAGATGAAAATATTTGATCAATTTAAAAACATATCTCGCCCTGGAATCATTCTAGGAATGATCTGCCTTTTTGCTCTATGGGTGTTATTTCAATGCAAATCTAGGAAATCTGATTAAGAAATGCGTTCTCATTTTAATAGAAAGTTCAACTTTATTGGGCACATAGTTGATGATTTTTTGAAATATCGTGTGCTATTTTCTCTGGAAACAAAAACAGCGCAGGAAACAGCAGACAGATTTGTTGGTAGATTTCTTTCCTTCTTTGGGTTGCCAATGATTATACACTCGGACAATGGGAAGGAGTTTGTTCACAATATTATGGATTGCGTTTGTGTAATTTGGCCAGGAAGAACTACGTTTGTTCATGGAGTACCTGGTCATTTGCAATCCCAAGGTATGGTTGAGCAGGGAAATGCCACCGTACAAACAATGATCAGTAGGAAAGAGCGCCACGGTGATAGTTGTTGTTGGGCAAAGTGGTTTCCAGGAATTCAGTGTAAGAAAACACGAGTAAATACGTACCTGTTCTAGGTTTATTACTTGTTCATAGTAGTAAAGAAGAATGCGTTTGAATTTATATGTAGTCTTATGTCAATTTTTTACATCAGTACTTTTTATATTTTGTACATTCTATGTATTTTATTTTATGTTATAATTTTTTTTAACCTTAATAGTTTTCCTGAATAGCACTGTCGTTAGCAGCATTAAAAAGACGCCCTATGAAGTGGTATTTGGACAAAAACCAAATGGTCTCCATCAGCTTGGTTTAAATATTAATTCCTTTGATGAAAGCATGGTTGCTGACATGATAGGTACCAAAGAAAGCACCATTGTTTCCAGTGTTGATACAACAGATACGGAACCTGATGTAGATTTCTTATTGCACCAACCACCAGATGCGATGGAACAAGATGAAGATGAGGAACCTTTCGAAACTACTTGCTCAGAGCGAAAGGAAATAAGGACAACTGTAGCCGAAGAAGTCGCTAAGAATGCCATTTTTAACCAAAAGAAATATAGCAAGGGAAAGCGTATCAAGGTGGCTTGTTATAGAAATACAGATCACGTAACAGCTGTACCAAAGAAATTACGCCACGCATCTGATCTAAAACGTTTGCCTTGCGTAATAATTGGAAAATCCGGAGGTAATCAACCCACGTACAAACTTCTTTGTGAAGAAGGCACTTTACAAAAGCGTCACACAGCAAGTGTATTAAATCAGTGTAACGGGCCTGTTCGTTGCAAATATCCATATGACGAGGAGTTGTCTTTGTCAGAAGTTGTAAGAAAAATTACCCACATGCCTGTAATCTACTGTCGTTGTAAGTTGTCAAACTGTAGAACAAATCAGTTGCATCTCGTTGCCATTCTGAACATACAGAGAATTGCAAAAACAACGAACATTGTGATGTTGCATCTCATCAAGACAAGAATATGGATCCTGTAAAGCAGTCGTCAGTGTCCAAATTTTTAAAATTCGGAGGCGCTGTCGTAAGCCAAGGCAACCGTTACGTTTTCTAAAATAGCTGTCCAGTTGACACCTGGCTCGCTGCCATGAAAATCCTATTTGAGAGTAAAGTTTTCACCAGACGAAAATATCCGAAGTCATATAAATCAGTTAGTAGGTCTGGTCAAAAAGGGCAGTTACGACGCTGCTGAAGGGCAGTTACGTACGCGGCACAGTTTAAAAATTTAATCCATAACAACTATTAACTTCTAATCTGTTATTCAGAGTTATTCAAAGTGCGATAGTCCACATTGCAGTAACCTGAATAGTTTTAAAACTTACAATTCCTACCCTAAAATTGATGTTACTGAAATTCCCGAGTCTGACTGGATTAAGACAGCTCACGTAATCAGTCAAGTTTGTTCGTGGTTTTCAAAAGGCTACACATCACAATGCGGACTAAATGTAGTGACAGAAACACCAAAGGACTATCTATTTATGGATCAGAAAAAAGAAAACGGGTAGGACAAATAAATACGCAGTAAATGAAGGATAATTTCTTTTTCACTACGATTACTAGGTTGTAGCTATTAGGTTTTTTTTTACACACGTTTAAACATATATTTAATTTTACTAGAACATGGAAGGCATATTGCAATGAACAAAGAAAGACAGGTTCGAAATCGTTTAGAAGCATTCCCTGTGTACTTCTGGTTGACTTAATTACGTTAGATCGAAGGCTTGACATCCAGTCTATTCTACATAAAATGGATATAAAGACTAGCTGTGGTGAAAGTGTCAGGTATTAATTAAATTTTAAAGTATCTTATTGGTCTGTAAATATGATCAAATGAACAACAAAACTATAAACTCAATTCTAGTTACCAACTACATGCCGTAACGATGAACAACGTACAACACTACACTGCCAAAATCAAGTACGATAACTTCTGGTACTTTTATGATGGTATGTTGGATACTGGTATTAAGTAGATGCCCTACCACGTAACCCAGCTGCGTGCCGACTGTTGGCTATTTATAAACATTCCACTTTGCCTAAAGCTTTGTTCAGCTACTAATGGAAGAAAGCCCCCAAAATTGTATAGTCATTGTTTTTAAGGGTAAGAGTTAAGAGTTCATGGGCGAGGAGGCAGAGGGAATTGTTTATTTCTAAACATAAAGTATATGAAGTATTGATATACAATATTTACACCATTTACACTATTATTTTTCACTTACTCACCCCAGCCAAATTATTTAGCAATTGATTAAAGTCCTGACATATTCAGCAGCGCTTGTTTAAATTTGGCATTGTTTGTAAAGAAAGAATATGGCGTCATTACTAGGCCTAAAGATTTCAATAAAGAACGGTTGTGTAATCAGAAATAAAAACGCAGACGTAAGATTATACTTTTTTTTACTAAACACACTGAAAAATAATTTATTGCAATATACAAACTTTACAATTTACTTTTATAAAATATTATTTAGTCCATGGATCCTCGTTTTCGGTGATAGGTGTGATACAGTAACATAATAAACCTGGCACAACAACAGAGGTGTCGCATGCAGCATCTGAACATGAATAATTGGGTGCATTTCCATCACATACTGTGAATTTAATCGAACAACCGGATGCTTGCTCAGGCACCTAAGAATACAAAGAAGTGTAAAAGGGTATAATAGATGCTTTGATTATGCACTGTGCTAAAAATACTCACGCTTAAGGTTCTTAAATTTATCCAGGTTTTATTCAAAAAAAGGAACATTTTTTCAGATTCAGTTTAATCCGTAGTACAGGCCTGTCCCTTAATAGATTTCTGTATATGTATACTTTAACAGAATTATGCGTAGCAAACTTAATTAGGGCGTTATCGTCACTAATTAGATAATTGACAAATTGGACACGACGTAATGATAATGGAAGTCATTCGAATAACGGTTTGATTCTAACAGTTTTAGATTTGATCATGATGGCTCTTGATTGCATTCTAAGCGAGTTGAAAGAAGTTACAGAAAATAGCTTTCAAAAATTTTATTTTTACAAAAACTTAAAGAATCATTTCTATTTAAACGATTTCAATTAATTTTAAGCCGGATGTTAAGTCGGATTTTCAATGGGAAATACAAATAATTGCAACGCATCGTATTATTTTAGTGTTGATGATTTGAAAGATAATTTTTCTTAATTATTCTTTTCTTAAACCAATTTTCGATACTCGTAATACGAAAAATAAGTTATATTCATCCCTATTATTCCACGTATAGACCAAGAGATTAAGCTTATCCAATCAGATTATTTGATTTTGGTACGAAATGCGTATTATTTTCATCATTGGAAATTCGGTTTTAGTTAGATTGTTACGAGATTGAACATAATAATACATACCATATTTAAAACCAACATTAGACTCAAAAAGAGGACGATTGATAAATCTAAAAAAAAACAGAATGTTATCTCGCTGTAAAGTTGAGCAGATACCAAAAAATATATATATTTATATATACCTATGTAAAGAAAACTTCATGTACTTACGCATTTTTGCTTTAAAATTTAAAAATTGATATCAATAAAACACGTTAAAAGACTTATTTCTCTTCTTGAGATCTTCTTGCTAACTTGGTATAAATTTTGTAACTGATTGTAACATAGTTTCCCTCGGTTTTATACTCAAATAGCGGATACCTGTAATTACCTGTGGTTTGAAACACATATAGAATATTCTTAAGTAACATTCCAGGCTAATGTGACATCAGGTAATTTTCCTCAGAACAAAACAAACATTCGTGAACTGTGATTTTATGTTTAACTAGAGTAGTGCATGTTTTATAATGTTGCATAAAGAATGCACTGATTCATCTTCTGTTAACACATGATCATTACAAATTTAAAAGAATAATCAAAGTAAAAAAATATTCCCAGATTTATCTGTGTATTTAATCTTTACTAGTCGTTAGCCCGTGGAAAAATCCACGGGTTCGCCCGTCGCAGCTAAGCTACCATTTTGCGTGACAGACAGACGGACGGACAGACGGACAGACAAACGTATACGGGCATTATAATATAGATAAATTACAAGTTTAGTATGACGTCCATTACTGCGATTTCTTCTTATATACCAGTTGCATAAGCTGAAGTTGTTCTGTCCTTATAAAGTTGAAAAGAAAATTTCACTTTTGTGACTTTTAACTCAAGAAAGAAATTAGTAAACTGAATGACACAGTGTGAAGACATCATTTGCTTATTTTAATTACTGCTGCACTCGTTCTTGACAAACTCGCAAAATTTCAGTGAGAAGAAATTGTTGTCCGAAAGAAGATATTTTTCTATTCCTCCTTCAAAAATTACAAAATAATTTTCTTTCTTTTAAATAATCCCGAAAAATATTCAACATTTCACTTCCTTTTGAGCTCATTTTTTGTGACAAGAAACCTCCCCCCCACTCCCCCCTTTCCTTAGATAATAATTGTACCTCTGCCAATTCTTCACCTTTCCCCAATAGTTATATGTCCCTGCCTAGACAAATGTCACTAAAAAATCCCCCCCCCCCCTTCAGTACCCAGCAATTGACTCCGGAAATTTCTTATTTGCACAAAAAACTGAAGATCTTTCTGGTCTCAGGTAGTTTCAACTTTGTCACGCGCGAAAAGAAATTTACAAGATGGTAGAACACCTGCTGTAAACAAGAGATTGTTTCTAATTCATATACTGAATTTTAGGCTTACTTTAAAAAAAAGCAAAAGGTACAAAGATGTTTTGTTTAAAAGAATGAAAGAATTAATGCAATTGAAAAGTTCTTTTAGCCGACGACAAAAAGCGCTGTTAACTTTAAAAATATACAAATATTTTATGCTGTTCTCTCAGCAGCAAGAACATCTTTTGAAGCTTTTGAAAGAACATGGTGTTTTTTGAAAGAACATGGTGTTTTGTAAATATTTGTTTATAAAGCATCAAATCTTTTTGGCGATTGACGAAATTACGTAATGGTTCAAAAGACATGTCATAGGCTGTTTGCTGCTAGAGAGAAAACAAAATGGCCGAAAGCAGAGTGCACGGAAGAATGCTTTGACTGCGTTAAATATTGATGAAAACTGCCAGAAGTTATTGATTTTACGTAAAATAGCTGAAGGTTTGAAATTACCTTTTTTTACAGAATGATTTTAATACGAAACTGAGAAGGAGTAAACATAGAAAAATTGTTATGGACTGAATTGTGAGAATGGACTTTCTACAGAAAAGCACAGAGCGGACTAAGCTCTTAAGTAATTCCAAAAATTATTCTTTTATGTTTAGATTTCTACAAATCTAATATCAAGTTGAAAGAAAGAGGATGAAAGGAAATAATGTACTCTACGCAACAATATGTACGTACTTTTTCAGTCTCAGATCTTTTGACTTACCTTTCAGTACCAGCGTTTTGCAAGACTTTACAAAGTAAGCAGCATAATAATACTGAAAACGTTAGTAATGTTTAAATCCAAAACAAGTTTCTAAAGTCATTTTTGTCTCCAGGATTTTTTATCCAATATCATACCCGCTTCGCTAACCTGTCAGCACTTTAGCGGAGACGGTGTAGTGGTAGCGCATTCTACTTGTAATTATAAGGTTTCAAGTTCGAGTCCTCACTACGGCGCACTTTAAATGCAGTGTTGTCAGCCCATTTAGTGCCATCTACAGACCGCTAACCGGCTTGTGTGGCAGGCAAGCAAGTTAGAGCAATTCTATACGTATCTCTGGCGGTGATGTAACGCAGTTACAGTTGGAGGAGAGGAAGAGCCAACCGTTAGGATGTAATCCCCAACGACGTTAAAACTTCTTTAACATGTTAGCATACAAGCAAACAAAGAAAATGATAAGTAACCTTTTAACCCTATTTCTTTCTTACTGCATGATAACAATCCTTTACCCAAGCACCTATTTTTTCGTTATTATTTAGGATGTCCTGACAAATTATATTGCGATGGTGTCTATAAAGATTCTAGTATTAACATGCCAACTCACTTAGTTTCTGTCTTACTTTAGCTATCATAAAAACATAGCAATGTTGCGTGTTTAACAAGTTGTCTTTTCTTAGTCACCATGACAATACTGACGTGATCCAAACAATCTGTATTATTTTTATAAAAACGGAAAAAAACAAGTTGCTACAGTCATTTTATTGGTATGATAGTAAGTTTTAAATAGAACAGTATGTGGGAAGCGAAATAATTACACAACTCGTTAATTAATAATTATTAGCCAATTAAAAGTTGAAACGGAAGTAGAACTACCTCCCTTAAAGTCGAATGCTTGCGTAAATGAAATTAAGCGCAATTATTATTTTCGAATTCGTTTCAATGCCAAAAAACATCATGTGCAAAAATGCCATAAACAACAAACAAATTTAAGAGTTAATTTGTGTTCTAAATTTTTTTAGATTTATACATATGGATGTTAGCAATAAAAGTTACATTTAAGCAGAACCATCGCTTCAGTTTACATTTTTAATAATAGAAGAACAGATTTCTTTAATTTTTCATCCAAAAACGTTGCCAAAATAAAGGATTCGATATTTTTGTCCACAGGATAAGTCACTGGGGCGATTTCGATCTCAAAAATCTAATAAAAAATCAAAAAATGAGAATTGCATTATATTTTTCTTTTCTTTTACAAGCAATCAAAGCTGACCACAAAAGTGTTATGAATCGTAGTACCTTAACACTGTTAGTGAAACACTCTGTGGTCATACACACTAAATTATACATCAAGTCCCAATATTTTGTCATTAATAAGAACAGTACACAATAACGAAGGGAGACAAAAAGTTTTAGCACGGACATGAAACATTTTATTACAAAAAATTGAGGCTGACAACTTAAAAACCGAACATTAGTATTTGAATGTTAGGATTAAAGACGCTACCGAATCACACTTGAGTTGTTAGGGTTGCAGGTTTAGACTCAGATATTTTTGTTATGTCACAATAAATAGTTTTTTAAATCCTAAAAAAATGTGTTACGTTATAAAAAAACATAAAGATTTTTGTCTGAAACCTAACAAACCTTGTTTTGCAGTTTCACATTACCAGCTGTTCCGTCCATGTAGCTGTCTGGTGCCTTATTTATTTTTGATAATTTTAACAAATTATATAATCTTATCTAATTATCCTCTTAATTTGTGCCACGCATTTTTAAAATTTGGCGATTGTGTGCATATTATGACGTCATTTATTGTCAAATCTGAAAGACATTAATAAGCGTATCTTGCATGCGACAGATTGGAGGAGTGATCATCCTGTATCTATCACTATACAACAGCTGTACTAGATTTTAGTAGCCTTGACTTATTACCACAAATGTTCTTTTCTTTGAGAGACAGGCAATGTATTTGTATATGTATATATAGACTATAATCCTGGACAAAAGTGTCAATGCACAGTAAATGTGTGAATCTAATATAAAAATAGCCTACGCAATAACTTGTGGTGGCGAACTTCAAAATTAGCTGTCTTGTCTCAATGTATTTTGACCAAAATTGTATTTGATATAAACTAAATTATATTATGTAAATTTTCATTAAAATATATTGCACCTTATAACATAACTATGTTTTCTTTGACTTGTTTTAAATCTATAAGACCACTGGCAACTTGTTACCAGTTTAGACTTGTTAGGTTAGATTTTTTGATGTTGCTAGTCCATGTAATTTAACACTTTTGATTGTGTCCATTATTAAAGATTAGCAAGCAAAAGAAAGGTCTTGCAATAATAGAAAACATATTTATTCAAATAAATCAGTGTAGGAGAGTGGATCGTTTCTCTCAGGAGGACAAAGAATATGCTCGGTCTTTAGAGCATAAACCTTGTAAGTTATAAGCTTATCTGGTGATTGCTAATTCATACACAAATAATTTCTACCACCAGTCCCTTTCCCTAGAGTGTACAAAACAGTATCTCCTGTTTTAGTATCAATATTAACGGTTGGAAAAATGGCGAAAAAGTTTACGCATAATTTTGTTAATTGTTAAGAATTAAACTAATAGGAAGGAATTTAAAATATTCACGAAAAACTTTTATAGAATGTTGTATATTTAAATGTGCTGATTTATAGCTGGTATTAAAATATTTTACAAGTTAAAAATGTATGCTTATTGAGTCTTCATAAAATGCGATGAGTGCCATAATTACAAATCCAATTAGAAAGCCTAAATTTTGCAAACAGAATGTCATCAAATCTCGTTCATCCGATATGGCATGCAACATCTCTGGAAGCTGAAACAAGAATATTCAGAAATAGTAAAAAAACTGTGTCCCTGATTTTAGAAATAATGTTCTTTTTCGAATAAAATTAAAGTGATCGAGCAAAGTGTTATCCGAACATGGAATTAGTAGAAGACAAAAGTCCTGAAGCAACCAATAAAAACATACCAATTGCACCATGGCAACATACAAAAACATGCCAGCAGTAACCGCAAAGATATAGTCCGTTGCTTCAAATTCCATTCCTATGGCAACGCCAACGTATCCCCCAATAAATGTGGGGACATATGCTGCCATGACAAGAACAAGTGTCAGTTGAATGGTGCAACCAGCGGCGTGAATAATGACGAAATTACCTTTGTAAAAAGAAAAAATTTTAATCGGCAATGTGTTGAAACAAAAGTTGAGAAATATCTTTTTAAGCGAAGGTGTATAATCAGCAAATGATATAACATCTTTAGGTACAATTATCTGTCGAATGCCTCCGCCGTTGCCAAAAATTATTCACAAGAAGAAAAATTAGATTCCCCCTTTACCCCAGCGTGTGTAACAAACTAACAGAAGAGTCATAGGAACGAGGTTGCATTTACCTATCACGTGTGGAATCTCATGGCAAAGAACAGCCACTGTAGTACTTATTCCTCCAGACAAACAATCTGCAAACGCTACACCAATAGCCATTCCGTCAGTAATATTGTGTAAAAGCGCGCTTAGAACAACCACATATACCATTTGAGAAATACTCCTTTTCTTTACTTTTTCGTTATTTTCAAAATTTCCACCCATCTTTGCATTTCCTATATTACTTAATTCCTCCAACGTGACTTCTTTTTCTTGATCAGCCGTAAAACTGTTAAGATATTTGTCTCGATCATTCGAATTATTTGCCTCTCTTAATAAATCCTCAATTCTTTCTATACTTGGTTTACTTTTATTGCTGTGTGTGTGTTCATGCATGCCTCCAAACATATCACCATTATGGCTATGTGTATGGCCACACTAAAAAGTTAAAAACAAAAAGTGTACAGCGCAGAACAATCTCGTGAGCAGCGTCTGTTGTCTCTTTTAGTGGTGGCCGTCAAAAGGAAACATCGGGCGATGGGAACAGAGTTGGCCGCAGTAAACACCACTATCAAAATTGTGTGTCATACCTTGTCCATATGAAACATCTCAAAAAAAAAAGAGAGCGGGAAGTCCACCCGCAGATCAGGTATAATCGCGTGGCGTGGATCTACCAACATTCATCAAAGAGTGTTAAGGAAGTGTAAACAACAACATAATACGTGCTCATGTGACCAATGAAAGGTCTTTTTAAGAAAGGTAGATCCAGTAATGCGCGCGCAGTAATAGTAATCTGCCTACCAGTAGAATAAAAGTTTAAAATGGTAAAATTATCTACAAGGAAAATCCTGAAAATAAATTTAACGAAATGTTTACAAGCAGTCGATGTTAATGATGACGAACGAAGTAAGAGTTCTATTATAGTTCGTGGTAGCTGGAATCGACTGCATTTAATCTTAAGATTTATCTCACGAAAATTAGGAACTACGAAAGACATAACGAGAAGGCCGCATTTTAACGAGTTAACAAAATATCTTACCCCAAACAAAGCTGTCAACCAATTAAATAAATACAGAGCATACAAGCTAGCAATGATGAGAATCGATTTACATAACATATTCAATTCCTTGATATCGTTTGTGTGAGTAGCATTCTTGTGGCTTGTGTGATGCTCATGCACTGCAAAAGACTAAACAAAGTAAATCAATCAATAATAAAATATACCAACTTCATTTCCAGGAACATATGCACAGAGACGCTTTCACAGGGCGGTGCAACTAATCCATGACAAATTACAAATGCTGGCAAATTCGTTCCTAGGGATTCACTTCTACATAAAAACGAAATAAGGTGAAGAGTTAACTTACTTTGGGAATCAAATGTAACAGGGAATCACCCAACAGAGTTCCGACAGCTAACATAGAAAAGAAACTAACAAACTTTCTACTTGAGTTTTTATTTAACAGAATGTAAATGAAAAGCAGGCTGCAAGCACATGTGAAGATGTATGAACATATCGCCACTGTCACTGAACTGTAGGCTAAGAGAAAAAGAATCAAGTTAAAAGTAGTCAAAATAATCCCAGGGTTTCTTTTTTACGTTTACGTGGATATATAAGCCCTGGGAAACAGATTGGAAATACCATCCCTAATATTTTCGTTAAAATATGTCTTTAGAAGGAGTGAAGTAAAAAATACCGACGCAGCAACATATATTAAGAAACTTTACAGAAGTATGCAATACTTTAGACGCAGATTTCCTTGCGTGCTGCTCCAAGCAACAGAAGATACAGAGAATACTTCGAACAAAAAACGCAGTATGTCGTGTCATAAAACAGATGTTATGTTGTTAATTCTATGACTCATTCTGATAAAAATACGATATCATATCATATTGAATTTATATACTTACGGTTCATGGCTTTGAAGATGAGCGTTATTGAATAATTCAGAATGCCACAACATATACATTGAGCACGAAAAACAATACCGAAACGTGCCGGAAGTTTTTTTCAAATATGCTGACTCAATCGACCATAACGCCAGCATACTGCCAAATTTCTTGAATTTTCTGTTTAAGTATCTTCATGGTCTCCACATCGTTTTTTTCGATAAGGTATTTGATTTGCATGAGCGGGTTTATTTCCTCCTAAAAATGATACCGTTGTAAAACGTTGTAAAACTCTTCCACATTTACGGACAACCTCCAGGAGTTTTGATGAACTGCTCCGTGATAATAGCTCGGGGACTAACAGCTCCGGGCAACGAGAATGGTTGTCGGTCACGACTGTGAAATCACAGAGAAAGGTTATAATTTTCGTAAACGCCTGTTCTTGAGAAGTATATTGATGTTAAAACTCGGAAATCAAACACAAATACGCACGAAATATATTCATAAAATATGCACTTGAACCCACCAAAAACGAAAGTACTGAGAGGGGCTACAAAACGGCTGGTGGTTTTCAACTTTAGTAACTAATACTTACTTAGTTCTAAATTGTACATAATTTCTTGCACCTTGACCTTTTGAGTAGTCCGCTTATTACACCCTGTATTTCACAATGTGCAGGGATTGAGATTATTGTATCGTTTTGTGGCCCCTTTAATTTTGGTAAAGTTGGTAAGTCCTAGGCGTGAATTAAATTTCGCGAATTTCGCAAAAAAAGAAATTGATGACATTTTGTTTCTCAGTATATACCTTTCCCCAAGAGCTTTTACGTTTGAGACATAAATATTATATATAGTAGTTTCAGGTAGATCAGAAGAAAAATATGTAATATATGTAATGTATGTAATAAAAAGGCTTGAAATACAAGGACAAAATAAGAACAATCTTTTTTGCCAATCTTCTACTTAAGCGGAGAATGAGAGGAAAGCTCGATATTCCAAATTCAAATGCAGCTCATCTCTCAAATCTGACTGAGAGTGACGGACGTTGGTGATTTTTTGTTGTTTGCGATTCTGCTAGCTATGCAAATCCGCCTTTATTCTTTTTTATGTAGCTATATATTTTATAAATAGTAGCGGGTAAGTTTATTTATCCTCTAATATAATTTTGTTTGTTTACTTTATCTATAGTTTTAAAATTTGTGTTGAGCTGCAACTAAAACGTCAGACTTGCTACCTTAGTTCCAAAAGAGGGTGGTGAACCCATAGTGTTAAAAAATCTAATGGACTCTTTACCTAAGCTCTTCTGGTTATGCATTAACAGCAGCTGGAAGCGAAAACAACCTTGAGAGAGAAGTTTTCTAATTCATTAAACAGCCTCAGAGCAAATGTTCTGTTGAAAAATGATAAAAATCTCCGTGTGGACCACAGTGGAGGCAATTCTCTTGGTCTAAGTCATCGTCCGGATAAACAAACTGAAGCAAATGCTTCTTATCTGTAGATCACTCCAAAATAAGTGGAAGAAAACAATCTAGGTCTTCGTCAGTAAAAAATTGAAGCTGCAGTAGCTACTAAGAGGCTTAATAAAAAGGATGACAATAGTGAAAATACATCAGCATCCAAACAAGTTGTATTTATTTATGTATTTATTTATTTAAAAATATCTATACAGGATGAGGACTTCAGTAATTTGCAAATATATGCATAAATACAAAAAACTGCTATCAATGTTGTCCTGTCTGAGAATAAAAATGGAAAAAAGCAGTAAAAACAGTAAAAACGATAAAAACAAACAAAAAATTGATCAACTAGAAATGCAACAGTATGCAGACAAGGTGTGAAGTGACTTCATATGAGAGCTAATTAAAACATAGGCATAGTTCAAAATATGATGGGCTATTGAATGAAATGCTTGAGCAAGAAGAGAAGTATGTAAGCTACCCGGACCAAGAGGTTTGGTCTCACCCCATGAAGGAATACATTAATAACATAGTTAAAAGACAAAAACGGTTTTTGTCTATTAACTATGATTAATAAATATTACCTAGAAAATGACTTATGTTGTCTTAAGAGAAATTAATAGCCAGACTGGAAAAGGTCTAAATTCCCACCAAATGTCGCTTTTTATCAAACTGCAATAAGCATATATGGTCCAAGGTAGACAGCAAAAGTCAAATGACCATACTCACCCGTCATGATCGGAGGTCCGATCAGGGTGAAACATTCCCTCTTAAGTATGATTAAACGGATGATAAATAATCACCTATATATACACACTTTTCGGATAACCTACCTGCTTGCATCACTAACATATTGCCTAACGTAGTGTAATGGGTTCGTTTGCATGTCTTAGTTCTGGGGACCACGAATCGGATCCCGTTCGCTGCCAGGCAGTATGTCAGTGATGCGCAGATCAGTCCTTCTTCAATATGATTCATGCCAACTATGCTCACTCGTCATTCTATGTTGAGAATGAACAAGCGGATGTGTCATGATAAATAATCACCGTTGGAGTGATTTGTTGCAGTGGAAAGTCTATCCAATGATCCTCCACCATCCCGTTGGGGATATTGGTGGTTGACTGGGAGTCACTGAGGCTGATTGATGGTGTTTGAGGTCATTGGGTGTCATTGCACAGTTTAGTATTACCCCAGGCAAAGCCATGCATTTTGATTTTTATGTAGTAAATTATCTAGTACTTTATGTAAGTCATGTATTTCAACTCGCAACTCGTATTGTGAAAACTAAAAAGTAACTCGTGGATTTAATGTAGCAACTCGTGACTCGTATAGGCAACTAGTAGCTCGCAACTTGTAATTCACTACGCCACCACGCGATACACATAACATTAAACAAATTTGTAGTTTTGTTGTTCATTGAGTCGGAATATAACACATCTGTGGCGATCTGATATATCAAGCAGTGTTTTCTGAATATTGACTCGATAGAAACATTTTGTAAATCAGATCAGATTTCAAAACTAACGCCCAACCGTCACGTAGTGGAACAGAAATCCTTTCATTATATGAAGAAATTCAACTCAACTGCTTATGTATATGAAAGCTACAGAACAAGCCAAACCAGTGTCACTGGTTAAATTCGAATTTAATGCTACTATAGATATGAAAAGGCAACTGAAGGCGAATTCCACACTCAAATTTACCGAGTTGTTCCTACATACGGGCAAGAAGCGTTTGGGCGAAATTTCCTTACTCCCACCAAGCACGAATGAGAAAAGTCATATTTGCAAAATGAAATAAAACGGTAGTGGGTGGGTGGAAAAACCACCCACGACGTCTGTATTGCGCGAGATTCGAAATTGACCGAGACATTAAACTCGAATTTACTGCGTATGATCTGCGAATCTTTATTTACTTTGACGCTAAATTCTGCATGATCGTGAAAAGCACATGTAGCCGTACATGATATCTTTCTAGCCTGTACTCTGACGCAGATATCATTCACTTTATGATGTTGGTAAAAGAGAGTACAAATAAAAACGTAGTGTATAATCGTACGCACTTTTGCCCATTTTGCGTATGTATATGTTCATCCGCTATTCGTACGTATAGTTCTTTAGGGTTAGGGTTAAGGTTCTTTTTCCTTTTTTCTACGTATGAATAGCGCTACGCACTATTAATACGCCCTTTATGTCATATTAAAGTGCGTATTATTATTATTACTATTATTTACCCAGGATAGCCTCCTCAGTTCCTATTGGTACTGCTATCAACGAGGGTCCTGCGAAGGGGGTCCTAGCGCATTTAAAGCTCCCATTTGAGCTACGAAAGTCGTGGAAGCACAGCAATCGCTCAACTAGACAACCGCCTAAGATATCAATCCTATTCTCATGCTGAGCGCTAAGCAGAAAGGATAGATTCACACTTTTATAGTCTCTGGCATGACTCGGCCGGGGTTTGAACCCAAGACCTCCCGCACTGAAAGCGAACGCTCTACCACAAGGCTATCAGTCGGTTGGCTTGAAATACAAGGACAAAATAAGAACAATCTTTTTTGCCAATCTTCTACTTAAGCGGAGAATGAGAGGAAAGCTCGATATTCCAAATTCAAATGCAGCTCATCTCTCAAATCTGACTGAGAGTGACGGACGTTGGTGATTTTTTGTTGTTTGCGATTCTGCTAGCTATGCAAATCCGCCTTTATTCTTTTTTATGTAGCTATATATTTTATAAATAGTAGCGGGTAAGTTTATTTATCCTCTAATATAATTTTGTTTGTTTACTTTATCTATAGTTTTAAAATTTGTGTTGAGCTGCAACTAAAACGTCAGACTTGCTACCTTAGTTCCAAAAGAGGGTGGTGAACCCATAGTGTTAAAAAATCTAATGGACTCTTTACCTAAGCTCTTCTGGTTATGCATTAACAGCAGCTGGAAGCGAAAACAACCTTGAGAGAGAAGTTTTCTAATTCATTAAACAGCCTCAGAGCAAATGTTCTGTTGAAAAATGATAAAAATCTCCGTGTGGACCACAGTGGAGGCAATTCTCTTGGTCTAAGTCATCGTCCGGATAAACAAACTGAAGCAAATGCTTCTTATCTGTAGATCACTCCAAAATAAGTGGAAGAAAACAATCTAGGTCTTCGTCAGTAAAAAATTGAAGCTGCAGTAGCTACTAAGAGGCTTAATAAAAAGGATGACAATAGTGAAAATACATCAGCATCCAAACAAGTTGTATTTATTTATGTATTTATTTATTTAAAAATATCTATACAGGATGAGGACTTCAGTAATTTGCAAATATATGCATAAATACAAAAAACTGCTATCAATGTTGTCCTGTCTGAGAATAAAAATGGAAAAAAGCAGTAAAAACAGTAAAAACGATAAAAACAAACAAAAAATTGATCAACTAGAAATGCAACAGTATGCAGACAAGGTGTGAAGTGACTTCATATGAGAGCTAATTAAAACATAGGCATAGTTCAAAATATGATGGGCTATTGAATGAAATGCTTGAGCAAGAAGAGAAGTATGTAAGCTACCCGGACCAAGAGGTTTGGTCTCACCCCATGAAGGAATACATTAATAACATAGTTAAAAGACAAAAACGGTTTTTGTCTATTAACTATGATTAATAAATATTACCTAGAAAATGACTTATGTTGTCTTAAGAGAAATTAATAGCCAGACTGGAAAAGGTCTAAATTCCCACCAAATGTCGCTTTTTATCAAACTGCAATAAGCATATATGGTCCAAGGTAGACAGCAAAAGTCAAATGACCATACTCACCCGTCATGATCGGAGGTCCGATCAGGGTGAAACATTCCCTCTTAAGTATGATTAAACGGATGATAAATAATCACCTATATATACACACTTTTCGGATAACCTACCTGCTTGCATCACTAACATATTGCCTAACGTAGTGTAATGGGTTCGTTTGCATGTCTTAGTTCTGGGGACCACGAATCGGATCCCGTTCGCTGCCAGGCAGTATGTCAGTGATGCGCAGATCAGTCCTTCTTCTATGTGCTATACTATGCTCACTCGTCATTCTATGTTGAGAATGAACAAGCGGATGTGTCATGATAAATAATCACCGTTGGAGTGATTTGTTGCAGTGGAAAGTCTATCCAATGATCCTCCACCATCCCGTTGGGGATATTGGTGGTTGACTGGGAGTCACTGAGGCTGATTGATGGTGTTTGAGGTCATTGGGTGTCATTGCACAGTTTAGTATTACCCCAGGCAAAGCCATGCATTTTGATTTTTATGTAGTAAATTATCTAGTACTTTATGTAAGTCATGTATTTCAACTCGCAACTCGTATTGTGAAAACTAAAAAGTAACTCGTGGATTTAATGTAGCAACTCGTGACTCGTATAGGCAACTAGTAGCTCGCAACTTGTAATTCACTACGCCACCACGCGATACACATAACATTAAACAAATTTGTAGTTTTGTTGTTCATTGAGTCGGAATATAACACATCTGTGGCGATCTGATATATCAAGCAGTGTTTTCTGAATATTGACTCGATAGAAACATTTTGTAAATCAGATCAGATTTCAAAACTAACGCCCAACCGTCACGTAGTGGAACAGAAATCCTTTCATTATATGAAGAAATTCAACTCAACTGCTTATGTATATGAAAGCTACAGAACAAGCCAAACCAGTGTCACTGGTTAAATTCGAATTTAATGCTACTATAGATATGAAAAGGCAACTGAAGGCGAATTCCACACTCAAATTTACCGAGTTGTTCCTACATACGGGCAAGAAGCGTTTGGGCGAAATTTCCTTACTCCCACCAAGCACGAATGAGAAAAGTCACATTTGCAAAATGAAATAAAACGGTAGTGGGTGGGTGGAAAAACCACCCACGACGTCTGTATTGCGCGAGATTCGAAATTGACCGAGACATTAAACTCGAATTTACTGCGTATGATCTGCGAATCTTTATTTACTTTGACGCTAAATTCTGCATGATCGTGAAAAGCACATGTAGCCGTACATGATATCTTTCTAGCCTGTACTCTGACGCAGATATCATTCACTTTATGATGTTGGTAAAAGAGAGTACAAATAAAAACGTAGTGTATAATCGTACGCACTTTTGCCCATTTTGCGTATGTATATGTTCATCCGCTATTCGTACGTATAGTTCTTTAGGGTTAGGGTTAAGGTTCTTTTTCCTTTTTTCTACGTATGAATAGCGCTACGCACTATTAATACGCCCTTTATGTCATATTAAAGTGCGTATTATTATTATTACTATTATTTACCCAGGATAGCCTCCTCAGTTCCTATTGGTACTGCTATCAACGAGGGTCCTGCGAAGGGGGTCCTAGCGCATTTAAAGCTCCCATTTGAGCTACGAAAGTCGTGGAAGCACAGCAATCGCTCAACTAGACAACCGCCTAAGATATCAATCCTATTCTCATGCTGAGCGCTAAGCAGAAAGGATAGATTCACACTTTTATAGTCTCTGGCATGACTCGGCCGGGGTTTGAACCCAAGACCTCCCGCACTGAAAGCGAACGCTCTACCACAAGGCTATCAGTCGGTTGGCTTGAAATACAAGGACAAAATAAGAACAATCTTTTTTGCCAATCTTCTACTTAAGCGGAGAATGAGAGGAAAGCTCGATATTCCAAATTCAAATGCAGCTCATCTCTCAAATCTGACTGAGAGTGACGGACGTTGGTGATTTTTTGTTGTTTGCGATTCTGCTAGCTATGCAAATCCGCCTTTATTCTTTTTTATGTAGCTATATATTTTATAAATAGTAGCGGGTAAGTTTATTTATCCTCTAATATAATTTTGTTTGTTTACTTTATCTATAGTTTTAAAATTTGTGTTGAGCTGCAACTAAAACGTCAGACTTGCTACCTTAGTTCCAAAAGAGGGTGGTGAACCCATAGTGTTAAAAAATCTAATGGACTCTTTACCTAAGCTCTTCTGGTTATGCATTAACAGCAGCTGGAAGCGAAAACAACCTTGAGAGAGAAGTTTTCTAATTCATTAAACAGCCTCAGAGCAAATGTTCTGTTGAAAAATGATAAAAATCTCCGTGTGGACCACAGTGGAGGCAATTCTCTTGGTCTAAGTCATCGTCCGGATAAACAAACTGAAGCAAATGCTTCTTATCTGTAGATCACTCCAAAATAAGTGGAAGAAAACAATCTAGGTCTTCGTCAGTAAAAAATTGAAGCTGCAGTAGCTACTAAGAGGCTTAATAAAAAGGATGACAATAGTGAAAATACATCAGCATCCAAACAAGTTGTATTTATTTATGTATTTATTTATTTAAAAATATCTATACAGGATGAGGACTTCAGTAATTTGCAAATATATGCATAAATACAAAAAACTGCTATCAATGTTGTCCTGTCTGAGAATAAAAATGGAAAAAAGCAGTAAAAACAGTAAAAACGATAAAAACAAACAAAAAATTGATCAACTAGAAATGCAACAGTATGCAGACAAGGTGTGAAGTGACTTCATATGAGAGCTAATTAAAACATAGGCATAGTTCAAAATATGATGGGCTATTGAATGAAATGCTTGAGCAAGAAGAGAAGTATGTAAGCTACCCGGACCAAGAGGTTTGGTCTCACCCCATGAAGGAATACATTAATAACATAGTTAAAAGACAAAAACGGTTTTTGTCTATTAACTATGATTAATAAATATTACCTAGAAAATGACTTATGTTGTCTTAAGAGAAATTAATAGCCAGACTGGAAAAGGTCTAAATTCCCACCAAATGTCGCTTTTTATCAAACTGCAATAAGCATATATGGTCCAAGGTAGACAGCAAAAGTCAAATGACCATACTCACCCGTCATGATCGGAGGTCCGATCAGGGTGAAACATTCCCTCTTAAGTATGATTAAACGGATGATAAATAATCACCTATATATACACACTTTTCGGATAACCTACCTGCTTGCATCACTAACATATTGCCTAACGTAGTGTAATGGGTTCGTTTGCATGTCTTAGTTCTGGGGACCACGAATCGGATCCCGTTCGCTGCCAGGCAGTATGTCAGTGATGCGCAGATCAGTCCTTCTTCAATATGATTCATGCCAACTATGCTCACTCGTCATTCTATGTTGAGAATGAACAAGCGGATGTGTCATGATAAATAATCACCGTTGGAGTGATTTGTTGCAGTGGAAAGTCTATCCAATGATCCTCCACCATCCCGTTGGGGATATTGGTGGTTGACTGGGAGTCACTGAGGCTGATTGATGGTGTTTGAGGTCATTGGGTGTCATTGCACAGTTTAGTATTACCCCAGGCAAAGCCATGCATTTTGATTTTTATGTAGTAAATTATCTAGTACTTTATGTAAGTCATGTATTTCAACTCGCAACTCGTATTGTGAAAACTAAAAAGTAACTCGTGGATTTAATGTAGCAACTCGTGACTCGTATAGGCAACTAGTAGCTCGCAACTTGTAATTCACTACGCCACCACGCGATACACATAACATTAAACAAATTTGTAGTTTTGTTGTTCATTGAGTCGGAATATAACACATCTGTGGCGATCTGATATATCAAGCAGTGTTTTCTGAATATTGACTCGATAGAAACATTTTGTAAATCAGATCAGATTTCAAAACTAACGCCCAACCGTCACGTAGTGGAACAGAAATCCTTTCATTATATGAAGAAATTCAACTCAACTGCTTATGTATATGAAAGCTACAGAACAAGCCAAACCAGTGTCACTGGTTAAATTCGAATTTAATGCTACTATAGATATGAAAAGGCAACTGAAGGCGAATTCCACACTCAAATTTACCGAGTTGTTCCTACATACGGGCAAGAAGCGTTTGGGCGAAATTTCCTTACTCCCACCAAGCACGAATGAGAAAAGTCACATTTGCAAAATGAAATAAAACGGTAGTGGGTGGGTGGAAAAACCACCCACGACGTCTGTATTGCGCGAGATTCGAAATTGACCGAGACATTAAACTCGAATTTACTGCGTATGATCTGCGAATCTTTATTTACTTTGACGCTAAATTCTGCATGATCGTGAAAAGCACATGTAGCCGTACATGATATCTTTCTAGCCTGTACTCTGACGCAGATATCATTCACTTTATGATGTTGGTAAAAGAGAGTACAAATAAAAACGTAGTGTATAATCGTACGCACTTTTGCCCATTTTGCGTATGTATATGTTCATCCGCTATTCGTACGTATAGTTCTTTAGGGTTAGGGTTAAGGTTCTTTTTCCTTTTTTCTACGTATGAATAGCGCTACGCACTATTAATACGCCCTTTATGTCATATTAAAGTGCGTATTATTATTATTACTATTATTTACCCAGGATAGCCTCCTCAGTTCCTATTGGTACTGCTATCAACGAGGGTCCTGCGAAGGGGGTCCTAGCGCATTTAAAGCTCCCATTTGAGCTACGAAAGTCGTGGAAGCACAGCAATCGCTCAACTAGACAACCGCCTAAGATATCAATCCTATTCTCATGCTGAGCGCTAAGCAGAAAGGATAGATTCACACTTTTATAGTCTCTGGCATGACTCGGCCGGGGTTTGAACCCAAGACCTCCCGCACTGAAAGCGAACGCTCTACCACAAGGCTATCAGTCGGTAAAAACTACATTTTACGAATACATAGTTCCAAATAAAAAATCCTGTGGGTGAGAGATAATGAAGTAAAAGGTTCCATGGCAAAAATGGTAGATCAGTAACGTAATCAAAATGAAAGTCCTTGTGTCCCGATGTAGTTTTTTTTTACTTCACAGGTTGTAGTTTTATTGTTGAATATAACTACACATATATGTACATGCGCTATAAACAACTGCCGTAGTTAATGGATAGATGTTTAGCTTTATAATAAAAGTTGGATGCGCACACAGTTGTGATTTTAGCTAAGCTAGCTAGCTTAGCTAGAGGTGTTGTGATTTTTATTTTTTGTTGAACCATGCTACAAAATCATCTTAGCCAGCCATCAGATTTTGCAGCATTGTGAAATGACGATGTGTATGGCCAGATCATTTGTTTTACTTTTCTTTGTTGTCGAAAAATCAAACAAT
Source organism: Hydractinia symbiolongicarpus (assembly GCF_029227915.1). Taxonomy (NCBI): domain Eukaryota; kingdom Metazoa; phylum Cnidaria; class Hydrozoa; order Anthoathecata; family Hydractiniidae; genus Hydractinia; species Hydractinia symbiolongicarpus. The sequence continues at coordinate 28,954,690 of NC_079877.1, forward strand.
TTTTGCAATGACTAGATATGTTTGTGCACAGGGCCTGCACTAGAACCTTTAAGTGGTAGCAGGTGAGTTCCATAACAAGTTGGCATAAGATATTTCTTATGCAGGATATCCTTATATTTTTTTCTTTAGATGCGGGAGCAGTGAACAAACAAATAAAAATATATTGTTTCATTATCAGTCAATCAAAAGATTTATTATACAAGTGGTCTAGTAACAAGGTTGTCCATCCGTGCTTGTATTTAGAAGCTACTGGGCTGTAGCTACTGGGATTGGGCTTGAATTGGTCATTCTAAAAACAATAAGAAATAATAAAATGGGAATAATAATCAGAGAATATTCAATTTGGTGTTGCTCACAAAGCGGCCAAGCAAATTTTATTTTAATATTTCCACCCCTTCCCCTAAAATTATTGGGTTTTTTAGTTTGGAAGTTGAAGCGGGTGGGTGACCCGAACCAGGCTAATTGTGATCGCGGCCTAAAATTCAAGTGGCAAAAGGTATATTGTTTACGTGGATGATATACCTTTATTGTATAGACGACTTTCATTGTGACGCGTGTTGTTTAGAATCCCCAGACCTCTTACGCAAATTTACTGGCAAAATAATGCATATGGTAAGCCGTGGAACAGTCCATTCCAAACTTGTTTTTCTGGTAGAGGCATTTTGATCTTGAGATTAGAATATAATAGGAAGTACTATTAACTGAGTAATTCTGTCTATATACGTATGGTTTTTTTCATTTTCTTGCTGTTCAATTGGAATCTTGGACTATGGTCTTTTTATTGTCCTAGTTAGGGATCGTCTCCGAGATCGTTTCAAAAAAAATCATTTCAAATCGTTTCATTTTTTAATTAGCATAGCATGTGATACGAATTTGAAACGATTTTAAAGTAATGTTTAGTTTTTTGAAATCGTTTTAGATCGTATGGAAATCGTTTCACTATTTTGTAAATCGTTTCATTAAAAAATAAAATCGTTTCATAATCTTTCAAGATTGTTTTATTATAATTCCTTGAAATCGTTTCACATACCATAATTCATTTCAAAATCGTATCATTATGATTGTTTCAGTATATTTATTTTAGATCGTTTCAAAATCGTTTATGGTGTTTCTTTTACATTTTTTTAACATAAAAGAATAAAAGAAATTATTGATCTGATAAAGGTCTCTCAATAAAACCTCCCCTCTGTCACATAGGTTTTTCTATTGCTGCTTTTCTTTTTAAACTTTTAAAATGCGATCTAAAAAAGCATTTTTATCGCCGCATTTCGTTCTTAAATTTTTAAGATGCGATCTAACGAAGCTTTTCTATCGCCGTTCTTCGTTCTTAAATTTTTAAAATGCGATCTGAAAACGCATTTCTATCGCCGCATTTCGTTCTTAAACTTTTAAAATGCGATCTAACGAAGCTTTTCTATCGCCGTTCTTCGTTCTTAAACTTTTAAAATGCGATCTCAAAAAGCATTTCTATCGCCGTTCTTCGTTCTTAAATTTTTTTTCATCGCAATATTTTCCATTTTAAAGGAAATTGTTAGTTTTACGAAAAACTGTTTATTTTTAGTTTTGAAAAACTGTTTTATCATATTTACGATAAAAGATGTTGTTGATGATGTCGATGTTGTGTTGAATAAAAGAAAGAGAATCAATAATTTGACATTTATATATAAGTTTAATTGGTTTTTAATTAGTTCAACATCGTTTCAAAATTCGTTCCAATAGCTTCAAAGACTTTTACATCGTATCACAAATAATATTTTGACAATCGTATCAAATCGTTTCAGAATTTTTTCTAATCGTTTCAAAATAGTTTCACAATCGTTTCATTTTTACGAAGTTTATACAAAATCGTTTCGCAAATAAAATATGAAACATTTAATTCGTTTCATGATATGATTATGAACTCTGACTTCTCTGACTTTTTTGTCAAAACCTAGGAAGAGAATTACATCACAGTTTCTTGCCTAAGTAACTGTGGAAAGTTTTATTGTTTATCATTGTTAACCCATATAGCCATATTTTGTTGGTATATATGCAAAATGATTGCACACAGCCTTTTTCAATATACAGGATGAATGAAATATGGAGGTGTGTTTTTTATAAAAGAACTTATACTTTATGCAACTCCAGGCTATTCCTTGAGACGAGTGCAATCACACGCATACTTGTAAAAAAATTAGGAGTGCTTTTTATCGCACTCGTGAATTTTTTCTTTTTCTAAAATATTATAGAGCAATGAAAAAGGCTGTTAAACCTGAAGAAAAATCCCTGTTTTTTATGTATATTTAAGTTTTTTGAGAGTAATCACAGTGTGTATGATACACTAAATGGCAGCAATGAGGAGGATATAGTTGCGTGTGTCTTATTAATTGTATATATTTTATGTTTATGTTTGATGAAAAAGAAAATTATCATATATTTCTATTAATCTTAACATTTTTCAATATTTTCACCAGGAATTAATAATTAAATCCTGGGGACTAGGTTGTGAAATACATGTCAATTAAACCTAGAAATGAACCTGCTATACTGCTCTGTTACCAGAAGCAAATCATTTCAATGTGCTCAATGTGATTGCAAAGATATAAATAGATTAGAATTACATTCAACACAAAAGAAAAATGATCTCCAGAATTGTGTTTCAGGGAGAGCTCTTAATATTAGCAAACAATAGAAAGTGAAAGCAGCTTCACAACATTTTTTTGAGTAGCAGGAAAAAAGGTGTTGTGCAATAATTGAAATGTATTTTTATACTTTCACCACCAGGTGGCTGAAGATTAAAATAACTTTTGGTGGCCCACAAATATAAAAACGAAAGAATATTTTTTAAACAACTTCTTCTTTATGCCATCCAAAAATAAATACTAAAAAAGTTTGTTTTATAAAAATTTTTTTGTTCATACACAAAAGAGTGCACAGATCAAAATTTTTCATTTATATTTCCTTTAATCATATTTTTCTTTCAAGACTTGTATTCACACATGCAGCTTAAATAACATAACGTTGTGGTAAAACAAAAAATAGTTGAGTGTGAATTACACTTGCAAATATTCCCATCGCACTTGTAAATTTTACTTAGGAGTGCGATTTTTCGCACACCATAGCACTTGTAGTTTTTTTAACAGGTGCTTTTTGTAGCTCTGACATAGTTTTATTCAAGAAATGGCCTGTAACTACAAGTAATACTGAATATTTCATAGGTAAAATGTCTGAATATGAATAATGGAGAAGAGATAAACGTTCAAAACATATCTGGAGATGAAAGCAATCCATCAGTAGGCTCAGGAATATCAGGTATATACACATATGCACCTTTTTATGTATACATAAGAAGAAGCATTTTCAAAATTGTTAATTTCACTTCTGTGACCACCTTACTTCTTTAACTGGCATGTTTTTTTTTTAACTAATTTTTTTTTTGCTTATTTAATTTGGATGTATTGAATCTCTAAAAGTTTTGATCTCATTCACAATCTGAAATCAATTATTGTTAGTGCTTCAGTCACAGAACAAATTATAAATTGCTGATGTGTAACACAACTTTGCTGACATGAAGCAGGAAAACAGTATTTCATGTAAAGAATTTTAATACTTAGCATAAAATATGTAGGTCTTGCAATGTAGATAAATTTATCATTATTATCTCACTGTCATGGTCGTTGTCTTGTCTTGGTCTACCTCTGGGCTTTGCTCCAGGAACTATGCTTTTTTACCCAATATTCCTCTTCCATTCTTTCAAAGGGTTCCAACCGACCTAATCTTCTTATCTCAACAACATCTTAAGTGCTACGGATACCTAGCCTGCTTCTTAGCTCATCTGAGCTCTTTCTGTCTTTTATTTATGCTTCACTTGCCATGTCTCAATACCGTACATCATAACACTTCTAACACAGGCTTCTTAAAACTTACCTTTAACCTCAATTGACAAGACTTTGCTAGTCAACAAAGGAAGTAACTCTCTGAACTTTTTTAGATTAAACTTTGTTCCAATTTGTTTAATAATTTTATAATAAATACGACAAAGTTTAACATCAGAGTACATAAAAAGAGATAAAAATAAGCTGTTATTTTCGGCCATCGACTATGTTTAAATGAAAAAAATTGTAGAAATTATTAGCTTTATAAGATGTCTAATTAGAGCCTTTACTTATAGATGACAGTGGTATTGAAGACTGGACAGATGATATGGCTGCTCCAATAGATCAAGAAGAAGCTGTAGCTCTTATTCAACCTCAAGAAAAAGAAGAAAAACAAAATGAAAATCAAAAACAAATTGTTAATCTTTCGGAAAAAGAGGATGCAAATAATGAAATGGAGTGCATCTTTCCGATGCTTCCAAGTAAATACGAAACAAGTAAACCAACAAGAAGCGATGTATTAGGTTTGTAAAAGCTGTTTCTACAACAGCTTTTTTTGTTCGTAAATATAATTAATGTAGATGAGAAGTCACTTTAATGAAAATTTTTTTAAAAAAGTCAACCCTCGTAACTCTTAACTCTTCTTTAGATGAGAATGGTGTCAAAGGTGTTTGTGGAATATATAACCTTGGCAATACCTGCTTTATGAATGCGAGCATTCAATGCATGATAGCTACAAAGGCATTGAACAATTTATTTTTAAAAGGAGATATTATACAAAATAGTTTGGATCATACAAATGAAGCAGCAACAGTAGTAAGTAGAAAATTACTTGTCAATCTTACAAAATGTCCTTTGATGAATACTTTAAAATAAATTTAATTTAAACATTTCTGCTTTAGCTCTTGTTTTTGGAACGCTTTCAACAACTTATTCATAAAGTGTTAAGTGGGAAATATTCTCTGCTATATCCTAATGAACTGCATGCTGCAATCGCCAGACTACATCCAGGTTTTGGTGATTATAAACAAGTAAGAATAAGAATGTGCTGTAGTTTGAAAATGAGGGGATTGATTCTATAAATCCTAAATGTTACCTCCTTCTACTTTAATTTTATCAATTTTCTAATGTACTGTGTGTAAAAACATTCAACAAAAGCATGAAGTTTCCTTTTAAATTTTCTATTATTAGCACAAATTTCTGGCCTGAGAATAAAAGCATAATTTTTCATTGTCATATCAATCTACCTACAGGACAATTTAATTGAACAATTGTGATCACCCTTTTCATATCCAGAAACTTATTCATATCCTTGGCATGTCAAATTGTGCAGTGATATTTTTATAAATCCTTCTTTTATCCTCTTATAAACTAAGAATTAAAATTCTGCAATTGAATTGTGTTTGAAATTTAGGTAGGAACTGTATTAACTTATAACTGTAATCACATGAAAATAATTTCAGTCCATGCTAGGTTTGCTTGCTTTAAGCTGCATTAGGATTCTCAGCAGATAAAAGCTGAAAATTATTTCTTAGCAAAGACTTATCTTTTTTCGATAGATGTTTTTCTTGTGCAGAATTAGGTGTTTCTGTGGTTGTTATACAAAAATTAGGATAATTGATTTAAAAAGTCAATGAGATCAAGCTGTAACTGATCATACTTCTTCTTGTGACATAGACACCTTTTTCAGCACCCATGTAATTTAAAAAAACTGAACTTTTGATTTTATGTTTACTATCAATATATTGTCTGACTGAATTGAAATATTCTGTGTAATTACGTGATAGTGTTTTCTTTCCAATATTGGGTTTAAATTCCCTCAGGATAAAATTCTTAAACGAAACTGGCCTTTGAAATAGTGCAAAAAAAGAATATTTCGAAGTTATGTCCAGGAATATGCAAATCAATATTATGTGGATTGCTTGCTTTTGCACAAGTAATGATGAATTAAATTTTTTACTTTATTTACAGCATGATGCTCAAGAATTTCTTTCGTTTCTTTTAAACATACTTCATGACTTTCTGAATCGTGGATCAGTTAAAAGCCAGCCAAGAAAAATATCAGAAAGTCTTCAACACAGACCACTATCACTCCCAGAAAAGGATTTTGCAGAAAATCTTACTGGTGAAGTGTCAAAACGCTTAAAAATGGATAATTCATGTCAATATGATATAATGCCCATGGAATCTGACGCAGATGCTGGAGTAGAGTGTGAGGAGAGCTTATCCAAAGCTGAAAAAGTGTGGAGGTAAGTTGATACCCAACACATGTGGTATTCCTTATAAAAATATTCAATTAATGTGCTTCTATTATAGACAAAGAGTCTGGTTTTTATGTTGTGATACTTAAAAAATGATTATTTTACATTTGTTCATATCTTTTGTCATGACTTTGATAAGTTCATACTAGCTAGAAGATCCTCTCTTCTTCACAAGAGTGTGAAGTGTGTGTGATAGATATTACCTCTTCACATTACAGTCGAAGTTTTTCTGTTGTGTGCTCATGATATCATTTAAAAATCAAACATAGGTGCAAGCAGCATTTACTAAATTAAATATCACAACATTCCTGGGGCAAAGCCCAGAGGCAGACCGAGAAAGACTTGGCAGGAGGTTATAAGGACAGACTTGATAGAGAGGAAGTTGAGTTTAGATATAACACAGTCTAGATCAGATTGGAAGAGGGTCATTAATATACCCCGTCCAACCCATGCTAGCATGGAAAACGGACGTTAAGCCGAGAATGATGATGATGATGATGATGATGAACATTCATAAATGATTTTTTAGCAAAACCATGGTGAAAATGAAAACCCTTTAAGGAAACAAGAGGTATAAAATGATGTTGGACTTATTATATTATATTATAGAGCATAAAAAGGTGGTTAACAAGTTTTGAATTTTTTTTTAAAAGCTCTTTTCGTTCTCAAGATATTTACATTTAAAGAATTTCAGATTTAATTATGTTGCATAAATTATGATGTCATATTTAAGTAATAGCAAACTTTGACATTTTCTATCATCAGTAATTTTAAACCTGTTAAGGAATGTGCATTTAAACTTTATCAATGCATAGATAATATAAAGGTGAAATGATTAACATAAAATATTTTGCCAAAGTGACACTTGTTTACTGGTCCCAGGCCTCTTAAATTTTTTCCAATGACCCAATAACTTGGGATCTGTAAGTTAGTTTGCAATAACATTTTCTGGGTAAGCTTGTATAGGCCCTATATGTGTTTACGCACAAAATTTGATTGCAAACGGACATGTAGATACCAAATTATTGGTTCGTCAGCAAAAAATTAAGAGCTCTGAAACGAGCAAACAAGTGTCACTTTGGCAAAATATTTTATGTTAACCCTTCCCGTCCCGTTCCCGGACTAGTCCGGGATATTGCTACGCTAAAATAATCCCGATCCCGGACCTGGCCGGGATTTTACTAGGACCACTTTAAACGGCCCTCACGGCCGGCCGGTATCTTTAAAACTAACAAGATCGACTTTTTTTAACACTAGAATAATTTATCTCTCATTTGCGCCCGATCTGACAATTTTTAAATTCGGCTACCGTAAGTTATGCAGATTTGCATTTCAAAATTAAAACAAAGATGGCGACTGGATTTAGCGCATGCTGTGGCTCTGGATCTTCGCCTTTTAGCAGCAGTAATGCACCATTTGGCCTCTCTATTAATGAACTAAACCTTGAAGAGGATAGTGATGAGGATGTAGTAGCAAGTGATGATCCAATTGACAGATTATTTGGCCAGAGTGATAGTGAAGACGAAGATTTTTTGGGATTTTCTGATGGTGGGGAAGAATGTGTTGATGAAAGTTCAACTGATAATGATGAAGTGGCAGAACCTAGTTCGAAGAAAGCTAGAAAGGAACCAAGCCCTCCTGGTTGGAACATGGGGCAATGGAAATCTGGTGACAAGAAGTTACAAGAGTTGCCCCATTTTGCTGTAATTCCTGGAATAAATGTCGATAACGTTTTAGTATATACATTATGATTTATATATCTCAAAATTATGTTTTATATATTTGATAAGAAGTTCCTCTTACATTCCTATTATTTGCTGGTCTAAAGCACTAACTAAGCATAGGTTGTGGTCCAATAAGCACAATTTAAGCATGGCTAATAGACGGATTGCCAACTTTCCTTTTATATACTTACAATTCTTACTGAATTGTCTATTACTGGAGTCGAACCGGGACTTAGATAGTGCTTTATGGCCATTTTTAAAAAAAGAGAAATACCTTGCATGCATTTTAAACATAGTATATGCTTTAAATTAGTTGTTAAGGTTTATTTTAGACTAATATTATAAAAGTTACGAAAAATGTGTTTTTTTGCTAAAAACGCCTGGGATCAGGGACATAAATGTGTTAAAAAATGCCTGGGGCGGGAAGGGTTAATCATTTCACCTTTATATTATCTATGCATTGATAAAGTTTAAATGCACATCCCTTAACAGGCTTAAATTTACTGTTGTCAGAAAATGTCGAAATTTGCTATTATTACTTGTTAATCAACTTTTTAAGCTCCATAATAAAAGTCTAATATTATTATATACCTCAGGTTCCCTTTAAAAATTCCTGTGAATTAAAGAGTTATTATGTTTTTCTTGTATTGTAACTTGTATGTATTTAGTTTTTTGTGTTTTAAACTTCTGTGTTCTGTAAATAAATAGCGTGAAGGTATCATTGCATAAGTTTATTAGGACATTTTCTTTTCTGAAGAAAACTTATATATTCGATCACTGTGACAAATGTGCACCAAAAAAACAAATTCACTTCTGTGAATTTTAATAAGAATCTGGTTTCTAAATATGATTTTTAGAAAGGGGAGTTATGTCACATCTTGTTTTCCACCATCTGGAAAAATTGATTAATGACATAACATAGAAAATAATAACTCGATTTTTTCTTTCTACTATTCTTTCTTTTCTTTATGTGGAAAAACTTTGGCTTTTTACAAATATATACATGATAAAAATAACTCTCCCCTTGGCAGATTTTTCATTTCGAAAAAACTTTACTAAACGAAACGACTCACTTTCTTATTTATTAATAAGTTTTAAGGTCTTCAGCATTGATTTATTGGTTTAATCAAAAATGTAAAAATAAAATAATTAAAAAGTAATTATCCCGCTCTTTTAATGTTAATAAGTGACTTTTCACGTAAGTCTTTGTTTCTATTTCCTGAAAAAAGGCTATGGAAGCTTAATGGTTTATCATCAGATAAGCAACTACTACACACTATAGCTGAACAACTTGTATATTGTACTACTCCAAAATTGTCTGTGATATTCAATGCTCTGGACACATTTGCGTCATCAATCAAGATTAATCCAGTGTTCTAAAAATTCAGATTAATTTGATGATATAAACAATGAAAATTCTTTTAGTAAGAAATAGAAAAAAAAAGTCAATTTTTTTTAACGTTTTATTTAAGTTGGTAGAGACCTTATGTTTAAATATAAATTTTCGTTTGTGTTCCCATTTAATAGGAAGAGCAACAGCTGTGTAAAAAGCTTATCTATGTGCCAATCTTTCTAATGTTCATTCTCTGTAATCTACCATGTAGATTGCATACGTTTTTTTACCTACAGGTTCGGTTATAAATACTTACACCTTGTGCAAAGAAGCCTATAGTTTTTACTAGGGATGAACTGTCATCCGTGAAAAGGGATAAAAAATGTGTTTTTTTCTTACGTCTCTTACTATATTACCTGTCATCTCAACATTTTATCAGAAATGAAATGAAATTAGCTTTGTATTTCACATATACTCTACAAAGAAATAGGACAATGTAGCGGGACATTTTTGAGCTATTTGGGAGGATTAAAAAATGTTCTTCTCGCCTAATTTTACAATCGCATCTTAGCTTATAGAACCCAGCCCTTTTATTACCGAAATTTGTTTTTTTTGCGCAAATACTATACTACATATTTTTTCACTCCCTGTCAGGCTAATTGAATTACTGTGTATGGTGTAAGACTTGTTAAAAAAAATAAACTTTCACAATATCCTTCACAAGTGCACAATGTTTACTTGATTTGAATGGGAAAGTATTTGAATTCCTAGCCAGTAACTGTAACTTTCCCTTTCTTTTGTTTTTATATTTTTTCCAAATTATATAATCTAACAAACCTAAAACCAGTAAATGTAAATGTGTCAATTTTTTGTTTAAACTTATCGTTTTGATGTTATGAATATATTTCACTTTTTGTATTTTTTTTATAGAGAACATGCTTGCAATAACCAATCAATTATTGCTGATTCATTTTTGGGTCAATTTCAAAGCGTGGTAGGTTTATCATCTTGCTCAAAACTGTTACGCCTTAGACTATAGCTTTTTTTAGAAAAACAAAATGTTTTTTTCAGATTTTTTCTTTCTTCATTGAGTGCAATTTCAGACCACTTTCGAATAGAAAATTAAATGTTCTTCTTTATTGATACCTCAAATTAGGTGGTCACAAGCTATGATTAATTGCATCTCGGTATTTAGACCCTTTTGCGACACCAATAGGCCTCTTTCAAGCTCTTAGGGCTAAAGAAATTGGAATTATTGCTGTATCTTGAGGATTTTCATCAGGACATAATTTTTTTGTAATCGAAGTTATAATTGCTTAATTAAAATTTGTTTCGGTCTATTTTGTCACTTTTTTTGTTTTTAAAAAATTTAGACTACTTTCACCTTTTCCAAAGAACTTATCTAATTTCAAAAGAATTTTCAGTAATTTCAATAATTTATCTACTGAATTTGTTGTTTGCAAATTAGACTTTAAAATTATGTTTGAATAAATTTAGATTTCGTGTGAAAAATGTGCATTTGTTTCGACCACATATGAACCATTTATGATCTTATCCTTACCAATACCACATGCAATGGAGAAACAAATAGGTCAGATTATTACAATTTTTTCGTAATCCATACTATGGAAATATTTGAATTACACGTGTTTACATTCTGCAGTGTTTTTATGTATCAAACACTGAACAGTATGAAAGTATTGGCATGTCATATAATTATTTTTTTATTTAGTGGTTACGTGGGTTCCAGCTTCAAGTTTCGGCACGTTACCTGGTATGGTTTTAACAACTAGGTAAGCTACATTTGTGATTTGTGTGATAGGAGTTGTTCAACATCTTTTAACCCTATTTCTACTAGACTTTTTTGGGCTGTTTAAGTATAAGGGTGAGGAAAGGATTTTGCCCCCTCCATTATTTTAAAAAATAAATAATGCTATAACTTTGAACTTGGCAGGTAAGCAATTGACCGTAAAATATATAAAAAAACTCTTCAATAGTATGAAATAGTATGAAATAAATTGACGATGTTATTGATGTTTAGATATCTTGTAACGGTCAACAAAAATGGATGCATGGCTGACGTCAAGAAAGAATTGATAACCTTGGTGAAGACTGAAGATGAGTTTTTAAATGTAAATAATATTTTATTTGCTGAAGTTTCAAAGTCAGCTGCTGTCAAAATACTGGTAAGTTTAGATTGAATTAAAATCACAAAAACATTAGGGGGGGGTTGTAGGACGCAAATATAAGTTTGAATATACAAAAAGTTATTTTTGTGATAAATGAAATCTTGGAAACTAGGGCAGTTTTTGCTATTACAAATGTTTTTTGATTGACCAACTTTTCAGTATTTTCAACGTTCCAAAAACATGTCTTGTATTTTTATAAACCTGTGTTGGCAGCACTTTTTGTTAAAAATAAAAAGGAATATCTCAGTGCAATTTGTTAATCATACATAGGAAAGCCATGGAAGTTCTTTTCTGTTTCCATATTTCTCTCTGTTGACCCAACTATTAAAGCTGTTTAATCAACAACATACACTATTTTAGAATTAGCACAGTGGTATTTAATTTTCCTGCAACTGGAGCTCTCGTTCTCGGTAACAAAGCCTACAAAAAGTGCTAAAATGTAGTGGCTCTTTTAAGAGATTTACAGTTTACCTTGAAATGTTTTTGCTTATTTTTTTATATCAACATTGTATTCGGGGCTTGTTTTGTAGCAAAATTATATATGAAGTTTTTTATAACTATATAAACATGACAGGTCTAGGGGTTTAGGATTTAATACTGGGCCCAAATGTAAAAAGAACGTGCTTAGATAGGTGATAAATCTCTTAAAAGAGCCTTTCCTTTTTAGTACCTTTTTGTATGCTTTGTTCCTGAAAATGGAGGGTTCAAAGTCCACCACTTGCAGGAAAATTAAATATGGTTGGACTAATTCTAAAAAGGCATTTTGAAGGTGGTCATGTAAAACTAAGAAATAAGGAGTAATGTTCTTAGCATGCAACCATCTTCAGTGTAACTACTTTCAATTTTAAATTATCCTTACTTTTTATCTTCTTCTTATGTAGGATGACCGCACCCAGCTTAGTTATTTAAGTAAAACAAAAGATATCTACGCCTTAGAAGTGTTTACAACAAAAGAACTGGACACCCTGCCCAATGCAGATTCTGATGAAAAATGTGGTGCCGTCAGCGCTGAGTCAGCAATAAACAGTGCAAGCTCATGGCATTCGTGCAGCATATGTTTTGATGAGATATATGATGACGAAATGAAGGTCCATGTGACGTGTGGTGGAATGATGTGTGGGTCTTGTTTGCAACACATGGGCGCAAATTTCAGCTGTCCAGTAAGTTAAACTCTTTCTTTTACAATGTTTCATTGCAGCACAATCTCTTCACATTGTCTAAGTTGCGAAGTCATATTTTAATACCCTAAAAATAAACATCAACATGATTCTGTTCATACTGAGCAATATATAGAAAGTTTTCTAGGAGACCAGGATTTGTAAAAACGTTTCATAACAATTTTTTGCATCTATCAGTCAAGCAGGCTTGTCTTTCCTTTCAATCAGTGTTTACTGATGATGTACTTTTGGAAAGTTCTGCAATGTTGTGTCTTCCTAACTAGATGTCCCAGCCCAAATAAATAAATACTTGGAGTGCAAAAGAGATACAATTGGTGGCAGACGTGAATAATTTTAAGACCCTAAGAGTTTATTCAGTATTCCATTTTTATTCTTGCTACAGTTTCTCTAATGATGTCATATATTTTTCAACACTTTATAGATATGCAGTAAATATATATCACAGGAAGATTATACGCCATTGATTGAACCCACTGATTTAACAAAAAAGTAAGGAAAACTATTTGTACATATCCATAGTGAAACCTAGTCTATAGTTACATGCAGACAAGATTAAACTCATGGTAGCAAGAAATTTCATACCTGTGTTGGTTGAAGATGTAAATCGTGTGTATAGTGTTTAGACAACTTGAGATTTCATGCAGCGTGAAGATAACAGATTTTTGCATGTATTCCCGATATTATTATTTTCGTGTTGGCATATCATTTTGAAAGTTCGGGGTTTGTCGTAGTATGTAATAAATGATATTTTGTGCAACATTGTAACTTTGGTTTGGTTTTCATACTAATTAATTCCATACCAGTACATGTAACCGGACTCTTAGTTCATACCAGTATTGAATTTCATGCCAGCATGAGTTTCCTGCCGTCTATGTGTAACCATACTATTAGTTCTTGTGTTTGTAATTATTGATCATACCATGTCGTAATGTTTCCCTCAAAAAATTTGCTAGTTTAAATGACAAAGAGCTAAGTCATGCCCTGAGGAAGAGTGTTTTATTGCAAAACGCTCTTGATATAAAAAGAAATAGCATCTGAACAAAAAGATCCATCTTAAATATGATAGTGATATCAAAATTTTGATTTCTTTGTCACTATAAAAATTGCTATTTTTGGCCAAAATTGGTAATATTTCATATCTTCACACACTACTGTTTCCTTACTGCAGCCTTTCTAATTCAAATTTATTTGTGTCGCCAAAGAATGGCTGACGTTTTATGTTTTTTGCAGACCTGCTTCCATGACATGTGTAAATGTCAATGATAGCAATTGTCAGATGTTGCACTGCCAATGCTTCTGTTCTTACATGCAATACCCACTTTTGATGTGACTACGTACATTACCCACTTTTGGTGTGGCTACGTACAGTACCCACTTTTGATGTGACTACGTACAGTACCCACTTTTGGAGTGGCTACGTACAGTACCCACTTTTGATGTGGCTACGTACAGTACCCACTTTTGATGTGGCTACGTACAGTACCCACTTTTGATGTGACTACGTACAGTACCCACTGTTGATCTATCTACATACAGTACCCACTGTTGATCTGGCAACGTACAGTACCAACTTTTGATGTGGCTACGTACATTACCCACTTTTAACGTATCTACGTACATTACCCACTGTTGATCTATCTACATACAGTACCCACTGTTGACGTATCTACATACAGTACCCACTGTTGATGTATGTACGTACAGTACCCACTTTTTGTGTGGCTACGTACATTACCCACTGTTGATGTGACTACATACAGTACCCACTGTTGGCGTATCTACGTACAGTACCCACTTTTGATGTGACTACATACAGTACCCACTGTTGACGTATCTACGTACAGTACCCACTTTTGATGTGACTACGTACGTGCCCACTTTTGATGTGACTACGTACAGTACCCACTGTTGATCTATCTACATACAGTACCCACTGTTGATCTGGCAACGTACAGTACCCACTTTTGATGTGGCTACGTACATTACCCACTTTTGACGTATCTACGTACATTACCCACTGTTGATCTATCTACATACAGTACCCACTGTTGACGTATCTACATACAGTACCCACTGTTGATGTATGTACGTACAGTACCCACTTTTTGTGTGGCTACGTACATTACCCACTGTTGATGTGACTACATACAGTACCCACTGTTGACGTATCTACATACAGTACCCACTTTTCCTGTTGCTACGTACAGTACCCACTTTTGGTGTGGCTACGCGCAGTACCAACTGTTGATCTATCTACATACAGTACCCACTGTTGATGTGGCTACGTACAGTACCCACTTTTGATGTGACTACGTACGTACCCACTGTTGATGTGGCTACATACAGTACCCACTGTTGACGTATCTACGTACATTACCTACTTTTAATGTGGCTACGAACAGTACCCACTGTTGACGTATCTACGTACAGTACCCACTGTTGATGTATCTACATACAGTACCCACTTTTGGTGTGATTACGTACAGTACCCACTGTTGATGTATCTACGTACAGTACCCACTGTTGATGTATCTACGTACAGTACCCACTTATATAGTCTTACTATATAATCCTTATTGAACTCTTAAAATAACGGTCTTAAAGTGAAATTTTACTCAATAATTTTCATGCGACGAAAATTGATCAGGATTTTGCATGCATCGCATTTAGTACAATTTATTTTATAGTTTAATACATTCCAAACAAATGAAAAAGAAAGAAATTAATTTTCACCAATTGACAATGTTTTGAACAAACTGACAAATTAGACTTCTATTTAAATCAACTTTTAAATTCTTTTAGTAAAGACACTATCAATACCACTGAAGACGCTGAAGCTATGCCATCTGAAGTATCCGCAGTAAACAGTGCCAGTGCATGGCGTTCATGCAGTATATGTTTGGAAGAAACCTTTGATGAAGAGATCAGAATACACACAATTTGTGGAGGAAGCTTGTGTGTTAGCTGTTTAGGAAAAACAGCTGAGTATCATTACTTTCAAAAGTTTCCTTGTCCTGTGAGTAAAATACTGATTTGCAATCTTTCTGATTTGTATTTGTATTCCAGATAACTTGTATCTATAAGAGATTAATAGAGATCTTAGTTAACGAATATTCGGTTTATCACATGATAACTTAAGATTATTGCGAAAAAAGTATGCAGTAGGTCCAGTTATAGCAAGTTTCTTGTTATCGTTGAGATTGTGGGATTAGATAATGGCGATAAATTTCTAGCAGAAAACACAGAACGATACTAAAGCATCTTGTAGCAACAAAATTTGTCAAAGAAAATAAGAGATTATTTAGCTATGGAATGGAAATGATAAAGGACGTAATATATGCATAATACAATGTATTAAATAGGAATTTTGGCAGAAGTTTTAGTGCAAACGATAAAGTATGAGTTGATGTTCCGAATGGATTAATTTTAATGTAAAAAAATAAATTTACAAACAAAAGTTGTTTTTTTAGATTTGTTCAAAGTACATATCTCCAGAAGAATTTCAGTGTTTGGTGACACCCAGTTCTGTTGGCACCTCGATCAAACGTTTAAGGTGAGGTGTAAATATGAACCCCATGCTTTATACAAGAAATACCGTCTGTTTGTTTACTTTTACGAATTGAGTCCAATGTTGTTGTTTATGTGGGCTACTGCTCATACTATATAACACATGTAAAAACTGAAATTCAGTGTAGTTATGTTGTAAACATCTGCAAAAGTTGAATGTATTTGCATTTTTTCATGTAAGCACAAACTTTTGCGAATACTAATAGTGAAGCAAATATTTTTCGATAAAATCATTTAAAAACTTATATACACGCTGATTAGGTTCAAAGTTATATACAATCGCGTCCCTAAAGCTTCTTTGTGTGTTCGCGCGAAAGAAGTAGCTTTTGTGTTGGCCGGTTGAAGTTTAAAATTGTTTGGCTCCGTAAAATCACGAGCTGATGGGTGGGTTGGTTTAATGATTGTTGTTTATATGATTATGTATCGCGGATGGTTATGTGCGTGTTGTGTTTGTTTTAAAAGTTTAAGATGTATAAAGATGTATAAACAGCTTTTTCTCTCAACTTTTGTCTCAAACAGCTTTCACATCTTGCACAAGCCTATCACAAGACTCATCATAATACACTCAAAAGTCTACCGATTAACCTCACAAAAATTTTGTGGCTTCTTAGGTAGCTAAATTACTTTCACTTTTAAACTTTATATAAAATTGAGAGCTGAACACCAAAGTAATAAGTTTGTGACCTAGATTTTCTACGTTGTGGTGTAATGTGTTGATGATACTAATATTCAAAAATACGAAACGAAAGTTTCCATGGTAAATGTATGTAGTGAAATAAAATATGATAAAGGATTTAGAAGCGAAATCAATTAGATATAACCAGTAGACAAAACTTTAAGCTATTCCTTTTCGCCATATGTTAACGTCTTTGCTCGTTTACCTTCAAACGTCTTATGGTAAAATCTGGACAGGCAAGGCAATCAGCTCTTTAAAAAATACCTACTATAGGTGGGTATTTGACCGGCCAGTACCAGAGCTACTTCTTTCGTGCGGTAGCTACATATCAGAAAGTGAAACACATAAACCTTCGTGAAAAGACTGGTTGTGTTCCTAAAGTACCTAAGTTTCAAGATTTTTCTAATTTTTAGGCAGTCCTTTTATATTGGTGTGTACAGTTCATGGCTTTTATCACTTTGAATTATTTTGTAGGCAGGTTTTGGTACCTATTATGTTCCGCCACGACAATTTAAATGATAACAGCACAACTCGGAAGGTTGTTTTTGTTTTTGTTTTTTTTTTGTTTAAACTGAAAGGTTGTTTAGATTATATGCCCTAATTTTTATTTTTTCTGGGGGGGGAGGGGGCGGGGCCGAGGTGTAGCTGCAGAAACCTAACACCCCATCTGTTTATTTTCAATAACTTGCTCTAGATGATGTTTTGAGAAGATGTGGAAAGTTTTAAGTTCTCTTCCTTGACATAATGAAGCCAAGTTAAATAACTATAAATTGAGAAAATAAAAAAATCTGTTGACGCCATCATTAATTTTTGATGTCAAATCACTTCTATTCTGATCGGTTCAATATTTGTTTTTCCGGAATTTTATGGAGATAGCAACATTGTCTCCCTTTAAAAAGGAGGCCTAAAATACTCCTCTAAAATAGAGTTAAAACAGACACGTTTTGCATACCGCAATTCATAAGTGAGATCTGCCCAACTTTCAATAAGCCTTTTTCACCCCGGTTGCATTCTCCTTTTTTTTACAGTAACCTTTAACCATGGACGAAGAGAGGCAGGGATAAGGGGGATATATGCTCATAGTGTCGCTTAATTATCTTTTAAGAGAAAATAAAATAATTTGTACAAATTAACACAATGACCAACACCTATTAACCGAGAAATAAGATAATTCTTACTCTATCATAACCTTTTTCTTATATTCTAGTTTCTGCTTTTCGGTCATCCAGTTGTCGCCTCTCTTCTTTCTGAAGTGAAAGCATTAAAAGTGTTTGAACTGGTTAATCAAGTCCTGAGCCCTTTGTCTCAATTAACCCTGAAGTTTGATGTCGTAATAACGGATGGATCTGTGAGTTCGGTTTTTAGCATTATTTTTTTTTTAATAGAACAGACAATTTTGAACATGTATTTCGTTTTTTAGGGTCTCTCCTGTGGTCGATGCGAGATGTTTAGTTCCTGCAAAGGATGCTCTGTCACTGAGCATGAAACCTTGATGTTAAAACCCGGCGTTTGTTTGGCTGTGCATTTCCATGACAACATTGAAACTGTTGTTACAATGGTAACTATATTTTTCATTTCAAAACACTTTTTTGGGCTGTAAAACTTTAACAGAACCTAAGACTAAAAGTTGAAGCAACAAATAACAGGTAACCAAGCTAAGTCTTAGAAGAAAGATGTTACTTACTGAAGTTACGTTTCTTACCGTCAACAGTTGGCGGAAATACTAACAAGCCATAACTCGTTACCAGTCAAGTGTGAGATGTCAAAATGAAAGTCCACATTAAGGAGAATTGTATTAGGTTAACGGCTGTTTAAAAAATTACTGTCTTTGTAATCACAAACAGGCTTCGTTTTTGCGTCAACGCTGAACTCGAAGTTCATGCTGCTTCCCTTACATACATTAAGGGAAGAAATTTTTGCGAATGAGCGGTACCTAAATAAAACCTTTTACGGAATATATTTTCGCTGATGATGTCGAGTATTCAGTAATTTATATAGAAGCACTACTGTTAGGGTCGTTTTTCGGTCGTCTGCGCCAACGCACGTATTTATTTAACGCATATATTTTCTCCATGGAGGGTTATTACTTTCTTTGTATAGATGGATCACTGTAAAGACGATAAAACAATGAGCATGAAGAGGGAGAGTGATGTAGTTTCATTAGACGAATGTTTGAAAGCGTTTGGGGAGGTGTAGGTGATCTTTTTTTATTTAATACCTTTTTCTGAATTTGATTTTTAAATTATGTTCAAAATCACGTAAATTTTTTCAGCCTAATTATTCGTTCCACAAGTACTTTTTTTGTGACACTTTTACTACGCAGTTTTTTTTACTTGGACTACCGAACTCCGTTTCAAAACGAGACTTTGCAGATTTTGGAATTTTATTCACTTTTTTATAAAACAGTCTCGCGGTAAATCAATGGAATTAAATTCTAAAAAATTCTATTAATGAGTTTTTAAGTTTTTAAATGTTCTTTTCAACAACAAATCTGCGACAGCTGTAGTCACCACGGACTTCTAATTGTTCACCGCGATGGGGATCTGCTGTGGCCTAAACTTAACTTCAAAACGATTATTTTTGTAACTGCTCTGATCACTTCTTTTAACAATACCTTATTTGTGTTGTCGCCGTAGAAACACTGTTGTTAAGTTACGCAATTAATAAGTGACGCGTATGATTTCTATTTAGTCACACTTCGAGCCCAGTTTTTTTCGCTGCCGTGGAGGGTACTTCGGTGTGTCGGGATCGGCTTAGAATAAAAATATGATGGAAGTACTATAGAGGGCGTACTATAAAATCTGAACACGAATATAACAAGGAAAAATGTCAAGTTGGATTGAAAAAAATATTTGGAGAACTTTTGAAGTTTCCTTATTCGTAACTTGAATTTTTAGAGAAATCATTGCCTTCAGAAAGTAATTAGGAGAAGTCTGGGTGGGTGAGTTAAAGGGTGGTTTAATTAATGTGGAAAGGGTGGCAGGACACTGCTACAAGAACATGTTCCCAACTCCACAAGTGTTGTATAGTCCTATCTTGTTTCAGCGAGCTACTCACAGAAGACAACCCGTGGTTTTGTCCCCAATGCCAAGCCAATCAGATTTCAACTAAAAGTATAACAGTAACAAGATGGCCAGAGGTTTTAATAGTACATTTAAAAAGGTAAATTTCAATATTTGGAATGTTTTTAATATTTTTTTTTAAGTATTAAAAAACCACAGTTCTTCTTGAAACGTGTGCTTTATGCAACCATCGCACGAATGTGTTCAAAGCTTTTCTTGAATGTACCAAACAAGCTTATTTAAGTGGAACTTTGTATACTCCTATTAAGAAAGTGATGGGTTTTTGTATATTGTCTATATTTTCAGTAAAAGGTAACCCGACTTGACGAGCTGTACCTCTTTTGTACGTAATATAAACCAACCCTAAGTGAAGCAGTGATTATAATGCTTTAAAATTTTATTGACCTGTTTTTACTTACGATAGATTTTACTTTGAAGGCAGTACTGGATGTAAGATAACATGTCCGGTGGATTATCCATTAAATGAATTGAACGTGGATGTGTTATCGTGTGTTGATAATAACTTCGAATCAATGAAATCGTCACAAGTTAATTATGACTTATATGCTGTAATTTGTCACACCGGAAGTGAGTTGTTAACGTACTTGTTACACGTAATAAGAAACCCGCTTATAACAAACTAGATGCTGGAGCATCAAAATGATTAAGAAACTTTCGGTGCTGAACTTTTTTAGTTTCAGAAATTTTTATATAACTTACTAAAATACTTTTTTAGTTTCAAAATTTTTATATAAGTTACTAAAATACTTTTTTAGTTTCAAAATTTTTTATATAACTTACTAAAATACCTTTTTAGTTTCAAACATTTTTATATAACTTGCTAAAATACTTTTTTAGTTTCAAAAATTTTTATATAACTTACTAAAATACTTTTTTAGTTTCAAAATTTTTTATATAACTTACTAAAATACTTTTTTAGTTTCAAAAATTTTTATATAACTTACTAAAATACTTTTTTAGTTTCAAAATTTTTTATATAACTTACTAAAATACCTTTTTAGTTTCAAAAATTTTTATATAACTTACTAAAATACTTTTTTAGTTTTAAAATTTTTTATATAACTTACTAAAATACTTTTTTAGTTTCAAAAATTTTTATATAACTTACTAAAATACCTTTTTAGTTTCAAAAATTTTTATATAACTTACTAAAATACTTTTTTAGTTTCAAACATTTTTTATATAACTTACTAAAATACTTTTTTAGTTTCAAACATTTTTATATAACTTACTAAAATACTTTTTTAGTTTCAAACATTTTTATATAACTTACTAAAATACTTTTTTAGTTTCAAACATTTTTATATAACTTACTAAAATACTTTTTTAGTTTCAAAAATTTTTATATAACTTACTAAAATACTTTTTTTAGTTTCAAAATTTTTTATATAGCTTACTAAAATACTTTTTTAGTTTCAAAAATTTTTATATAACTTACTAAAATACTTCTTAAAAAACTTTCTGCTGTTCTTTCAACACGATAATTGTTAATATGGACGATCGAATCTTAAATTGAATTGATTTAAAATCGAATCGAACAGCAAAATTCTATAAGTCAAAATCAAAATACAAAAAAACCCGAAAACACAGAGTAGAACATGTAAGGAAAAAGCGGAAGAATGACCTTTTTTAAGTAGATCGGACTGTTTTGGCTACTGTGAGCATTAGAAACCCAATAAGAAACTTTTAGTACTGAAACACAAAAATATTAAGAAACATCAAATACTAGGGCCTTTCATACGTGTAATTTCAGTGGTCAAACACATATCATATATGTTCTCAGTTTTTATGTTGCACGCTGTGTAGCTATGCAATATTTAGTTCACGTTGACTGATGTTTTGATTAAGTATTTCCAGTAATATTCTGTTTATTTAGCCCACTTTTGCCTAAATCTGGAACTCAAGAAAGGTATCTAAAACAAAATACTTTTTGCTGCTGCATCCTTTACACCGGTCTAAAAGTACGCCATAACAACTTTTAGGTCAACAACCGTTTCTTCTGCTCAAGTTATAGCGCTTTTGATGTTCACAATTGCTCGATCATGACCTTGCTCGTGTTACTCTAGCCAGGACACCCAGCTAAGCTTTGCTCAATTTGAATTTCGAAGATAAAATTTTCCGTGAGTGTTATACGTATACTTCTGTTCTCTAACCATCACTCTAACCTCACTAACCGATCTTAGTGATAACTTCCCTTTTATAAAGACAAATAAGATGTAGCTAGAAGCAGTTGTAGGATGGAAAATAGATAAGAGAAACGTAGAACAATTGGAAGGAAAATTTAGACAAAAGATAGTAGAAAAAGCGTTATGGTAACTAGCTAGCTAATCTTAATTTGCATAAATACAGTTATAAATATATTTTAAAGAATATACTTTAAAGAAAATGTAAGACCCTTCACCAAAAAATTTTACTGGCAATGTACAAAGGGAAAACTGTTTACTGTGCCCTTTTTTACTGGAATTTCTTGAAAAAGTAACGAAGGGCAAGTTTTTATAATTTAATTTTGAAATTTTATGTAGGCTTATATGGAGGACATTATACTTGTTTCACGAAGTACGTCACGTGCTCTGACACATGTAACGGAAACACAGAATGGTACTATTTTAATGACGAATCTTTCGAAAAGGTAATCTTAAAACATTGAGCTTTGTTACTATTCACATCGTGTTTGTTTACATTTCTTTGATAATTCGATTTATGAAAAAAAATTTCTGGTAAGTGGAAACCAAGCTTAATATATTTCTCCATCGCAGATCTTTCTGAACTAGTCCTACACTATGCTGTATATTTTTAGATGGAGCCATCGGAAGATCATCGTAGTGATAGTTATGTTCTTTTTTATCAACGAAAATAAGGTTAATTTTTTTTCTTTTCAAAGAGATCGAAAAATTTTCCTTGCACGGCTCTGTATCATCAAGAGTAAAAAGAAGTTTTTGATGATATTTTATTTGATGTAAGCTGATTCCATTATCATTTTTGGTTCTAGATCCTGCAGATGTACAAAGAAGCGAAAATTCACCCTTTTTAAAGTAGCCGACTCGGGTTGGCTGCATCCGTAGACCCGGGTTGGATACATCCGCGAACCCTGGCTGGATACATCGAATAATTTTTGTACCGTGGCGTAAGACGTCGTGTTCACACTGACTGTGAAATAAAATTTTATTTTGTGTTTTAGATATAGTTTTGTTACAAGCTCGTGAGCTTGTATTAAAACGCAAATGTGTCCTACAAGAATAGAAATTTTTGCCTCTCTGAGCACCGACACGGGAGTAGTCGTGTGTTCGAATCTCATCTTGGTAACTATTTTTACTTTTTTTTTCTTTTTACTATCTCGCCTGCGAGGATGTGTTTCCAACTCGTAACTAACTAACCAAATGGTTAATTGCAACGTCACAAATTTAAACTTCATACCTAAACTCTCTAAGTACTTAAAAGTCATCGGCCAAATTTGGTATTTGTTTTCGACAAAAATTGGCACAGTTAACAAAAAAATTATGCTGAACATAATAGTGACATCATAATTTTAATTTTTGTCACCTAATTGTTATTTTAGGCCAAAATTGGACCAAAAATTAAAATTACTTTATTTTCGACAAAATTTGACAAAGTTAACAAAAAAAGTATGCTGAACATGATAGTGACATCAAAATGTTAATTTTTTGTCAACTAAATGCCGTTTAAGACCATAAACGTTCCATCGCGCGACTTTCAACCATGAATGATAGGCTGCATTTTTTCTTTTTTCTAGTAATATGGTTTTTTAACTAAAGCTATTTCCTTTTTCGAACAATTAAGATCGTATATTATTTTTCTTTATTTTGCTTTTTCTCACTAAGTGACTTTCTTATACCCCGTTGTTTTTTTGTTGTTGTTGTTTGTTTTTTTTTGTTTTTGTTTTTTTTGGGGGGGGGTTACTGAATTTCAAAAATTTTAGGTGGAGCTTGTGGTCTTTCTTCTTCCTGTCAGTCAGTTTACTCCAGACTGACCTAACGAAAATTGAAATTTCGAGGAATTTTCTATCAATATTATTGCCTATCCGAATAGCAAAATATGTCGTGTCTAACTTCGTAACAGAAATCACAATTTCATAGACAGCTTTTTATAAACTTTGTTGGCGAGGTTGTTTGCGTATATCATACGTCTTGTTTATATTTGTAATGTGTGTTAGTGTACAGAGTTGAATTATTACACACCAATTATTCGTGTTTGTTTTTAAATGGCTCAGTTCACCACAAGGTACGGCGTTCTCGACCAGTGTTTAAACCAAGTACAATTTACAGACCAGATTGTTTTTGTATGAGAATGAAAATTATGACTTCTGTGACCACAATTGCCATGTTTTTTATTGCTAAATGTTATATCGTATTGCGTCTAAACTGGAAAGCATTTTCTTACCTTGTAAACCAGAAATCAAAGAAATAGAGGCTTGTTGACCTGAAAGCGATGTCTTAAGCTCATGTTCATTCGAATAAAAAATTTGCCGGGTTTTACAATCTGAGTATACTTAAGAATTCACTTTTAAGACACCTACTTTTTGGAAATGAGCAATGTGACATTGAAATCATAGGTGCGCTTTTCTTATCTGGTCCAGTTTCATTCATTTTGGGATTTTTTTATATTCGGTTATAGCTGTGACGATATGGTCTTACTACACATTTTTGGAAATCTCTTATAAACAGAAAAGTTTATGTAAGAAGTATGCCATACAGATCAAATGATGAGTAGTTGAAGGGTTAAAAAAGATTCGTTTATGGGTGAAGATTTAAATATGCTCCACTTGTAATATCATTTTTTTTAACATGCACCTCTTTTGTATAAGAGCGTTTTTATAAGGCGCCTTGGTTTCTTCTGTAAAAGAAATGTGGTCAAGTTTAAGGATGATGACGAAGATTTTTTTAGTTATCAGTAATTAATTCTGCGTGCAAAAAAAATATATATATATCAATGACGAAGCTTTCTATATTTGCCCAACTAATCTGCGTAATCCTTTTAAAAAATTTACGCACATTTTCCCTGGATGAGTACATATTTCTAAAATTTGCGAAATTTCGGATGCTAAAGATTCTGTATTATTCCGTAAAAGCGAAATCAGTATTTAGCGTAACATAGCTTTCAGAAACAGGTTTTTAAATAACAAAGAACTTAAATATAGTAGGGACGTAAGTACAAGAAATGAAAAAATCGTTCACAAATAATTTATCCCCTTAGGACCTTCAGACTAGTTAAACCGATACTTCCCTTCGGTGTATTTATTTTTGACGCAAGACATTAAATTCTTCAGCGAGTACTTTCTACATGTTTTAGATATCACTCCAGTGTTAATTTGTTTGCAAGGAAGAAGATAAAAAAAAAATTCAGAGGGAAATAAATGCAATTTGTCGACTTCGATTAAAAACCTTTTGTAAGAAAATACGGAGGACGTACTTTTTGGGGGTCAGTGTATTTAAAGGGGCTACGAACCGGTTAAAATGCTCACATTCCGTATATCCCGCGCACATATTAAAAATCCGGCAAACGCGTTTTGTGCAATGAACAGAACAGCGCACTTTGCTTGCTAGTTCAATATTTTTTTTCGAAAATTATATTACAAAGGAATATTTCAACGACACTCATTCTGGATGAAAACATGACCAAGGCTGAAGAAGATAAAAATTCTACAATCCCGGACTTAATTTATTGGAAAAGAGGGCCAAATTTCATAGTTCGTCCCAGAAGCAGTTATAAACACTTTTTCTACAAAAGACCAAGGCATTACGAACTTGTCAAAGTTCACTTAATGATCGCAAACGGACTAGGTTATTTGGTTAGTTTCAAATTCTTAACCCATACTAATTTTCGCTGACGTCAGCACACCCCGTTTCCCCGAATTTTAGCACCTTAGCGGGCCGTCGTGTGGATTGTTCCGAAATGCGGACATGACAAAAACTGCCAGAAGCGCATTTTCGACGCTATTTACCTGGCCTACACATCTCCCAAAGCGAAGCATTTGCAGCCTGCCGGCTGCAGAGTTTTAACAAGGCGAATTTATTTGGCCACTTCGAGAAATAGCCAAAAATCGGCCATTTCCAATAATATTATGTCCAGAATTGTAGATATATCTATATGTTCGAGTCTGTAAATTACATAAATGCCGGAAAATTAGCGAGGTTGTTTTCTCTGCCATCAGTTCGACTTTCGTGTAAGTCACTAAAATCGAAAACCAACAGCCGTTCCGTAGCCCCTTTAAGAAATGATGATTAAAATAATCATGCGAATATAAATCCATGGCCAGTGTTTATTTTTAACTATTTTGCATGGAAAATTTTCTGTACAGGAAAAAAATTGCTAAAATATATTTTGTACATTTATAAAACAGTTTATGGTTGGCCTTTTAAAGACCTTTCTTGTCAGTTGGACGTCTCACACGTCTTTCAATAACAAGACAAAAAACCAATTGAAATTAATGTCATATAACGTCACACTAAGTGCGGTCGACGTTTATAACGGCGTACGTCATACAATTGAAGGCTCATCAGCCAACGTAATACAACAGCTACAGCGAAAACTACTCTAAGAAACTACAAGTAATTGCTGGGTGGCTGAGCTGTTTCATTTTATTCTTTACTGAATTGATATCTTGGAGTGTTAGGGATTACTCGTACGAGTCTCGTTACTCCGACCAACTCCCTTATGTCGCACAGCAAAAATCAATTGACGGACGGCAGGATGTAGTCCAACCAATACGCTTGAACAATTTAAAGACGTCAGTGACGCCCGTCACCTTGAATAACAACACCTACTAGTCTTGGATCTTCCGTTATATCACTGCTCATATAATCTCGCTTTGTTGATTGACTTTTTAACATACCTGACGGTAACACAGCGTCCGGTGGTGGAACAATGTAACTGCTATATGTAGCATCCTTATACGCACTTAAATTGTTGAGTGTATTTAGGTATTCTGACTTATTGTATATACTAGTCGTCGATGTTATGGGCTGAGACGTGGGGAAAGTGTTAGTATTTACCAAAGGTTGGTTTGACACCAGCATTTCTGACGAGTTTTTTGAGCGCATAGGCGTCCTTTTTTGATCAGAAGAATCAAGTAAAATACTTTTCTCTTCTGGTACTGTCTCACCACAATTTGTGGCAGAAATAGGGTCTGTTTGCATTTTCACATTATGACGTAATTTTAATGTCGATTTTGTTTGTAGTGGGCTATCCCCTTCGCAGTCCATCGCAGCAGACGATCTATAGCCAGAACCGGCGGTAGGGTCGGAAGACGGCCTTGTAATAGAAGCCGGGTTTGTTCGTTGATGCGAATGAGGACTGCTTTCCGTAGAAAGTTCTTTTTCACTCTTTTGTAACCCAGGCGATGATGAGGAAGAATTTGTAGCTCCAGTGTTGTCCTCTGAAGCACGTTTAAAAAACACATGCTGGAGAGCTTGATATGGTGTTATTCTAGTCCTAGCATCATAGTCAAGCATTCGTAGTACTAAGTCTTTAAGTTTCTCATAATCGTGCGGAGTATGACCGGTTTCATTCTTCCGCCTTCCTTCGGGCCCGCCTGTATCACATCCTAATATTGAATGGAGTTTTCTACTTCCAGCACCTGAGTATTCCTAAATAAAAATTAAATGAATAAGAACGTACCCAAATATCATCGCTTTGGTATGTCGCAAATTTATGACCTATATTACAGTAAATTTTGCATGAATTTCGCGAATTACGAGTATTATTTGGCACAGTATTTTCGCGAAGGTCATTTTACGAGCTCAATCTTCTCCAAACAAAATTGTAATTTTAACATATTTAACAGATTGTAATTTTAGAAAACTATTTTCATGCACATTTCTGTGATTAATAAGGCATAGTCGCCAATTTTGCGTTGCAAACAAATCCGGCAATCGTTTCCTAAATTTCGTCATGCAACCTTTAAAAACAAGATTACGAAACAATGTTTTGTATTTTTTCGCGGGAATAAATTTTCCCGGGTTTTTTTTTAAATCTTGAGATTTCGCGGTTCAGTAACTTTTGTGTTGTGTTTTTTGTGCTTCCTGCGAAAGGTTCTTCTCTAAAGTTACCCTCTTACCCTCTTGCTGTCTTTATATCTTTTTATATGATAACTGCCATCAGACGAGCGTTCAAAGTATTTTCTCGTTTTGGGCGCCTTTTCTAACAAATCAATCGGAGGCACACCAAGCACCTCTACAATTTTGTTCATTTGATCGATCTAAAAATAATACAACAAAGGATTGCAATGATGTTCACTAAAATAAAATTAAAACTAGAATCTGATAGACGTAAAAAAAAAAAAAAAAAATTAAAGCCCACCTCATCTGAACCGCTAAATAAGGGTTCCCCTGTGTGCATTTCGACTAAGATACAACCAAGGGACCATATATCTATCGCCAGATCGTACGGTAACCCAAGCAATACTTCTGGTGACCGATAGAAACGACTTTGGATATAGTGGTACAGCTGGAAAGACAATAGCAATCCACCAAACACTCATGGTTAATTACACTAAACTTAATAATTAAGGTCGAATTCTACCTCTACCTCTTGTAAGTTCGTTATAGAATTTCAGTTTTAAAACATACGTTAATTGAAATAATCTATATTGCTCTCGTATTTTTATGATAGGTAAAAGTTTATAAAACAAAAACGAAAGAAAAGTTTTTTTTACTCTGGAGGGTAGTTTTGTTCCTCGGAAGATAAATTGAGTAACGTACCGAATGGTTTGGTGCTATTAAAGGGGATATTTAAGAAGCGAATTGTACGACGAATTCGCCGGTAAAATGTACCTGATTATGCGCAATTTTGTTTGTTTTGATTTTTCAAAATATTCGCTTCGCCGAAAAGTAGAAACAGTTTCTACTTTTTAGGGCCGAAATATTTCGCTTTATACTTTTAACCAATAAAAACGCAATATTCAGGTTTATTGTTAAGGCAGAGTTACACTGATGTAATATTACAAAAATATTTAAGAAAAAAATAATCTTGCTCGTGTAATCTAATATCACGTTAGAAATAATATTTTTTAAAAAAAAGAAGGATCTCAGTGCTCATAGTATTTTAAATTGAATTTCGAAAAACCAAATGAATGGAAGTTTTTTTCTTTATCCTGAAGAATAATTTATCAATAGTGTAAGTAGAATTTAAAAATATTTATAACTATGATGTGAACGAAGTGTCATTATTCAACTGTTGTCACATCTACATTTTTTTATAAGAATCAAGAACAGTTACTTCTTCCTTCGTATACTTTGTTGCTTTACAACAATCTGACTATATATTTTCTGTTTTTGTCAGAGCATAAATAAAAATATTGAGGCTTAAAAGTGTGGAAAAATTAACACATTCAGCTGAAATTTAGATGTTCTTATATAAACAAAACGTTAACTACTAAGGATAAACACTCCTAAACCACACGCTAACATTTTTATAAAATCATTTAATGATAAGGAAACTTAAAAATACATACTAACACACGAGATTAATTTTTTAAGTGGAAAAATTTAGTTTTTATACACGTTCTTGAAGTACGGTGCGTAAGCTCTATATGTGGTTATTGATAAAAAAAATATGTTTCTTGTTCTAAGCAAAAATAAAAACAAATGTGAACTTTTAATACAACTGCAAAATCTGAATTTGTATATTTGCTGAGCTATTTTACACTTCTGTTCGCACAAATGAGAATCGAAGAGTAAAGCATGAATAATAAGAGCTGCCATTATAAGTTTAGTTGTGCATATTTAATGTAAAACAGTTATGTGAACAGGTGTGCAGAAGACTGCACGACATATCATTCTAGGGGCAAAACTTTGAAACAGTAGGGCGCCTTACCACTAAATAATAATTAACTGCTTCATTTTTAACAAGATCTCAACTAAAAGTTGATCAGAATGTTTTAAAAAAATAATAGGACTGTAGTTTTTACAGAGATTACATTGCGGTGGTTCTACGTCTTATCAAAATCTATTTTCTCCCTACCGCCTAAACTCGTGTCAGATATTACAGGCGATCAAGTTTCATGAAATTTAGCCATAAAATCACTGTTTTTTCGTTGTATTGTAATATCCAATAACTAAAAAAATGTTTAAATATTCTTTTAAAGTTAAAATTTTGATTATTTGAAAAAATTAAACATGTATTTAAACCTTTAAAACACACTGAGCGTGAAGCCCACTTATAAACAACGAAAGGATGTGCTACGAATGATTTGCTAATTAGTTTCACGACACGGTTCATTCTGGACAACTTAAAGATAGGGAGTCAACAATTAAAAATGGTGGATTAAGTAGCGCTTCGGTACAATTACGATGTTCAAATCTTGCACGCGCCACGCAATGAACAAATCAATTGCGCAAAACTTAAACAAACTAAATAACTAATAAAAAACTTACCGTTTGATTAAGTTGGCAAGAGCTTCCAAAATCAACAATTTTAATAGCGCTGCGTTTCGGATTACATAATAACACATTCTCAGGCTTTAAATCGCAATGTATAACTTGTAATTCAGGCGTTGCCAAGAAACAAAGAGCTGTACACAATTGTTGAGCAAATTTTCTTGTTAGATTTAACGACACGCCGTGGAAGTTTGTGTTTCGTAGCAGGTCGTAAAGATTGTAAGATAGTAATTCGAAGACAAGACATAGATGATTTCTCCACATGAAGTGACTCTTTAGTTTGACTAAAATAAAATCGTCACAGTAACATCCAAAACAAAATATAAATTGTTGTAGGGAGTAGTACGCCATAACGTAGGGAAAAAAATTACCTATATAAAATTTCGCGTGCGGGTCGTGACTATTCATCAGTTCAAGAATTTTCACTTCGATTTGAGCTTGGTTAAGAAATGCTTTCTTATTTTTGATGATTTTGACGGCAACAAATTCTTGTTCTTCATGATCGAACGCTTTTACAACCTACAAGATAGTAATCAAAATATTATTCCAGATATCTAACTAAAGCAGACTGAAGAAATTGCACTGTTGATAAAAGTACAGTTAGTCTATGAAGATATCGGCAGAATCGTTTCCAGTTGAGCAAAAAAAATTTCCAGTCACACACAGTTTACTGTTAACACCACAAGAATTTAATTTTCAAGTATCAACATTAAACATGACAATTCCCACTATCACTAAACTTAACAAGCTCATTAAGAGCAGTAGCTGTAATTTTAAACTCATTTGTAAAAAGGTGGGAAAAACAAATTCCACATTTATTAAAAAAACATGGTTCTCAGCAATCGAAGAAGCAGGCAAAATTTAAAAAAACAACTTAGATCATATTAGTTTGCAACGGCTCTACCAATACGTTGTTGCTTTACTCTATTTATTCAGAGAGAACAAAAAACTTTATCACACAAACATTTTAATACAAGTTTAACAAAATATTTTTATTGAATAAACAAATGAGAACAGGAACAACCACATTAGAATGCTAGCTGATTTTTTAACAAGGTTTAACTTTTCAGTTTTTTTTTGTTTTTTTTCTTCGCATTATTTTTTGCCATATTTAAGGTTTTCAGCACACAAATGCAACAAAAACAAAAACAAGGAAAACCATCATAAATTTCACTAGAGAGGCCTACATATACAGCAAATTACTACAACACAATGTATAATAACTAGACAAAAATGCTTTTGAAAATATTCACAGTTCAAAGCTTTTGTGGTTCACTAGATGTATATATGCAGAAACGATGATGTGATTTCGTTTGCCAAGATTTAAAAAAATTCTAAAGGACAATCACAGGTTCCTAGAAATTCATAAATTCCCAGATCTTAGAAGATATTAAACGTTCCTAATATTGTCTTGAACACAAAACAGATACATTTCTTTACAAAACAAAACAAAATTGCAGCACTTAAAAACAAAGTAAACATCAATACCTGACCAAATGATCCTTTCCCTATTAAAGAATCAATTTCATAACGATCAAGGAATTTTTCACCACTGCGAATAATATAATCGAAGTTATCATCATCATAACCATCATTACGCTTTCCTTTCTTGTGGAATTCCCCATCAGCACGTTCTTTATCTGCACGTCTTTTTTTCTTGTTGTAATAAACCTGAAAACATATTTCATAGTGTAAAAAAAGTATGGTTTATACACAGAAACGAGTCGGTCAACATATCAGAACATAACTATCAATCAATTGCGTAAAATAACAATGAATTATATAAAGTTTACAACTCATCTGTTTTAACGAAAATTATTTCTTAAAAGCGTATGTTTAACATAACCAATCAGGCTTCAAAAGATACTATATTGCCTGAATACAAGAAACTTGAGTTTGATGCCTACATTTAGGGCACATGAAATACCCGAATCGTTTTGACATTTTTTTCTAAGCATCTAATTTATAGAATTAGCTTCTAATTCAAAAATAATTATTTAAATAAAAAATACAATTTTTTTTTATATAAATATAAAATAATAAACTTTTTTTTCAGTTCTTTTCAATAAAATTTAATTAATCTCGATGTCTCAAAAATACGTTTTAGACTAAAAGGTGCAACGGTTATAAATATGGGAAAAAAACCTAAAAATTTAAGGCTCTGGACAAACTATACTACGCTCCTAATGTTTTTTCGTGAAGGTAAAAAAGGGCAACGGAAAAACACTAAAACCAACTTTTCAATATAAATTCGAATTTAGACCTTAAAAGAAAAACCAAGACACCTTTTTGGCACACAAGTGGAATAAATTTGAATTTTGTGATTTTTATGCGATAAGCTTTAAATGCTTGTACCTTCTTTAAAAAGGTGTTCGATAATTTTTTACGTCTTCCCAGTTTATTATTTTACGGCAAAAAATTACACTATTCGATGGGAAATTTATCTCGCTTTTAGAAAATATAGACAGTAATCTCAACATGGGTAATAGGTGTTTTAAGTATCCTTAAGTCATTAAAATTAGAACTGTGCAAACAAATTACCACTAGTCAATAACATGGCAACATAACATGGCATGGCACACAAAAATTATTTTCGTGACTATCCAATGAAAAAAAATTCTCCTAATTTTCCTTGACTAAGTGATTTAAAGAAAAAAACGCATTACCCTATTATTAACTAGTTAATTTGCTGCTGGTTATTTTTTCATGACTCTTAAAGAATATATAACTGATGATTCATCACATCAGTTATATATGCTTGTTTATTTTCCCCAAATACTTCACAGAGCGTTTAACAAACATAAGACAACTCTACAAATTAAGAGAAGCAGCACGGTGAAGTCCAATCTGTAAGTGTATGTAAACATAAATATTAGTAAATTTCATTCCAAAAAAGCTGCACTGAATAAATTTTATAATACAGAGACGATTGTTTTTAAAAATTGAGTTTGAATGTTGTTACAATTAAATAATTAACAAATAGTATTTTCTTACTTGTAAAAACCTATAGTCTTTCGACTTTATACATCAAAGTTGGGGTGCTAACTATAGCATGCTGTGATATTAAAAATATTACATTTCACAAGGACTTCTTCTTATGAATGAATTTTCTAACCTATCGATCAAGACTAGGCAAATCTTGTTTTTGATGTAAAATATTAAATGTCACCAATTAAAATAATTAAGAAACAAGTAGTTGTTTCTTAATTATTTTAATTGGTACTGGTTGGTTGTAAACAACGACAACAAACCTAATAAGAACCTGATTTTTACAACTTTTCTTTAAAAAAAAGATTGTAATAATCAATTTGTATGGTGAAGAAATAACAAAAATTGGACTGTGCTAAACAATGTTTAGATACTTAGGGAATAATGCTAAAAAATTGTTTTTAAAAGGGAGTTTACTGGGCAAAGTCTTTATTTTGATATATATATTTTTTATACCATTTATGCTATTATGCCTCTTTGTCTCTATGTAATTTTTTAGAAATTTGTTTAAAATTGTTGCTTTAAAAAATATAGTAGTGCATTGAATATTACAGTAAACCTGTGACTTAAAGCAAGGAATGTGGTAAAGTCAATTGAAGAATAAGTTATTACCTTGCTTTTAATTTTTCCTCTAAACACAGCATACTTTCTCAAGCTAACTCTAACTCAGTTACACATGTGAGACATTGTGACATGGCCTAGACGTTTGACTTTGTATTAGACTGTTCACAACAAAGTGTCTTCTTGTCAATCTAGATTGCAAGCTCTACATTTTTTAAAAAATGTTTACCTTCTATATTTTCGGATGAAGAGTATAAACAATTCGTAAGTGCACAAACACATTTTCTTGTATTTTTTACTGTATTATTTTTGCATGTCAGTAAAATATATCCTGGAGCCTTTTTTGTGAATAAAATTTGGGTTTTTTTAATTTATATTCTTTGTACACAAAAACTATTTGACTACATCAATGTACAGGTTTTTCCTAAAACAGTATCATGGTTTTAAAACATATGCCTAAAAAGGTGATCTAAATTTTGTAAATATTATATATTATACACCTTTGCTGTCTACCTTCCTTTCTTTTAATGTCTTCGAAATTTACAGAAAGATTTGGGTAAAAGAGGTTTCTTCATTTGTTGTTCTTTTTAAAATGAGGACTAAAGAGGTAACCTGCTAAAGCAAAACTAACAGAAACCCTTTTCTCCTTAGATTGATTTTGTATCATGCATTCTGAACTTGACTTTCCATGATTATTCTTCGTTTTGTATGTTATAAAAAAACCCTTATGGTTCAGTGGTTCTATTGCATAATCAAAAAAATGCTATAGTATTCACTAGCCTTGAGTAAATATTACCACAAGGCTAGTGAAAAAACAGTCAAAATTATTTGTAAAAAGCGTAAAAAAATTTGTGTATTTCATTAAAAAAATACATCGCATTAAAAAAATACATAGTTACATGGTTAACAATTGACAAACTTATCAGATTAATGTCGGTCAAACTTGGCACAGATAGAATATGTTATGATAGAAACAAATTTTAGCAATAATTTTCTGAGTACCTTTTTTGTGACATTATCAGCAGCTTGAAATAACACTGCCTGCTTAAAATTTAATTATATACAAATTTTACCATTCTGTTTTTAAGTTTTTTCATATCTTTCAGTTTTGACATATGTTGTTGACAAAATAGTGAAATTTTTAAAATTTTTACTAATATTGTCACACATATAAAAACCTATGAATGTGTTTTCCCAATCCCTAAGTTGCTTTCCAGATTGGTTTTGGATTTCTTTATTTTTATATCAAACTAACTGTTACAAATTAAAAATTCTACACCCTAAAAGTTAACAATAAAGGGTTATTACAATAATTATAGAGGACATTATAATGCCGTTTTCGATTATGTTTTGATATTAACATTGGAATATAGAGTAACATCTCTCAATTCCAATTTTATGTAGAAGGAATAAAAAGGATAAAAAATTGAGAGACTAAATTCTGAAGTTGTGTTTTATATAAGATCTATATTCAAAATAAGAAAAAGCAGGCTGTAAAGGCTCAAGAAAAGAAAAAAAATCTAATGGGTAAAATCTAATGGTTCTTATGAAAAGGTTTTTTCAGAACATTTTTTCGTAAAGGGGTTGATAGTTGAGTGCAAATGCACAATGCACTAAAAAGAATTTTATAATTGTCTAAAACTCTTTTTTTTAATGTCTGTGTTAGTTCTCACAGGAAGCTGTATACATTATTTTTTTTAAACAAAATTAATAAGCCCATAATTCTTAGAAAAAATAAAAATAAAAATTTTTATTCCCATAAAAAAATAACTTGTATGCTTTTGAAACCAAATTTTGACCAACAGATGGTTTATGACTCATTTTCTAATTTTAACAACATATTGTTTACATTAAGAGCTTTGTCTATTACATGTAAACATGTAAAAAGATGAAAATATGTAAATGGTAAAACTAAATTAACAAAATCAGCTGAAAATCAGCTGATCCAAGCAATAAACATAATAACCTGTAAACTTTTATTATTTGTTAGAATTAAAAAAGTAAAAGAAGGAAAATAGCAATTATATATACCTCATTGATATGCTTGTATGTCTTTATAAGATCAGTTGATAGCTTGCGTAGGGGAGCTTGCTGATGTTCACGAAAACTTGTTGGAATACGGCGAACATAATAATCGTATGATGATTCTGGGTTTGATGGTGCAGGGGGATATGGATACTTCTCATCAGTGCTGCTCGTGCCCGCCATATCATCCAAACCATATGTCAGCATATTCCTAATATTTTCTTTATCATGTTTGGAAATAAAACCTATAAAAATTGTTAAAATTCCAGTAATGATTGACTATAAATTTTTTTAAAAGAAACACAATGTTTCTTAACTTAGGGATGAGGTTTTAAGTACTTCCAACTGCTAACTCGCAAAATATTGAGGGTCTGACTTTATATATTTCAAAAAAACCTTTTTTGAAATTTAGGATACATCAAGGCTAAACCCCAAAAGTATGTATCTTATATAAAAAGATGTGTAGTGTAAACAATGTAAACAAGTTTTTAAGTTTATTGGAGAATAAATAGGGTTTCCTAACACATTTTTCAGTCAGTAGAAACACAAAGTGATTTTCACTCTAGTGAAGAAATTCTTTTCCAAGATTCCTACCTACTAGTTAAAAAATCGCAAAATCAAGTGAAATAACTTTTGACAATGATTATTTTTATTTCTTGTGTTAAAAAGTGATTTTCTCAAGTCCAACTTTGTCTAACACTCATGTTTGTATATTCATATCTACTTCAGTCATCCCCCTTCCTTCCTTCCGTTGAAACAAAATACATAACGCTATTTTAAGAATTTATTTGCATCCTCCCCTCCCCCCAAAAATGCCTTAACAAAAGGTTATCAAAACAACACCAGCAATAAAATGTGATGACTGGAATTTCACATCTAACATAACATAATACAGGGTTCGAATTAGATATAATACAGGGATCGAATTAGACATAATACAGGGATCGAATTAGAAACATAAAGTCACTTCGCAAAAATTTGCTGACTGTAGAAGAAAACCTCTTTGCAATTATCTAAGAGCACTGTAGGCCACTTGCCTTTGATAATGGTTGCAGCAACCATTATGGAAATAGGTGAAACAAACAAATGATAAAGAAATGGGATTCTCAATTTTACCATTTCCTTCATGGAATGATTCACAAGACAGCATTTTTATTCGACATTGTGACCTGCTAATCCGAACCCTGCAATATGGTATCACACAGCCATAAACAATCAATCAAAAAAACATGTGAAAAATTAGCCCATACACAAAAATTTGCCTGTTGCAACAAAGTTGATAAAAAATATATCACGTTTGCTCTTCAATACACTCAAACATTATTTTTTTTCGCCTGGTTGAAATGACGTGTATGGTTTTGGTTTAAGGAAAAAAATACATTTAACAGTCAAGCTCTCTAAGATAAAGCTTCAATTAAACAGAAATTGAAAACAGCTAACAGTTTGATTACCCTGACCTTTGATTGATTGTATTGTGACATTTGCATGCTAGTGTTGTAGACACTAACATTTGCAAAAGAAAAAAACATTGTTTTTCAAAATTCCTTAAAAAAATTCTTTTATAACAAACTTTCTATGAAATAGCAGCCTTTCTAAATTCACATCGGTACCTGGCAAATGTCAAGGTGATTTAAAAAAAAATTTATCTTAGCATATGACATTTTTTTAAGTTTACAGAATCATTTAATTGCCTAAATCTATTGTAAATATATACTGATTATATCAGCGATAGAGAGTATCCCTTAAAAATACAAGAATTAATAAAGATCATAAAGTGGCTGCTGAGTGTTTTACTTTTTTACCCTAAATAGAATTAAAGTGGTTTAGATGTGAACAGGCAATTTGCTGATGTTGATTAAATTAAAAAATTAAAGTTCATGTCACTGTTTTTGCCAATGTGAAATTGTGGATCGCCAAGGCGAATAAAAAAACACAAAAATTATAGTATAATTAAGGTTGGTGAATAATTACTTAGAAGAAAATTGAATTAAAAAGGTTGAATACAAGTAACAGATTTAGTAGACAGTTTTAAAATGTTTGCAGAGGAGATATGGTATCTTATAAGGATGAACTACATAAAAAAGGATATACTTTAGTGACCCCCAATGAACATAATTGATGAACTGTAAGATTTGTAATTTTCTTGATACCTTGAGAGAAAAAAATCCAGGAGAGAAAATTACACAGTAACTTTTTATTATCATTGTGAGATGTAGCTTGATAACTATTCTTGGACTTGATTAACATTTCTGATCATTTTCAACAAAAATGACCAACATATCTGAATTCAGCATCAAAATTTATAAAAACATGCAACTTTTTAAGTTTATACACTAAGTACAATTGCCTTTATTAGTAGCCAAACTTTTAATATTTTATGAAGAAATAACCACACAAATCAACTGCAGTGAAAATGTTTTACTGTAATTGAATATTACAGTCAAACTTTAAATTACAATAAATGCAGTTCTCATAGTTGAATTGTATTCCAAATTTCATTGTTATATAATTTTTGC
Organism: Hydractinia symbiolongicarpus; assembly: GCF_029227915.1. Classification (NCBI taxonomy): domain Eukaryota; kingdom Metazoa; phylum Cnidaria; class Hydrozoa; order Anthoathecata; family Hydractiniidae; genus Hydractinia; species Hydractinia symbiolongicarpus. The sequence goes on from NC_079877.1 coordinate 28,993,039, forward strand.
TGATAAATATAAATATGGCACTTATTTTCTTTAAAAGATTTTTGTTTCCTTGTTTAACATTTGAAAATGTTAACCAGGATCTTAGAATCCCAAGCTTTTATCTGTAACACTATTATATATAGCGATATCTGCTGCTGCACATGCTTGTTCTTTTCTTAAAAGAAAAAGCACACAGGACATTCTTTCCATCAAAACAAATGGCCACTAAACCATTTTCAGTAAATGTAGAGAGTAAATGCAAGAGTATAATTTTATACGCGATGGCAATGTGAAATTTTAGTCTGCCTGTCTAAAAACAGTTCTTATATACTTCTGAATATTAAATTCCACCTTAATTAATAAGCAACTGACCATAGATAACATAAAAATATTACTGATCAGGATGCTAATGTAAATTATGAGATATTGTATCCACTATTTATGGAAACATTTTCCTGCACTGTTAGGTTCCAGTCACGATAGAATAGTATTAATAACTAGTAAAAAGGCATTCCCTACTAAACTAATCTCCACTTAATATTATAAAAACAAATGGATCATGGATGCTTTTATACTGCGCCTGTTAAAGTGACTTCTTCTCAGTTCAGGTTAGCTAGGTAGCTGGCTAGTCAGTATAATTTATAATACCGCCATTTCAAACTACAAGAATATGCACACATTTTCCAAACTGTAAACATAACTCATAAAATTAAAGAAACCATAAAACCACGAAAATATCTTAATTTCAAGATTTCTGCACCAAACACAAAGTAACTACAATGATAACCACCATTTTATTTGTTTTTTTCCCTGATCGCCAGAGAAGGCAAAAAGCGCGCCAGAAATAATTCGATGACGCGCCGTTCAATCGAATCCTGTTGCTTGGTTGGGAGAAAGTTGAATTTGATCAATCGAAACCAAAACAAAGCGGCCCGAAAGTTTGTTTACTATGGCCGTCGTCTTCTGGAAAACCCCGTAAGGCAACCTTGATCCCAGGGCGTATAGCATTTTTTTTTAAATGACGAACAAAACGAGTCATATCAAAAGGCTAAAAAGACCCAGGATCGAAGTTGCCCCGTAAGGTTGCTATATTCTGTATGGAAATCCCAGAAAAGGGTAAAGCCAAATTGGTGTATGGGGATGGAAGATTCATTGAAAAATACGACTTATAATTATTGTTGTTCTTTTTTCAATTCATAAAGAATTTACTTTTAATTTTTACATTCAACATTGAAAAATATAACATTTAAAATTTTGTGTCCTGTCCGCTAGCTAACAATGAATTTAAACTTAGAATTAAGTGAAAAAAAAAAGATTATTTATCCAATGCAAAAACTACTTTATAAAACCATGATCGCGAAGTTTGCTCAGCAAAGCATCTACGTCTTCTACAACAACACCAGCTTCTCGTACAGGCGGATCAACGGTTTCCAATATTTCGACCCTGGGTGCTAAATCAACTCCCATGTCTTCGGCCTTTAGTTTAGTTATCTTCTTTTTCTTTGCTTTCTAAAAATAAATCCACAAAAAGAATTATTTACTTCTAAAACTGCATAGCAGTAAACACCAATGATTCAATTGCACATAACGACGAACAAGTTATATTTTTACACCCACTTCCCAATATAAAGATGGAATTCCATCTAAAATTATTCCACGCTCCGTCGTAAAACTGCACTGGATAATTCCCACTGTTTTATTTTGAGCACATATTTAACTTTTGTTGGAACTAAAAAAATTATTTTGTGGTCCAAACCGATAAAACTTGTTCAATTACGTGGGGATACACGTTTTTTAAAAAACTGTTCCTGGAGGCTTTTTTGAAAATTTAACAAATCCTTCGTGCTCTGCTCCTGCATTGATAAAGATATTTGTTTACATTTTTTAAAATTCTGATTGGAAAATTTTATAAAAGGGCAATTTTACCATCGCCTCTTTGAATAACATCTGCACACGCCAATACCGATTTAATGTCTCGAAAATAATCGCGAATGTGAAAATAGTTTGAATGGAAATCCACCCTAACCCGTGGTTGTATGTGTCTGAAGGGTGAAGGTGCTTGGAAAAGAGTTTTTCTCCGTTATCAGGTGGTAACGTGCAACAATGGCACTGATTACACAATTAAGTCAAATTCACCAGTAACTACAAAGTTAAATTACTTTTAATATCAATAACAATAAGAAGGACAGAGCGCCTTACCATTATATTCGGAAGAGTTGCGAATCGAGGCTCGTTTAATCTGAAAAACATGATTATGTAATACTTATAGCTTTAACGTACTTGCTCTAGAAGCAGAAACTTTCACGAGTAACAGTTTCTTGGCTAATTTAAAAGCATTGCTCGCGAAAAATACTATAATTGTCCAACCATAAGGGTTATATTGGCTTCTCACTCTTATTTGTATTTTGGTAAATTTGATATCTAAAAAATCATGTTATTCTGATATGTTGTACTATGTATGGTATTATGTATTTTTATGTTAATTTCGGCTACTGCATGAGTAAGTGAAAACGCTTGTACATAAAATATTTTTTCTGACTATCTACCTTAAATCAGATGTTATAACACATGGGATTGCAACATTGATCGTTTCCAAGCCCCCGTCAATCTCTCTTTTTACTTTTACTCGCCCATCTTGAACTTCAACTTCAGATGCACAAGTGGCCTAAATCAGAAAAAAGTAAATTAGTTCGTACTAGTATAAATTTTAAAAATACAACTTTCGAAACTAAGTTTCTCCACGTCAAAACATATGGCTGATTCATGGAAATTAGTTACGTAAAACTTCCCTGCAAAATGCATTGTAAAAACGCTTCACTCGCAGCGAAATGTCAGGATAACATTAGTTTACTTATCTAACTACCAACCAAAAAATTCTCAGGTCCTTGAAAAAACTCAGACAACTCGCCTTGACCACGTCTACCTGCAACCTGCTGTACAATACCAACAAATGCTCTCAGTACCATAAAATACCATTAAAATAAATTTAGAAAAAAAATAAGAACTTTTTTCTAAATTGATTGATAATAAAGAAATAAAAATAATAAAAAAAATTAATAAATAAAAATATAAAAAAAAATACAAAATAAAATATAAATATAATAAAAATATATATATAAAAAATAATAAATTAATTGATTTTTTCATGCCTTTCTTTCAACTAGAATATCTTCGTACTTACGGTTTTCGTGATAGAAAAAGTAAACAGAAACGTTTTGTACCTGGGGTGCGTCTAAAAGTCCTGCTAAAATCTGTCCAGTTTGATTACAGTCATCGTCTATCGCCTAAACAGACATATTTTCACTTTTTTATTCACGCCTAATCTGGAGCTATTTTATTGTCAGCAAATTTCACAAAATAAATTTTCGCAGCTCACAAGAAAAGCGAAATATTGTATTTTTGCGGGTGGATTTATTTTCACAGATAACAAAAGAATTCTATAAATATTGAATCAAAAACAGGCATTTGAAAGACAATCTATTTTATAACTTCTATGTTATATTTTCGCGGTTCTTGCTTAAAAGCTTCTATTAATTTGCTGAAATAAATTTTGCAGTTGTACAAGAAGCCGTGATATAATTGTATAATTTAATTTCGCGATTTTCTTTGTTTTTCGTTTTTTTTGGAAAAAAGCTAATCAGCTAAATTTTTTGATAATAGAGCAACCAAAAATGGTTGTAGGATTTCATATACTGACTTGTTTTCCAAGAATTATCAGATCAGCTTTTTCTTCTTCCACAACTTTGGCTAATAATTTGGCCACAGCTAAAGGCTGTAGTTTTTCATAATCTTTATCATTAACAACCACGTGTACACCACGGTCCATACCCATAGCCAATGCAGTTCTTAAAGTTTCCTAATATAATGTATAAAAATTATTGTGATGGCTTCTAATAAAAGAACTTATAATGACAGTAAACGTGAAAATCTGTACCTCTGATTTTGCAGGCCCACAACTGACTGCAATAATTTCACTAGCAATATTTTTTTCCTTGAGTCGAATAGCCTAAAAAGTTTAGAATCATTATGTGACTGTGGCTATTTAAGAAAAACTGAACTGTAGGTGTGTGACATTTTTTATCTTCTTAAAATAGACATACTTTAAGATTGTTACACTATAAAAACGCAGAAAATATTTGTTTCTAGTGACGTATGCTACTTTTATTTAAAAAGGTCTCTTTCAAGCTTTGCACGATGAAGTTTTTAGCAGTGTATATAAAAAAGCTTCCTACCTCCTCAACGGCTATTTCATCAAATGGATTCATGCTGTGCTTGACTCCATCTGTCACAACACCAGTTTTATCTGGCTTGACTCGAACCTAGGAATATAAGTACATAATCATCAAAATGTATACTGTATATATTTACAAGCTTATCTAATTAGTGCTATCAATTTTTTATAACAATAATACAGTCCACAACTATTTTATGTGAAAGGCAGAATTTTTAAAAACAAAACCCACTCCAAAACACAATTGAATTTACCAATTGTCTATTTTCTTTAAATTTAGTGAATTTTCAAGGCCAAATACTTGTGTTTTTTTTAAGACATCCAATTCTTCTTCAGGTAATTTCGGACAGATTATAGCTATTTGTGTTGTTTACATCTTGACTCGGCCAGTGTTTCAGAAGGTCTGTGAAAAACTTCCTACTTTGGCTAGATTATCTGCAGCGTTGATATCACAACCATGTGACCAAACACACAAACTGAAACACCTAGGGTCAAAGTTCTATGGGCTGGGCATGGCCTAGCATCTAAAATTAACACAACCTTGTTCAAGGGGCCCTATGAAGTTCTTTGGTATGAGGATAGAACATTCAAAAGTTATATTCATTTCAATGATCCACCCATTGTTTTCTATTGTTATCCAATATTTGGTGGCTTAAATTGTATGTGGAGAACAAAGTTAAATTTCCTGATGCTGCAAGCAGGGCAAGTAATTAGTTGTAAAAGAAGTTGGCAATGCCTCAAATTGCCAATGCCAAATAATACGTAAAATGGCGGCTGATGAATTTAAATGTGTTAACGAGATCACCCTCAACAAGAATTACGTGATGATTAATCATTCGATTACCACCAGAGGCAACAAAAACAAGTTGACACCTCCTAGTAAAAGGACTGAGGCTGGTTAACAGAGCGTTGTAAAAGAAGAGTGCACAGATACCACAAATTAGTGCAGGGTCCATGCTCAAACGATAAGACTGGGTGATCTGTGATTAAAAATTGCCATAGGCTTGTTACCATCATTGATAAAAAGTGGTAAAAAATATGTTTGTTTTTTCTTATATCAGGCTGAAAAAGAATGCTTTCTAGTGCTAATTTTATTATTCTTATAGCACGAGACACTAAATTAAACTGATATAGTTGTAATAACTTCTTCTTCTTCTTTTGCTCCAAGTTTCATTTAATGGGCTGCAAATCTCTCAAAAGAGCCTTTACATTCTGGCACTTTTTGTAAGCTTTACTATGAAGAATGGGGGTTCGGGCCTTGCCATGAACAGATAACCTCCCGAGCAATTAATTGCTCGCGTCAGAGTGTCCACGCGAGCAATTTTGCTCGCCATATTTTTCGCTAAAAAAAACTTTACATTTAGTCTCTCAGGGCATCTTTTTCAGGAGAAGCGCCTTGGCACACACTTAAATCGTTTCAGGCGTGTGATTAAAATGCCTGGTCGGACATGTCCGTGGCTCGTTTAGAACTTTCGTTGGTTAAAACGTCCGATAGATTTCCGTCTTGGTCGGACACTTTTAGATCTCAGAATTATTGAATAGTCCTGGTCCTTAAAATCCACGAGCAAGCCTATTCATAGCCAACCTGACCACCCTAGCTAATTCACCGGCTCCTGACTTAGTTAAAAGAACTACGTAGACATAAATCTCTTTTGCCTGGCCCCTTCGTCGTTGTTAACCAGGTCTTACACAAGAAATCCAGCCATGCGGTTCTTAACTAATGCGGAGGTGAACGCTGACAGAGCACGGATGACGCAAGTCTGCAAAACTGCACTTACAGGCGTAACAGACAATTTATCATGGATTTAATTGTAGATAATTTCTTCATTTGACGAAACAATTGGAAACCATAGTAGGTCCAAATTTAATGGATTATTTTCTTTATGCCGCAACTGTTATTCAAACAATTTTAAAAACGAAACCCACGTGTGGTAAAAAATTTTTTTTGTATAAATTTAATGTACCTGACGTGTACCTTCTGAATGAATTTGGAAGTTTTATTTAAACCATGCAGATAAAGATTTTTTTTAATTTGAAAACGAAACATATTTTTTCCTATTTGCTAAAAAATAAACAATAAATTTATGAAAACAGTATAGTCATGCATACTATTTCGGGCATGTAGAAAAGGAAGTTAAGATTGAGAGTCGCTACACCAGTAGCTGCTCGATCATCGTGTTTGGGGTTCACGATTTAAAACGTCCCCCACTTTTCTACTGCAAAATGAACGCGCAACAAAGATTAACCTTAATGCCCGTATCGCACGCGTTTTTACAAGATGACGAATGAACTGTTTTGCACGATGGGTGGAAAATAATCACACCAAATATCTTTTCAGTTTCAGGTTGAGCGTTCGTGCAGGAATTTCACTTAAAAGACCAATCAATTCTTAAGAAAACCGTTTACAATTATCTCAAAATGTTAATATTTACGCGAGCAATAGGATGCTCGGGTAACGAGCATTTACGCGATCACTACACGGGCGCAGGCAATTGCTCGCGACTCATGGCAAAGTCTGGGGTTCAAAGTCCAGCTTGCTCCACAACGGTAAAAAATTAAAGATGATATCCCAATTCTGAAATTGTGTATTCTTTAAGCACAGTAAATTTCTAGAAGCAAATCAAAATGCATGTCCAGATAAATTTTGCGAGCAAATTCGCCTTTCTAAAGATATGCAGCATGACATGTTTTGATTTTGCATCAATAACAATAGACATGTGCATGCATAATGCACAGGCAAAAAATATAAACATAATGCATTTTGAATCTCATTTTCCTGAAAATCTGAAAATTAGAATAAACAACAAATTTGGCCTAACTACTTGGTCCTTCTTTTGCTGCTTGCCAGGATGGGTGTGTATATATGGAGCTTTGTGAACATTCTTATTTTTTGGCTTCATGAAAATCCTCCTTTATCAAAGTGTATACTGGTGATTGTCTTTAAGACAATGAAATTATTAAACCTTTGGGATTCTTCTATGAAAGTGATATAGTAAATTCAGATGAGTGTTGTTTGCCCCTATATAGTTTTCCCCTTCTCTCTCTCTCTCTCTCTCTGCATGGCAATGTCATCATCTGAAGTTAGCAAAAAAACAGTAGTTACCTTAACCGCATAGTCTATTACTCTTTTACAGCCAACAATAACACGAAGACTGGACATTTTTATGCAAAAATATCTGACTAAAAAAACAAGAAATAATCTGGATAAATGAAGTAGTACGGTTCGGGTTTTAAAATGATTCGCGCAGCGCTACCAGGGTCCTCCTGTTCCCTCCTGACCCTATCCGATCACCGGCTGCCGTTAGTTTATACTTTCGCTTATGCCCGGTGACTCGACGTGGCAAAGTCGAACGGACTAAAATGATATTCGAGTTAAAAAGAAATTAATTCACATTACGTATGCATTTTATAAATAATATGCCTTGTTGCGCTAAATAAGTTGTGGTATTTTTTTTAATAAACTTTAAAATTAGCAACAGATGGATTATATGTATAAAAAAAAAATTAAACAAGTAAACATTTTCAGTTTGTGTGAACATGACTCGCTTTCTTCGAGGGAATATCTAGGGTCTGTAATTTAGGTAATCAGGTCTTGAATTTTCAAGATTCGCCTGATTCAAAATATGAGAACGAAGCAGCGAAAAATACCATACCTAGTAGCTACAGAATATGTCAACTTTTAAAAACTCCTGTTAGCTTCTTGACACTTCATTCTTTACATTAACTTGAAAATATAGGCATTAATTATTCGTTTTTAAGGAAAAGTACTAACAAGAACTTCGCTTGAAATGGATATCATCTTAAAGAGATCTCGTATATATTTTTTGCTTTGGTTTGTACATGTTACAGAGTCATTTTATCTACCTGGTCTTGCTCCTGTTTCATTTTGCAAGGATGATAAAAGTAATGACAAATGCAAGGTAGACTTTTTTTAATATAGCATTTATCACAATCACTTAATTTAAATGACAGAACACCTTTATTCTCAGTTCTGGGGTACATCAATTACACTGAATCATAGTGCCGTGTTTTTCCTGCGCGCGCAAAATTGGAGGTAATGTGTCCGATTGGTTTGTTTATATTTTTACCACCATTTCTGCACGCACATCGGGCATTACGTTATCAATTAGATGCGCGCGCAAGTAAATATAGGGACTGTGATTCCATGTATTAAAGGTAGCGATATGGTAAATTACACCTTTTCTGTATAAAGCATTTTTTTCAACTTTCCTTCCAAAAAAACATAAAAGTATTTATGTACCTGTTCACAATGATTTGTTCTACAATATGATGGAAAAAATATTAAAATGTTGTAACAGATTAAAAATATAGTCAAAAGTCCTAAAAGGTAGGTGTGGCAAACTGTGAAGGAATTAGTCTCAAAGGTATACAAGTTTTCAGAAGAAGAAAATATCTCCACATGTTCAGCAGTCTGAATTTAAATTGTGTCTAATTTTTTTCTTAACTTTAATCGTTTTGAAAATATGACGTAAAACATCTATAACATCATGAAAATAACACTCAATATTTTTTTTATTTCAATCACTTTTGCATCCAAATCCGCTGACCAAAACTTAAAATGACACACACGGTTAGAGAAAGAACACTCGTAAATCCAAAAACGAAAATTTCATGACTTCATCTAATGTATTTTTGAGACAAATCCCTTTAAATAAGAGTAGGCAACTGAAAATTTTATGAAAAATTATTCAGAGATATTCCTGTGATTGTTTACAAGAATAGAGAATATTTTAATTATTCTGCATAAAAATGCCCTGATCATAATAGGGCAAAATAAATAATTCTCAAAGTATTTGATGTCTCACGCCAGGGGGTTTGAAGGTGAAATATGGATATAAATGTACGAAAACAGGAAATGTAATAATCAAGAAAATGATTCTATTCAACTCTTATTTTTGTTTTGTGAGAATATTTTGTTATAATAAACATAAAAATGCCAAAAGCAAATAAAACATCGCAGAGAAAAAAGAGCGAGGGAAACCAAGGCTTCGATTGATATTATCCAATGATAAACGGCCTTGCAAAATTGTTCATCATCCATAACCTCGATTTCACTTTCTTATTTTTCTTCTTTGTCAGACGAGCTGAATTCATAACTTGCAGTTGTTTTAACTGGCAGAAGCGTGTTTTCCTTTTCAAAGTTAGCTCGTATCTCTTGTTCTCGCAATAATTCATTTTGATCATACCAAGATCCCCTATACAATACTTTTAGCACATTTTGTTTCTCTGATTTAATTTGGATCTCTACAATAATTTGACGGTTTTGGAGACGATAACAAAAAGAAACTTATAATAATAAAAAAATGACGAAATGCTAGATTATATTTCAACCTTTATTCCAGTGCTTTTTGTCTTCCGTATATTTCGCACCTTACGCATAAATATTAAGTAAACCAAAAGTTCTCAATGCTGAAGGTCAGATATTTTTTAGCAAACGTGAGTCATAATTTATTTTGTGCACAGAAATATTTGATCGCCAGAACAAAGACATGAAGTGGAATATTTTGTAACACTAAATCCTTTAATTTTGGGGAAACATTTTGGAATAAAAATTAGTTCATTGGAAAGAACAGTTTCTAAGTTAAATGTTCCTTAAAAAATAAAAAAGTAAAAAAAAATAATTATTTACCATACCGCTGATGACGAAACAAAAAGCCTTTGGAGAAAAGGAGTGGCATATTTAGATTTATCAGCAAATATTATATAAGATAGATATATAAGATATTATATAATTTGTAACAAAAATTTTGTGTCGATTTAATAAATCTTTCGTATCATTTTATTTTTAATACAAACTTTTTCGTATCCTCAAAAGTACAAGTTCATATAAAGTTCGTATATACTATCATTTAAAATATGTAGTTTGTATCATTTCAAAAAAGTTTGTATAAAATTTTGCTTATATACGAAGTTCGTTTATTAGGTAAATGGACTATTATCTATAGTCTTTATATTGAAATTTTTTCAACAATTAAAGTTTGTTTCTTATACGAACTTTGTTTATTTTAATTGGACTTATTATCTAAGGTCTTTAGGGATCGTCTTCACGGCATCGTAGTAAACCAAAAGGTCGCCGTAGATCGTTTAAAAACCATGAAAACGTGATCATAGAAAACGAAGAGATCGCTGTGGATCGTTTAAAAATCATGAAAACGGGACCGTAGAAAGTGAAAAGATCGTTGTGAAACGTTTAAAATTCATTAAAACGGGATTGTACAAAAAGAAAAGATCGCCGTAGATTTTTAAAAAATCATAAAAACGAAAGAATCCTGTAGATCTTTTAAAATAATGAAAACAGGATCGTAGAAAAGATCGCCATAGATCATTTAAAACGTAGAAACTAAAAAGATCGTTGTGGAACGTTTAAAATTCATTAAAACGGGTATTGTAGAAAAAGAAAAGATCGCCGTAGATTTTTAAAAAATCATAAAAACGAAAGAATCCTGTAGATCTTTTAAAATAATGAAAACATGATCGTAGAAAAGATCGCCATAGATCATTTAAAACTTCATGAAAACGGGTTCGTAGAGGCTAAGACATCGCCGTGGATTGTGTAGATTGAACCTATGAATACGCAATTTTGCTAGTCTTCTCGAAGAAGTTAAAGGGATCCCGAGGTACTTTAACAAGTTGGACTTACCTGAAAGATTTTCGTAAGAAATTCCCAATGACATATTCCTTGTTGTTAAAAGTTCATGTAACCCCAGATATCGTTTTTTAAATATTTGTTTTTCTTGCCGCCTTGATGGCCGCATGGATCTTCTTGTTCGTTAAAAATTTCAGACTAGCTCCAGCCCTTTTTAGTGGCACGTAACCTTATTACGTAGTATTTCAATAGCGCTCACAAATTTATAGCTTTCACTCGCTATTATTAATGACTTTCGTAGCCAAAAACAATTAATATAACTGTCGCAACAATAAAAAAAAATTCAACGTACTTTCCACATCGATTTCTATACGAATGATTTGTTTTTGTTTTTAAAAAAATTATTCAACATGATATTCTAGCCGTCTAAGCAATAAAACAAAAAAATAATATATTAGCAGCGGGTGTGTGCATGATTTCTTTTATTTCAAATTTAAAAAAATTTATTTCAACAAACAGGTTGTAAAAATTACTGATCTATAACCTGTGACCTAGGCGGGGTTTGATGCTCAAGTGAGTATTGTCAACCTTGTTCCCAACAATTCTTGTGGACGAGGTTGCCTAAGTTACTCAGTAGATGATATGTTTTTTATTAAATAATATAAAAAAATCAATAGGAAAGAATACTACTTTAATTCATCTCACAATGCAGAGAGAGGCAGAATTTACTGTCTAATTAAAGTTTGTTTCTATGATATTCTTCTAATATGTAGTGCAACATCAACGTAGTCTATTAAACTAAACTCATCATTTTTCCCTTTTGCGATAGCGCGCTAAAATAAGAAGGGTTACAAAGCAGGACAGACATCGAAGCGCGAAAGCAGAAAAGAGTGACAGGTTTCCTGTAGACCTTATAAAAGCATACATCATAAATTATTGTCCAACGAGACCCTCATTATTCGCCATTTTTAGCATCGACAAATAATTGCTGTGGCTATATTCGCACTTATTAGAATACTGTGGCAGCTTCTAAATTTTTATTTATAACAAAACACAAAAAATGTTTTTACCTCCTAAATAAAAAATATTATTTTTACCAGAGAAAAGCAAAGAAAAATAAGAAATAAAATAATAATAATAGTTAATTCCGTTCGATGCAGAAAAAACGACATTTTATTAAATATATTTAGCGTATTCTGCAATGATTTAATCAAACTACATTGGTGACAAACTGTTTTTATTGATGCAGTTGAAGCGCAAAACTAATTGTTTTTTTGCTAAGAGTTTGTTGTTAGTGCATTGCCGTAGGAGGCAACTGAACTATGCTGTGGAAAAACAATTACTTTTTTCAGTTGTTATATCTTCTGCTATTTTTTACACGTCTGATCGCACAAGGCCTAGGGAGTTTTTATGTGCGATCTTACCACGTCAAATAATTGCCAACACGAAGGTACATGTTTTGAATATATTTAGGTAATTACCTCGGCAAATACAAGTGCCGTCTTAAATTACAAAGGTTGTAACCACCCTTAATCCTAATTGTGCTAGAGGGGTAGGTGTGATGCAACCCACTCTTATTTCCCCCTAACATTATCTTTAACTTTTTATGGGCACACCTTGATATTTTGTTACTTGCCTTCCAAAATGTATCCTTTTGAAATAAAAACCATACACAAATATGTGACATGTTGAATGATCAGTAACTTTCACAACCTGCGTCTCAAATAAAAGTCGCTTGAAATAAAAACAATGCACAACTTGCGTCTCAAATAAAAAGTTCTTTGAAATAAAAATCATGCACATTTTATTTTTTGTTTGGTTGCTCAGCTATATGTGAGAACATATGCAGAATTATTTCTATTTTTTTTTAAAAAAATATTTTTTTAAATAAAATAATCGTTGGTAAAGAACTTTATGCAGAATTATTTTAATTTTTTTTAAAAAAATTAATTGTTTGTAGAGAGCTTTCGTTTCACTTTGCCGCGCGAAGATATATGTTCTGGCTATGCAGTCAGTAATAATTAAAGCACTACTGAAATAATACGTAACAGGGTCATGTGTCACTAAAAAAGACTGGAGGTAGAATGAAAATTTTTAACGAAGGTCAAAAATAACCAACATGGCAGTCAAGCAACAAGAAAAATAAATATTTAAAAGGCTATATCTGGAGTTACATGAAGAAGAAACAAAAAGTAAATATATCATTTAGCATTCCTCAAGCAAATCTTTCAGATGAGTCCAACTTGTAAAAGTACCTTGGGATCCCGTTAATGTTACTGTAAAGGAAACAATTTTTTTTAGGTTTTTTGCAAAAAAATCATGAAATATAGCAAGAAAAGGGTTTTTCTGAGACTACTCATCAAGTGAGTTTTTTCCTTTACAGTAACCTTAACCTTGTATATTTTACTTTTTTTATTTCTGGTTTCATGTCGAAATTATTATGCATAATTACGCAGGTACTTTAAAGTTTGTTTTAAGTTCAGCAATTTACTTAGTTTAAATTTCGTATAATTTCTTTTCGTATTTCGTATTATAGATTGCCAGAAAATGGCTTTGCGGCACTCAAAACAGCAAATTTTGTGCAATTATTACTTGCATTTTATTGCATAATTTTATATATTTTTCGTTTTTGTCTTTGTTGTTGATAAATACCTGTTTAAACTTTCTTCACATATTTAATACACCTATATCGAATTTTATTGCGTAATCTTTCTCGCAACATGAAAACGAGGCAGCGTGTTGTAAAATGTAAACAAACACGCCGCGGGTGTATAAAATTTGCTGTATACCTTCTGCTGGAAATTTTGCCACCAGAATTAAATACAAAAACTTATTCACTCACTTTCCCATATTTACTTTATAACTTGAATAAGTATTTAAGATCACTTTTTCACACATGTGCCACTGTTAGTAAGAAGAGCTAGTCATGTAAAAAAGTTTAAAAAATGGCAGAACAATATTCCAATTCGACGAAACCTCGACCAAACAAAAATTTATCTGGTGGGTATTGAAAATACTGTTGTGTTCCCGGGTGCAAGAGTGCAACAAAAGATTTGTCAATGCAAAACACTGGTATATCGTTATTTCAAATACCTCAAAAGGAACCTTATAAAGCCCATTGGATCAAAGCATTACAAAATCATTGAAGAAAAAGCAGTCTCGATCCTTTTGATCCTCGGAAGAAGTCGGTTTATGTGTTCGAGTTTCACTTCAAAGCAGAAGACATCAAAGTGTCCCTTGGCATTGGGCGAAAAACAGTAATTCTGGGACGAATTCCGTCAATCTTCAAAGATCGAGACTCCAATGTCAAACAAACAAGAAAATCTCCTAGAAAAAGAAAACCCCTCTCTGTCGTGGAATATTTGTCCGAAAGTGTCATGGAATCAGACTCAGACAAAGGTCATCAGGACACAAACTTAGAAAATGAGCCAGAGGGTGATTTGTCGCAAACGGAGATTCTTGAACTAGAGAATAAGGAACTGAAAGAAAAACTTCATTTGTTACAAAGTAAAGTAAATAATCTTGAACAAGAAAGTGTGTCTCAATAAATTATACAACTTTGACAGTGTTAGTAAAAACGAAATATACTTTCAAAAGACACTGGCATATCAGTGGAAATGTTCAACATATTGTTTAAATTTTTAGATCCAGCAGTTGGATGTAGTAACATAAAAATGCATGATACAGCTAAAAAATTACACAAAGAAACTTTCACAACAGATCAAGACACTAGCAAACTGAAGTCCGGACGGACAACCTCCAAAACTGGATGTGAAAGATCAACTTTTTCTTTATTTAACCTGGTTGAGGAATGGATTTACACTGGCCCATACTTCTTGGCTATTTTCCATCCCATCTACTACAGTTTCACGTTATAATAAAACATGGTCAAATGTATGCTATTTTTCATTGGGTTCAGTCCCAATTTGGCCAACAAGAGAGCAAGTGAATGCTAATATGTCTGAGTGTTTTAAAAAAACTTATCCAACCAAGATGTATAATTGAATGTACTGAGTTATACTGCCAAAGACTTTATTCACACTATAAATCACATGTAACTTACAAAGGACTAGTTGGAGTTTCTCCTGCGGGAGCTGTTACATTTATTGGTCAGTTATTTGATGATTCGGTATCAGATAAGGCTATTGTGAGACAGTCAGGATTTTTAAAAAATGTTTCTGGGAATCTGGTGATAGTGTCATGGCTGATAGAGGTTTCTGTATTGAAGATGACCTGCAGCAGTTCAACGTTAACCTAAATATTCCAGGTTTTCTTGCTGGCAGAGAACAACTGACAGCTGGTGAAGTCAAGGAAAGTCAGAGTATTGCCTCTGTTCGAATTCATGTGGAAAGGGCAATACAAAGGATAAAAAGATTTTAGATTATTAGAAATGAAATTCCACTAACACTTCATGGATCTGTAAACCAAATATGGGCAGTTTGCTGTCTGTTGTGTAATTTAATGGACCCTTTGATTCAAGAAACTGGCAATGTTTAATAATGTTATATGTGAGAGAAATTCACAAAACAATTTCATGCCCACTGATATTGAAGTGTGCTTTTTTATGTGAATTTTACTCTTTGAGGTATTATATGCATAAAAATTTCCAGTTGCAGATATTGTTTGTTTTGTTACTCTAGTTAGTATAGTCAGGTAATCACATGTGGTTAAAAAATAATTCACTCATAAAACGTTTCGCAAGAGAAACTTTCATGAATTTCACAAATCCTGTTTTGTTTCACAAAGGTTTCTATCATTAAGGTTCATTCAAATTTTCCTGGCATAAATGCTTTGGATAAAGGAGTGATTTTATTGCACAGATAAATAAATTTTGATAATTTTATCCAATAACATGTGATAACCTGCTAAGAACAACATGCACTCTATATACTACACTATTATCACGAATAAGATGAACTGTAAATGTTATAAAAACATTATTTATATTTGATGATAACACCAGAAAACGAAATGTCAAGAAAATAACTCATCTTCTTCTGATATAGGCATACTGCCAATGATAGCAGGTAACAAATATCTTTCGTAGAAGTCATTTAACTTGTGCATGAGTTCAATAAAATAGTCACTGTTAAATGCAACTCGTACTATGACCAAGCCTCTGAATGTGTATACAATAAAGTCACTGAACTTTGTGCCACTCAATCCCATTCTCAATTGCACTTGAGCGTAATAGCTAGTTGGATGATCACGTTTTAAATAAAGTACGCCATCCATACGTCCAGCATAGAATGCTGAGTCACCTAAAAGCTCATCTGCTGAGCTGTTTCTCTTGCGATAAGGGCATTTAATTTCCACCAGCCTGAAACTATTATCACCATTGGTTTGGTCACTAATTAGGCCATCAGGACTAGCTACTTACCATGGTAAATTGGGGTGGATTACACATCCTGTCTCTCTCACGTTTACATTACTTCATGGCTATTAGTTTGTATGTTTTCTCATGTTTCAAAGCATCAGGTACTTGTTGAGGTGTATTTTTCTTCTGATCTCGCATAAAATATGGCACTAGATTGTTAAAGTTTTTTTCCTGATGTAAATTTTATAGGCATTGTTGGAAGTAATTTTTCGTTTTTCTACTATAAATCCACAATTTTGACTTTCCTTGCTTTCTAGTCTCCCTTTCAAGTTCTCGGCATGACTCTTCTGTAACAGTGATAGAGCGAATATAACTTTTTTCTTCTTAACTTGCATCCCAATGCACTGGCACAATACAACTATCACAACTAATTATTTCCAAAGGTAAAGAAATATAATCTTCTTCAGAATACAGTGGCAATTATCTTTTTTATATCCGTCACAATGTCGAAATCAAAACCGACAGGATTTAAATGATACGATAATGGTGATTTAAAGTCAAACAAACCCTATGGTGTGTTTGTCTTCACAGCTGTAGAGTCGGGGATACAAGAAGCAAAACCGCCGATGTCTGAAATTTGATGGTACATTGTTCAAAGACTTCTTCAGGTTCAATTTTTCTAGGGCTATACGAGGTTGTTGAGATCCCTCTCTTGTTCACATTTTTTTGAACAGTTGTCTACATAACTGGTGATTTAGGAGCACCTAATTCTCCAGGAACACCCACTGCCGTAAGTAGCTGGTACAAGCGATTTCCTCCGGAACTTGATCAAGCTGATTCAAGGAATAGTTAGCTGTTTCAAATAACAAAGCCATGGCGTGGTTGCAATATCCACTATTGCCAGCAGGACATGAACATTTGGCAGATTCAACAAAACCAGAATCTTTATTGAGACAGACAAAAACAATTCGCTTGTCTTTCTTCATACTTGCTTTGCAAACAGCTTTCACATGAAAAGTATCTGCGTCACATTTCGAAAATACTGAATCAGCAGATATATATTGTTCTTCTTTAAACTTTCTCCCCTTTTCCAAAGTTTTTTTAATAGCAGTGCCAGGGTTTTTTCCACTATTCAACCGATGTTGATCGATCTCCTTTATTGTGAATAACGGCATATCTTTTAAAGACTTACTCCAGCTTTCAATCATATTTTCAGCAGATTCATGAAGCAGTTGAATAGGATTCTCAATGTTTTGAAGTAAAATATTGATCAGATCATCACTTGCGCTCGTCATCTTTATTTTCATCTACAACACCTGCTTTTTTTTATAAAATGGCGACACGAAGTCTGTTTGTTGTAGATTTATTTGAGAACCTGTTCGAAGTTATATTCCATATTTTTTTTCACTGTTTTACAGTAGGGATGGTTTATTAAACTCGCGAAGGGAAAAAAGAAAACTTGCACATGTTTCATAATTCAAAACATTCAAATGTTACGAATGTGATCGTATGTACGTCAAATCCAAGCAGTTTAATTGTTTTGAAGGATTGCAAATTTGCCGAATAAAAACATACCTTAGAGCTTATATTTACTTAATTTACTAGTGTTTTTTTCTTTGCATTTTTTATTTTTTCGGGATAAGAATTTGGGATCCCATATCGGTACACCAGTAGCAAAACCTTTCTGGATACGTCTGTGACTTTTAAAGTTTGTTTGAAGATCGTATCGCAATTTACTTCGTTCAAAGTTCTTATCATTTCATTTTGTAGGATAAAAAACTTTGTTTAAGCTCGTATCATGTATTAAAAAACTTTGTATAAACTTCATTTATATTTTTTATTTTAAACGAAGCACTTCATAGCTTTCGTAAATTATACAAAAAAAAAACATACAAACATTTTGAGACGATTCCTTAGTATATGATTATTTGAAGTTTTTAAATTTTTAAGGAATTTGACTGTAGTACTCAATTGCAGTGAAAATGTTTCACTGTGTGGTCATTTCTACATAGCTAAAATATCTAAAACAAAGGCAGCTGTACTTAGGGTATAAAAGTGAAAATCCGCGTGTTTCCATTAATTTTGTTGCTGAATTTGAATACGTTGCTTATTTTTGTTCAAAATTGTCAGAAAAGTTTAAGCATGTTGACGGCTTCTGCTTCAAGATAGAGAGATAGATAGATGTGCATATTTTACACGGCTAGCCTCACAA
This sequence comes from Hydractinia symbiolongicarpus, assembly GCF_029227915.1. Taxonomy (NCBI): domain Eukaryota; kingdom Metazoa; phylum Cnidaria; class Hydrozoa; order Anthoathecata; family Hydractiniidae; genus Hydractinia; species Hydractinia symbiolongicarpus. Next base: position 29,011,385 of record NC_079877.1, read on the forward strand.
ATATTGAGGTATATACCCATAGCTAAGGCTTAGATGGGAAGTCCCAGATTTTTTATTGTGCATTTTGAGCTACACTGACTTAATTAGGGTTTGTGCTCTGCAAGACAACTCTGTGCAACATCCAACGGCCCACACAGTGTGCCATCTCCCCAATCTCCTCACATGGCTTAACCCAGGGATATGATAACATTTACTGGCCCACATTGAATCTCTGTTAAGAGGAAACGAACCCTGATCTCCTGGACAAAGTGTGAGAGCTATAGCCACTAAGTTATAGCTCCACAAGAGAATATATATATATATATATATTCAGCTAATACCACTGCTTGCATTAGGCTGAAGGAGTTTGTATCTCAGATTACTATTGTATGGATATGAGAACAATAACAGGATATTTTTATAAGTCATTATTTTTCTCCTCACCATGAAACTTAATTTGTTTCTAAGAAGACCCGTAAAGTTTCAGTTGGCTACCTTTTCACAAGGAAAGGAAAACCACTTTTATGTGTTTTTGTTAACAACCTTTATTTGCAAGATATTCATTTATTATCTGTGTCCTTGTTTCCTACTTGAAGATTCTCCCTATGCATTGTCCCAGGAACTATGAAGTATCTACACTTTCTTACCAAATTATCCCCCTTCATTCTTTTCAGTTATAGCACCAAGTCATTCTTCTTATCTGGATAACATCTTTAATGCTAAGAATGCTAACCTACTTCTTAGCCATGCCTTAGAACAAAAACAAATTACAGCCTATCCATATTAATTCTTTCTCATGGTAACTGATCAAGCACACTTTCAATAACTTCATTACTTGATCAATCAATATCAGTCCTATAAATTACCCTTTGAAGCAACTGACTAATAACACTAGACTGTCAGCCACTCAGGATAACACCATCCTTTATAATCTGATTGACAAGACTTTCAATAAGCTCAACTCTAGTATATCGAGACGCTTTTACCATCTCTACAACAACACATGATTTGTAAATTATCCTCATCCCAGTCAAGATAGTGTTATTTAATCTCTGATAATAACTCTCCAAGCTATAGCTTTTTTTCTTCTGTACTAGCCAATACACTATTGCTACTTATACATCTCTCACCTACCAAATCATGATTAGTCTTCTTTATTTGCGTTGCTATATTTTGAACAACTTATTGCACCTACCTTTCCTTCTCAACACATCTACAAATTTCTTTCTCCCTGCTTCTGAATTCGCCCTATGCACTTCTGTCAAGCATGGTGCCTAGCTTCTAAGTAGATATTTTTACTTTCTTGTTTATGCCCTGATTAACCTTATACTACCACCAGGTCTGTCAATGTCTAACTGATCCTTTCTTCCACCAACTGGCTCTTACAGAATGTTGTGTTTAAACTACGTCTGTTGCCATTTTAACCTCTACCTTTTTTTCACCAAATCTGTGGCCCCAATGCACATATCTATAACCTTCAGATCGCTTCCCAACATATTAAAGTCACTTGATTTGACTCCTATTATTTCATGAAACTAAAATATGTATAAGCTTTATCCACCTAAAATACAAATTCTCCCTTTAACTAAATTAACGCAAAAAATATTTTTTTTAAAATAATCATTTTTTTATGATCATGTACCCTCTAATAAAAAAGTAGTATTTTTATTTTTTCAAATTTGAAAACTATGTTAAACATTGTTTTGAGAAAGAATTGTTGATTTTGTTTTAAATTTATGTATATACAAATTGCTTCAATATCAAAAATGAAAAGAAGCATGATCACGTCTTGGTATCTACCACAGATAAAAGTGATGTTAAAAATTTAGAAGATCTTTTCCTGAGTATTTACATTTATGTGCTGTTTTTATGAATAAAAATAGAAGAGAAATTATCATTCATGAGATTATGCCACAAGTGTATTAAGTCCCTCTATGTTAATTATGTCATAGATTTTATCAGAATCTGTGTGTTGTCATTTCATTACTCATTATACTGCATTTTTTAGAACGATCTAATGATTTATGTCAACCGGCTTGATTCTGTGGAGAACATTATTCCATACGAGTATACCAGGTAATTGTTGTTTTTACAAAATCATTATTTTATGTTCTGCTACCTTTTTTAACAATTTGAAAAATAGTGTTCTTTATCCAGTGGGTGACATATTTAGGTTTTAAAAAAGAAACTAATACATATAAATGTAATGTCATGTAAATTCCGTAAAGTTTATAGAGACATGAATCTTTTACGTTGCATAGAAATTAAAATATAGATCACACAATACCTGTTAAGCTTAATTAAGGATCAATTTTTTAATTAGGCGACTCCAACTTAATTATTCTACGGACGAAGTTGATAAGTAAAAATAATTTTATTGAGAATACATAGTCGGAACAACAACAAGAAAAATAATAAAAATAACAACGGACAAGGGTGTTATGACAACCATTTTTTCTATGTATTTTCACATACCACATGCAGTTTTTAGTTGCGAAGAAAAAATATTAATAATTTGTCTCACTATAAAAAGTGTAACTAGTTCTTAAGGGAAAAAGATAAAAATATGTATGCTCAAAAAACTTGTTTTTAAAGTTTTGGAGCAAGAATCATTCTTGTGCTATTTTGAAAGCTATACATAAGAATTATTCTTGTACTATTTTGAAAGTTGTACAGAATGTATTTGTTTTGTTTTGAAAGTTATACAGCAAGTTATTCTTGTGCTGTTTGGAAATCTATACAGCAAGTTATTCCTCTCCCCCTTAATTTAATAAAACAAACAATTTTAGTTTTTTTTAATGTTTTTGCCCAGTTTATAGGAAAATCTAAATTTAAGTGTAAATTCTTTTTACGAACTATGGTTTAGTTGATTATATAAAGTCTTTCGCAGCGTTAAAACCATGTATTTAAAATTAATAAAAGAGAAGGGTGTTACACCAACCGTTGTTTTTATTATATTTTTCCTAAATGGTATTAACTGAAAGTCTTGCTGTATTACAATTTAGCTAGCGAAATTTTAAAATAATAATCATAACGAAGGAGGGTGTTACGACAATAATAATCTGTCTTGTTTTTCACTTGTATTATAACTATTTTAGCAAAAGTAGCTAATATTTGTTATAAATCAGATAAAAATTTAAAGTCCTGTTGAAATTAGCGCATCTCGCATTTTAGTTTTAATTACCAAGAACAAAGAATCAACTTCAAGTGGCCTTAAAGTAACGTTATTGATTCACCATGTTTAATTGTAGATTGACATTCAACCAACAAAAAAAACATTGATTATCTTCTATGCTCATTGTTTTTTCACATGATCGGATGAGAAAATGTTTGATTGATTTAAAAATTATTTTTGATTGATATGATATGATTGATATTATTTTTTTTGTCTTTATGAAAATTAGGGTTGGTCAGGGGCATGTAGAACAACTAATTAAGTTGGAGTCGCCTTAGTCACAAACAAATGTTCAATAACACTAAATTATTTCATATATTATGTTGTTCTTTGTTGTTACAGTTTGGTTTATAGCTTCTCTCTTTTTTTCAGTTTTGATTTTTGTACTGATGAAGACACAGATCCATCACCCTCTGAGAATCTTGGGCAGGTGAAATATTATTTTGTTCATAAATGAAATTTTGCTGACTGAGTGCTACTATACATATTTAGATTTTCCTATGCTTCCTATTTTAGGTTGTGTTTGGTGAAAGAATCCGCCCATCTCCTTATAAGGTAATAAAAGGACATAGAATGTGGTATACAATTTGGTAAAATCAGTCAGGCGAATCACCATTTTGGCCTTTTTACGCTTCTGAATGAAATCTACTTTTGCTTCACAGGGTTCGAATTAGCAAGTCACAATTCTTAAAGCGAAATGCTGTCTTCGAGAATCATTTTGCAAAGAAAAGGTTTAAAATGGAGTATCCCATTTTTTCAATAATTGTTTACATCACCTGTTTCTATAGTCCTAAAAGTAACTATTAACAATAGATCAATGCCAAGTGGCCTACAGTGCTCCTAAACGAAAACTGCAAAAAAATTTTCTCTAATATTAGCATTTTTTGTGAACTTACTTTATATTTCTACTTCAAATCCTGCTTCATATAATGACAAATAGTTTCCTCCATGATAAAATATGCATATATGGGTTCTTTCCACAGCCACAAAGCGTTTCTTAAATTTAAACTTAAAAACCCATGCTTTTAGATTCTAAAATTTTAGATTCATAGCTGTTCTTCACTAAGAACCATAAATGTTATTAGTGAAAAAGAATAAAAACGTCATTGCAGTGTTTTGCATGCAAGTTTTTGGTAAAGCATTGCATTTTTTGTATTGATATGTTTGACTAGAAATTGATTATATATAATAATCTTTTCTTTTTTTTTTAAATTGATGCCACCATTGTCTTTGGCATGATTTTTTTTATTGTGACGATTTTGGTCTAAAGCGAAAGGAGTTCTTAATTTCTAGTTTCGATAAAAAACAGGTGTCAGAATATGCGACAAAAACTTTGAAGTTAAATTTGAATTCACCATTTCTTTATATACCTGTTCTGTTAACTATTTCACTTCCAATTGGTAAAGTTTAACATTAAAGGGAAGCTTTAGTGATAAATGGTGTTTAACATCTGCTGTAGAACTAAAAGTTGCGTAACAAGTTTTTTTTAATATTTTGGAAAAACATTTTGACACTTAATTGTTTTAGCATAAATTAACACCATGGAAATGGGGGATATTTTTTATTGACATAATTTCTGACCTGTTTAGGAATTTGGGGGAAATGTCCCTAGTTTCTGTGGAAGAACTTGGCTTTACATTTTGGTTTAATAAACCAAATCAGTTTCAATAAGGTTTTATTTGCCTGAAATCTTAGTTATATTTTTAGTTTAAATTTGGTGAAGATAAAAAATGTGTACATGCTTGCAAAAAGAGTTATAAAAAAGGTGATGCAGATTCGTTGAAGAAGTTAGAATTCTTAAAAAAAGGAATAAGTGAAAATTATCAGCACCACTGGTAAGTTAATGTTTCGTGTTCACCTAAATACAATTTTTAATGACATCTAACTAAATGAAGCGAATATGATTGGAGTTGTACGCTGCACTCATTAAACTTGTTTGGTGTGTATCACCCCACCTTGATACAAATATGATGTGCACTGGTACTGCTACTTTTTATATTTCGTTCTCTTTATTTGTATTTAATTTAAATGCAATAATAATGGAAACCTGTAACCCTTTCTTTAATTATATTTTGGATATTGAAAAAAGGTTATTTTACAACTGTAAAAACTAATCAACATAATTTTTGTTGCTAGGATTATAGACAATATGCCCATTACCTGGTGCTACGATGTGGCGGACTCCCCCAAAAAGTATTGTGCCACAGGTTTTCCTATTGGATGCTGGGTCACCAAACAGGGACAAATTAAAGATGCTTGTGTGATCAGTGTAAGTTGAAAGTGCATGTCCAACTGTTTGTTTAAGTTTGTGTTAAGTTAATATTGTTTTGATGTTTGACATGAAACGTGAAAACTTAACAGGCAAAACAATTTCCATTTTCGAGTAAGCTAAACCCTAAATTTTATGAACTACTTGGTGTTTAATTTCAGGAGGTAGGGTAGAGCTAGAGTACAATAATACTAATGATCAACAATCCTTGCATTGTCCTTTAAAGTTAACAAACATCCAGACTGAACTGTGTGCTATCATCAGCAGTTTGTTTTTTCAAATTAAACAGTTTAAAATCTCTCGGCTGGTTGAGAGACTTTTTTGACAGCATAGTCAAAATTCTGTTTGAACTTCTTTTAGAATAAATACACTGAAGCAGACACCTATTATGTGTTTAACCATGTGGATATCACGATTGAGTATCACGATGGCCAAGGTGAACAATGGAACGGCGCACGACTACTGTCAGCTAAAATTGTACCCTCAAGGTTTGTATTAAAAAAAAGAAACAGAAAAATTGTTTGTGATAATATGCAATTTATCAAGCACAAGACGTTCAAATTTATGTCTTAGCCAGAGCTGCATCAGTAGTTGTTTTTTTTAGATAAATGCTTGAAAAGTGTCAGTGTGTTCTGGCTTAAGATATTTATTTGAATGCATGTGTGTATGTGATTTAGGTTGTTTTCATTGTGACTTTTTAATGACACCACCAAAATAACTCTTTTTTGCACTATAGCATAAATCACAAAGTAAATGAAGACACTGTTGACTGCACAGTTGTAGAAGCCAAAGGCTTGAAAGGACAAGATGATGCTGCAGTTGATATACATTACACTTACTCTGTCAAATTTGTGGTTAGTGTTCCTTTACAATTTTTTTTACCTTATTTTTCACTTAGGGGATTGATAATGTAACTTATTTTTGTACAGAATATAATATAACTATGCAGGAACATGTTAAATTATCTTGGCATTTTTTTATTTCAAACTTGGTGTGTAAAACCTTTATTGATTTTAAATGCTAAATGCTACAGATTAAATTATGTTTACACTAAGCCTTAAGAAAATGAATTATTATACTATGTCTACACCAGGCCCTAGGAAACTGAAGCATTATACTATGTCTACACCAGGCCCTAAAAACTGAAGCATTAAACTATCTTTGCACCAGCCTTAAGAAGCATTATACTAAGTACTAAGCAATATTATTGGTAGCTAATTTTTCAATTTAGAATTCTCAAAATAAGAAATGGGCTTCTCGTTGGGATTATATTCTAGAATCCATGCCTCACACCCGAATTCATTGGTTCAGGTGGATGTTTATTATTTTTTTTTTATTTTGGTTGTAACTGAAATACTGTATAGGCGAAACTTTAAGTGTATGTCATACATAACTTGTGCATCAAAATGAGAATTCCTGTCCTGTCAGTAATGTAATGTACAATGATGAAAACTTAAATTTAAAACATTTGTGTTGTTGCAGAACTTTGTACATGACACTTGTTGCATTATTCCTTAACAATATATAGTAACGCTCAATGATTGCATTCCAAAATTGTTTTTTTTTTCCAAAAAAATTATTTTTTATCCTCTTGTTGAGGCAGTGTAAAGTATCTCAAGAATTAAACAGGAATACATTTATCTATTTTTTTAGTATCATGAATTCTCTTGTCATTGTATTGTTTTTGTCTGGAATGATTGGTATGATTTTGCTCCGAACTTTGCATCGTGACATTTCTCGATACAATCAACTCATTGACTCTGGTGTAAGTATTGTGCACCAAAATCTGTTATCGTTCTTATGTGTAACTACATTATATTAATTAAGAAGCTATTCATTTATTACCTGTCATGAACGAGAGCGGTTGCCAATTACAAATGCTTTGAAGTGGAGTGTGGTTGTCACAGGGACAATATCTCAAAAATTTCCCCTAGGCAGTTCAAAATGCCGACCAATGCTTCCAAGCCGCTACAAATGTATAAAAATGTGTTTCCTTTTTTGCAGGAAGAAGCTCAAGAAGAATTTGGATGGAAGTTGGTACATGGTGATGTCTTTCGACCACCAAGAGCTGGAATGTTTCTTTCTGTTTGTGTTGGTATGGGAACACAAATTGGAATTATGATCTTTGTGACTCTTGGTAAGATATGGTTCAAACATTTAAAGCATTAATAAAACAGCAGATTTGAAGTAAAGTTTCGTTCATCCTAAGCCCTTCTACCTTCTTCCCACTAAATAAGCAGACCCAGAATAATCCACTACTAATCTAAGAATCCACTAAGAGGTCAGAATTGTGCTTTTATAAGAAGCATTTCAAATCTAATTTTGTTTGTTTTATTTTAGGGTTTGCTTGTTTGGGTTTCTTATCACCTGCTAACCGAGGTGCTCTGATGACATGCGTATTGGTACAGTATTTTCTTAGTCTGTCTTCTATGTGGACTGTATTCTGTGTGGACTGTCTTTGTTCTGAGTAGACTGTTACAATGACTCCTTTGAATTTTTAAGGTACTGTTTGTTTGTTTGGCTTCTGTGGGTGGCTATTTTTCTGCAAGAATATACAAATGTAAGTTGTGAGAAATACGTCTGTAAGTTTATCTTTTTTTATTTCGTTTTGCTGCACATATTTTAAATTTTTAGTGGTTGGTGGGGAACGCTGGAAAAGTAATGTTATCTTCACATCATTCTTGTTCCCTGGGTAAGACTACGCAGTTGAATTTTAAGCTTTTTTGAGAACTATGTAATGACGTAAGGGTATGGTAATTCATTTTCAGGTTGGTGTTTGGTATATTTTTTATCTTGAATTTGGCATTATGGACTAAGCAATCCTCTGCTGCCATACCTTTCTCAACCTTGGTGGCATTGCTTGCTTTATGGTGAGTTGTCTTATGTATCATAGCATTCACAAACCAACTCTTACATTGCCCTGTCTGCATGTTACAACACTTCTAACATGTTTTTATGCTATCTGAATATAATTTCTTACACATTTAATCTTCTTTGTTCTCAGGTTTGGTGTCTCAGTTCCACTAACATTCTTAGGAGCGTACTTTGGATTTAAAAAACCGGTAATGTAATGTGTTTCTACACTTCAATTATGCTTAATATTTAATATTGATGCCGGTAATGTAATACGTTTCTACACTTCAATTATGCTTAATATTTAATATTGATGTAAAATGTATGATTGCATCTTTTGTCTTGTAGGCAATTGAAGTACCTGTCCGAACAAATCAAATACCAAGACAAGTCCCTGAACAGGTAAGTAATACTTTATTTATTAGGCGAGGCTTTAAAGCTTTTAAAGCTTCCTTCCCTCTGACTACCCTGAAACCTCCCTTCTGACTACCCTAATACCTTCACTCTGACTACCCTGATACCTTCACTCTGACTACCCTGATACCTAACTTCTGTCTACCCTGATACCTCCCCTCAGACTACCCCGATGCCTTCACTCTGACTACCATGATACCTCTCCTCTGTCTACCCCGATACCTCCCCTCTGATTACCCCGATACCTCCCTTCTGATTACCCCAATACCTCCCCTCTGATTACCCCGATACCTCCCCTCTGATTACCCTGATACTTCTCATCTGACTAGCCTAATACCCTTTATAAAGCCTTTACAAATGTTTTAAGCTTTCTTGTCATAACGTTGCGAAGTGCACAATTTTTTATTTTTAAGCCTATTTCTTTAAAGAAATACGAAGCTTTGATTTATAATATTTAATTAAGGAAGGAGAGAAAAGAAAACAAGGAATAAATGGAAGATATGAAATAAAAAGACCAAATTTTAGGATTGCCAGTCTAAAAATTTAAAAGAATAAGAAATAAATAAGAAAAAATATTTCTTCTTGATGCTAGTACATATCCATTCGCTTTTAAAACGGATATGGGTGCATGTGCCTTATTTGAATAAGGGTGCGGTGTGCTCATAAATGTAATTAGGAATTATTACGGTGTACGGTTTTATTGTTATTGCCTGCAACGTATAGAACATAGCTCCTCTTGCTTGTTAATTGGTTTGCTGTTAGTTGATGGCTCGAGGTTTAAAAACACTGCATTTAGTTAAACTTCGAATTCTGCAATCATATCGTCACCTTTTACGTTATTTATTTAGAGCATTTATACAAAGCCACTTCCCTGCATTGTGATGGGTGGTATCTTACCATTTGGTTGCATTTTTATTCAATTGTTTTTCATCTTAAACAGCATATGGTAAGCGACCTGATTTATCGTATCGTATTGTATCAGGACATATTCAAGAAAATCAGTTAAGTTAATTCTCGTCGAAGATATTCATCGTTGTATACAAAGCTAATTTAATTTGCTTTTTTGTGTTCACATTAATGGGGTGCAAAATAATCCATGTTTTTTTCTTTTTAGGTCTCATCAAATCTACTATATGTTCGGCTTCTTGTTTCTGGTGTACATAATTTTGTTAATTACCTGTTCGGAGACAACTGTTTTGCTTTGTTACTTCCACCTGTGTGCGGAGGTATGTTATTAGTTACGTGTTTGCTTGTTTTTCAGTCAATTTTATATTTTGTTGTTGTTATTGTTGTTTTTATTGTTGTTTTGAACTGCTCCCATATATCCATAGATTTCTTTTCCATTACTAATACAATATACTTTGAATTTATAAAACGACTTTTCGCGAATAAAGTTTCTGCCTTAAAAATATTTTTCCGTACCTGGGTACCTTACTCACTATGGGTGGTGATGTCATTTCTTTTTTTAGGACTACAGATGGTGGTGGCGATCGTTCTTGACCAGCGGTTTTACCGGCGTTTACTTATTTATTTATTCTATCCATTATTTCGCCACTAAATTGACCATCACTGGCCATACTAGTACCTTCTTGTATTTTGGATACACATTCATAATGGTGTTGCTCTTCTCTCTACTCACAGGTTTGTTGCTTTTCTTGATTACCCAGGGTTTAGGCTCGTCTGCTCATTTTTTATACTACTCTTTAACTGTGATGTGTTTTTGTGAAGTACCTATTTACGTGAGCTGCTTTACAATTATTTCATTTTGGATTTATTGTACCAAATTAAACAAGTTGTAGTCTCTGTCGCCTTCAATGGTTAGGAAAAGTGTTAGGTTTGTTAAACGAATGTCCGAGTTAAGTGATGTAAATATGATATTCTTTAGAGCATATAGTTTCGAACATAAAGATACCGTTTTTCGCTTGAGTGATGAAAAAACACTTTTTCTGCAGTAATTTCATTGCTTTTTCCTATTCTTTTTTTAGGTACCATTGGTTTCTTGGCTTGCTTCTATTTTGTTTACAAAATATACGGTGCCGTAAAAGTGGACTAACGCCAGTAAAAAACTTATCAAGCTAATTAAGAAGTGTTTGGCGAATCGAGGCAAATTGTGTTATTATTTATTTCGAGATAAGTGTACATGTAGTTAATACTATTGAATTGGACGCTGTGTTTTAACTTTGAAGAAGACTCGAATTTCTTTTTATTCATTATTAATTATTCATTATTAACGTTATTGAATTTTTTATCTTATTCTGTTTTATTTTTTCAACGTCATAATTTTCTCTATCAAGCTTAGAATTAACAAGTCTTCAATTTAAGTGAGAGTTGGGGATAAGTGTAACCCCCCCCTACCCTTTAATAACTTTAACAGGTGTTTTTTTAGGTACCTTACACGCTTTTTTTATAAGAATATGCTTTACAAGAATATCAGGCCGAGATTTCAGGTTAAAAACAATAGAGAAATAAGAATTATGACCAGCCTGGTGAAAATTTTGATGTCCTTATAAAAAAAGTGTGTATTGGCTTTCTTACCTAAATTAACGACAACGATGTCCAAAATCATGTCAATATTCTTGCTTCTCTACACCATTCCTTTAGCATATTACCCCGGGTTGATTTTTTATAAAGTTTGAAACTGGAGAGGACTCATTGTCTTTTATTTTAAATGTTAGTATATTATGCGTGTATTTATTCAGCACTCGTTTATTTGTGGTGTCGAGTTCAAACTTTTTCAAAAGATTCTCTGTTATGTTTTACCAATAACAAGCTTTTCTTGTTTGGTAGTTGGACTTCAGTGGATAAATGAATCAGGATACAACATCTCTTGTGAATGAAAAAAGCTTCAGCACATTTTGTAAAATTGAAATTTCAAAACATTTTGTCCGATGAGCATAAGGTTATTTTTTTTTTAGAAGTTGATGTTCTGCGTGTATCATTTTTTGTTTAGCACTTTTTAATAAAATGTATTTTGTTAATCGTTTACTATGTATTCCACACGAAAAAATAGTTTATTTTGTTAGTTTATTAAAATCATAACGTTGCTGCTGAAGCTGCGAGTATCGGCGAGTGAATTTTCGTGGAACTTTAACGAGCATCTCGGCTAGTTAAAAAACCCGCCAAATTTATGCGGCTAAGTCCTGGTAACGAAAAATAGGTCAAGGTATCCGAGGTTCGAGTTAACCGGAGTTATTTATAAAAAAAGTATTAACAAAAGATCAAGGGGCCGAAGAAATGGTTCAAGATAATGAAAGCTTGGGTTACCAGGAGCTAACAATATTTACTAGTTTTATGAACCGACTAAATATAATACGAGCAAGATAGATTAAAACCGAATTTTACAAAATTAAAAACACTGCACTGGACATATCGATCATATTGTGTAGGTGTGCTATTTTTCTTTGCAAGATCTCACATAATCGCAAAAAATTTCGACAAAGATTTTGCTTTTTGGTACTTTGACAACGTTTAAAAGTTTCCCTTGCTTTTTGTGTACGGTACAGTAAACATATAACTAGGAGCAAAAAAGCACTGAGAAGACCTCTATCCCCCATTTGGACAGGGTAAGAAATTATTTTTGCTCGCTAACGTTTGATTTATGATAGTATCTTTAAACTGTTGGTGATAAGTTGCTACCGTCATTTTGAAGGTCAAATTCTCCTCTAATCACAGCGCGAGACGTTTAGCTCAGACAAGATTTTTTTTGCTGTTATTCTTATTCCTAAAAAAAGGAAAATTGTCCGATTTTACAATTTCATTCAACCAGTTAGGGTTTTTATCTTCTTCGTCGTGATCTTCCATGTGTGTGTTTACGTTCCCCATGCATGTTATATCCTCGTAAATATTCAACTGTAAACTAGGTTCGTGTAAAATAAGTGTGTTATTTAATGCCACCATATTGAAACTTTAAACACGGTTGCTATGGTAGCGGGCAATAGCGTGGAATATTGCCTGCTATGACGTAAGTTCTAACCAATCACATTGCGCAATATTCAGAAATATTGATGCCGCCCCTTTACCCGGGTAATAAAACTATGTATTGGACATCTTTGCGCGCAAGACAGAGAAACCCAATATCACGCTATTAAACATGACTGGATCTTCTTAAGTTGAAATTGTGACAATAATTCGTATGAAGAATAAATACCTAGTTCGCCCAGACAAAACTTTTATTATAAGCGTTGTCTAAGTTTAATAGAGTAGAAATAAGTAGAAGAAGTTTTGCTGCAGTAATACTTTATCTGCAATAATGCAGAAAAAAAAGAGCATGATTTGGAAGGTTGAAGCAATGTTTGTTGCATTGATACTACTGATGTTTACGCTCTTAAAAAGCGACTCACTTTTTCCCTGGTTTTATAATCATGCTTATACACGTTGCTAAACGACTCAACTAACAAAAAAAGATGACAAACAGATTTATAACCAATCGAAGAGAACAAATTAGTTGGTAATCTGGACTAGTCTTTAGCCTGTAAAAAATTCACCGGTAAGCTTGACGAACCTATACAGGAGATAAGATTTCGACACGCATCTCAGGTATAGCTATTTCCTGCATCCGTATTTGGCTAAAATCTTGAACAAAATACGGGTATTATTATAGAGACTGTAACCAATGGAAAAATCCATGGGTTTGCCCATCCTGCACACTCCGGTCCTTAGATTATCGCCCATCGTCCATATCCCGTACATCACTATTTCGTGATTCCTTAGCACAAAGTAGCCATTCGGCTACCCTTTAAACAATACGGGTATTAATAGAACGCTTATTTATAAAAAATATCAAAATTCTTGCCAGGTTGGTCATTATTTTGTGTTCTAAACAAGAGACCTTTTGTTTTTAAACTAAAATCCCAGCTTAATACTCTTAAGCATACTCTTATAAAAGAAAAAGTGCGTAGTCGTTAGCCCGAAGAAAAATTTACCGACTGGTCATCCGGTTCTTAGATTTTCGCCCGTCGTACTTACTTCCCGCATCAGCATAAAGTAATCCGTAAAAAAATCACGGGTTTGTCGCTCGTCCTATATATACCGGTCCATAGATCCGTCTTTAAAATAAGCCGTAGTAAATATCCCAGGCATCGCTGTTTCATGCGTCCTAAACACAAAGTAACGCTTCGGCAAGCATTATAAACAAAATACGGCTGGTAATAAAGCAGATAAATGGTTAACCCCTGGAAACATCCACGGGGTCGCATATCCTTTAATCCATGTTATTTCGTGCGCTTATTTTTTTAACGTGGGTATTATTAATATAGAAACAGAGAATATTTGTGAAGTAAAAGCAATGCCCAATATAAGGTGTTATTCGCATCGAAGTTTAACAGAATTGGACGTGACCCTACAAAGTTTTGACAAAAGAGTAAAGCACATCACATTTAGAAATTTAAATTTTTATTAAAAAATACAAAATACAATTCAAGAAAATAGTTTACATTTTTTGTACAACTTAAGTCAAAACAAAAATTCGAGTTGAATTGTTGTTTAAATTATTTACGATCAGTCTACAAATACAGACAATAAAGAATGTTTAAGCTTCCTCTTTCGGAGTCGTCAGGCACATTGCATGACTAAATTATAGTTTTCCAAACCATAATTTATTCATGTAATGTGCTCCATAAAAAATGTTAAAACTGAAGATATAATACAAGTGTGATGCAATATAATAAAAACAAGAATTTCTTCCTCACTCATCCAAAACTGTTCCTGACATTACTAGCCTTGGAGTGTTTTTTGATTTTTTATTTTGCCTCCCTAAACCTAACTGGTTAGCTATCTTTATTTATTCAAGCTTTTTTTGTATTTAAGTTCTTACGCGAAATCTTTTTTCTCTTCGTACTTTTAAAAAAATTACTTACAACTTCACAGTTATTAGCACGAGAGTAAGATACAAATCATTCCACGTGAATTCCTCAACAAAAATAAACAAAAAAGCTCTTAAATACATACAAAGTGCCTTTGTTCAACAAATTCGTAAATCAGGATAAATTTTTCCTGTTATCGTGAAGAACAACGTTTCTCACATCTTTGGATACAACATAAATACAAATAGGCTAATATTTCTATAAAAGAAATAAAAGATGCGCCAATAACCAATCCGAGTAGACCTCCAACCTCTCCTATAACTTGGTCCCACGAAAAAAGCATCTTTTCTTCTACTACTCTATAGGAATCCACGTTTTGGTATTGAATGTCTACTCGGTATATAGAATTTTCTCCATCTTTTTTCCCACTCATTTCGTGGAAGCTAGGCGTTGTTTGAAGCTCCATTTCTTCGCATGGAAAGGGACAATCGTCTGTCATTTCCACCTGCGTTTTGCTGAACTTGTAAACGCAACTCATAATATTCTTAATAGTGTCATTCCTTTTGTACTGTCTTACAATGTCAGCTGGGATGTACTCTTTATGGTGGTCTAAAACATCTCCGCATTTTTTAAACATATTTACGTAGTTAATCGACTCCAAGCAAGTTCGGCGTGTGTATTTCCCGGGAAAGATATCATTTGGTTTTTTGTCAGTACACTTTGATGGATACGGCGATGGCAATCTTTTCATTACCGTTTTAGCGATTCTCAGTTCGTAGGTCTTTGCAGGTTCTAAAATTACTCGGTTCGTCATGTCAAGTTCTTCTATTCTTGGGTCATGAACGAGAGCAACAATATAAGAATGTTGGAAATCAGCTGTTTTGTTTGCTGAAAACTGTATGTACGCATGACTGTAGGCGTCGTAGAAGTCACCATTATAGTTCCATGTAAAACAAGCATGGTTATGCTTACTTAAAGACTTTAGAAACGTATCATGTACACAGTGTCTGCTTCCCCATGAAGAACAATGTGTAACATGAAACTTTCCGTTGCTCCATTCTTTTGTGTTGTTCAGAATATTTTTAATATTTTTTTTATTAGAAGCTGTCACCTGGCATGGGAGATGTGTATGACTATGCGTGTCTCCACTAGATACTCCACAATATGTAAAATACGTCGCCATCAACAAGTTATAATCACAAAACGTGATTGCTGGAAAGTAGTTGTGAGAGGTAACCATTTGTGAGATTTCAGTGTAAATTTCAAAACGTAGATACTTGCTGACTAAGCGATAAACAACGTAGACAGATATGACTAGTCCAAATAAAAGCATAACCAACCAAAAACTGGATTCAGCTTTACTACCAGTGCAAATTCTGGTCAAACCATGCACAGTAAATGATTTTATGTACTCGTCTTTCTTATGTACCAACTTTTCTTTTGAACTTGTTGGGATAAGGGTGTGGTCATCATATTGAATACAAGTATCACCATCTAGAGGATCAACAATAAATGATTATAATAAACATGGAAAAATTAAATGACCTTTCGTAAAGAGGAAGGAGGAACGAAGGATTATTGAAATTAAACTTTATCTCAAAAATATCTTGCCGCTGTAATCATGCTCTTGTTGGTAATTTGACCATACTTTTGATTAAAACGATGTCGTAATATATAATTACAAAGATGTGAAATCCATTTAATTGTTTTTTGACTTGCATTTTTTGTAAAAACTAACCCTTGCAATTTTTTTTATCAGCACCAGGAAATTTGGTTCCAGCCCGAAGTGTTGTTATCTTTTCCACATGTGCAGTCAGAAATTGTTCTTTTTTGTTCCTATGTATCGAGCATTTGTTACAGCACAAATTTGCAATGTAAAAGTTAAGTTTCTGCCTTAAAGAAGTACTTTACCTGCTTTCTCAGTTTTTACCAGAAAGAAAGATAAATATAAGCAATTTTTTTCCTAGAACATGCTTAATTTATAATCACTTCACTTATATAAAATTTCCTAGTTACAAGAAGACATAAGAGCGACTTACTTTTTTCAACCAAAACATGATTCATTTCATGTTCATCATTATCTTCCGCGTTGTTGTTGGTCCTAAAGGCTTTCATGTTGTGACGCGATGGATCTAGTTGGTGTAAAACACGAGAATATAAGGAGAACAATTTGTTGACGCTAAAAAAGTCCTTGTTTACACAAGCATGTATCCAGTCTTTCGATATGTTTTGAATTCGCGAAAGTTTATTTAGATAGCAAGCTATCTCTTAAAGACACACTTCTTTGAATGCAAGACGTTTTTTCAACTGGCGCTTGCTCAAACCACAAATTTCTTTTAATAGTGTAAGCGATCAAATTGCGTTGTATTTTAACAATAAAACCCTTATTTTTTGCTTATTATGATTTAAATTTAGATAAGAAGTTTGTACTCGTTAATTAAGCCATCATCAAGTTATAACTCGTATACCGCAATTTGATGGCGCCATGTTGATTAAGATGTCTCCTGCAGTATTTCGTGGCAATTATTTTCAACACCGATTTTCTCGATAACCTAAAAAGAATAAAAAAAAATATTTACATTCTTGTTTACGTGCTAGAACGACGTTTTTAAAATGTCTTCAAGAAAGAATAATATTGCCGGCGCTGATTTATGATTTTGGCTAATCTATTTATATTAAAGAACAAAGAGGCATTTAACTTCTTTAAATACACTATAAAAACACTTAACTATCCTCCAGAAGGAACTCTTTGTTGCATTCTTATTTACCAGACCTCACAGAAAAAAATGCACAGCCTAATGTGCCTTTCTTATGTTATTGGACTTGTGTAATTTTTTTTAAAAAAAAACAACAAAGCACGTCATTCACGCCTCAACAAACATGTTTACGTCACTTTTTTTAACATTTTGTTCATTTTCAGCTTCTGAATAATTCGAAATTCAGACAAAGTATTAAAAAAATAAAAAAATAAGGAGATCTAAGAATGCCCAAATAAAATTCGAAACTTTTCATAAGTAAAAATTCTTACTTCGCCAAGTAAGTGTCTTGTTATATACTTCATATACTTACCTGGCGATGTAAGACTTTTTAATTACGGAAAACCACGTATTTTATTTGTACATTTTTAGATGTTCTAACTTTTAATAAAATTTAACTATGGCGTAAAAAACAATTTACAGACAGAGTAGAGTTTCTGGGGGAAGATTATTGAACTTTCCACTTCAAATATTATCGCTTAGTTGATATTTTGCTCCGACAGACAAAAAGAGGAGAAGTGCGGTTTTAAAATCAACTTGTTATTTAAAAAAATTATGTTCTTGTGTAACAATTAAACCTAAAAATAATCAGTATAATAAATATATATGAAAATAATGATATACTGTTATCTCTGTTTCTGCAACACAGAACAAAAGGAATAAAAATTGTCACTAAATGTGACACATTTGTGACAGGAACGGCAAAGAATTGCTTACTACTACGTTCCAAGAATGATCTAGCTCCAGGTAGATCATTCTTGCAACGAGAATACAAGTTTGGCACATGGGTACACAGACAGATAACAGTATTACATCAACATCATTTTCACAGTAGTGTTGGATATACAGTAGACGTCCGTTAATTCGAATGCCGCTTAATTCGAACTTTCCGTTATTTCGAAAAAATTGCCAAGTCCCTTGAGTTTGGTTTAATAAAGTCTTATATTTTGAGCTGCTTAATTCGAACTCCGCCAATTCGAACATTTCGCTAATTCGAACAATTTTTTAGTCCCAAGGCTGCATTATTGTTAATTTGAAATTTTGTGTAACGATAAATAAAATCTTATGGAAAAAAAAAGTTTTCATTTTTATTCATATTTATTGCATTAATGGTGGCAAAATTTCCTTCAATTTATCATTATCAATTAAATTGGCATTTTTAATAAAATGAAGTTTACGTGGAATTTAGAGGCCTTGCCCATCGCCAAGCAAACAACGTTAAAAGATTTTTATAAAAAGTTGTAGTAAAATTGTAATAAAGTTATATTAGCATAAAATCTTTAAACGTTTATAAAAATTCTTGTTTTTCTGAACTTCCGATAATCCGAACATTCGTTAATTCGAACAAATAATTTAGTCCCTGCGCGTTCGAATTAACGGACGTCCACTGTAGTTATGTGATTTGCATCAATTTATTACATTTGGAAAAAATACTTTCTTTGGATGTGACGCAAAAAAAATTCGCTCGACCCTATTATGTTTTTATGATAGGGGCGGAAGTGCACAGTTTTGGACAACTTTTTTTTTAGCAACTTAGGCAATTATAAATAGGAATGATGAAAAAATACTAAAAATCTAAAAATGCTACTTTTTGTAGCTAATAATGAAAACGTCGACAAAAATAGTGATGATTTTTATTTCGATGATTTTATAAACTTTGCATTTTATGTGGAACCTTTAAATGACACTAACACACCATGATCCCTCCCATCCCCCACCCTCTCACTCACTCAACTAGTATAGAATTTATTAAAAACAAACAAAAAATGTCCTTCTTTGTCTTAAAACTGTCCTTGATATTAAACGATGAACAATGAACACGTTCTCAATTCACCTTCAGCATTAACACAGGCGCAATCCATACTGCAGAAGCCAACAACAACAACAACAACAACAACAACGAAATCTTGTTAAGTTTTAATAACAGATCCTTTTCTGATGTAGATAGAATTCAGTTCTTACACAACATGTTTGGATCAAATCGCATTGTTTGCGTGGTACTTTATCTGGGACAGAAGAGACACTTCCCCTTCACCAACAATGAAAAAATATTTCAATTTGATTAAAAAGCTAACTTTAAAATATATAGGTCATAATGAACTGCAAGAAACGTTTTTTTAACTGCGGTCTGTAGGTATAGAAATGTTATGGGGCTTTATATATGTCATGTCTGGGTCTCTACACCACGGCCCTTTTGATTAAACCAAATAACGATGGAATAATTCGTTCAGTTTGTGTAGCAAAAGTGTTAGCTATCCTTTTGTAAACAGTATTATGTCGACAAACATGTCAAAACATTAATTTAATCAAGCAAATACCATTTACATCTGACATGTCGTGTTAGCGTTATCTTCTCCTCAAATAATAGAGATTAATTAGAGATTAATCATTTAATTTTTGTTTCATCAGCATGTTTTTGTGTCTCTTTTGTTGTTGTTGATGTTTTTAAATTTTAACAATGTTTAATCGCACGGGGATTGTGTGGTAGAGAAGACGGTAAAGAGAAACAATTTTCTTGAATTTTGACTTAAGCATCGTGGAAAAGAGCTTGTTGATAAAGTACTATAAAATTTACTTCAATAACATACAATTGTTGATTTCTACCCTCGCTGGATAAAATTGTCGATCCGCCTTAATTGTTTAAAAACCTAATAGATTTTCACCACGTGATAATATCCCACCAAAATATGTTCTTGCGCGTATGTCATTTACACAAACGAGTCCTACTGCTATCACAACCCCCTGACTGTCTGCTGCAACACCTAGAGTGTTTTTTTTAAATAAAAAAGGATTGAAAAATGCTGAAAAAATTTTCGTCGTCATCCTTAGTAAGCGATTAGCTTTTCTCAAGTCACCCTACTGTAAATCGTATGTTATTATTGAGACGTGAAGTCAGAATAAATAAGGTAAAAGAGAATTTATAAAAGAGTATTTTAAAATACAATGTTACCTCTGTGGATTCTGCTTTGGTTTAAGGAGATCATCCCATTTGACAGGATTATGATGGTTCCTCCTGTTAACACGTGAACTCTTGGTGATGTGAAATTCTAATAACTTTACTTGAAGCCGAAACATATTTATGGTTTCGACAAAAATTAATTTTTCATTGTGTTGTGAAGATAAGTTTTTTTAATTTGGTAAATTGTAAGAAAGAAAAAAGTGAACAGAATTAATTAAATTAATTTTCTTTCGTGCAAAAACTTTAGCCCGCCTTCTACTTCTAACAAAATGTGAAGAAATTTTATTAACTGCGGAGACAAGGTCAAAACAGCTTACATATTTATGAGACGTCTCACTAGACGCATTTGTATAAGTTTGGACATCAATACAACCTTTGCAAATCAAATAAAGTCTAAAGTAAGCTAAGGCGACACTTTTTCAATATGTAAAATTTTCGAAAATTATTAAATAGTGCCTTGTAACAAAGCATGATAAAGTAACATAATTAACAATGCATTGTTTTTTGAAATTCCCTTTTTTCGTCTGCCTATTACCGTTTGTTTATTTTCTAAACAAAAAGATTGTACTCTTTTTATTCAAAGGCACCACTTTAAATTCGCAATCACTTCCTGTTGTGTCATAGTCATACGTTGAGAGTACTAAAATACATTGTAGCATCATACGTTCATTCAACAAAAGACGCAGCGCTACAGTAAAGAAGAACAGGCTAAATATTATCTCCCTCTAATTTAGTTGCAAATAGATCCTGCTGATGACAGAAAGAGAGATGATTAAACATGCGATATCTTCAAAATCGTAACTAACTTTAGCTTTATTAACTTCAATTGTGCAATCCACAAAAAATCTTCCCTTCTGACACACACAACTCTTTCAAAATCATTTTCTTTTGTTCTCTATTAGGTTAGCATTGTTAAAAGCAATCACTAACTTTAAATTTCTAACTATTTTAGTAAAGTTCGAGAATTTGTGGGAAGGATCGCTACATTATTTTTATAAGCAAACAGGTTGCTAGGGTTGGCCGGGGGCGTTTAGTTCACAACATTAACAACTGGTTAAAATTTGTTTGGGAATAGTAAGCTGGTGTTCAGTTAGGCAACCAAAACTTCGATATGAGTAATTTTACCCTATACTACCTGGGGGGAGAAGGGGTTGACAAAGTGCCCGTGGCAATTTCAATCGGGCATATCTCTTTTGGTGAATGACGCTAAATGTTGAAATTTGGTGATTTTACCTATATAAGTAAAAAAAAAAAAAAATAATTTACCTCGAATTTTCTAAAATAGTTTTATATATGCTAATGAATGTTTTTGTGTTACCACGGATACATACCACAATATATATAATGCAGACCACAATGTTTTGTATTATTAGGACCAGAAAATTAGTCATATATGTGACATCATTTTAAATCTCACTGACGTCGTCAAATTATTTTTTTTACCTGGAATGAGTTTGTACTAAGACATTCTTTAAGTGCCAACTTTTAAAACGTAAGCATAAATGGTTCAGGATTTATATCCAGCGGGTACCTCGTGCATCCCCCTCCTTCCAGGGTTAGAAGGGCCAAAAAAGCTCAGGTATAATAGGGTTAAGTGGCAACTAAAGCATTGGTCACACTTGTGACACAAACGCAAAACTGTGTGAGCACCTTCGACGCAAGCATAAGCTCGGCGCAAAATATTAAAATGTTTTGATTCCCTTGCATTTGCGTCTACGATTCCAGCATAATTTTTGTAGTGTGAACCAAAAAAAGCAAGTACACGCAGACGCAACAACAAACACAAGAATAAAAGTACAAAAAATGTGCTAATTTAAAGTCGGAATACTATTAAAATACTAAAAACGGAAAATTTTAAATAAAGGGCTGGTAGAAAAAGCGCCTTCCCTTGGCTATTAGATTTTAGATAAAGAAAAACAACAAAAAGAATGGAAGATAAAATTCTTGTGTCTGCAAATCAGTTTTTTTAGAACCTAGGAGGTCGGTGTTGCTCTGGTGTTTCGGACATCTTTCTTCCTCTAAGGATACGTTTATGTAAAAGATGTAGCACAAAACAATCGTATACCTTGATGCGACTCAGATTGCGAACATAAGATTCCATGCTTTTTTACTGACTCTTCTTTAATTTTATTTTTAAATGAAACAAAAAGTAAAAGAAAACGAATTTATAAATAAATTTTTACACTTATTTAAACAAAAATAAGAAAGGAGATCTCTCAAATTTTTTTTAGCAATATATTAAGTCTTGTCGGTCACACTATTTTTCTTTGCAGAACTGTAAGTTGAATATTGCTATTTCATTAATCTGACACTTTCCTAATTCTGGAATATTTAAAAGTTTCAAGTTATACCTTCATTCTTTCAAGGTTTGGGGCAATATTGTCGTTACAAGGTCTACAGAATATAGTTCGTGAAAAAGGAGATATATATTATCGTCCTCACAAAATCAAAATATTGTTCTAAATATAGTTTTAACAAATTTCGTGTTTATACGTCCAGAAGATGCTCCATAGAAAGACTACATAATCGCTCTTTAAAAGCTTTGACATTTGATATTTTTTTCCCCGAAAAACAGAAAATCTTCTTATTGATGCATATATCTTGTGTGTTTTAAAAAACCTGATTAGTCAGCTTGCTAGTCAACTGTATTTATTCTGTTAGTATTTTATCCGGACCAACAGAAAATGTAAAACCTGTGAATTTATCCCTATATCAAAAGTTTCTGAAAATATTATTGAGACATGTTAGTTGAAGGTGATCGCTCAAATAACTACAGAATTTGTTTTTGTTTTCAAGTTGTCAGATGGACAACAACAAATCACTTGCAGTTGTCAGCTACCTTAAACTTGCTAGTGTTTTGTTACTTAGATATTCTTCTTTGTAAATTTACGTACATGATATTTTGTTATAACTTTTATAAATTTGCAGGTGTTGTTCCTCGTTGTATTTCTAAATGATGATCAGTCAAAATTAGCAGAAGTATACTGCTTTTGATAATTTACTTGACTAGTCGTTAGCCCGTAGAAAATTCCACGGGTTCGCCCGTCCTTTTTATACCACATTGCGTGCGTCTCGCTACTTGCGCAGCTAAGCTACCATTTTGCGTGACAGGCAGACGTATACGGGTATTATAATATAGATAGAACATTACTCACTATCGAACATGAATTTTTTTGAAGTTTGATAAATGGCTAAGCTTGTTACAAGACAGGCCATTTTGTGAGGCAAGTACATCCCACACCATATCTGAGTGTGTCAGACAATCTTTGAAATGATGATAGCATGCAGTTTTAATGTTATCGAGCGTTATTTCATCAAAGGGGTATGTCACAAATTCTTGAGGCCCAATACGCTCATATTTCATCGCTTTACCAGAAGCCTCGCTTGCCAACCGTTGTACAATCATTTCCTTCTCAGACAAAATATTCTCTCCAAGTCCAGATGATTCTTTTGCCGTACCTTTGCCGTGAACTCTTTTATTCTTCATGCCTTTAGCAAGGCTACCCCACAGCTCTTCTTGTGTTCTATCGGCCATTATTATTTGTAACATGCGGGATGGAAAAGGTAATACATCAAAACAACATTTTACAATTCTCCATATATTGAAACAACAACTTTTTCTCACCAGCGGGAAAAAATACAATAGAATTTCAAATTTTAGGGTTGTCTTCGGTAATTGACAATAGTGAAGAAAAATTGATTTCAATTACATTTTGTTGTTTTTATTTTAATTTTATATCTGTATGTTTTATCTCATTTCATTTCATTTCAAATTAAGTAGAATCGATTTGAATGAAATAAGTATGACAAGTAAATTATTTTTCTGTAAAATTTATCGTGATAACGCTCGGCCACCATATAGGACTACTTTTAAAGAAATTATATTTTTGACTTGTCTATCCGACACAAATATTGAGAGCAAATTTCAGTTTGGTCGGAGAAAGTGAGGTGTATTGTAAAGTACACAACGCTGACATTGCAGCATTACCGATTTTTAAATTTATTAATTCGAACGCATTGGTTCGAAATTTCGTCTGCGATGAAATTAGATTTTTATCACTTTACGTATAGTTCTTGATCATGGCACCCTCACAAATGCTAAGAAATGCCGTCGATACAGACAAAACGATGGAGACAGGTGACGGAAATACAAGAGGGTAACTAACTATGAAAATAAATAAAATCAGTTCATAATTTAACGAGTAAAGAATAGTGAATATCGTAAAATTGATATTATAAAATTGATCGTTTAACTCAGCTCGTTCTCGAAAAAGGCTATGAAGGAAAAAGGCATGCTTAAAAGTCGATATCGTTCGAAGCCTTACAAAGAAATTTGATTTGCGATTTTCGTATTAATCTTATTACGAAAAAAGTCGCATACGAAATTAAATGGCTTTTAAAATTCATTGAAAGGCCTGATGTAATACCGGGGGAAGAGACCAACGGTGTATAGATAAAGAAAATAGGAAAAGAAAGTTTGTTCTTTCGGCTCTTTTGTGCTCTTGCACACGTTGTTTAAACATTCGTTTTGTTTCACCGATATAAACAGCATCACAATCCTTACACGGAATTTCGTGGACAATATTACATTGACTCTGTAGACTTATGTTGTCTTTTGGATGCGACAGTATACTACGTAGCGTGTTTTTAGATTGAAACACTGGTTTTATTTTATGATCTTTTAGTCCCCGACGAAGTAAGTTAATTGTCCCTGGTATATATGGCATACACACTGCAGCTACTGATTCATTTTCCGCATCTTCCCCGTTACTGTAGGGCAATTGATTTAGAAAACTTTATAAAAAAGCAGGCAAATAACTTATCGGGGAAAAAGGTCGGAGAAAAGTGATCAATTCTTTTTTTTTTTTTTTAGGGGGGGGGGGGGGGGGCTAAACTTTTCCCACACCAAATTTCCCCACAACTTTTCTGCACCCGACTAAAAATTTCCCTGAATTTTTAATCCCCGGCCAAACTTTTCCCCGACTTTTTCTTGGTCAGACCAAAACTTTTCCAAGGTTTTTTCTTAAAAAAAACTTTTTCCCGATCTTTTTTATTGAATACTGACATGTATAAAACTCATTTTATCGGTGTCTTCTCCTGTGAGGCACTAGAATTTCACCTTGTTAGTGAGAATTTACTCAAAGGTATACAAAATTAACCTATTTTGTGCCAAAACCTTATCGGTCCTTTTTACGCCGGCCCTTTTTTGAAACTATCAAGGTATTTCTCAGTAGTCATTATTTAAGTCATTAAAATTAATTATGTTAAAAATATTTACTAATTTGAACTAAAGTGACTAATTTGAAAAATTAGTTTGGGAAAAGTGACTAAAATTTCCTTAGGTGACTAAATTTTTCCCCGACTAAAATATTTGTCGACTAAAATTTTTACCGTCTTTTTTTACCCCGGTAGGGTATCGAAGATTTTTTCCTAAAAAATTATGTTCCCAAGAAATATTCGCACTGCCTACGTTGAAAACACAGTCTCGTTTGTTATTTGCATTCCGCTCTTTAATTCGACATTTACCCCCCTAATATCGAATTAGAGAGACTTCCCACTTTTCGATAAGCTATCTAATTCGATGAATATCTCATTCTTCTTGAATATCGAATTAGAGTGTCAGCTGTATTCAACAAAACAGTTCGCGTCCTTAAGAGACACATTTATGTAATACGCAGCAACATGTTTCTTACAGTTCGCTAAAGGAAGACATTGACACGGAGAGATGTTAATGCATGTCGACTTATGACAACATGCAGCAAGGGGAAATCCAGAGTGCTTATTTCGGACATAGCACATTCTCCATTTTAACAGTGTGGTGGGGAGAAAATGGAAAATTGTTAAACAAAAATGTTACTGTTGTCTCCAAAGCTAGCGACCATTCTCGCATTGCAGCTTTTACGTGTGTTAATAAGGTTT
This sequence comes from Hydractinia symbiolongicarpus, assembly GCF_029227915.1. Taxonomy (NCBI): domain Eukaryota; kingdom Metazoa; phylum Cnidaria; class Hydrozoa; order Anthoathecata; family Hydractiniidae; genus Hydractinia; species Hydractinia symbiolongicarpus. The sequence goes on from NC_079877.1 coordinate 29,037,510, forward strand.
TAACCTTCGTGAGTGAAAAATACGTTATCTATTAAGTGTGACCTTTCATTTGTGGAGCGATGTGCTTCGATTAATGTTTACTCTGTGACATGGACCACTCCATTGAACGGTCTCAGTTGACTCGTAGCACGACCCCATAAAGTTCGTGTAAAAAATAATGAAATTTATTATTTCAGCCTTAGGTGTTGATGTGTTTAGGTTTAGTATCTTAACAAAGTTGCAAGACGCAGAGAAATGTTGTTTCCCGCGTTTTATGTACTGTAAAATTGCCAAAACGCGCTTTTCCCGAGCTTTCATAAATCGTGTGTTGCGCACTATGGGCCCCATTGACTGAGCGTGGAAAGTGCTATAAAAGCGCGTCTAGGGTCTTACTCTGATCATAAAAAGGTGTCATATAGTGATTTTAAAATGGCTCCGTCTCTTATGACGTCATTTGTAAGTATAGTTGTAATAGATTATGTCTAAACCGCAGAAAAACCGCGGCAAGTAGAAATTTTGGAATATAACAGTTTTTTATAATAAGAGTGAAATACAAAACGCGATTTTGTTATACTGAGTGTCTTTTCCAAAATTATTATGAACATGATTGTAGATCCTTAAAATATTCGAAATCCTTAAATATATTTGAAAGTATTTGAAAAAAATATACTTGAATATATTTTTTAACCATTTATGCAAAAATTAACATATACTTGTATTGTAGCCTCTATATACTCGAACATACTTGAAAGTATGTTTGATTACCATTATTTGTTATTTAATGTCTGGCAGTACTTAATGGAATCAAACCTGATCTCATTAATTAGCTGTACTATCACCCAGTATGGCGGTGTATGTTTTGTGATTTATTTTTTTCTTGAGCATGGTAATAGTATTACCGGTAATCCTTAGCCAAAATGTGAAAAACATTCAACTTTATTAAAAATCTGCAAGGTTTTAGCGTTTAACTTTTGTCTTTTCTAGAACCTTAACAATAAAGTAATCTTTTATTCTTTAATCAAGTCTTTGTTTAACGGTCTCGTTTGTTGAAACAGTATCTCTGTTTTCTGGTTGACGTTAGTTGCACTAATATTAATAATACACAAGTTTGTGCTGGTAATATAGCAATATTAAACTGCTTTTTGCAGCAAAAGACATGCAGTACACAAATAGAAGTACCATAAATGACCGATTAGGCGCCCCGTGCCCAATAAGCGGACCTTTCGTATAGGCGCCCCAGAGTTAGGGGAAAATTTGTAAATAACGCCTGCTCTAAAAAGCGCCCCCCCCCCCCCCCTCCCCCTTCCGAGAAAAGGGGCCCTCACGGCAGGAAAAACAATGATGCCATGCTATGACTTTTACTAACGAAGATGAAGAAGAAAATGTTAAAAATTCATTAAAGATACATACTCTTGTATTTCTTTCTTCCTTTTGTTTGTATTGTGAAAATAAAGTTTAAAAAATTTGCTTTTTTAATTAGAAAATAATTAAAGCGCCCCTTCTGAAAATAACCGCCCTGCCAAATAAGCGAAGTGTCAAGATGAATTTTTTAATTAAGAACCCTGAATAGTCAAGGTACAATTTGTATGTTTTTTTTTATTTGTTAAACTTGCACATGCACTTGGAGAAATGTAATGTTGTGTTTATTAGATTACTTGGGTTTTTTATGAAAATTGTAGAGACCAGGTCAATTTCTACACAGTTTGCCTAGTACTAAACGCTTAATCCGCTAATTTTAGGGGCAGAAACTTTCGATCAAAAAATCGCAATATTTTAAGGAAAAATTTTCGAGTTTGCCAATATTTGGGACAAATTTCGCGAATTCGAAAGAAGGTATGTTTTCTCGTGAAAAATATTTCCATCAGGATATGCGAGAAATGCTCGTACCACTAAAGAAGAACGAAAACACCAAATTTTATTGTGGTTGATAACTAAAGAAAAAATCGATCATCACTAACTTTAAGATTTTCATGTTTTTTTTACATTATAAAAATATATAAAAAAAGATGGATTAAATGAATATAAAAATACTTTAAATTCTAAGTTGACTAATTCTATTTCTTAAATCAAAGAACAAAAGAACAAGGCCTAAAAGTTTTCCGCCTTCTCTAAGTTTTAGTGGTCTTAAGAATATGTAGATGTTATTTGAATGTGTACACATGTTCCATTTTTTAAAAGTTGTGTTATGTTACTTAAAAAGGTTTTGACTGTCTGTAATTTTGTTTTTACATAGACCTGGCAATGCTTTTAAGTAAAGAAAAACATATTGCTAAAATCTCAAATATTATGTATTTACATTAATAAACCCTAACACATTTCTACATTTCTAAGAACAAAACAAGAAAATTTTGTGATTAACGGCCATTTCTTTTTTTCGATAGTGGGGGGTGTTATACTTACATTTTTTACATCAATTTTTTAATGCATTTTAAATCCCTTTCGCTCTTATTTTTTGTTTGCAAACCTGGGTTTAAGATCTTTCACTTGTTGATCCCCTGACCATACAGTCACTTTTTTCTTATCCAGAGTGATAGTCTTAAACAGGTTAGACTGCAATTTTATTTCTATTCCATTACAATTTGTATAAGGTTACCTTTTTATCTTTGTGATAGCAGACCTAAAAAGGAAAATGGAAAAAACTATATCAGTAATATTATTTACCTTGGCAGGAGAAAGGCTTGCACATTAAGTACACTTTAAGGCTTCTGGGAGAAAGGAAAAACAAAGATTTATTTTTTTGTAGAAATCAATTCTACTTTCGAACAGTAAAAATTTTCACCAACTTGAAATGCTCAAAGTCATTTTACTTAAAGTATTCTGTGCAGTACATACATCTTATAAATTTTAAAATTTTTACCAAAAATAGTTAAAACATGTTTATATTATAATACAAAAAAGTGGGCAAGTATTGTTTTTGTTAATGAAACTTAGAACATTTAACAAAAAAGTGTAAAACGAATTCAAATAAAATCATACATCAAGTATGACTTCTTAATATAAGTTGGGCATACGTTACCACAAGTTATTATCAAAAGTTTCTAATTAAACATATAAATATCCTTATTATTACTTTTTAAATAGAAAAAAAACACAACTATTTTTATTTTAATGATTTAACCCTTTAATTTTTGTATATGCACCCATATATGTCTACAAGTTCATTATACACTGATTGGAAAAGAAAGTGAATATCTGGTCCCCATTCACCACACTCGAGAAAAGTGAATATCTGGTCCCCATTCACCACACTCGAGAAAAAGAGGCACGGATTAGCCGTATTATTGACATTAGATGGGTCGGCTAAAGAAGCCGTACTTGAACTTGAATTAGAAATCATTAATAGCGATGATGGATTGGAAAAGGTTTTAGAAAAGTTAGATAAACTTTATTTGAAAGACACAACATTAGAAAAGTTCGAAGCTCTGGATAAGTTTGACACTTACAAGCGGACATTTGAAACTTCCATTCATGAACACATTCACCAGTTTGAAAAGTTGTATTTTAAACTGCAGAGCCATGGTACCACTATATCCGAAGATCTCCTTGCTTACAAGCTCTTAAAATCAGCAAATCTCTCAAAGCAAGATGAAAAGTTGGCCAAAGGTACCGTTACAGAGCTTACATTGACCAATATGAAAGCCCAACTTAAAAAAATTTTCCAGATAAAGAAAGCTTATCACAAGCTTACAATTCATTACAAGTCCATGAAATTAATGAAGTCACTTATGAAAACATTGACAATGACGAATGTTATCCAGCATACTTTGCTGGCAGACATAGTAATCAAGAATATCAACACTATCCTCACAGACGAACACAAACCAACCAACAACCGATGAAAAGATACTCTTCTGTACCAAGTTCCAAAAATCCACCATCACGCACTGGGCGAATCAGTCGTTGCAGAATTTGCGAATCAATTTATCATTGGGCTGCAGATTGCCTCGATAAAAAACACCAAAACGATAATCAGCGTTCCATGCGTCCACGAAATCAACCTCTTCCTCACAGATATGTTTACTTCCAGGAGCAAGAAGATGATCCGAGCCTATATCAAGTTGAGGAACATGACACTTATCATAAGATTATATTATTTCAAAGTGATTATGACCACCCAAAACATCTTCCTGGACTGGTTGCAGAATCTTGGAATGCTGCTGTTCTTGACAGTGGTGCTACGAAAACAGTTTGTGGCCGTAGTTGGTATAACACTTTCATCGAAAGCCTTTCCGAAACTGACATTAAAAAGGTTAAAACATCACCTGTTTCCAACGTCTATCGCTTTGGAGATGGAAATGAGGTTACATCTACCCAGACAGCCACCATACCTGCCTTTCTTGGTCTCCGTGAAATAGGTATTTCCACTGACATTGTTGAAAAAGACATTCCACTACTCCTTTCTCGAGAAGCTATGAAAAAAGCAAACATGTCCATTGACTTCAAAGATGATACTGCCTCAGTATTTAACACTGTTGTGAACCTCAATGTGACGAAGAGTGGTCACTATACAGTTCCACTCACCAGACAAACACAACTCTTGTCCATGGTTGATACAAAATGCAAACCAAACATTGTCTTATCTGTTCAGGAAGCAGCATCAAAGCATAACCAAGCACTGAAGATACACCGTCAGTTTGCGCATGCACCAGTTCACAAACTCATCAAGTTGGTAAAATCTGCTGGCGACCCCCGGGCACATGATAAAGAGCTGGAGCAAGAGCTGCATGCTGTTGCGAAAAATTGCCAAACATGTCAACAGTATGGCAGAGCTGCACTCAGACCCGTTGTTGGTTTACCATCAGCCAACAAATTTCTAGACACTGCTGCCATGGATCTGAAATTCTATCGTCAAAAGATACTGCTACATATGATCAGCCATGCTACACGTCTTTCGGCCTGTGTAAGAATCCCTTCCAAACGAAAATGAAATGGTGTGCAGTAGAAAATAATCCCTCCCTCAAAAAAGCGATAGCAAAGTAGATAATACTACAAATAAGATAAAATTAATATCTCCAATTACATTTACTACTAAGAAATTGAAATTAACAGCTTACCGCAATCTACATGACAGTTTATCTTTAACCACTGAACCAACAGTGACTTGAGAAGGCTTCTGATGATGCATATTTAATATATCACGCCTTACACCAGGTGTGGCCAGCAACAACCGAACACACCCATCACTGTCATTTTCATATGCATCGTGCAAAGGTGTGTTACCAAACTTGTTTCCCTGATTAATGCGAGAGTGGTCATGATTGATTAAAATTCTTAGCACGTCCTCATAACCTAATCTGGCACAAAAGTGATAGGCATTATCTCCATTCATGTCTATTGCCCAAACATCACTGTTATGTTTAAGTAAAATTTCTACGATAGATGGCTTGTTATGATATGCAGCATCAATTAATAGCGTTGATCCATCAAAATCTCTTACATTTGCCAAATTAGGATGTCGTGTCAAACTAACACGGAATGCTTCTGCATCATTTTGTTTAATAAGAGATAAGACTTCTAAATAATAATAATAAACTAACCTATAAGCCCTGTTGAAAAATTCACCTAGTAATGTGAAAATTATTTTAGATGGTTATATTGTGGCCACAAAGTTTAAAACAAAAAACTGTGATATTTAGGCTATTTTCTAAAAAAATGTTCAATTAAGAATGCATAAGAATTATTATTTATTCATGCATAAGAATTATTATTATTTTGCATCTCCCTTTCATAGGAAAATAAAATCAAAGTTCCAAACATCTTCAAACCGCACTATTTCACACAAAAAGCAATTTGGTTTGTTGGATACCGTCATATGATGTGTACTGAAATTTTCTTTGCTGTTTGTCTTTAATAATTTTAGTTTTCTTAATTGCAGTATTTTCAGCACTTCTAAAAAAAGATTAAAGAAACAATTATATTTGTAGCTATGAAGAAAAAAAGGCACTGGTTTATTAGCACATGGATATAAAACTAAATCACCGCTAAAACAAATCATATAATTAATTCACAGCAGCACAGTAGGCATGAAAGAATTCATTTTGAACTACATAAATGTTTTGAAGAATGCAGTTCTACTTTACCTGAATCCCTTTCTTAGAGGAAAAAGACATCAGGTCAAAATAAAAAGAATAAATGTTTCTGGTTTGCTGGGTGACAAGAAAAAATCACTCAAGTGGTTATAAAATCTTTTCTTATATTTTCTAAATGGCGTCAATTTGTTATTTGCAAGCCTTTTTCGCCCCTCCATGTCCGCTAAACTTTAAAAATGAAAAGAACCATAACAATATTTCCTTATGCCGCACAAGGGTTGGAGTGAGTCAAATCATAAGAAAAACGGGAATTTCAATCCACATAATAATGGCTTTAATTTAATTAAATGTTACTTCTTGTGGGACAAACAAATATTTTAGCGTAATTAAAATTATGAATTAAAAATTGAGGAGATACTAGTTGGTTTTCTCATTGTTTTCACATTCTTATCACAGTTTACAAAGAAATTAGGGTGCGATAATCATAAAAAAATTTCAATCAGAGTTTATCCTAAGAATTTAATTATATTTTATTCTAATAGGCTCACCACTCAATTTCAAAGAGTAGATTTCAGGACTTTTTCAGAATCATTACAAGAGTTTTTCAACCTTTTTCCAGGAGTAATTTTGTTTAACAAAAACAGAAATTTTAATAAAAATAAGCTGGAAACTTTTTTTCAGGAGTTTTCTCCCATTTTTGCAACTTTTTAAGAAGAATTTAAATAAATTATTTGCAAAAAATTCACCTTATCCGCTGCTGCATTGAAGAAAAGCCTCTTCACCCAGCTGGGATGCCAGGAACATTGAATCTTTTTATACAGGCCTCAATTTGAATTTTGCTTGTTATAGAAACTTTTAATTCTTCTCTACATAACAACATAACTTTTTTATAGTTTTAAAAATGTGCAAACACCTAACCTTGCTTTATTCTTGGTAAAATTAACAATTGTTTCGTAATCAATTGTTTCATAGTCAACATTTTCACAATACTCTAAACAAAGGGCAGTAAGTATTCTTAAAGAGGAAAATATGCCAACAAATCTAGTTCTTTAAGCCACTTAAGGCTTCTTGTGCTTAAAGTTATACATTGCTTACTTACTATGTCTAGTCTTTCTGTTTTATATGGTATTTTTGTCAAATAATAATATTTTTACTATTTTATCATATCATATATTTTATTTTGTTTAACCACGTTATCTTAAACAACTAAGTGGAATGCTGTAAAAAACTATTATTTTTCAAAGGGGGGGTTAAAGAACAAAAGAGAAATTGACTTTACTACATTTTCAAACAACTACATAGTTGAGTTCAAAAATAACATCTCAAAAGCCACATGTCTAATAATAGCATCTCGTTAAAATTTAGTCTAATGTCCCAAAATCTTTTTTTTTTGGAAAAGACAGAAGTTGCAGGTAGAAAGTTATTTCTAACAGTCTCTATTTCACTCTTATTTGAAAGCTAAAATGTTTTTAGGTGAATATCAGGTATGTTCCTACAATTCTTTATAATCTCTATGCTCCTACTCATAGATAATTATTATAACCCTATGGTACATGTTTATAAGTTGAAGTTTTTATTCACTGCCATCTATACAAAGTTTTTTTATTGTCATTATATCAATTAAACAAATACGCAGGATGCAATAGATACGTGGATATCTTACAAAAAAATTGATTTTCTTATCTCACTTTTTTGTAACTTACTGCTAATAGAAATATTGAAACAACTTTGAATTTACCTTACAGTTTATGGCTTGGTTGTGTTGCATTTATTTGTTTTCGTCATTGCAAACTCGTTGACAACCAAATATGGCCATCACATTTTAAAAGGTAGGTTTTTAAACAAGAGAAAACTTTATTAAAGCAAAACACAGCAACATTACTGCAAAAATCCCTAACAGCTGCGATTAACAATGAACAGACTTTTTTATATAGACAGCATTAAATGGAGCAACACAAAAAATGTAGGGCTAATGTTATTGCAGAAAATAAAACCTGCCATTATCAATCTAAAAAAAATACCTTCTGATAGTTCCATGTACGACTTGAAATCACTCCCTAGTCGTTCCAAGTTAAATGTCTTCTGAAATGGGTGTAACTCAAAAATACAAAATTTTACTTGATTTACATATAAGTCACAAGAATTTATTTTATCCACAGATATTTCTACTTTTCCAAATGGTGCTTGAAACATTGAGGAAGCAGGCATTTCTCCTACGAAAATTTTAAGACGTGGCAATGTATATGGTAAGGAAGCCAATTGCCTAATGTTTTTTTCAATCTCCTTCTGTTCAGCAATTAGTTCATAAAGTGCCTTGCGATTCAAAATTTGATAAAAGTCCGAAAGATTATTCCCCCCTTGGTTTTGAAGCAATCCAACACTGGATACTTCTGCTCTGAATAATGCTATTTTATTATCAAAATCTTCATACAAGCCCTCTTCCATTTTATTCAACATCTTTGCATATTCTTGCAAACAATATAATTTCCTTGCTTTAATTTCCTTCACATAACGTTCTCTATAATTTTTAAGATCGACCGAAGTGTTATCATATGTTAAAGATAATTCCTGCAAAATACCATCTGCCCACTTGAGGGACTCCATTTGTGGGGCAAATGAATGTTTTATTAGGGTCCCAATTTCCTCAATGGAATTCATTTCATGATCTTTATGTTCTCTGTTTGAGCAGTAGATGCATATAAACAAATTATCACATTTAATGCAAACATCACTTGCAATAGACTGATGCTTTTGGCATAGAGGTTGAATTTTACCAGACTTTCCATCAAATGAAATAGACGTATAAAAACCTTTATTGCATGAATGCGAGGACCAACAATTGGTACAAGATTTAAGACTACATTGTGAGCAGGAACGAGACGCTGGTTTTTGACACCCCGTTGATTGATGACATATTTCTTTGGGTTTTTCTTTTGGCTCTTTCGCTTTTTTCTTATCATTTAAATCACTAAAATTAGCAATGTAAAGTAAGGTTTAAAGAAGTCTATTTTCTTGTATCTTTTAGACCTCACAATAAAATAATCTTTCTTGTCATGCAAAATGGTGGAAACCCCGAAGCAAATTTGTTGTTATAAATAAAATAGTATATAACATTTTTACCAAATATGTCCCAATTCGGGCCCTGACCAGACTACTCAGGCTGAAGCCAAATTTCTGGTTCTAATAAAAAGGTAACAGCTAATGGAGAAGAAATTCTCCAAGAATACATTAATTAATAAATTGTAGAAGCTTTTAATAATAAATTTGTTGTCAACAGATTTAAAAAAATTATATTCTTGTAAACAGCGGAAACAATACTTTAAAGTCTTGACGACCAAATGGTTCTGGTTGAAACCTTGTGGGTGACATTTTCACCTTTTACCTTTTATTATTTTATTATTATTATTTTTCTTTTTGATTTTATTTTGTCTGGCAGACTATATTTCCATATCATACCATATCAGAGTGGGTCATCAAGAGTGACACCACCCTAACTAAATATCTAGCATACAATGGAAGGATTTTCCTTAAGATAATATGTTTTACACAATCTTAAACAATCTTAATTCTCTTTATCTCACATCTTTCAGCCTGCTAACTAAAAATAAAATTTAGAAGAAAAAAAGTTTTTTGTTGGGAAAAGATCTAAAACTTTCAAGCTTTTATCAAAAATTCTACTTTGGATTATGGAATACACCAGTAGATGAAAACAAGAATTTCAATATTGTAGCAGGTACTTTATGATGTTCCCTTTCCTAAATCTATATAGGATTAATAGCCATACATGATAATTACAACAAATTGAAAAACATTGAACAGAATGTTATTAAACCTGATTTTGTTTTCCTAAAATACAGAATTCTGTAAGTAAAAAATTATGCAAATTTGTTGCTCTTGTCTCATACATGCTATTTCTTTTTATTTTCTGTCAAAATTTATGAAGGGGTTATACAGGGTTAAAAGCCCATTGTGGTGGAGGATTGCTTCAGTTTGGATTGGCAACAAACATGGTGGTTTGCAACAATTCCTTCAGTAAGAGACAGAGTTGGCTGATAATGAGTCAGGTGGTTGTCAGACACAGATAAATTACTTTCTGGTTAGAAAGTCAGACAAGGTGGTTAAGGATGTGAAAGTTGTATCAGGGGAATAGTGTGTTTCCCAGCATAGGTTGCTGGTTTGTGATATTATCATGAAGAGTGTAAAAAAAGACAAATGGAAATAAAAAAGCCCCATTCTAAAGTTTGGAAGCTGAAGGAAAAGATTGTAGCAATATCATTTAGTGCAAAAGTTCAGCAGCTGGGTCATGATGGTCAATGTGATAGTGAAAATGTTGGAAGTACTCGGACTACTTTGAAGAACTGTCTTCTGGAAGCTTCTGATGATACCTGTGCGTGAACGAAAGGACCAGTCAGATTTAGACAGACCAGGCGTTGAAATAATAAGTTGACCAGTGTATAAAGGAAAAGATTAAACTTTGGAAAGAGTTGTAGAAAAATGTTGTAGATGAAAAGTGTATACGTAACAAAGGTGTTTTGGCTGCAGGATTATCAGGTGTTGTTGCAGAGATAGCGAAAGCGTCTGGATATACTGGAGTTGAGCTAATTACAAGTGTGGCTAATCAGATTATAAAGGATGGTGGTTTCCGAGTATTTGACAGTCAAGTGCAATAGTGACTTGTTTCAAGCGCAAGGGTCATACATTAGAAAGAGGTAACTATAGAGGGTTGATCAAGTAATAAGTTATTAAAAGAGTGACTACTTAGAGAAAGAATTAATATAGATAAGATGCAATTTAGTTTGGGCGTGGCACTACTGATGCAATATTTTTACTTAGACATCTTCGTACATAGTATTTAGGAAAGAGAAAGAATCTCTATTTTCCTATGTAGATTTCGAGAAAGCTTGTGATAGAGTGTTACTTTGGAAGAATTAGTTGAAAAGTTTGAGAAGTGGAAGAAAGAACTAAAAGAGTGGTCTTGTGGAGTTTGCAGGTAAGGGGTTGGTAGTTACTCAATTTTTTGTCAGCCTTGTAAACATTGGGTACATAAAAAGTGCAGTGGTATTGAAGGAAGGTTAACAGCTAATATTCAATTTGTATGCAAGCCTTACAAAAGTGAGATGATAGATAATAGAGTATTTCCAGCTTTAATGATGTGGCTCGTTAAAGATAGTGGATAACTTCTGTTACTTAGGTGATATATTGGGTGGCAGGGGGGGGGGGGGGGGTGTGTTGGAAGAAGTGATACTTGCAGGATAGGTTCTGCTTTGAAAAAGTTCAAAGAGTTACTTCCTTTGTTGACTAGCAGGGCCTTGTCAATTTATGTAAAAGGTAGGTTGTGCGAGGCCTGTGCACGCATTGTTATGTTGTATGGTGCTGAGACATGAGAAGTGAAGCATTAAGATGTTGACTGTTAAGTAAGGAATGATAGGAGAATGGTTAGGTGGATGTGGAAAAGGTTTGTGGATTCTCTAGTTTCCATATTGATATCTGAGAAATACATTACGAGTTGAGCAGTAGCAGAATCTGTGGGTTCTGCACTGCTAAAAATTGAATAAATTATGTTTAAACGAGTGTCCTTAATTGGCTAAGTACTCTTTCTGAATATTGCTTTCCTAAGTGTGACCCTGCAAAAGAAAATGAAAAATGATGGCAAAGTTGCATAAAGTGAAGTAAAGTGGTTTATGATTGCTGTTAACTTCGCTATGTAATAATAATCACCATATTTTGTCTGTTTCTGCACAAAAACCCACCACAATAGAAAGACACAAAAATTGCAGTATAAAGGATGGTGGAGCCCATAGATTTAGGGAGCATTCACATATTACGTAGTAAATTTTTTGCCTAAGTTCTACTCCCCCCTCCCCCATGTAATCATTGGTAATCATTTGGCTGACCCCCTCCACTCCCAAAATTACTTCATCATCCACTTACCCTCCCCAACTGGTATTCAGATAGGTTTAGAACACAATTATTTTTTAGTTTGGCTTCAGCATTACTATATGTGTTAAGTTTGACGTTACCTCTCCTTTTAATGTATTTTATTTAAATAATTTGTTTCTGCTTTGAACATTATTCTATAGTTAGGGTGATTTTTATGTCATACAATGGTTTTTTGTTGTTTTAAAAAGGAACTGTGAAAATGTATAAGCTTTGCAAGGTAGTTTTTTGATAGTCAACAACGGAAATAAATAAATAATGGCAGAGCCAAAAACAAAAATAATTTAATGTCCTTTATTTTCACATGACAAGCAGTGGTGAGTAGGCATAGTAAAGCAAAGCATCCATGAAATACAATAAACTACTTACGCACCACTTCTAACAACCATGAAAGAAAAAATCATTTATTAGAATAAGATTATAAATACAAGACTAATATCTTACCATTCTGTATGCTTGTTTAATAAATCCAAAACTCCCATTAACGCAAAATTTGCTGGCAAAAATTCAGTAGTTTTGTCCATACTAATGGAAGTAATGTCATCACACTTCATAGGACACTCAATACTTGCACTTCCATTTTCATCAAATTTTAAGAGATCATCAAGACAACCTTTACAAAATGTATGTCCACAAAGCAATTGCTTGGGTGCAACTAAAGAATGTAAACAAATATTACATTCTACCAACTTTGTTAGTTCGGCTGTATTTACTGGAAATGCCATTACCTAGATGTACAAGTTTTGGAAAAAATATAATGCAAATAAATCTGATCACAAGTATAGATATATAATGGTAACATACAAAAACACTTTTAGTAATGAATAGAGCTACTTTGTGCATTGCAAACATACTGCATGGCAGTGAGTGAGATTCAATCCATGGTCCTCAGAATTTGGAGCCACAAAAAAACCTACTAAATCTTAAAAACATCCTAGCAGTATTGATTTCTATGCCTAGGTTATCACCTGTGACGGTCCCACAACTTTATCTGGGGTCAATGACACCCCTAAGTACTCAAAAAAAAAACTTTTCAATCAACTTAATGAGTTCTTCACATGTTACTTTAGACTGATTGCATATATAAAGTCATCAAGATTAGCAAAAAAGATGTTAAATATACGCTATGTACTTGAGAATCTAGTGTACCAACTCCGCAAAGTGATTAAAGGTAAACAGTGAGGACCTAACCCTAAAAGGGAGTTGACGTCGAAAAATATTGCCCCTACCATCTGTATCCTAGTAGATGCCAATCATCCTAGTCAACTGGGCAAAAATGAAAGGCATGTTTAATATCTGGTTTGGCTAAAAAGAGATTTTGTCCTTAGGATAACATACCATGTCAATGACATCACCAAATGATGAGTAACTAACTGAGTAGTCTTTCTTAGAAATCCCATCATTAATTGAAAACTTGTATAGGGAGGAGAGATATAAAATACAAGAACAGTACTGTCATTTTAAGGTGCTGCACTCACTGAGGAGCAGTAAAAATTAGCTATAGTGGCGTTGTCGAAGGGTCCTCTACGATTAAATTCTTTTAAAATAGACTTGTCCACTTGATGCGTTCACAATAGGCAGTTGTTTGCACAGAGTAACCCTTTGTTAAACCGCCAACTGGTAGGAACCTTCAGGGACATTTTGCTGGGAAGCATTCCATAACAATTCTGATCCTTCACTGCCTATATCATAGAAAAACGACCTAGGACGATCAGTAGCAAAATGTTTCCCCCTGACTACAAAAAAAGAAAAACAGGAATAAGTGGTACGCATGGAAGCAGAATAGGAAGGAGTTGACACATACTTCAATCGTTTTCTTTTTTTCCTTTTTCTATCATTTAAACTTCGTAACGTCCTCTTAGATATTGGCTGTAATAATGTCAGCTTGAATCCTTCTCATTTTTTCTTATCTTTAGATTGTTCGTACACTGGGGGGAAGTTTGGTTTAGTGCCCATGGGTGCTTCCAACTGGTCATAATATTGGCATGTTTTCCTATCGTTTCTTGAGTTGGTGTTTTGGTCCTTTACTTTTTTGTAGTGTTTTACCATTGTTTGCCAACATGGGCAGACCTACATAAAAATACCATATTTTCTCTATTTAACGCCCCTCTCTATTTAGCGACGAGTGTTTCTCCAACGTAAGGACATTAAATATTCTTGTAAACATGGTGTCCTTTTATGAGACTTTGGAATTTATTTGATGATACAGTTTTATGATGAATGGTTAGCAAATGGCGTACATCAATACACAGAAGCCGGCAACCACAAACCTGCAGCAGTTAGTAGTTACCTGGATTTCAGAAGCATGGAATGGTCTTGACGCTAGTATGAATTAATCCACTGTTTTAAGGAAACTCAGCCTTGTGCATCTGGTTCAGTTCCAGCTATTGAGAAATGCTGATGAACTGAACGAAAACCGGCTCTCGCCATCTGACTCAGATGTCGAAGAGTCAAATAATGAAAAAAATTTAATAGACGTGGATGAAGATGAAGACGACCATGTCAATATTGAAGATTTGTAAAAATCTTGTAAACTAGATCTAACATGTCAAAAACAATTTTTTTTATAAGCACTCCTCTCTTATTAAAGCTCCCTACACAACTTCAAATTTTATTAACGCCCAGGGTGTTAAATAGAGAAAATACAGTAAAGGTGTTATTGATTTTGTTAGCAGCTGAAAGCCTAAAGCATGGTCACAATAAAGTAAAGTATTACCAGGACCCATGTTGGATACTCACTTGAACAATTTCTGTTCTAGTTCTTTAGTAAATCATTTGTAACTAAACTTGTTTACCTTTTGTTGAACGCTCAAGAATTTTTCTCAATGTAATGAGTACTTTGCTATTAATTAGGTTCCGGCAGGTTCTTTTTCCAGTACAGATTGAAGAGTTTCTTTCTCCACTGGTTTTGGTATCTTCAGTGTAACTTTTGGTATCAGTAGTTTTAGCATTTGGCAATATCATTATAGTTAATTGTTTCTAATTCAAAATCCACTCCTTACAGTCTGAATAAACGTGTAATGACGTGTTAAGCACATGTGTTTGTTTTGTTTTTTTAGTCATCCTATATGTTTACATTTCGGAATAAATAATTATGTTGCCATGTGAATTGCATAATTATGCAAATACACGATGAAACATGTCACATAGATTACCGTAGCTTATTGTGAAAAAAATAGTAAAATGGCACAGCACTGACAGAAACAGTGGTCTGACTGTGAAAGGTAGGAAATTTTACTGCACCTACCATCAGTAGATACCGCATCCGTCTGTGGGGCATCCACACCTGGTGCTGCCATATTTCATGTCAATGTGGGTAGAAGCAGCAGCCAATGAAATAGGGGCTGAGGGCGAGAGAGAGAAGAAAACAAAGAGGGCACAAGCTGATGCTGCCCAGACTACGAGCCTTGTTGAGTCAAATTTATGTGGTTTGACTCTAACTGGATGTTAATTTACGTTCTCACAAAATCAAATAAGTCCTTTTTTACGCTTTCAAAATTGTCCTTTTTTAAACAATAAGCACATTTTTGAGGCTTTGCAGACTCCAGAGGCAACACTTTTTTCGTAACAGACATACTTCACCAGAGGCATTGATGCTTAGGTAGGCATTGTCGGATGACATGTGTGTTTCCACATGACCGTCTGGCACACCACCTTTTTCAACAGACTGGGTGGTATAATCAAAATGGGGTATTAACAGTTGTATAATCTTTGGGATGGCTTTTCCTTTTGTATGAATTTAAAGAAAGTTTGCTAAAAGTAGTGCTTCCTTCCCCATAGATGCCTACTGATCGGCTGTGTGCATGTAAGGCTCTATGTCAAACAACAGCACATCAACAAATACCCTACCAGATGATGGCAGTAACACAATAGATGACAACCCTTGCAGTCTTTTTCAGGAAAATATTTGAGTAGGTGTACGATGATTCACAGTGTAAACCAAGTAATGCGTGCAATGTGAAATGCATGTGCAAAGGATGGTATGCATGCGATACATGCTTCAAGGTTAATCTTTTTTGCACTTTGATTTTGCATTAGAAAAGTGGGGGACGTTTTGAATTGTGAACCCAAAACACAATGATCGAGCATCTACGTATAGCGACTCTCAATCTTAACTTCCTTTTCTACATGTCCGAAATAGTACGCATGACTATACTGTGCAAATAGGCAAAAATATGCTTTGTTTTTAAATTAAAAAAAATCTTTATCCACGTGGCTTAAAAAAACTCCAAAATTCCTTTAGAAAGTTCAGCTACATTTAACCAAAATTTATACAGGAAAAAAAATTATACCGCACAAGGGTTTCGTTTTTGAAATTGTTTGAATAAAAATAACACTTGCATCATAAAGAAAAAAATCAATTAAATTCGGACTTGCTATGGTTTCCAATTGTTTTGTCAAATGAAGAAATTATCTACAATTAAATCCATGATGAAATGCCTGTTCCACCTGTAAGTGCAGTTTTGCAGACTTGTTTTATCCATGCTTTTTAAGCATTCACCTCCGCATAAGTTATGAACCCCATGGCTGGATTTCTTGTGTAAGGCCTGGTTACCAACGACGAAGGGGGCAGGCAAAAGAGATTTATGTCTAGATAGTTCTTTTAACTAAGTCAGGAGTTGATGAATTAGGCAGGTTGGCTATGAATAGGCTTGCTTTTGGATTAAAAGAACCAGGATAATTCAAAAGTCTGAGATCTAAAAGTGTCCGACCAAGACGGAAATCTATCAGACGTTTTTCCAATGAAAGTTTGAAACGAGCCGTCCCAACTGGAAATGTGTCAGACATTTTGTCTGACGAGTCTCTAAGAATTACTTTGAGGGTGCCATCGCACGCTACAAAATGGATTCATAGGTTGATTTTGAAAACTCAATATTTATTTTTCAAGCCTGAAACGATTTAGGCGTGTGCCAAGGCATGCGCGTGCGATCGCTTTCCCGAAAACGACTGCCCTTGTGTACAAAACCTGCAGCTTGATAATTCGAAACCTTTTCTGAGCAGTTGTTTATTTTTTGTTGCTCTAATCACTGTTAATAATTTCAAAATTGAAATGGACAGTGCCAGTATTTATAACCTTGTCCTAACAAGCAAGGCATCCCATAAGTCTGATACCTAATGATAAAAACAGATTAGTGGTTATAGCTCTCGTACTCTGTGCGGGAGACTGGGGTTCGATTCCTCTTGACGGCGATTCAACATGGGCGAGTGAATGTTACCATAGCCCCGGGTTAACCCAAGCCATGTGAGGGAAATTGGGAAGATGGCACACTGTGTGGGCCGTTGGATGTTGCCGGGAGTTGTCTAGTAGAGCGCGGGCTCTAATTGGGTCTTCAAAATGAGCATTAAATACTCTAGGACTCTCCATCTACGCCATGGCCCCTCCTGGAAATAATAGACAGGGTATATCCCTCGATATTTGTGAGGCTAGCCATGTAAAAATATGCACATCTACATCTACCTTTTACATCACCACATACCCTTAAATAAAAACCCTTATAACACAACCTCCTTTATATTAAACACATGATATTATGCATTAATTAGCATTTTATCAAAACTTCCATGTCCAAAATCTCCTAAGTCAAAAATAAAAAGATTCATGGATAACTTACAGCTTTTACATATCCAACTTGTCGTTTTTTCACGGTAGGTGAGCTTTAATAAACAAACAAAACAATTTTTATCACAGAGTATATAACTTCTTTTGAAAAGGAAAAGTTTTTAAACTTGAAAATAAAATTATTCTGAAACTAATTTAAAAAAAAATTTAAAATAATTTTTTTAATTTACAGTTAAATGCTATTTGTTTTCATTGTCTATCATGTATATCAATATTGTTCTACTAGTCGATAAGGCCCGTGGAAAAATCCACTTAGGCAAGATAACAGAGTAAAACAACCGTCATTTAAATTTTGCTGACATCAGCAGAGACCTGTGAAAACACAAAAAAAAATTTTCAGAAATATGTATACCTGTTGCCTTCATCGTATAGATCTTGAAACGCTGATCAAGAAAATGTATAGGATCGTGTACTTTTGACAAATGGATGCAGAGATATTAGGGTTTAAAAGTTTTTGATGACATCATTAACCTGTCCATTCCGAAACGAATTCGGTGACCCAGGTTTGGAAAACTTACCCAAATTGATCTCAGGTAGTCCCTAGTTACCCACGCAGGAAATGACGTCAGTTAATTCCACCCGTTTCCAAGTTATTTAGAGAACTGGCGTATTATTATATAGATTTTGCTTTCAAAAATTTTTATCTTAAAAACTATACAATTTTTGTCATTATAGCTTTGCCCCTAAAATCTGTATCTTATATAAATAGTTGTTTCTATTTCTTTTACTTCAATGTTCTGACATACTTTGTCCGTTCAAACGCAGATGTATTAGCATTGCTATAAAATGTAATGATTGCAGTTCACAGCTTGTTTTGCCCCTCTAAAAATATACTAAAAAAATACTGTTACACAAAGTACCTATTTTTGAAAATATCGTTAAACAGGAAAGTGCAGTCAGTTTAAAATCACACATATAGATAGCACACTATGCATTTCAGACAAGAATCACAGAAAAATGTCCAGTCTTGTCCTCAGAGCTTCTTTTTCATACTTTTCAAACAGTCTTTTTACTGACCTAAATGAAAACGCTTGCCAAGTCAACTCTGTCTCTGGCCTTTCTGTACAGCTTCCACATTTATACCACAAGTAAGTAAGTAAGTAATGATTTATTTGGAATGAGAAATTTACAAGACTCATTTATTTGTAAGGATAACAGCAAAAATAAAAATACAATAAAAATATAAATGATAACATGATAATGATATCCACACAACTATGAAAATTAACCAGGAGACCACACTATAGCATTTCCAGAAAAATGCGAGGCCACCTTTGATTATAGAACTTCGATTGGTGTCAATTCAGGGATATATGAAATGGGGTAACAACTAAATAAGCAGGAAATAAATAAAAAAATAAATAAGAAAATAAAAACAATAAAAACAACAAATACAACAACAATAAAAAAATCAAAAACTGAAAACAATTGAACACACATTTACACACAGAACCAGCACATTGACACACAACACATGCACACACGAGACTAGTGTAATGACAAAAGTTTTAAACAATTGGTTTGAAATAAGTAGTTTAAGAAACGGGTTGGGTATAAGATTGTAAAGAAATCAGTTAGTTTATTCCTATAATTACTGCCACAATACTCTTATTCTCAGGGCCTTAAAATATTGGAAAAAGGTCCCTGATAACAAGGTCGGGGAAGAGCATTAACACAGATCGCTAATAGAATATCACTTCCACTTTCATTCTTATCATCAGCTCTCTAAGCTAGAGTCTGGATCATTGACATCTATTACACAGATTTTTTTACAGCTAAAACTGTAAACCCATTCAATCATTTTGTTAATAAAAAATTTTCATTAGGAAAGTAACAAAACAAACCTTCTTTAGTACCTGGTACAAACTCAGTAGATATGTTAATAGTTACGGTAATATTAAAGACAAAACAGTAGGTACAACAACCGCCTGGTATTCTTCCGGTCAGCAAATGATACATGATACTTTTGGACCAATTACTTTCATGACAGCCATTATGATTTGAGGAAAAACACACTGTTCTCAAGGTCACCTCTTCATAAATAGGGGCTGATTTTTTCACATAATTCTTTGTTTACTGATTTCAAACCTTACATATTGTGTAGTTTTAGGGAGGTTTTTACAAGTTTAGCTTTAGTTTACTTTAGATACCTGCAGTTATTATTTAATTAAAGTTTCTTTTTTGACAGTGTGACCATGAAACGCCCATGTTTTCCCTCAATTGAAAGTTGTACCACATGACATTTTGACCGGGAGGATATAAAAACTGCTACGTATATTCTGGTCTGTGGCAAAAAAGCAAAATTATTTTTTAGGTGTTGATGTTACAATCCCTCCTGCAGAAAAATTTCTTTACAATATGGACACATCATGGCATTATTCTCATAATTATCACAATACTTTGACACAATAAGTGATTTTCAATTAGCTAGCTAGCTAATATGTCAGTTTTTTTTTGTAAGTTGGCAACTATGTCATAGTGAGAAAACCAATTTATGAAGCACAGGAAAAACGTGCTTTGGTATTTTCGTAGAGCCCGAAACACAGAAAAAGACGATTTTATACAACTTTATTAACATAAAGAAGAACCAGTCCAAAAAGCTGCAATGACAAACCATTCTAATTTTTTACACGAACTTTATTTTATTGGGTCCTGACCCTTCTCGGATAAATACATCAGAGGTAAAAGAAAAACATCAACGACTTTATGAAAGAAAAATTATAATACCTGAAAAAAAAAGTTAGTATGTCCGATTCCTCCTTTCACATTTAAACTTTCGTTTTCGCAGCTACAATTATGAACAGGAGTTGGCCGTCTAAAAATCAAACCACGTGAGTTAAAAGTAGACATTCATTGCAACCTCGTTCCTAGGATCCCTTGCCTTTTTACATGAATTCGACTTAATTTCTTTAAGAGGGGGGCGGGGGGGGGCAGGGGGGGGGAGGGGGAGGAGGGTTTCACGAAGCGAATTGGACGGAGAATTTACCGGCGAAATGTATCTGAACATGCGCAAGTTTTGTTTTCATTTTGCTTTAAAAAAATTCGCTTCGCCGAAAAGTAGAAATAGTCCTTACTTTTCTTAGCGACGAAATATTTCACTGTAAACCTTTAAACAATCAGAACGCAATTTTCAGTGTTTATTCTTAGAAAAAACTTATTAGGAAAGAATTCAAAGTAACTGTCTGGTTTTTAATACCCCCAAAAGGGGAACGACTTCATTTAGCACCGGGCTAAGTGGTCCCGACACACGACGTACAACATAACTAGTACCCTTCATACTTTATCGATATTAAAAGTCCGACAGACGTTCAGTCATACTTCTCCAACCAAATGGACCCGACAAATGAAACCGCATTATCCGACATCCTCTCTATATAACAAATACATATTTTTTCTGTCAATAATCCATAACCAACGTAATATCGCATAATACTGCATAATACTGCATAATACCTTCATAATTCATAAAAAATACATAAATTTTCTGTCGATGGCAATACCAACGTAATATCGCATAATACTGCATAATACTGCATAATACCTTAATAATTCATAAAAAATACATAAATTTTCTGTCGATGGCCATACCAACGTAATATCGCATAATACTGCATAATACCTTCATAATACTCTCTGTCGTTTCATAAAAAATACATATTTTTTCTGTCGATGCCCATACCAACGTAATATCGCATAATACTGCATAATACCTTCATAATTTATAAAAAATACATAAATTTTCTGTCGATGGCCATACCAACGTAATATCGCATAATACTGCATAATACCTTCATAATACTCTCTATCGTTCCATAAAAAATACAAATTTTTTTTGTCGATGGCCATACCAACGTAATATCACATAATACAGCATAATCTCTTTAATAATAGCCGTATTTTGTCTGTCTGTCTGCGAGAAAAACGTCGTATTACGGAAGCACGAAATACGTGATATAAAGGACGGGCGACCCCGTGGATTTTTCCACGGGTTAACGGCTAGTCTCTATAATAATACGCCAGTTCCGTGTGTCTGTCTGTCACTTTTGCAAAGTGGATTACATTCTTCAAAATTTTCTTTAACAAATTCTATAAAACATCGCCTATAAAATTGTTCTGTAATTTACCAAACTTTACCGATAAAATAGTATTGACGTCAAAGGAAAGTTAATTAAGATTAGTGAAGCCATTACAATGCACTTAAAACTTTGAGGCCAAATAACATGGAAACGAGGTGGTGACGTCAATGTTTTTTCACCGCGTGGGTAACTAGGGACAACCTGGGACCAATTTGGGTAAGTTTTCCAAACCTGGGTCCTCAAATCCGTTTCGGAATGGACGGTTTGATGACGTCATCAAAAAACCTTTAAACCTTGATATCTCTGCAACCGTTTGTCAAAGATACATGATCATATACATTTTCTTGATCAGCGTTTCAAGATCTATACGATAAAGACATTAGATATATAAAATTTGGGCATTTTTTTGTTTGTTTTTGCGGGTCTTTGCTGACGTCAGCAAGATTTTCAAACCCCTATATTTCCTTATACGTTCGTCGAAAACCCTCGATCCTATACATTTTTCTCATCAGCGTTTTAACCTCTACACATTACAGGCAACGAATACACTAAACTTCGCTAATTTTTTTTGTATCTGCACTGCTGACGTCAGCAAGAAATCTAAAACAACCTATTTTTTATTGTCCTTCTGACTAAGTGGATTTCTCCACGGGCCTTATCGACTAGTACCTTCATAATACTCTCAATCGTTCAATAACAATATTATATTTTTGTGTCAATAATCCATAACCAACGTAATATCGCATAATATTGCATATTACCCTTATAATACTCTCTAT
Source organism: Hydractinia symbiolongicarpus (assembly GCF_029227915.1). Lineage (NCBI taxonomy): Eukaryota > Metazoa > Cnidaria > Hydrozoa > Anthoathecata > Hydractiniidae > Hydractinia > Hydractinia symbiolongicarpus. The sequence goes on from NC_079877.1 coordinate 29,059,930, forward strand.
CGCTACATAACAAATGCATTTTTTTGTAGATAGGCTATAACCAACGTAATATGCCACATTATTCCGCAGTAGAAACAAGTGTTCTCCCTGGAAATGACGTATCAAAATTTCTAAAGTAGACCAATTAATGCAAAGTGTCACATATTGAAAAAAACAACAATTGAGGTTGAGTATACATCCATTTACCAATAGAAATGATATTATGGCAAAATACTCTTCTGCGAAATGATACATCAAAAGTCCTACATTAAAAGTCCTCAAGCACGCCAATCAGGAGAAGACTTTATACTTTAAACTAAACAAACACTGATGTTGGATACACGTCAATACACAAAGAGACACTATATTTTGGACAAGTACCTTGCCGCGATATAAAAAAATGAAAGTTCTAAAGCAGACTAATCAATGTGTAGACTTTACACTGTAATTGAACAAATATTAAGGTTGGATACACATCCATCCACCAATAGAAGTTATATTTGACTAAATACCCTCCAAGAAAATGACATATCAAAAGTCCCAAAGCAGACCAATCGAAGGAAAAACTATTCACTATAAACCAAACCAACACTGATGTTGAATAACAATCCATTCACAAATAGACACTATACTTTGGACGAATACGCTTCCGCGAAAAGATGAAGCACGCCAATCAAGAGAAGACTTTACGCCTTAAATTAAACATTCAGTGAGGTTGGGTGCACATCTATGCACCAATAGAAACAATATTCTAGACAAATACCCCCTCGCAAATGACACAGTAAAAGTCTTAAGCTGTTAGATTTGAGGAAAGATATGGTATGGCCATCGACAGAAAATTTATGTATTTTTTATGAATTATGAAGGTATTATGCAGTATTATGCAGTATTATGCGATATTACGTTGGTATGGCCATCGACAGAAAAAATATGTATTTTTTATGTAACGACAGAGAGTATTATGAAGGTATTATGCAGTATTATGCGATATTACGTTGGTATGGCCATCGACAGAAAATTTATGTATTTTTTATGTAACGACAGAGAGTATTATGAAGGTATTATGCAGTATTATGCGATATTACGTTGGTTATGGATTATTGACAGAAAAAATATGTATTTGTTATATAGAGAGGATGTCGGATAATGCGGTTTCATTTGTCGGGTCCATTTGGTTGGAGAAGTATGACTGAACGTCTGTCGGCTTTTTATGTCGATAAAGTATGAAGGTTGTTAGTTATGTTGTACGTCGTGTGTCGGGACCACTTAGCCCGGTGCTAAATGAAGTCGTTGCCCCCAAAAGTGCTCACATTCAGTGTTTTAAATTCGCCACATGTTTGTCGTTCCACGTGAAAATCAACAAGAAGCCCTGGGGGCTCTAAGAATTTCCGCTCGCTATCAAAATATTTGATGACAACCTGCTAATTCGTTGTGTTATCGTGCCAAACATTCGAAGAAGTTTGGTGCTTGAAGACACACAAGTGACATTACATCTTACAAAAAACGCAAACAAAACAAAACGTGTCATAATAAACTCACACTTTAAAAGAAATTGTGAACAAAAATTATAGCCTATCATTCATGGTTGAAAGTGGTCTTCCGATTGAAACGTTTATGGTCTTAAACGGCATTTAGTTGACAAAAAAACAAAATTTTGATGCCACCATCATGTTCAGCATACTTTCTTTATTAACTGTGCCAAATTTTGTCGAAAATAAAGTACTTTAAATGTTTGGGCCAATTTTGGCCTAAAATAACATTTCAGGTCGCAAAAAATCAAAACTTTGATGCCACCATCATGTTCAGCATACTTTTTTTATTGACTGTGACAAATTTTATCGAAAATAAAGTAGTTTAAATTTTTGGACCAATTTTGGCCTAAAATGACATTTAAGGTGGCAAAAAATCAAAATTTTGATGTCACCATCATGTTCAACATATTTTTTTTTGTGATCTGTGCGAAATTTTGTCGAAAATAAAGTAGTTTTAATTTTTGGACCAATTTTTGCCTAAAATGACATTTAGGTGGCCAAAAATCAAAATTTTGATGTCACCATCATGTTCAGCATAATTTTTTTGTTAACTGTGCCAAATGTTGTGGAAAATAAAGTAGTTTTAATTTTTGGACCAATTTTGACCTAAAATGACATTTAAAGTGGCCAAAAATAGAAATTTTGATGTCACCATCATGTTCGGCATACTTTCTTTGTTAACTTTGCCAAATATTGTGGAAAATAAAGTAGTTCTAATTTTTGGACCAATTTTGGCTTAAAATGACATTTAAGGTGGCCAAATTGTGGAATACATTTCTTGATAACGACATGAAAACTATTACATCACTTAACGAATTCAAACATAAACTAAAACATAAACTATTGACTACTGACAATCTATGTTTATTTTAGAACACACGACAGTTACAACGTACGACACATATAACACAACTCCTCATCATCTTCAATGCTAACCTTTTATATAGGTTGGGGGCTTGGTGATAAGGCTATTATAGCCTTCTTCTCGCTCCTGCCATTTTTTACCTCTCTAGCTAATATTTTTAGCATATGCAATCCTATCTTTAGATTACACGATATAATAGCTTAAGATTTGTATTTTATTCTTACGGAAAACTGTATATTCTACAACGGCAAAATAAATTAAAAAAAAAAAAAAAAAAAAAAAAAAAAAAATCGAAATTTTGATGTCACCATCATGTTCAGTATACTTTTTTTGTTAACTGTGCCAAATATTGTGGAAAATAAAGTAGTTTTAATTTTTAAACCATTTTGGCCTAAAATGACATTTAGGTAACAAAAAATCAGAGGAACGTGAAATCCCAGGGTCGATTTTTTCTCAAAAATGCTCCAAAAGAAAAAACGACGGTTTTAAAGAATTTCCTACGCCTTCGGGCGCGGAAATTCAAAAAGATAATTCGCAGCTCAGGTACAGTAATTGTGAAAAGTGTAAAGGAGCGTTAACGCAAGTTTATACATTTCACGGTATAAAATTATACTCCTTATTCTCCACAAACATTAGTTAGTTTATGGATGGCGTATATACACATTTTTCCAAAAATCACGGTCAAATTTTCATAAAAAATAACATACACAAAAACCGTTGTGACGTCACAAATTTCATCGCGCCTCATCGCCTCAATTATCAAAATTGGTATGCTGGATGGCCACTGTTTCTATATCAAGCATTTAGACAGGGAATGCGAGGTATGCGGCTACGTTTTTAACGAGGCCTGGAATCTCACGCGGCATAAAAAGAACGAATGAGAGTGCGTCAAGACGACAATCATTTTCAAAGGGGGAAGGTGAAACGTATGCCGAGCAAGGCAGAGAAGGTCTTTTACCTCAAAATGGATTGAATACATATCGAAGCATACCGGAAGGCATATCCATCATGCCTTATGTGGTCATGGTGGTGAACGCGTTATCCGCGATGGTAAAGGAAAGGAGTGGAAAGTTGACGGCTATGAGCCTATTTCGAAGACTGTCTATGAATACAACGGTTGTAGGTCTTGGGTAAACAGTTTGTGGAGCAGCTAGAAAAGAGGCATACATGAAAGAAGTGGAGAGAATGTACCCCAAGCCTGACGATTTTGACATGCTATCCAAAAAGAACCAGGATGTGTGGAACGATTGAGGATTTGGCGAGTATTGTCAACAGTCAGGCACAGGACAAGATCAAACTGTTGGTCCTGAAAAATGTACTCTGCAGGCTCTGTGTCAGTGAAGGGTACACGTTTGTGATCCATTGACAGCTGCAAGAGCTCATGGACCTACCCTACTCTCCAAGTAAAAAGTCCTACACGAATGGTGACTATGATGCACACTACAACACTGACGTTTACCAAAAATTGAGACTCATCTGGCCCCAGTTGGATGAAGACGACTGCCTACTTGATGGGAAAAAGTCTATAATTTTGGCTTTGCTACCTACCAAAGAGTTGAATGCCTGGGGGGACATGTTGACCTGGAGTAGCAATTGATGTGTTCAAAGCCGTTAACGATATTACTGTTGACAGCAATTACAAATTTGTTAGCCATTCGATTAACACCAGAGGAAATAGATCTAAATTAGTCTTACCTATCATCAAGACAGAAGCTGGTCGGAAGCTTACGTATTATCAAGGAGCTTTAGTTTTTAATAGTCTCCCCTCTAATATCAGGGAAGAAAAGAGTATGATAAATTTCAAAAAGTTTTTGAAACAAAGTGAGTTCTAGGTCTATTACCTTAGCTTGATTAATTTTTTGCTGAGATACCCTGTAGCTACAAGGCTTTGTGAATTTAGAATCCTATTTTTCAAATTCGATTTTGGCAACTTACCTTAGCTTGATCCTATACGTTACAGGGTGTCTCGGAGATACGCTATTGTTTCTCTGATTTCTAATGTTGTGAAGTTTGAATCCTAAACTCAAATTTTTTCTAATTCCCATTTTTGCTAATTTTTCTGTTCATAGTCTGCTACTTGATTCTTATTTTCTTTCTTTTTTTCTAACATTCTCATAATTTTATATATATTATTTAAAAACAAAAAACAATTTTTGGCTCTTTGTTTACTTTGTTTATTTTTGTTTTAACAGGTCACTCGTTGATAACAGTGCAGATATATTATATCATACTAAAGATGTAAACCTGTATAAATATGATTAATAATAATAATAAAGTTTTGACACTCCGATATGCCTTCCCCTGAAGGGTTCTACGGATCGCCTCGAGTTTATGCTGATGGACAAACATCGCCACGACAAAAATGATTCTTTTACTGCAATTACGATGTGTTTGCTCATAGAATAAAATGAATGATGTAACCAAGTTAAATCTGAATTTACACCTGAGGAAAGCCAAAATTATAGACTTGACAGGATGGAAGAGATTGAAAAGTACCTGCGAAGCGAAATTAAAGAACGGGACAGATTAGCAAAAAAGTTTAAAATGCATGGTACATGGGTGAGGTATTGTGATCATGGTTTACTGACCGTTAGTATTATCACCTCGGGTAATAATACTAACGCTCAGCTCAGCTTGGAGCTTTAGCCTCGAGACTCGGAGCTCTACTTGGTATAGCGGTGGGGGGAATCACGATTGCCGTAGGTATCGGAGAGACTGGTCTGCGGAACGCCTCAAAAAAGCTGGGTGTTAAATCCAAAAAACACGAAACTATAAGGTTACTTGCAGAGACAAGGCTGAACTCTATAATCGATTTAATCTCAAAAGCAATTAAGAATGGAGTCATCAGCGACTACGAGTTCAGCCTCATTATGAAAAGCAGCGTTATGAGGTACTAAATGAGCAAATACGAACGTGTTAAACGAATTGTTGAATCCATTAACGAACGAGAGCGTGCTCAGCTAGTTGAAAAAGGTAGGGAGGAGGGTAGAAATGATGTTTTAAAAAAGTTACAGTCTGTACAGTATGCCAGTGGTACCTAGAGTCTCCACCTAAGTACAAACCTTAATATGTTTTTTAACCTTGTAGGGTTATAAAACGTTTAATCATCACTTAGCAGCCATTCGACTTTAAAGTCCTTGTACCAACATTCCACATTATGTACCTGAGGGTAGTAGTTTTTACCCTGCATATACACCGATAATATAGCCAGGATGGCACTGACTTGACAGGGTTCATCGTAGGGTACCCGCATACAGTGAAATTTAGTTGTCATCGCATCCTTGTAGTATTTGAGTTTTGCGTTGATGTAACTCTCTTTTTTCACAGGCTCTGTCGTCAATTTTTCAGAAATCAACTCTTGAATTTTGTTCCAGATTTGCCGATACTTCTCAATCCTACTTCTCAATCAATCAAGACTTATCGCTGGTACAGCACTGGCATTGTATCGGGTGACTCCATTCGGGAACAGATCTTAGGCGTCTTTACCCTCAAGGCTACTACGAGGTCTCGCGTATGGTACCCTACAAGGTAACGATTATCCTTACCTCCATTGGCAGGAATAGCATCTGACACTGTCAGCTAACTTATGTTAATGTTGTTGATATCTGTAAAAGTAGCAGCAAAACTGTAGAAATTTCTGGGGTTGACAATTTTATTCTCAAATTTTAGCATCCTTTATTGCCTTTCAAACAACGTCCGAGGATTGCTTCTCCTCACACATACACAACTTCCTCCGTTATATGTGATATACTCTTAGTAGCAGCACCAGCACAGCATCCTAGCCTTTATCATAAACCTTCTTCCGCAGGTGCATCTATCATACTCGTCGACTACGCGTTCACAGTCATTGCATTGTTCCATTTATCTTATAACCCCGAGGGGTTGTAAGATAACCTATTCTAAGGCATCAGCACGATCATCCAAATCTTTAACTGCTTGTTCATTCTCCTTCTCCTTCGACGATTCTTGCACTAATGACAACGCCATAAGTGGTAGAAAGATACTAAAACCGGTTATAAAGATCATAACTACTACATTGTCGAACATTTCAAATTTTGATTCACGCTTGATATACATTTATTATAGTAATTTTTTTTTTTAATTTTGTATTGTTCCCTACCCCGATGTCAGGAATTCCTTTTGCATCAAGTCGCCCCCAAATCTGACGAGGCGTCTCCAGTCTGGGGCAGCCTTTCCTTTGTAGCACCTTTTCAACAACCACAGCGACATTTCGTATGCGCTGTCATACACCTTTCGCTCCTCCACATAAGCCAAGCAGCACGCATTTCCACGAAAGTAGCCCTCGTACACGTACTTGCCGCCCTCGCCCATATGAGCGGCCATGTTTTCTTTGACATGAAAAAAGCCAGATTTCGTCGTATGTTTTATACTAACCTGCGGGGGGGGGGGGGGGGGGGGGGGGGGGTTGTATCTCATGGGGAACCTGACGCCTATTTTGTGGCACAGTTCTACAGAGCACCAGTACCATTTTATTGATGATAACCCTGTCGCGCCGAAGTTTTAATTGAAAAAAACCTACACTTACCAATCCTTTGATTGTCGTGCCTCTTACCTAGGGCTCCACAACCTTTCGAGGTCTGCTTTTTCATACTCTGAAAAGCACCAGTCTATGGACTGGTGCTTTTCATAAGATGCTCTGTCGGGATGCCAGGCTATTGGAGCTAGCTCGTCTTTAATTCTAACCTTTTTGGCTTTCCTCTGGCAGTAGGTCTTGAGTAATTCAGGGAGACGAGCATCCGTTTTTTCCTTAAGTTGCAATAAAGGAATTGAATTTCAACATTCCCATTATTTTAAAAAAATGGACGAAACATTTACTTCTACAAGTGTCTTCGGCAACTTGTTCGTTGGTTGTGCAGCTAAAGGAAAATACTAAAGTATAAATACAGTCTACTCTCCATAAGTGGAACCCCGGATAAGTGAATTTTTTTTAGTGTGGAACCAATTTCTCCGGCCCCTTGGATTTGCATTAAAGATAATTAACCCCTATATATACGGAGGTGTGGCGCTCTCTTATTTTATTAGGCTAAGTGGGACCCTCGATAAGTGGAACCATTTTTTGTCCCTTGAACAATGAATCATTTTAATCAAAACATTTTTTTTTCGAATGCAAACATTCGATTGCTATCAAGTAATGAAAACACAAAAACTATATCAGCAGTCACATTTCAAAAAGAAGTGCCATTGAAACTCTATTGGGCTTTAGTTTTTTTTACAGAGTCAGATGAGGTTCAACGTTGTACCTTAGAAGTTTCTAAATTAATTGAAAAGGAACTTTTACAAAGTTTAAAACAAGCTAGAATAAAATATTAATTTTGATAACTTTATTGCTAAGAAAAATCATCATGTGGAACATAAATACAGTAGACGTCCGTTAATTCGAACACGCAAGGGACTAAATTATTTGTTCAAATTAACGAATGTTCGGATTATCAGAAGTTCAGAAAAAACAAGAATTTTAATAAACGTTTAAAGATTTTATGCTAATATAACTTTATTACAAATTTACTACAACTTTTTATAAAAATCTTTTAACTTTGTTTGCTTGGCGATGGGCAAGGCCTCCAAATTCCATATAAACTTCATTTTATTGGAAATGTCAATTTAATCGTTAAATTAAAAGAACTTTTGCCACCATTGATGCAATAAAAATGAATAAAAATGAAAACGATTTTTTTATTTTCCCATAAGATTTTATTTATCGATACACAAAATTTCGAATTAACGAGCATTAGCGAAATGTTCGAATTAGCGGAGTCCGAATTTAGCAGCTCAAAATTTAAGACTTTATTAAACCAAACTCAAGGGAATTGGCAATTTGTTCGAAATAACGGAAAGTTCGAATTAAGCGGCATTCGAATTAACGGACGTCTACTTTATTTATAAAGCATTCTCTTTTGTTTCTCCCTCTGTTTTTGATTATTCGTAAATTCCTCGGTCTCCTGAGATTTCAGATAAGAGAAAAGTTCGATAAGTGGAATTTTTTTCGGTTTCATAGAGATTCCACTTATCGAGCAATTCGGATAAGTGGAACATTCGATAAGTGGAACCATTTTTTTCGGTCCCGTGGAGGTTTCACTTATCGAAATATTTTAGAATATTTAAACTTTAAAAAAAATTGTTTTCTGAGGCAGCATTATTTATAGAATATTTTTACAATTTCGAAAATTAAGCTTTGATTATTCTTATCTCTTACCAACCTCCCTAAAGGCAAACATCACGATGTTGATCACGGGCATTGGAATTTTGGTAGTGCTAGACTCGCTAGACTGGCTAGACTCGCTAAAAGGTAATCTGCCATGTTTCCTATTGTTTTTAAAAACCCGTCAAACACATAGCGCAAGCACACTTGGTGACATTCCTATCAGGGTGCATGCGTTAATAAAAAATGTCGTGAGCTTTTTCCATTATAGTAAAAAATGCAGTCAAATGAAAACAGAGACTTTAATCTGTGCATCCTAACTGATTGATGAATCGAATAAAAAAATGTTTGGGTTATGAGCGTTATTAAATCGTGGCATTAAAGTTGTTTTACTTAAAAAAGAAGACAAGGTTTCACATATCGCCAACAGGGGTATGTTTGAATATTATGATCCACCAAAAAGAACTGAGCTTTTTTTTGATGTTTCAACAGAAAGATGGGTTATAGCCTCTCTAACAAGGAAATTTTTTTTATACAGGACAAAATACAAAGATTTTGCTTTACGTCCTGAATTTATCACATCAAGCTGGAATGTATTATTTCCTACATTCTTCTGTGTTTCACAAATAACCAAATGTTCACGTTGCAAACATGGTGAGTGCCAAAGAGTTAGTATAGAATATAAATCGAAATTCAAAATGAAGCATCATGCATATTATACATGTTCCTGTTACTTTGGTTATAAAGGAAAATATTGTGATGAAAAATCTCCTAGTTGTGCAATTCCAGAGGGACACGAAAGTCTGATTGTAAATTCGGATCGGTATAGTGTGGCATCATACTTCTGTGGCAATCTTAATGAAGACACCGAACCAATTGTTTTTCCCAATGATTTGTGATGCAAATTCCCAATGGAAAATCAATGGAACTTGTAAATATTTGTTTTCAAAAAGAAAAGCGTTTTATGTTATTGTGTCAATTGGATCAATTTTACTGTTAGTGCTTTGTCTTCTTGGCCTGGGTTTGTATTTAAATGTATCAAGAATTGACAGTAAATGGATTCTCGTGTATTCTACAACTTGGAGTTTATGTGAGTACATTATGCCCTAGGGTTAATATTATCATATTTTCACTATGTTTTACTATATGGGCTAATTATGATCAATGATTAAGATTATGATCAAATGCGATTAAACAGCGGGTAGATAGATGGTACACAAGGAATTGTTGGAATTTTAGAGTTCCACATTGCAAAGAATAGAAGGTTGTGTTATCTCTAAATGAGACGTCTGCATGTTGACAAATTTAAACTATATCCAGTTTAAAAACCACTTAAAACTTGTTCTATTATCATAAGCACCTGTGGAATCGCTTGGTAACGTATGATAATATTTAAACATGTTAACATTTTTTTAGGCGTGGTTGTTAATTATTAAAAATCTTGCTTAAAAGTAAAACCTAACGGTTTTACTTTTAAGCAAGATTTTTAATAATTCACGTTTGGAACACATGGTTAATTGATTGTTTTGTTATTTCGCGAAAAAAAATTTTTCACCGAATGTCCACAAGATTTAGGATAATTGTGTGAAATATCCGAAATTTTGTATATACCATATTAAAAATGTTCGCGTCAATTACTCGTAAATAGTGAAATTTTTGGATGATTTTTATGAAAAAAATTTTTCGCAAATGACGGCCATCGTTTTTTTTTCGCAAACATTTAATTTTTCAAAAAGTTGTTTAAATATTTCCCAAAAGTACAATTTTTTATATGAATTTTACACATGCTAATCAATATTAAAAAAAAATGATATTAAATAAACTAACAAAAGTTAGTTAAATACTATTTTTATACAAAATTTTTTAAAAAAATGGTTTGTCTTTTGCCATTCCACCATTAAAACTTAGGAAAACTGATGTGCTTGTATTGTTTTGAAATGATTTATCGATTTATGTCCTCAAATTTGAAAGATAGAAACGATGATAATCTTTTAAAGTCCAGCCTATCACATATTGCGAACAGTTATTACCACGATTACGACCCAGTCGCGAAGTTATCAAAAAACATGGTATCCTGAAAAAGTTGAAGAAAAACAATATTGTTATTTTAAAGCCTGACAAGGGAAATGGGTTAGTAATTTTAGACAGAAAGGATTATGAAAAAGGCATCTTAGATATTATTTTAAACACTACTAAATTTAAAAAACTCGACGAAGATCCAACATTGAAGAGAGAAGGAGAGTTACAACGTTTTCTTAGGAATTTAAAGAAAAAAGGTTTTTTTAGTGACAAAGTTTACAACCATATATATCCTAGTGGTTCTCAACCGGTCAGAATATACGGTCTAATAACATTTTGTTAATATTGATTAGCATGTGTAAAATTCATATAGAAAATTGTACTTTTGGGAAATATTTAAACAACTTTTTGAAAAATTTTGTACTTTTGTATATTCTGAAGATGACTTTGGTAAAGTCGAAACATGTCAATAAAAATTAAACGTGTCGTAATTTTTATGAAAATTCTTTGCAATCTTGTGTTGATACGAAGTTTTTGAAACACTTAATTATGCGAAAAGAAAAAGTCACGCAATTCATAAAAAAATTTATTCATAAAAATTTACTCATTAAGATTTTGCTAATGTGTTGCTTATGACAAAAGTGTAACTCAATATAAATCTTGACAACGCTAGATTTTATTAAGATGGCCTTTTTAAAAAATGCAAAAATTAAACATCAACAATTTGAATTCTGGATATTTGTTAGCTTCTCGTGACTTAGAATTCTTTTTAGATGGCTTCACATGGGTATGTATGAAGCTATGGACACATACATCCTCTTTTGAACACACACGTGCTGTGGTGCTGGACTGGGTTATTTCATCATCTTCCTGTCTGTGTTTATAAATACACGTATTTGCGAGTATCCGAGAAGTCTTGTGAAGCCGATGCTACTAGGTATACATATACATTTTGTCATTTTTATTTCAATATTCCATATCTTCTTCTGGCTGTAAAAAATTATGTGTAGGAGAGAGATTATATTAAAAAATTTACAGCCAGATGCAGCAGCCGTTTTTATCCTTAAGGTCTTTTGGCACCTGAGCCATGTTATTTCATTCAACATATTTTTATAATTTTTTTAGGAGGACTTGGAATAGTAGGGGCGATGGTATTACATCGAGTCTATTTAGCCAGTAACAACGGAAATATTTCAACACTACTGTTTCTCGTTATACTTTACTGTATACTGTTAATAGATCAGTACATCAACATAAGAAAGACGCGAAAATACTTGGATACACTTTCTGAAGGTGTTGTCAGATTTTGTGTAGATATGGCGAGAGTCAAGCCACAGCTGAAAATAAAAATATCTGCTTCTCATGAACCAAATAATGAGGAAGGTTTGCACGAAACATTCTCTGAGGTAATAGACGTTCCGATTGCATCGTGGAAACATAAAGATAAAGTGTATGATTTTCAAGAGCCTGCTGTCTGGAAGGTGAGCGAGAATATTGTTTGGAGTGAAAACGATAGCGAAGAACGATTTCATGAATATTTATTCCACTTGGAGAGTATTTATCATCGTCATGAAGAACAATCTACATGCAAGTTCGAACTATATACACCTGGTTTCAAGGATTGCACTTTTTACTGTGGATACAAATCAGTTTTGTCCTTATCTTATTGGAGTTTTAGTATTTGTCCTGATCTCCTTTTTACACTGGCCGTTGCGATATAAATACATAATTTGTGGACTGCGAGAAAAGAAGTTTGTTATAGAAAAAGAGATTTCGTATAGATCAATCAGTACTGCTATTGGCAGCCCACCACCTAACTATGAAGAAGCTGTCCACACATCTATCACTCCTCCACCATGTTATGAAGACGCCACTGATTCTGATCGTTTATTGGAAGGTGGTTTCCGCCCTTCTTATGAAGAAATTATGTTGCAAACACGAAGCTAATTAAACAAAAAGAATTTTTGTAAATATGATTATCTATTCTCTTCGCATACTTTCTTCGAAATTTATTTTTTTAACATGTATAACATTTAGTCAGTTTTTTAAAATATCATTAGGAATATTTGTAGATTTTTTTAGTACCATTTTGTCACGTCAATATTTTTATTTTTCCCCAGCTTCATTGCTATGCCTCTGCTGGATAAATTTTGATAACATTTTTAAACTTTTTGGTTTACATAACATCTAAGGCAACTTTTGATGTGACACCAGGATATGTCGCATTCAACGTGAAGTGTCGCAATCAACGGTAAATGTCGCAACGTCGCCGGTAAATGTCGCAAATCAACAGTAAATGTCGCAAACCCAACGGTAAATGTCGCAAATAATTTTGTGCTTCGAATGTTAAAATCAACAGTAAAGCTTGGTTCTCACTATGGGCTAACGATGACCTAACCATAGTGCGCATGTTGTGTTAGCCGATTTCAATTTTTGAAGGTTTCAGATGCCCCATCGTCGTTATCGTCCTCATTTTCGGTGAGATCAACGGGCAACTCCGTGTCTTCATCTCCCTCTTCATCAGAACTATAATCCGTATAAATGTTGCTTCTACCCTCACGGACGTATATGAAGTTATCTAGCCAGGAAAGATATTTGTACAACTCCAAAGCCTTTTCAGCTTTTTCACTCTCTTTGGTGGATGTGCCAGATTTTTTTGACTTCTTAAAATCATTCTTCTTTTTATTATACCTTTTTCGAAGCTTCTCAAAGGAGGTCTTGGCAGCATTCCCTAGGAGTAAAAACAATAATCTTTCGTAAATTTCCAGTATGCGTTTTTAACAAGAATACTTTAAAGCTGGTATGACTTGAAAAAACAGATAATACACATTTCCAATTTGCACTTACCATTTTCAAGGAATTCGAGAGAATTAGCCACTTCTTCCCACGCATTTTTTACACAGTCTTTTTCTTTGTACCCCCTATCCGTTTTGTCAAAAAGACAGGGATAATCTTCCACCCTGAATGCTAACTTTTCTTCTTCTTCAAACGAAAGTTTTTTTATTTTTTCAGACATTTTAGTTTTGAAATGACCTTTTGCAACGAAGCATACTACTATCTGTAAAAAAATAAATCGCTTTGAGCACGATTTATGTCGGCTTCCTTTGAAGATCGCTGAAAGTGAGCTTATCTCACTGTTAGCCGAAAAAAATATATCAAAAAATTTTGATTTCAAAAAATCGGCTAACGATGAGCTAACGAAGAGTTTAGCGAAGAGCTAAGCAGGTACTTTTACGTTCACACTATGGGCTAAGGTCTTAGCGCATCATGCGCACTATGGTTAGCTCATCGTTAGCCCATAGTGAGAACCAAGCTTAAATGTCGCATAGAAATTCACAATTAACAGTAAATGTCGCAATTTTTTTTTCATGGTTTTAAACTTTTTTTGATTAAATAACATTACTTGACTATAAAGAAAGAACAAACCACCTGCACCTTCTATAATAATGCTCAAAGTTTTGCATCATAAATTTTGAATAGCGGCGCGTGTCCCTATTGTTAAAGGTATTGAAACAATGAAATATCTTTTGAACTTTCAAACTGTTGCGAGTTTTGATTGCCTTGAAATTAGATGTGCTGTAGAAGATTACAGAGACTGTTTATATTACTGTCAGCATAGAAATATTCTTCAATCGTATTTAATTACCTTGGCATTTTTAACCGGACGGAGGTGCAGTGGTGCTCTCAACCAATTAAAATCTCACCATTGCAGATGCCTTTCATCTACCAATTATATTTACCCATGAAATAATGTGACTTCGTTTTAAGCAACTAGAGAGCAGATTTTTCCCTTTCATTTTTCACCTCGCTAATCATCGCACGTGGTTTGTTATCGATTACTTACCAAATCTGTTAATCATGGCCCACAAACAAATCGAGAAAGAAATATATAGAGGTAACCCTTTCGTTATAAACAGACCCTTTTAAATGACCAACTGCTTACGCCAGGTCGGGTTGTTTTGCACTACTCGAGTAGAAAGTGGTATAAGAAACAAGGCATGTGCGTCTGATGAAGCCCTTGTTTCTTAGGTCATCCCTTTACCCACACAACATCCTTTCTCTACATACGAGACTTCCAGTCCTCCACTGGAGAGTAGGGTACCCAATCAAAAAACAAAACAAGTTTACTTTGACAATTTGTCGAACTTTTGTTTTAACGTCTTCCCTTTAAATACACATTACAAAATCGTAAGGAAGTGGTCTTTTCATAAGCGGTGTTTATTTCGAGATAACATTAGTTTAGTTTGTTAGTATTATTTGCGTATGTAAGAAAAACTTTTTTAGCTTTTTCCAAATTTTTATTCCTTCCCTCAGTGAAATGTTGTAGAACATTTTGAGAGTAATATGGTGATTTCTATCTGTGCGACATTTACCGCTGATCATTGATTTTGGTGCGACATTTTCTGTTGCGACATTTACCATCATCGATTTTGGTGCGACATTTTCTGTTGCGACATTTACCGTTGATCATCGATTTTGGTGCGACATTTGCTGTTGCGACATTTAAGATTGCGGATTTGCCCTAACCAATTTTTTCTTCCGCAATTTCTAGAGTAGCAATTCGCAATCTTTTTTTCCGCAATTGCAAGTAAAAAAGTAATTCGAAATCAAATTTTGTCGCTTTGGTTGCTTTGTTATATAAAAGTTTCCAGGGAAAAACCCCTAAATTATTTGCATTAAAATAAAAGTTTTAAAGAAAAAAATCTTAATGACCAAGATGAGAAAAAACACAAAAATTTATTTGTCAAATAGTTCGAAATTTGCATGGTTTGTTCAAAAAAATCACGGATTGTTTATTTAAAAAGAAAAAGTCAGACGCTTTAATCATCTAATACAATGATATTTTCAGTACAAGCTTTAGTAGGGTTGCTCGATTTTATGGTTTATACGTTTCATGCATAGAATTTAAATGAACGTGATATAATAGCGTCTCCCCATCACAAAATGCGAGACAATAAAATAACAGAAAATTCTCTAGGTTTATGTGACAATTGAAAACGCACAGAGATGAAAAATTTATCAAGCTATTTCGTGAAAAAATTCATGGATAATTGCTTCAATTCACAATTTTAAATTTCGCATTTCATGATGGTATCACCAATTTGAAGTGCTGCAATTTACAATATTTTCGGCCATGAATTTCCAATCTTTTCTTGCGCAAACTTTTCTTCCCTTCGGGTAATACTCAAATTTAACGCATGCGTAGCCAGCAAACAGGTAGTATAAGGTTTAATATCCAGTGACAGTCAATCAATTGGCTGCAGTTAACGGATAATAAAATACAGTTTAAAAGAAATACCGTCACCATATGCTTTCTAATTTTAGTTGATGCAATCAATCCAGGCTTTTTTAGGGTATTATTCATTTATTTATTTATTTATTTATTTATTTATTTATTTATGAATATTTACACAGGATAAAACATTTCAGATAAAATATCTGCTTTACAAATGTGTCCTGTTTAAAAAAAATATAGCTAAAAAATTCGTTAATATTTGATTAAAATCTAAATAAAAACGATATGGGAAAAAAAAGAAGAAAAAGCCTTTAATGCTACTTCGTGTACACTGTCCCATCCACGAATTCGGTTCATTGATCCTCGACTTGGTCTTGGAAACAAACAAGAAAGGGTTTTCAGGATTGACTCCAATTTGTCCCTTTTTTGCTTCCAACAAAATGCGGTTACCTTTCTGCAATTCCTCGGTAAAGATTACTGGCACACGCCTCTTTCTCTTGCCCTTGACATACAATACCGATAAACTCTTTGCCAAAACCTTTTCTACAGGATCTTGAATTACTTTAATATCCTCCTGTCTTTTCCACTGCTCACACCTGTTGAAGTCAAAAACCAATATTTTGGTCGATTCTCTGCCACCTTATAAAGCCAACTTCACTCATGCAGTGTCATTCCATGACGATCTTGTTGTAAATCAGGAGAGGATTGAACTTCCAATTGATCAAGTAGATATTCTCGAAGTTGATGAATCTGAAGGTTGTACATATGGCGTGCTTAGAATAAATGCGCCAGTACGCTTTAAACAATTCAAAAAACAAGCAAGCGTCCTCTATCCTTTCTTTATTTCTTGAACGAATACCAAAGATCGCTTAGCACATGCAATAGCTTCAAGAGACCGTCCAACTCGCAATTAATGCAGGGGGTTAGTTAACAACGGACATTGAGTTACTTTTTTGTGCATTAGTTTAAAATGTCTTGATAAACCCATTATTGATAGAAAAACAGCAGTGCATCTTTCTTCCATCTTTATGTTGTTTGTGGGTGAAGTTACCAGCTAAACCATAATTTTCTTATGTCTTTCAATCAGTTAATTTTACCCTATAAAAAATTTATCATACTGTTGATTTCAAAAAATATGTTCATTATTAAATACATTGTCACGCGCAAATTACTGCTTTTTACAACCTTGTTACTCCTTAAATTTTCAAGGAAAATGTAAACACCCTAGAATTTTTTTTCTTAACATTTAGCGATTCAGGTTTAAAATTTCATTTTGATAATTACCACAATTCTAAATTTCTTTTTTTTCACAAATCATTTTGCTACCATATTGTTAATAACACTTATTTTCTAAATCGCATAGCTAAAATGCCTACTGGGTTTTAATAATTAACAATTAGACACCAGACTTTCTTAGGCTTCACATTTTTTTCTGGCTACCAGCAAACTATTTTTTTTGAATTTATCAGAGTAATATGAAGTGCCACTGAACGTTAGTAAACTGTGCATTAAGTTCTAAATTCATTAGAAAACAGTAAAATAAAAATGTATTCACATCATTCTAAAAACCTAGCTAAGTTTTAGGATTAGCTAGCTAACATATACCAAAAGAATACGCTCTTAAAATCTGCAATATTTTAAATTTTTAGTCACACTATCACTACCAATACCTTCTTTATAACTGTGTTAACTTCGATTTAAAAAAATTGGTGGAATTTAATTTGGTGGATAAAAAAATTAATTAAATTTGGTACAAATTTAGAGAACGCAATTAAAAAATTTGGCAGGAATTTAATTTGGTGGGTGACGAAAAAACATGATTAAAAAAACATGAAAACCAAAAGCATATTTATTAAAATTCTCTTATAGAAACAAGAAAAAATTGGCGAATGGTGAAAAATGTTAATTTTGGTGAAAATTTAATTTATACTTCAATCTCGACTAATTTTCTTTGCGCTAAAATTTTTTCTCATGATGATGTATGTAGCATACAGTCATCATGGTAAAAATACATTACATTAATAAACACACATAAAAATTTAGTACCATTATATCATTAAAAAACCTTTTATTTCCTATATATAGCAACAAAAACTGTTTGTTGTGTTATATTCCTTCACCAAAAAACACAACAAAGCAGGTCATAAAAAACTTTCGCGCACGATCGGCATTGGGCACTAATCGTGTGCGTGTGTAAAATACTTTTAAGTAGAGTAAAAAGTAATGGGGAGGAATTTGTTGACAATTTGTGTGTTCCTGTGAGGAAAACATCAAGAGACCTAACTTAGTTGTATCAAACTACGTGTTTGCGCATAGGCAGGTGCGCAAATTTGCTCAGAAGTTTTTTACTGCTACTATGATGTGTTTACAAAAATTCAAAAAAAATTTGTTGATGAGTAAATTATACTTCAACAAATGTTCTTGTTCACATTATGCCAGCATCGCGTTCAACATGATTGGCTTGTACAGTGTACCAAACTTCATTTCAATCGGAGTACTTGATCGCAATGTTGTGAGTACAATACAGTGAGCAAAATTTGGATCTGTCTTTCTTTATCCAGAGTGAATTTATCACCTCGGTTAACAGACAAATAAAAAAAAGACTTGAAGAAATCAGATCTTCATTATATTTTTGTCAACACGAATGCATGTGAAGAATTCCTACATATAATACACACATAAAGTACAACGCACTGAAAAAAGCACGCATGTAATAAGGTAAATGGCCTATAAAGGGGCCTAAAAATAATAACCTTATAGAAATACACCTTTCGGGATTGTACACGCTTGTTTGAAAAAGCTCTACACACACCAAACCTTTTAAAGGTGTACTAAATGAAATAATTACTTAGCTATAAAAATTAACATCGTACGCTAATACGGACAAATAAATTGCACGTCAATAAGAAGGACTGTTTTGTATGTAAAGTATAAAAATATGACACAACAGCTAATGAAGCCTTTTATGTTTTAATAAACTAATTGTGTTTTTTCTACTGATTTTAAAAACTTTATTTTGCAATTCTATTGGCTATTGTCATTACAATTGACAATAAAAACAATAGAAAAACGGTAGATTATTATAGTCTGGTAAATGTTAGTTGGGGAAAATGTTAGCCAGGTGAAGCATTAGTTATCTACCCTTAAATTTGTTCACCTTTCCCTTTTGTTACCCTGATAAGGTATAAGTTAATGTTTTAGTTCCTTCATTAAGCAATGTCTGTGTAACTTCTACAACTTTTTAAGTATACTAAGATACTTCACTGTAAACAATATTAATTTTAGCCTGGGTTGGAACTAAACCTTACGGCTGTGGCTATTAAAATCGCTGAAAGATTTATGTAATGAAATTGTAAAATTGCCTATTGCGACATTGATCATTTCATTGTGATATTTGTAGGTATAGATGTCTGTATAACGTACTCCTCTTGTTCACGGAGTCTTAGTATCTGTCAACAGTCTCAAACTTTGAATGTTGCGACATTAATTAGCAGATAGAGTCAGTCTATCAATTTATTGTTGATTAAATCATTCGTTGGTACTTCTAAAAATGAAGTTATTCTATTTTTTTAACATCCCTAATAAATTTTTATTTTCTACGTTAAAAATTAAAAGAACTAAATGTGCGTGTGTCTAAAAAAAGTCTTTAAAAATAAAAATATCATAATTTTTTGTTTTCTTTCAATCTTTTCATCTGTATAAATCTTCCTGGCGTTATAAATAATCTCTTTTGAGCAAATTTAAAAATCTGGTACATCCATACCAATCCAATTAAGTAAAATAGATATCCACCGATTTTTACAATAATAGGCGTTCCCACTGAAAAATACATCGCATATCCTAAAGTCGCGCCGATCCCTACGCGAACGACAGCAAAAGTGAGAAAAAACAACCAATCGTTAATATAAGCGAAAATCGTCTGGTACTGTTTCGTTTCCCGTAGAAACCATCTGATCTGCAAGAAGGGATTGGTTAGTTCAGATCCCCATATAACAGCGCTTACTTCTGAACCACATTTATCAATATATAAACTAGAAATCAAACCAGTCAGGCTGATAAAGTGGTGTAACAGCATCACGAATCCTTCGGTTTGCATAACAACACACCACGCTATTTCAAAAAGGAAGTAACCTGCACTGATACTCATGGTGACATACTGTGTGAGAGTGTTCGCCTCCCCCATACTGTCATACGGCCATGGACCAATGAAGAAGCACGTCTCGACCATCTTCGTAATAAGAAGAGCGTGCATTAAAGCTACTATACGACTATTCCATTCAGATGAACGCATGTGGTTATATCTTTTAAGAACATAATAGAACAGCGTCCATGACGTCAGTGTTAATAAAACCAAAAACATAATGATTAATTTCCATGCATGTCAATCTCTATAAAAATAAACTAAATAAAGTTACTTATTGTTGCAACAAAAACGCGAGGCTAATAGGCCCAAAGGTGGCAGTCAATGAAACCAGTAAGTAAACCCGAGTGACTTTAAATTTAGTCGTATTTAGAGGAGATTACGGAGAAGAGTCATGATATTAAGGTCTAATTGACTAAAATTTAAGAAGAATTTTAGAAATTCAAAGTTCATTTTTTCAGTTTAAGGTGCATTCCAATAAAATGGTTACGGCTGTTACGGTTCAAAAGAATCGAGGAGAATCTGGGAGACAATTTTACAATACTCCAAGAGGAATGGTCACCCACCCTTCCCCCTTTTTTTGCACTAACAAAATAATAAAGAAAAACATTCTTTAGTTCGTCTCAGGCGTCACCGATATTTAAAAAAGCTGGTCTTCAAGCATTGGAAAGAAGAATAAGTTCGAACAGCATCAGATCAACTTTGGATATACCTCCTCTACCAAGGAAAATACGTGGTTAGCAGAAGATGGCTTATTTATTTCACTACTCCACAACCAGGAAGACATGATTGGGAACACATTTGTAAAAATAATAGACATTATACTTCTAAAATATATAATCTTTAATACTAAAAACTATTATAAATACTACTAACAATCCATATCAATAGTAACAATTGGTTGATATAAATAGAAAACACAATTTAAATTCATTAAATAGAAACATAAACTTGAAACATAAATTAAACATTTAATAATTTTAATAAAAAACTACAACAGGTAAATTTTAAATTTCATAATTTCAACTTCAGCCGCTAAACAACACGTAACTTTAAAACATTACTAAAATATATATATCTAAATTTATGACGAGATGAAGGTCAACATTTTTTTCAACATGACAGAAACAAAAACTTAGTACTAGACCAAACCATCTTTTACCTCCTCACGCGAGACTAAAAGCTCCAAAAAATATGACCAATGAAACCAGTAAGTAGAAAGAAAAATTTAAAAGGCAAATTTAAAGAGTTTTTTGGAGATTATAGAAAATGATCAGAAGATGAAGGTCTAATTGACTAAAATTTAAATACTACTAAAAATTGATAGAAATAGTAACAATTGATTGATATAAATAGAAAAAACAATTAAATATTTAATAAATAAAAACACAAACTAGCAACACAAATTAAGTATTTTAACAATTATAATAAAAATTAATAGATAATAAATTTTCCAGTAGCTAAACAAAAGTAACCTTTAAAACTTCATTATTAAAACCATATATATTATACTCACCGAATTTATGGCGGAAATTGTAATTCAACATATTTTAACATTACGGAAACAAAATCTTAAGTACCAAACAATTAATCCCCTCCCTCCCCCACCTTCCTCTTATCTTCTTAAAAGCCTAATACGTCACATCTTCTTCTTTTTTTCTTGAAAACGACGTCTGACTAAGGTACCAACTTGATACACGAACGCCAAATTGACAACATGAAAGACAAAAGAACCAGCTCGAGGTACAGGCTTTATGTCTTCAGACAACATGCAACGGTAAAATAAATGAGAACCATAAAAAAGTCGCATGAAAATAAACAAAATAACAAATACCATTTCGTTGAGCTTGGCAAACAATGTTTTGTGCAGTTCTTTTGTACGAAGAAACCATCGCATCTGCAGGAGAGGGTTGGTGAATTCTGCAGCCCAGATCATTAGTGATGCTTCATAACCAGAAGAATTGAGAAAAAGACACGTAGAAATTGTAAATAGGCTCACCATGTGATGCGCGAGCATAACCAAGCCTTCAGTTTGCATGTATAAACACCAGCTTGTTTCGAAGATAAAATACGACAAACAGAAACAACATACGTAGGTCTGCCGCACCGTGTTTGGCAAACCAACTCCTAACAACTCGCTTCTTTCATGGTACATTCCAAACTCAATATACCTTGCCACAAGGAACGCATGAATAAAAGCTACTATTCTTGAGTTCCACTCAGCACTGCAGGTTTTGTTAAACACTCTCACAAGTAACGTGTAAATTGCAGACCAGCCAATTACCAGCAAAAAAATTAGACCCAGATACTCTGCTGCAATACCATTCATGTTTATAGCACATATCTAGTTGACTTTAAATGTATTTAGAATGGTGTTCGTTGTTATACAATCTAAACGAGATGTGTACTCTTTAGTACAGAAAATAAAAAAGACAAGAAAATCTCACTATATTTGGCCAAAAAAAAACTTATTTTATTACTTGATTATAAAATTTGTTGAAATTTATACGACTGTGCATTAAAAATAGTAGAAGTTCTACCGAAAGCTATGAATAAAGAATGTAACGATAAATCTTGTCGTTTTTATTTTCAAAATGAAACAAGATAAAACATTTTGTGGTGCCACCGTTAATTTTCTTTTTGCACAAGCACTCGACATGCTTAGAGTTCTGGATATCATTTAAAATTAACTTCAGAGCAGCAGACAAAGCTAAAAAGCATACCGGCTTGATCAAAAAAAAAAAAAAAAAAAAAAAAAAATGCATAAGAACTCACAGTAACCTAGTCTAAAAAACAAGTGAAAAAATAATGGCATTTTGGACAAACAGCAAAAATATATTATAACATAGCTACCATGGGTTAGGGAAGAAAATGTTCCAAGTATATCAAACCATGTAATAGCATATTTTATTGACGCCATAAAGTCAAAAATATATCGTATAAATACAAATTTAATAAAAACGAACACAGTCAGCCTTTACTCTTCTAGACCATAGCAAGCATAAAAATTAGCTGGCTACAGTAACATAATACATTACACCAGAATAAAATCTTATTTTTTAATGTTACTTAATAAAAAAACTGTCGTTTTTCAAGGTGCGCGATGTTGTAATAGCCAGAAACGCATATTTTCCATTCCTTTGGGGATTTAAGTCTAATTTGAAAATTGAAGCATCCATTACTATAAAAACGCTATAAGTAATACAAAAAGCTTAAGTAATCCAAAAATAAGGTTACACGCACATTCGTGCTTACAAAGCAGCTATTAGATACACACTTGAAAAAATGTACATAAACATATTCTAACATGCCTTGCAATAAAATATAGTTCACCACAGTAAAAACTCACAAAACTTCAATAATAGCATGCATGTCCTACTCGAAATACATCAACAGCACACAAGTTTAGTAAAACAAAAATGGAATTCTAAAGAATTCATATAAGTAGGTGTGGTTATGGGTGTAACTAAAAACTCTATTTTCATATCCACCACATAAACAATTATTTATTAATTAAAATGTGTCATTTTTACCAAGCAATACATGTATAGTATAGGAACAATTATCTTTGAAAATAAATTAAAGATTAAAAACGTTGTTACAACGTTTTTGATAATAACACACAAAGTATCGAATTTGATACAAAAATAATTAGCCACATTCTACATTAGTACACAAATCTAAATGTATTTTGTCAATACTTTTGAGCTTTAGGTAAATTAAACAAAGCCTGAATTTTTTACACTTCAGTTTGTAACCATTGCTGTGTACAGTTTTCAAAATGGCAGCCATGTAACTTTCACACATAACCTTCCTGATAATGTCGACACAATTTTTTGTTACTTGTGAAAATTTATTTTTCTTGCTTACATTACTCGATCAAATGGAATTTGAAAAAAACCCGCAAAAAATGGAACACGACTTCATATCCCTGTTAGTCTATTACAGTTTAATAGTAAAAAAATTATACATAAAATATTATATATATATAATATACAAAAAATATCTTTGTGAATCATAAACACATTTCATGACATATATAACAGAGATAAAATAAACAAAGTCGACTTAAAAATATAAAAAGAGAAGAAAATATGCATACTAAACATAAATATATAACATATATAATACATACTATATATAAATACGCTATAACAATAAAAGCAATATTTTTTAAAAAATAATTCTTTCAACTTAATTTTAATTTCGCTACCAAATGATGTAGGAAACAACAGAATGTATAGCACTTGATCAATAAGTTGTAATAATTCACTGGATTTACATATTGCATACAACTAATGTATTGATTAAAATTTGGGAAATAAAATTTAAAAAATTTGCACAAAATTGAAAATAACAACGCTACCAGCGCCAGTGCAATGCTATTGTTACAAAATTCTTATTATCAAAAGTACAATCTACCACTTTGTGCTGGTACACATTTCACACCAGCAAAAGTGTTCACTCAAAAAATGTAGGCAAATTCTAAAATAGTATAAACTACACAATAATCTATGTTAAAAAAACTCGTAACTTCTACAACCTTTTTTTTTAATCCCTATCAACAGTTGTTCCGAGTAACAAAATTGAGAATATTAAGAATAACTTGTTGAGGGCGATTAGTTGAAAAAATGTTACATACATACACTCATAAATTCCATAGAGCAGTTTCCTTCTTTAGAAATTTCCAAAATATTTTTAAAAAGGAGACTTGTTAAGCTAAATAAAACCTTCGGTGATACAACCTTTTAGAAATAAATTTAAAAAAAATTTAGAATATTTTGGGGCGTAAAAAAGGTTTACTCAGGAGAGCTAATTACAAGCTATTACAACGTTTTGTCTTTAGTTGGTAAAGTGTTTTTAAATACCATATCCCTAATTACACATAACATTTGATGCAACAGCCAAATATTTAAAATGTAAAATAATACACTTCCTAGCTTAACTAAAAGCAAAGAATTTTGAGAGTAATATAACTCATATATCATATATGTACCAACACCAAAACGAAGAAGCAGGAAGCCAGTAAAAAACAAAACATCGTTTAAGAGAGAAAACAAACCCTTATCGTTACCAGTCTCACTCAACCAGTATCTTAAATTCAAACTAGGATTTGTTAATTCTGATGTCCATATGGCAAGCAAAATTTCAGGACCAGATTTCGACACATACCAGCTAAATAAAACCACTGTACCAGCAATAAAATGGTGAAGAACAATCACCAAGTCTTCTTTGAGATAAAAACAAACAAAACTATCGTAAACAAAATAAGTTGCAGTAATCAACATTGGAATAGACTGGCACGATGTAACTTCGTCACCAAAATTGCTGAACGGCCATGTTGACTCTGTTAACCAGCAATATTCGCAACAACGACACACAATAACAGCATGCAGAAGAGAGACAATCCGGGAATTCCATGCTACATCTCTTTTATTAAACCATTGCAAAAACAATAGAAGGACCAACCAAATGCAGATACATGACAGGAACAAATACATTTAATACAACTTCACATATATTTGTAAATATTGAACCTGAAGTAAGTAAAAGTTGGTAATTAAGTATATTACAACCACCAATTTTAAACCACAGGATTTTATTTATTACAGACCTATAACACACAATAATAAAATTCACATTTACTATTTAAGATGGTCAATAAAGGAAGATGCAAATTAGAAAAAGATTAATATACAAAACCTTGTTTAGTAAAAATTTTCACAATAGGTAGTTCTGAGTGTTTCAGAAAAACTTATAATAACAGTTTAAAACTTTTAAACAGAATAAATACTGTAATAAAATGACTATTTTAACAGATGACAAGTAGCTACACATCTGGCACAGTGTACAAGAAAAAAAAGTCTACAGTGGTTGCGATTATTTCGAGTAGCAATTCCAAATCAATTAAACTTGTACATTATTATATTCACTCTTTCTTATTTTGGTACAAGAAAATCTACAATGTAATTCAAAAAACATAACAAACTCTAAACAAAAAGGAAATTAAAAAGAATTACTGTATCATCAATATTGCTTATTTAATTTAATATTTTAACAATGCCAAAGACTTAAAATATATACGATGCTTTTTTTTCAAAATTAGATATGTTCAAAAAAAGGTAGAAAAACAAATAATAAAAACGTACATATTTTCATTCTTTATTTGTTGACCAGATATTTACTCTGTAGATTTTTGTGTGAGATTAGACACTAACCAAAAATATTGGCAATGTTCTTATAGTTCTATTTAAATGGAAATACGGTTGTCTACCAACCTTAAATCGTGATAAATAACAACCTAATGTAAATGTATTGTAAATAGACTCTGAAGGGCTTTTTGTTATGTTCCTCACTACAGAATGAGATGTGCATGCGTGGTGGAAATTAAAACAAATTCGACATAACTAAAATAATTTATAAATATACATAAAAAAGAACATGCATCTAACTCTGTTTCAAGCGTTTTATACGTTTTACAGCAAAACGATATATCTGATACATCCACAACAAACTAATAACATAGAAAGAAAAGCCACAGAACTTCATTACATAAGCAGTGTGTTTCGACCAATACAAATAACATGCTACAACTGAACCTATACAAACTCGAACGATGAAAAACACAGTGATAAAAATAAAATCGTTAAAGAATGAAAATTTAGTATTGTAACTCCCATTTTCTCGCAAAAACCATCTAACTTGTAAAAAGGGGTTGGTTAGTTCTGACCCCCACGTTGTCAAAGTCACTTCTGCTCCAGATTTGTTTATCCACATGCTTCCCAACATGGCGGAGACACTTATACTATGGTGCAACATCATCATTATGCCTTCAGTCTGCATGTAAACACACCAACAAGTTTCGAAAATAAAATAAGCTGAACTTACTTCAAGAACAATGTTTTGACATACAGTATTTTCAGCTCCAAAATTATCAAATGGCCACGGTCCGGTAAATATACAAACTTCTATACCTCGAGCGATAACAAATGCATGGGTCAAGGCAACAATTCTTGATACCCATTCTGCTGACTGCTTTCGGTTGAAATAACACAAAACAAAGTAATATCCAGTCCACAATACTAAGTACACTCCAACATAGAACATCTTATTGTGAAATTTTTGCTACACAAAAACTATTATAACAACAAGTATGACATAAAACAATTACTTATAAAAAAATAACAGATAAAAATGAAGTTAGGAGTTGGCAAACAACTACTTACCTTCAGGAAAGAAATTTTCGTTTATTATGCAAATTGGTAGTTTTTTTTTATATAAAACAGGGTTTCCTGGCAAATTTTGGAAAATTGATTGTTTGCGAATTATTGAAAAGGTTTCTATGAAATATATTTGGAATGGAATATATATTCGTGATTTGAATGAAAGAACTTTCAATTTACAGTTTATTTTCATAAAAAATCTTTACTTTTCGAAGTATCAAAGATGTTTTTCCACAACAAGAAAGTAGAAGCAATTAGATCAATTTGGGGATAACAATTGCCTTCCGGACCTTCATAAATACACACAATATTACAATCCATCATCAAAAAATAGCAATAAAATTCTTTTCTTAATTGCTTCTACCATGACCCATTCTGGGTGTTATTTTTTAGTGAATAAAGTGATTTTAGCAAATATTTTTCAGAAGACATTTATTTTTGCAAAAAATTCTTCCCTTAAGGCATAAGAAATCAAAATAATATGAGAAACAAACTGCTGAGCAGAGTGAACACAAACAAAGAAAATGCTCAACTAGAGACATTAACATAGTTAAAAAGGACACAAGTTTGTTCACATAACCTATTCAGCTGGGCTTTAAAAGGCCCACAACACAATGAAAATTCAGAAACTTGCAATGAGGATAATACAGAAGATGGAACTAGAAAATAATGTACAGTAATTAATATGCAACAACTTTTTTGAGGATGTTATCAGAAGTACCAAAAACATTATACGATAATAAAGAAATGAGAGAAAAATTCATAAAAATTCAGAAAACAAAAATTTAAAAAAACAAAGGAAATTGGAAGTTGTGCAAAAGGTTTATTCTGTTAAAGTCTATTAAAAATGAAATAATCACAAAACACGTCATGTCGTCCAAGGTTCTAAAAATGGAACCTCGCTAACTTTATTGCTCAGACTAATTTTTGTGAGTTTATTACAACTATAATGAAGTTCAGAAAAAGTACACACAAAAAAAGGTGTGCGATTTACACCTCAAAACTAGTACTTTAAAAAATAGTCCCATTTGCTAAAATGATTTTCACTTGTTTTAACTTTAATACGTTAAAAATGAAAGTATTTATATCAGAATTAAAGCAGCTCTTAATAGAAATAATATGTCAAAGACATAGAAAAACAGTTTAAAGAATTTTAATTTTAAAACAATCTTGTTGTCATTATGCAAAAAAACTTTTCGGCTTAAATTGGTCCAAACATTTAATTATATACTCCATATGCAGATGCCCTGTCGGTAATAAAAGTTGATATAAGATTAAATTTAACATACAGATAAACATGTTTGAACATAGTAATAATACTTTAGCATCTTTTAAAGTCACCTTAACTGCCCTTTCCAAATAATAGGAAAATTTAAAATTTTCGCTAAGTAAAAAAAAGTACAAAAGTACACGGCCTCGAATAATTTTGAGAGTTGATAAAAAATAAGCATATCATAAGATTGTTCTAATTCTGAGACAGATAAGCATGCGAGTCTTAATCCAATTTTCCTGATGCCAGGTAAAATATGTATGCACATCGTCTTTATAATAAAATTCCTTTTCTACATTTTAAAAACAAGTTAGTTAATTTAATTGTAAAATAAAACCATTAAAATAATTAGTACATAAAACACGGCAGCAGCAGTAACACTGGAAAATATCATGTTAATTAGCGTAAAATTTAAAATAGCACATTAAATTTATCATAAAGATGCTATAACATATAAATTAAAGCAACCATGATGCTGTATTGATTTCTTTTAAGCCTCCAGTACAAAAACCTTTATTTGAACGATATAAATTCTTCCATCGACACATCCATATTCATAATATACATACCCTAACTTACTTGAAAGAAAGAAAAGCTAAAATAATTTTTAATAAGGGTGAGAATAATGTCGCCTGGTGTCTCTGTGTCTTGAGTTATCATGTCTCATTGGTCCAAAATGAGATTGGTTATTTTGTGGTGAACGTCCTTGACCACCTTGCTGGCGGAGGTGATTAATAGACCGACTGACAGCTTCCAAAAGAAGTGGATTTATGTTTACGTCAGGACTATTTGGTGTCATATTTCTCTGATTATCACGATGATAGTCACCACCATTCAACCTCGAATGATTATCATACCTTCCTCTATTACCACGATCGTTATAACTATTAGAAAAATTCTCACGTTCATTTGAAAAATGACCCCCATTCATATTTCTTGAATCATACGGTCTGTGAAAATCTTTTCTTTCATATGAGTTGTATCCTCTTTTGTTACTATAATCGGGACGGGTGTTTACATGTTCATTGGGTGTCTGAGGTGACTCGCTTGGGGTATTGCGTGCATCATATCTTCCAAATGATTGATTTATATCAAGTGGTCTTTCTGGGGTAGTAAATTGTGTGCCTGTAGATGCTGCGTGTTTGCTGTCTTTTGTAGGTTTACAATAAATTGGTTTTTTATATAACATAAGTTTATTAAATAGCTCACATGCAAACGGTACAGAGCACTCATCCCGGAAAGTTACAAACGCAAATGTCTTATTTTTCCCAGTACCTCTGTCTGTTGGGATGTGTACATTTCGTAATGGTCCAGCCTAAAAAATAAAACAAAACTGTTATTTAACAAGGAATCGAAGTATACAGCTAAAATTGTTCATTATAGAATGAATATGAACTCTGTATACATTTTTTATTTTTGTGAACATTGGTTCAAAAGAGTACCAGGGTTATTCTGTTTCATACATTTGTGAACACATTTTAGAACTGATTAAACTGGCAGGGATCACAAAATTTACGCTAAACAAGCAAACAAAATTAAACACACAACAAAAATTAAAAAATTTGTAACACAACAAAGTAAACATGTTCAGATCTCAGAAGAAAAACAATGCTCAAATTGACGCTAACAAAACCAAAATAGTCCTGGAAATGGCAGGGAGCATTTAGCTAAATTGGCACCTTTGTCAAAAAAAATTATAATATCTTATTAAGCATACAACACCACCTCTATCTAATATTTTACTTTTAGGTATATTGTGTAAGTGACAAATTGTGAGTTTATATGGCTCATTGTTGTCTTGTGGGAGGAAATTGGATTTATATCCATTTACCAGCACAATAATTAAATGCACACAAAATTTTTTGTGAATGTCTAGTTGCTCTCAGTGGTATGAAAAAACTTATATCAATATCAATATCAATAATATTTACCTGTAAAAAAAGTTCCCACAGATGTTCTTCAGTAACCCTCCCTTCAACATTTGACACAAACACTGTACAATCTGGATCTTGGTAAACAGGCATTTTAATCTACGTATATAAACCAGTACATATTATAGCACAGTAACTTTTTTCAAAAACAGGTGTCAATTTTATGTGATAAGTGATTTTATAGTCAGGTTAGATATTTTTAGATTTTATTAAAAATAATATTTCCTTAGATATTACTCTTTTTCATAAACAATGCAAAATTTTATTCGGCCCTGAAATTGCTTAATTTTTAACCAAATGCTAAACAATTTGTTTCGGGTGAATAAGTGATAAATAATAGTAAAAATGAAATAAATACTTTGAAAATAAACTTGCACAGGTGAACAAGGACTAAACATTTTTTAGGTTTTTCCCTACGTACCTAAACAATGTTTCGTGCAAAGTGCAAAAAATCAATTGTTTATAAAAAATGTACGCAAAGGGAGTGTGACTAATTGAAAGCAACTTTTTTTTCTCTCTTTAATCCCACCGCATAGCACAAGCAGTCTTTTGTTATTCTGGTCCTTAATAAAATACACACCTAGGAAAAATTTCAGAGCAGCAATATTATTTTTTAAACACAGGTGCCTTTAAAAGCATATTTGCGTAGGTCACTGCACTGAGTTTTTCATATTTGGGCATGATTAAGGTTTTTTAGTTTGCAGTTAAATCATTGCTTTGCTGATATATTCAAATAACATACTGTCTTATTAACAAGTGGGCGTCTGTGCTTTAATGGTGAAAGTACTAAATAATATAGTCAACAATTTTGCAGCCAATGCAGCAATTTTAACAGTACCTTTAATTTTAAGTAGTTTCTCTGAACCAGTTAAAATATTTGTCGTAATATTATATATTTTTTTATGTGTTGTAATTTTTTAATTTTTAAATTGATTGATTTTTAGATTTAAAAAATTTCATCAAAAATTCACAAAGCTGTTCCATGGAAACAAGATCAATTGCACAGACCAATCTTCCAGAAGAAAAAAAACAACCCTGATTATATATAAAGATGTTAAAGTTGTTTTTGAATGTTTGTACATGAAAATGCAGAAATAAGAAAAACTTATTGCATTTTCAGTAGTTTTTTATGTTTTATCCATTTTAAAAAAAAATTACATTCCAATATTGCAAGAAACAGTAAACACATTCTCTAAATTGTTTATCTGCTTGACAATATCCAGGTTGGAAATAAATTTTTAAAATATATTTTTTTGTATATTTTTTATACACTGAAAATTCAGAACTTTTATAATAAACCAAAAAAAAAATTCTAAATCATAGTGCTAAAATAAGTTTTCAAGTAAATAAAATTAACATATAAAAAACATAAACATAATACAAAGTTGTTAACATATAACAGGTAGTTTATAGAAAATATAACGTAAAATGAATTAAATAAATTGGATTTGTTGACTCGCTTATGTTTTTATATGTCTATTTCCGCACGAGTCATATTATTTGTCAAATAAAATTAACTTTTAAAATATGAAAAATAAAGAAGAAAAAATATTATTTGGTAATTCATATTTTTATGATCCATTTCTAAAATTAATTAATTATTAAGCAGAATTTGTCTGAGGAGTAATATGGAGATCACTAGTTGTACCCCATCTAGAATATTGCTGGCAGTTATGGTTACCTTTCTTTGAAGTACCTTGTGAAATTCAAAGTTTTTGCGCAAAATCTATGGTTCTGATAGAAAAAATTACTGGAATAATTTAAAGTCTTACAGAATATACTCATTACAACAAATATAATATTTTGTTAAATCTTAAACTCAGGGACCTAGAAATATTTGGTAACTTGTACCTGATGATTGTTTAACATGAAACTTAAAGTCGTACAAAAGTACCGTGTATTTTATTGAACCTGACACACATAATATATAGCTCTACCCGTCGAGCACTCTAGAAGCGCGATTCACCTTCACATACTCACATTTGTTTCAGACTGATACTGTTGCTTGACAACTGTTGTCTACCTCTGTGTACTACTAGCTATAGCTAGCTAATGGCTAGCTAGACTTCTTTTCTTGTTGGTTCTACTTTATACTAAGTACAATCCCAATCACACACGTACCTGCTTGTGTTCAATTTATGGACAATGGTGTGCCAATCAAAACTTTTGGTTTAATCACCTTTTTATGTGAAAGTATCTTTTAAAACAAGAAATGTCTCAGAAAACTGTTGTTTTTTTTCCTGTAGGCTAGAGCTGGATTCAGTATAGTTGGATTTAGCCAACTCTAAATTTTAGGCCTCTAAACCGTTGTGTATAAAAAAGTGCGTAGCGAGCTATAGTTACATATACAACTGAAAATTGAATGTTGTACTCATGCCTGCACCAGCCGTAACAAATCCGCCATTTGTGAGCGCCCGTGCCATAAACTCTTTCGCAAAATACACTGGACAAACTCGTCACCAGGGCATGTGCGTTTTTTTATGAGAGCTTATTTTAAAAAAAGGGGGGCATTCTCGTCCCCAGAGCTCTTTGAGATTAAAACCGAGGTCAAGAATGGAGGGAGTTTAGACAAAAAAAAAAAAAAACGTTTGTCGATCTGGTTAAAGAGTTTGGAGTAAACATACTTTTTACTGTTAGAAGAAATTTTTTTATCAGCCTTTGGCAGAACTACATAAGCATTTCCACTTTGAAATGTATGCTATATGTATAAAAATATTTCGTTGGACCAATGCTATAAACCACCATTTAAACGGAAAAAGCTTTTGATGAAATTACAGCGAACTATAGTGACAAGACCAGGTGCTCGTGATTTTTAATAAATTTCAACATAACCATGCTATGAGATGGTGGTTTACAATGTTACAATGTAAACGAAGGCGGTCGGTTTAAATATCATTGCAATGAATGTGTTGACGAGATGTGGGTTAAAGGAAAACTAGTTCTACGGTCTACTGGTCACATTTAGGTATTTTACCTCGTCCTCAAACCTTTTCGCGGTAAACAAAGAAAGAACAAAAAACTGAATAGTATTAATGAATGGTTTGAAGCAAACAAACTGTCTGTAAATGTAAATAAAACAAAATATACGCTGTTTTGCAAAAACTCAAATCAGACGGCTTGCCATTAAAACTTCCAGATCTATGTCTAAATGAAACTAGCATAAAAAGGGAAAGCTCTCTAAACTTTTTAGGTGTTCTTATTGACGAAAACTTGTATTGGAAAACCCATATAAAAACAGTAGAGAATAAGATTTCCAAAAATATTGGAATATTATACAAAACAAAGCCATTACTAAATTTTCATTGTCTTAAAAATTTATACTTTTCATTTATTCACAGCTACTTAACATATTGTAACATTGTCTGGGCTAGCACTAATCATTCTAAGCTCACAAAAATTTACAGTAAACAGAAGCACGCATGTCGTATAATAATGTTTCGCAAGGACAGATACACCACAGCCTAACCATTATCGAGAGAATAAGGCCCTTGAGTATCTATAAACTGAACATACATCAGGTTTTTGTTGTTTATGCATAAAATCAGGTATGGCATTGCACCCAAGGCCTAGGGAAATGTTCCTTCTAGCACAGTCGCGCAGTGACGTCACAACAAAACCAGTACCATGCAGCGCTTAGCTATGGAATTCAAGGGGTTAGTCCCTAATGAGTGATGACGTCATAAAATCATACAAATAGGAGTAAAATTCTAGCACAGGGGGAATTCCCTAAAAATCAATGCATGCGCAGTCAAGAGGGGAATTCCCAACATACTCTGTAATCTTCGATACGAAATGATATATAAAATGGTACTCTGTGCTACTGGTGCTCTGTAGAACTACGCGACAAAGTCATGTGCCCAATGAGATACGACCCTCCACAGGTGAGTACGACGAAATCCGGCCTTTTTCATGTGATGGAAAACATGGCCGCCCATATGAGCGATGGTGGCGAGTACGTGTATGAGGGCTACTTTTATGGAGATGTGTACTGCTTGGCTTATGTGGAAAAGCGGAAGGAGTATGACAGCGCGTATGAAATATCGTTGTGGTAGTTGAAAAGGCGTTATAAAGGAAGGTCTGTTCCGGACTGGAAACGTCTCGAAAGATTTGGGGGTGACCTGACGCAAGAGAAATTTTTGGGGTTGGTTTGAAACCAATGTTATCTTACTACAAGGTGAATGAACGAAAGATTCAAAGCCTGGACGATCGTCTTGAAGACTATAGAATAAATAGAGCACTGTAACGACTGTGAAGGGGTACTTGACGAGTATGATAGATGTACCTGCGGGCGTCGGTTCGTGGTAAAGAGTACAATGTTGTGCTGGTACTGTTTTCATGAACATATTACGTATAATGGGGGTCATTGCGTATGTACAATGGCATGCAATTCTCTAAAGTCGTTTAAACTTTCAATCAAACAAGATGCTAAAATTTGAAAGTGAGCTTGTCAAACCTAAATTATTCTACTCATTTGCTGCTGCCTTTACAGACATCAACGATATCAATGTGGACTACCTGACAGTGTCAGATCCCATACCTGCTAACGGGGTTAAGGATCAACAGTACATTATACACGGGATCTTGTGGTAGCCCTCGAGGTAAAGACGCCTAAAATCTGGTCCCCACATGGAGTGACCCGGTATAATACTAATGCAGTACCGTCGATGAGTCTTGATTTTGAAGAGTATCCTGATTGGGTCGCGAAGTATCGTCAAATCAGGTCCAAGATTGAAGATTTGATATCTGAGCAATTGAAAAGGACCGTTATGTGAACGCCAAGCTTAAATACTACAAAGATGCTATCAAAACTAAATTCCATAATATGCCAGTACCCTATGATGAACCCTGCCAAGCCAGTGCCATCCTGGCACTATTATCGGTGTATGTTCCAGGTAAAAACTACTACCGTCAGGTACATATTACAGAATGCCGGTATAAGGACTTCAAAAAGGAATGGTTGTTAAGTGAGGATTAAAAAACCCATATATTTTATAGGCCCTACAAGACCTATAAAATGTACAAAAATTAAAATTTGTAAACAGGTGGAGACTCTAGGTAGCGCTAGCATACTGCACAGATTGAAGTTTTTTTAAAACATCGTTCCTGCCTTCCTCACGACCTTCCTCAACTAACTGGGCACGCTCTTGTTCGTTGATCTCATTGACAATACGGTTAAACCGCTGTCGCATCTGTTCCTTTAATAGCATATACTTTTGTTTTTCCCTACTAATAAGGCTGTACTCGTAGTCACTAATCGCACCATTTTCCATTGCCTTTGAGATCAGATCAACAATAGAGTTTAATTTATTTTCCGCGAGTAGCCTGATACCCTCATGCTTCTTGCTCTTAACTCCAACTCTTTTTGGAGCGTTTCGAGATCCGCTTGGTCTATCCTGGATCGTGAGTTCAATCGTGAGTTCCCCCATCGCTATAGCAAGGGGGACTCCAAGGCCCGATGCTATAGCACCAACCCCAAGCCCGGACGTGATTAGGCTCACGCCAAGCAGACTGTGGTCGCAGAAGTACCCACGTCCCGTGTATCTTAAACTTCTTCGCAAGCTTGTCCCGCTCATTGATCTCGTTTCGCAGATATTTCTCACTATCATCAATTTTTTTGAGTCTGTATATTTGACTTTCGTGGATAGTATCGTCCTCCGCAGGTGCACTCGGTAACTTTGGGTACAGCTTGGTTACGTCATTCATTTATTCTATGAGAATGCACATGGTAAGGCCGGTGAACAAAACGTTCTTCTCATGGTGATATACGTCCGTTAACATGAATTCGAGACGGTCAGTGGAGGCCTTCAAAGGAAGGTAGATTGGGGTGTCCAAACTCCAGGTCAGCATATCTCCCTAAGCCCTTAACTCTTTGATGGAAGTAAGGCCAGAATTTTAGACTTTTTCCCATCAAGCAGCCAGTCATCTTTGTCGAATTGCGGACAAATGAGTCTCAACCTATGGTAAACGTCGGTCCTATAATAGGCATCGTAGTCACCCTTCATATAATACCTTTTTGCGGGATCATAGGGTAGTCCTAGGAGCACTTGTAATTGTCGATTTATCACCACCGAGTACCCATCACTGACACGGAGTCTGCAAAGTCCATGTTTCAGTACAAAAAGCTTAATCTTGTCCTCTGCTTGGCTATTCAAATTGAACGTCAAATCCTCTATTCTGTATAAACCGTTCAGGATCTCCATCCGATTCACCCTCTAATCAGGCCCGAGTTATCGGATGGTAAACTCGTTATTGCTATACAGGTTCAACAATGCAGGTCGAATACTTATCGCTTTCAAGTCAATTCTCGTATCCTGCCCCAGATAGTCCTCAAATATCGTGGGCTTTTCGATATCAGTAATATAGAGTTGTTTCATCCTTTCTCTTAAGAAAGGATGAATATATACTCATACAACCCTAAGGCAAGGTACAAATCCAATAGGGGAGAATGGTCACTTGGTATTACAAATCTTGAGCATCAGGGTCTGTACGTGTCTATAGACTCGCACATTGAGGTGGCATTCCCCGAGTTTACCAAATATGCCATCACCATTCCTACAAATCTGCTAAATGACCCTGTTAGGGTGGGTTGGACAGGGCAGGATTTGGACTATTGGAATATCCAGGTTAATTTTGACACCCATTGTGCAACTACGGCATTAGGCATCTCTGCTAAGCATATGACAGGTTTTGTGCCCTTTGTCAACTCCATATTTAAATTTCACGTGTACTACCACATGCGTCGTATCCTATCAAGAATAAAGGTAACCATACCGTATTACGACGATTTTTCTCAGTACAAAAAACCTTATTCCACCTCCGGGTACGCACAAGTGTGTCGGGAGTATGGTGCAGATGCAAATGTCTTGTACAAATTCAAAGCAGTCATGTCGTCATTGACAAATGGTAGATGGTGGCCCCAAGTTGATGGGGACTGGGGCAAATTCATTGTACCGATAAGTCAGGGCCTAACATCGGTAGGTCTAACCAAGCTGAGCGAGAGTATTAGAGTTTACGTGGTCCTGTTACTGGGATCGCAAGCAGGAGCAAAAGCATCCCTAATCAGATCTAGTGCAGACGACTATACGGCAAGGCAAATCTTATTGCAGAAATTTGAGACCATGGACCAACGTCAGAAAAATGTGGGGCATGACATTACGGAACTCTAAAAGGTGTTGCAGTATGCGAGGACGCCGGTAAATTTTGCTGTCATGCTCGGCGTATACATGCTGCCTTCGGACATGAACTTGAGTATAGGTAAAATTGTAGGGTATATTAAAAACATTTTGATAGCATCTGTCAATGTAAATGTAGGTGTACAGGTCGATGTGAACAACAAGCCTATTGTGAGGCATACTACTAATTCCAAAGCATACTTCACCACCTATACATATCACACCTCCAAAGCATACTACACCACCTATACATACCACACTTCCTAAGCATACTATCAAATCACCTCCAGATCATACTATTCAGGTCATACCACCTACACCTCCAAAACATACCATACCACCTACTATACCTGAACACCCCCACAAAATCAACACGAGGATACCAAGGCCCCAATAATCACAATAGGGGTAGGAATCATCCTAGCCTACATCTGGCTTAAATAGGCTTATTTACTCACGTATAGCACGACAAAACCAGAGGCTGCCGCATATTCGACGATAGTTGGCGCTACTCTCAGAAAGAAGGGGACAACTGTACCAATAACCCCGGGTAATTCGCCACCTACCTTACCTGCTAGATATTTAAGGAACCTTCCGAGCCTTTCAAGTTGATTCTCCACAAAACTTTTTCCACCACCCACCGCGGCACCTCCTCCTGCACCAGCCGGGGCAGAAGCTCCTGTAACGGCAAGTACAATGGTGGAAACTAGTAGACTAATAGCAGAGACGATACTACCTATGGTCAGACCCTTCTCCTTGAAGAGTATTTTAAGCTTTTCAAGCAGGGATGTGTTATCCTCGGAGATTTTCAATATCGTATCCTTGATGTGTCTCAGCTGGCTATAAATATCACGCTTGAGTTCTTTCACCTTTTCCTATAAGGCATTTCTGTCATCCTTCATACCTTTATTTTTTTTTCAAGATTTTCTACTATTTTTTATCAGTTTCAGAAATCACACCATCTTATGCACCATCTTCCTGATCCTTGAGCTGTTCCAGCCTCTTTTCAAGCGTGACGATCTCGCTGTCATACGAAATTATCTTACTTGTTACACTTTTAATGTTACCTTGATAGGTTTGAAGTTCGAGGTTAAGTCCATTTAATTCGCGTTCAGTGAACATAGTGAATAAAGTTTCTTCCGTAAGGGTTTCCGCATCGTGTACAACCATTCTGATATTATCTATAGTTTTCATCTGAATGATCTCGCTCGGGTCCTCATTATTAACCATATCATTAACCTCTAGCGCGAGGTTCTGGAACGCTTCCATTTTGTTGGGCGTAGTGACATAGTTGGTAAAGCCCATATCTCGAACATCTTGAGCCATAAGGCCATAGTTTCTTAATGTACTTAATGCTTAATGCTTAACCCAGTCCCATACTCTTTTGTAACCCTTATATTTTTAAAAAAAAGCTGTTCCCCTTCACGTTCGAAATTACCATTGGTCACGTTTATATCTATCCGGGTTTCATCCAGAGCTCCCAGCTTCCAATTATTATCAATAAGATACCTGTAAAAATCACTTACTTTTTTTTTTAATTTAGTTTTCATCATTCTATCAAGTGCACCTCCCTGCCGTTGTTTTCCTGACGTTGAAGTCCCCGGTGTTCCAGGGAATTGCTGCGTATCTTCATGTTCATCCCCCCACCCCCCTTATCCTCCTCCTCCCCAAGATCATCTTCATGTGTAAACACTGGGTTCATCGGCATCTCTTTATTTAGAAGATTTCCCTTATTTAATAAAATGAGTAACGTATTCGGCACTACCCTAGGCCCATATGCAGAGACGAAACAGCTTTTGGGTATCAAAGGCAGGAAGCAAAGGATTCAGATATCTCACATACCCTTAATCATCAACCAGAACGAAGACCTCTATGTTGATATTCCCAGCATGGGGCAGAATGATGTGATCTTTCCAGACAGTCTCAAGCTCTTATTCTACTCAACGTTAACAGGGACCAACACAAAGCGTACCATTGCCAGCAATATAGGCAAAAGCCTGGTGAAGAATTTACGTATCACGTTGAATGGCATGACTTGTGGTTGCCGAAATTTGATAGGGACAGCAACCTTATCTTGGATGGTACAAATCCTAATGACGGTACCATCCGGGTTCTGCAAATCAAAGCTAGCGACCACGTTGGTACGGGTAAGGAGAAGGTGATTGTTGCCGCGTATGGCAACACCTTTTGCATACCACTAGGCAAGATGTTTGAACTGGCCCGATATTTACCCTTGTATCCGGCGGGTTTATATGACAGGTTGCAATTTGCTATACATTTCGCAGCTTATGGCGATGTCATCAAAGATGCAGGGATGGCAGCCTCGCGTAGCATGGTGGCCAACAACGTACAAGATTACCAATATCAAGCTCGAGTTTGACAAGATTAACCATGAAGGCCTCGCTAGCGCTATGATGTCAAGGTATGCAAGATTGGGCCTACCCTACGAACGAATCCTAAGAAGCAAAGTAGTCATGATGAGGAAGCAGGATACCAGTTACAGCCTCCAGATTGACACCTCGCGAAGAGTTTGAGGGGTGTGTCGCTGCTCTTTGTGGATCCCGGGAAAGTGAAGCGTGAAATGATGTGTTTGACAACCCCAAGATGGAGAGTATTAGCATTACCATTGAAGGGGAGCCCAATGAACTATACTCCCATGCCATGCTTCCCAAAGATGATTTGGAACAGATTGTCAACATTTTTGGCGCCCACGATAGTAACGTCACGATTGGCCAATTCTTCAACGAGAGATACGCCCTATTTGTAGACTTCTGGGCCTCTCCCGACGATATCCTACAAGGTAACGGAAGGCCCCTGCAAAGGCTTAGTGATGGCATCACGTTGCATATGACAAAAAAGGCCGATGGAACTGGGGAATTTGCATGCTATATATACTTGCTTCAGGACGCCCAATTAAACATACTGGGCGGGCGCTTCCATAACGTTGTTTTGTGCGCGGACGAAACACAAGAAAGCAGACGCAACTATGCGAACACACGGGGGGCGGTAGAATAAAATACGGTACATCGGTCGGTCTAGTACAGTGTGATGATGACGTTTCATAGCTTAAATACGAACAGAAAAAATACAAAGATACAAAAAGATAAACACAACATAAATAAATACAAATATAGCCTGTGTCGATAGACATACTATTACACGTACAAAATAAAACATGAAACACTAACTATTGCGTCGTTTACTGCGCTTGCTTTCTTTATGCTGCTTGAAGAAACTCTTTACGGTAAGATTTCAAACAAGAACTACGATATTTGCGACTCTCATTTTTACCACACGCTTGTCCTATTCATACGGAGATTAGAGGCAATGTGAAAAGTGCGCGAAAAAACTATAAAAACCCAATTAAAATTAATGTGACGTGACGGGTCTCAATCTCCGAGACGGATCTTCATCGTTTATGTTCAAAACACTCCCCACCAGTGAGTACTCGTCTACGAACGATTGTCCATCTAGTAACGCTTTATTTGATATAATTGATTATCTTGCTTACGTCGGACTCGTTAAAGATGTACGTCGTTTATGTACGTCGTGTATGTACGTCATTCCGGTTTCTTCATCATCGCTTTTCAATATCGTTTGCCCAAGATTTATCATCAAATTTTACAACGTCGTTGTTGTTTCTTCACGAATTATGCACACCTATAAAGAACACAATTCACCGTCGTATGCAAAGCATAGTTCAAGTGACATTTTCATTTAGCACTGCGTTCCAGTAACGCAAGTGATCGGATGGGACAAATGTAATTTCCATCAGCAGTTTTCACTTTTGCAACCCTGTTGATACCATCGTTGCTAGGAAAGATTTTCGCAATGCGTCCCAGCGGCCAATGATTTTTCAAGACGTTCTGGTCTCCAACTATCACGAGATCTCCTTCCTTAATTTGGTCGTCGTTTGTATTCCATTTAGCACGTGTTGTCAAAGAAGGCAGGTGTTCATTTCCCCATCTATTCCAACACATATTTGAAGCAGCCTGTACGGCTCTCCATCTTTTACGATCGTCGAGGTCTGTAAATACAGAATCTACAGGTGTATTTTGCGACGCTCTCCCAATGAGAAAATGATTTGGCGTTAGTGCTTGGTAGTCATCTGCGTCACTGCTGATAGAAGTCAACGGTCGGCTATTGATGGTTGCTTCTACTTCAGTCAAGAATGTACGTAACTCTTCTTCCGTGAAAACGCGATCACGAACTATCGCTTTCAACGCTCGTTTAGTGATTTTTACCATAGATTCCATCGCTCCATTCATCCATGGTGAAAATGGTGGGTTGAACTTCCATTCGATACTATTCTTTGTTAACTCTTTTCGAAGTTTTGTCTCATTCAGATTCGTTACCAGCTCTCTTAGTTCACGATCTGCGCCGACGAAGTCGGTTCCGTTGTCGCTGGTGATTGTTTTGGGGTTTCCTCTTCTTGAGATAAAACGTCGAAGTGCAAGAATAAAACTATCTGTCGATAAATCTCCAGCTAGCTCAATATGAACGGCACGTGACGTCATGCAGGTAAACAATGCTCCATACCTTTTCACGGTTCCAGATGAAGCTCTTGTCCTCTTACTTCTCTTGACAATCATCGGATCAAAGTAATCTACTCCTGATCGATTAAATGGTGGTTCACCTACAGCTAGACGATCGATTGGTAGATCTGCCATAAGCGGTGACATTGGTTTTACTTTCTTTGATTTGCAGTATGTACATGCGTTTATCAAATTCTTCACAAAGGATTTTCCAGTCGGAATCCAAATATTTTGTCTTGATAGTGCTAGTGTGGCGTTTTGTCCAACATGGAAGTTTGTATGATGAATGTGTTGAATTATGAGTCGTGCAATGTGGTGTTTCGGCGAGATTATCACTTGGTGCTTCGACTCAAATGGTATATCGATTAAACCAATTCTTCCTCCAACACGAATCAAATTGTTTTGCA
Source organism: Hydractinia symbiolongicarpus (assembly GCF_029227915.1). Taxonomy (NCBI): domain Eukaryota; kingdom Metazoa; phylum Cnidaria; class Hydrozoa; order Anthoathecata; family Hydractiniidae; genus Hydractinia; species Hydractinia symbiolongicarpus. The sequence goes on from NC_079877.1 coordinate 29,102,400, forward strand.
TCATTGGTCTCAAAGCTACAAGTGGTGATCTTTTTGGTAGTTCCTTGTGTGATTGTAGGTTTTCGAATTCTGATGGGTAGGATTCTTGTTGTGAGATGCTATACAACTGTAACTTTGTTGCTTCAATTTCATCAACGGTCAGGTAATCAAATTTTTCACGTTCAGATCCTCTCCGCTTTAATAACAACCAATTTCGTTTTAATTTGATAATCCACGCAATGTGGCGACAGAGTTTTTGCCAATCGGAATAACTTTCCCATTTGATAAAAGATGTTTTCTCTGGTATTGCATTACTGGTTGACTGAAAGTTGGTAATATCTGCGTCTTCTTCACTTTGAATGACATTTTGGTTTTGATCTGGCCAATTGCATTCTTCTTCGATTAAAAATGATGGACCGGCTAACCATCTGGAATTCTCGGTCGATGATAGTGGTACATATCTTGTAGCATTGTCTGCTGGGTTCAGTGTTTCTGGCACAAAACGCCACGAATTAACGTCAGTCGTAGTACGAATTTCGTTGATGCGATTCATAACGAATACTGCAAATTTTCGGTTTTCATTCGAGATATATTTTAAAACTATTTGTGAATCTGTCCAAAATTTGGTACTGAGGTCCATGGAAAGACTACTCACTATTGATTCTCTCATTCTTGTAGCCAAGACAGCAGCTTGTAATTCTAATTTTGGTATTGTGAGAGATTTCGAATTCAACGGGGCGACTCTGGATTTTCCCATCACGAATGTTACACTAACGGTATGCGTATCTTGAATACGTAGATATGCGACAGCACCATATGCATTGATTGAAGCGTCGGAAAAAATATGTAGTTGAATCAACTGATTATCGGATTGTAGTTTGAGCCATCGAGGAATGCTGATCGATGTTAGTTTCTCCAGTTCACTTCTCCAGCTCAACCACCTTGTTTTTAATTCGGTTGGTATTTCTCCATCCCAGTCTATTTTGGATTTCCACAAAGATTGGATGATAAGTTTTTCTTCTAAAATGAATGGTGTTAAGATGTGGGTCAAATATTGAACTTGTTAAACTTAATATACCTCTTTTAGTTTCAGGTGATGGCTTGTTGACAACTTTGAATGTGAAATAGTCAGTATTCGGATTCCATAACATACCAAGTACTCTTTCAGTCGGTAATTTGTTTAGATCTAGATTGACGTTGATTACGGTTTCGGTACTTGGAAAACACTTAAGAATTCCACAAGAATTTGAAAGCCATTTTGTTAAACGAAAGCCACAACTTTTCAATGCTTCTGTTACGGTTTTTGCAATCGATACGGCTTCGTCTACCGTTTGCATGGAGTCCAGATACTACTACTAAAACTTTTTCGCGATAGCGTCTACGATTTCGCGATCGTGATCGATACTAGTTTGTCGAAGAGCGTAATTTGCGCAACAAGGTGAGTCTACTTTACCAAATAAATGTACTTGCATGGCAAAGTCATCAATTTTGTCCCTGGTGTTTTCTCGCCAAACGAAACGAAGAGCGTCTTGTTCTATCCTTGATACTTTGTATCCTAAATGCAGCAGGGTGTGGTGACGTTTTCCACATTTATCTTCCCGATACCTCTTCTTAGATTTGAATTCTTTTATTTTGTGAGAAGGTGAAGACAATTGAAGCAAAGTCCCTTTTCTAAAACAAACTTCCTACGATGTGCCACCGGTTTTTATTCGAATTCTCTGCACTTAAAAACAAAATGATTTTCTGAACAAATCCAACACTGCGTACTGCATTCACTACCTGCACCTGTTGCAAATGTTCTCACTCTTTTCTTGTCCCTCTTCTTCTTCATCCCTTCTTTTTCCGAGACGGATCTTCATCGTTTATGTTCAAAACAAACGTGGACTATTGAATAAAAAGATATGGCAACGATAGCCGTTATCGTGGACGAGGCTGCAATAAACGCCCTATAAATTATCTATTTAGCAAGCTCTCGGGGCACGGCGAAGCAGAACGAAGACGTCATGATCAAGCCGTTGAAAAGCTTAACCCAGGCAGAGTGGACCAGAAAGAGGCAAAATAAGCTCGATTGGTTCGCCAGGCAGAGGGAATTGCAACTAAAGGCTGGTAAAAGCCTGAGAGAATTGGATGATAGTATGTATCAGTATTACATTGCTTCAGACAAAAAGGTTCCCCAGTTGAAAGATTTTTACACACCCTCGTAGCAGCAACAAGATGGTGAGCTAACGTTCATCTTTGGCTCCCTGTCCCTACTGGGCTTCGTGGCTTACAAATACTCGTAGGAACGTTTTTCTGACATATAATAAATATGTCAGGAAAAGCATCACATATCGTTACAGATGAGGAGGCGGAAAAATTAGGCAATATCTACTACACATGTCTGGACCGGGCGAGAGGCCATAAAATTGCTCGCGAAAAAGAGCGGTCTCTCCAAAAGGCTAGTCACTCATTGGCTATCCAGGAAGCTCTTGTGGTTGAGAACCATCAAGGGGCCGAAACGTAAAGACTACCCCCATTTTACCGTTACAAGACCCAACAAAATGCATCAGTTTGATCTATTGTACAGGCCCCATGATCGGTTGTATGGTAGCACCTACAAGTATATTCTCACAGGTATTGATGTAGCCTCGAGATATAAGGTAGCAAGACCTCTACGAACCAAAAAAGCCAGCGAGGTTGCGGGTATGATCCAAGATATCTAGACGGCAGGATCTTTAGACTACGCCAAAACCTTTCAATGCGATAACGGCTCCGAATTCAAATCGGGCGTAACGAAGCTGCTGGAAGGCAAAGGTGTGGAGATTAAACGGGCTACCACCAAATACCACCATACGTTTGCAGCCTTTGTAGAGTCTTACAACAAGGTCCTCGCAGGGATGCGCAGGAATTGGCTTCCGACAAGACTAGCAGCACCATTTGGGTCAAGCACTTGTATACCATCGTCAAAAGCCTCAACAATGCCAAGACTGCAATGATAAACATGAAGCCCAATAAGGCTATTAAGCTGGATGAGATACCAGTCGCGAAAAGCGAAGAATATCCCGAAGAGAAGCCCTTACCTGAGGATGGGTTGTACTTATACCTCATGCAGCCCGGAGAGGAGCATGGGGACTCGAAAAGACGAGCCATTGATGCTTTCTATTTGAAGGATGGTCCTGAAAGGAGCTTTGTTTCGGAAGAACTCATGCTGATCCCGAAGGATGTTCAGGAGCCTCCGGAACATGTGAAGGATTGGTAGACACCCTCAATTTTACCTATAATTTTTACTACCCATAAGAGTAGTAAAAACTATCGTCTGCCTAGTCTTCTAATGCCGGACGAGGCCGAAAACTCCAATAACGGTAGAAATCAACTGATGATCTCATTATTCAGTTAGTTTTTTAAAAAGAACAAAGCACAAATTGCCAATATCAACACTTATATATTGGTAGATAACCAGAGCAAATTACAACAACATGTTCGCTCGAACAAACTCAAACTAAACCAACTTGATTGTTCAATGTAAGATGGGGAAAGCGAGAGGGAATAACACACTGATTTTCACACACTATTGTGGAGGTATCAACGACTTTTGTGCCACCCTTGTTTGATCGCATATTCGTCGAACAAGATCGCTGCCGTCATATAGCCAGCAAGCTTTAGGCCGTCCTCCAAGTCCATCTTAGCGCCGGGCCTAGAAAGCAAAAAAGGCTTTGGGGGTTTTGGGGGACCATAGCGATCAGGATAGTGTACGAGACCAACCTGACCGATTCCCAGAGGGAGTCAATGACCATCGTCTCCTTCGGACCCATATTGCTATCATCCATATGTTTGCTTGTTGCCAGTTATTAAGTGTCATTTTTTGAGAAAATTCATAGCATCTTAAAAATATCGATATTTGGCTGAGTTTTGCCCTGCTGAGGCTCTTATGCAGGGATTTGGGATTCATTCCCACCCCGGCCAAATTTATACCAGACGCCTACTCCTATAGCAAGGAGTCCCGACCCCATAAAGGTATACATCCATTGACTTGCTAGAACCTGACGCAGGTTCTTGATCATCTGGCAAAGGTTCTTTGCCCACTTCTTCTGCAAGTTAGCCTTGTTCTTCCTGTTCCATTCAGCAAGTCTCTTGCCTGCAGCGACACGATCCTCCTTCTTCATCCTGGTTATGACCCTCTCCTCTTGTTTCTCCTCTTCACTCATTTATCTTATAGCACAGTCTCCGCCTGCTCCACCTCCTCCTGTTTCTTTTTACCCATGTTCCTCGCAGTACCGGCTAATCACGTGAGTAGTCAACGCTTTTGCAGTCTTTTTTCCCTTTTCGTGGAGTTCTCGCTGTACGTAGTCGGTATGGAGCTTATCGATGGCCCCATCAGTGGTCTTGTCGACAAAGCCCTCTGTACACTTCTTTGGTAAAAGGTCTCCCTTGCCCTTACGTAGGGCCTCTTTCAAGGCCTGGCGTTTATCGATAGGCTTTTCAATATTTTCATTTTGTGCGGAGGCATCGTCGAATTCTCTTGCAATATCAGACATTTTTATCAGTAGTCGTTTATAACGAAAAAGAACATAAGTGATCAGGACATACGGTAGGACTATAGCGATATACAAACATGCCTCCATTCTATTCCCCTGTAGACGCTAGGCGGTAATGGCCACGTGCAAGCGTCGTAATTTGATTGCGTTGCACGATCCGTTTGTCATCTGCCCTGTTGAGTACTAGCTTGTTCACCTCTTACGTGTATACCTTATGGCCCTTGTTTTGGATCAATACCTGGCTCTTGTAGACGTCAATACCCTCTTCTAGACACCACCTATAGTCGTCAAAGGTGATGGATTTCGTGGTTACGCATCGCTTCACGCCCTTTGCTTTGCAATCACCGCCTTCTTTGGTAAGGCTCTTGTATGCATATAGCTTGGCCCTCAGGGTGATGAACTCGGTCATGATTTTACCAACTAATTCATCCATCATGAGACCCACCACCTTCTTGTTCTTCCCTATAGGGAGAGGCCTATTATCTTCCGGGTTATAGGCACTCCTGTCGAAGCGTGATTCAACGTCCTTTCTGATATCCCTATAAAAGTCCTCCGTTTGTATATGGTAAGCGAGGCTGTCCGTGTCCATGTAGCAGAGCTGCAGCTTGCTACTATATTTTTGCTGCATGAAATCGTAATGAAACTCGTACATGACTAGCTTTGACATGTTCAGGATGGCCTGGCCTATATACACCGGCTTATTTATCTTGACCTCTGTTTTGCCCATCTCTACACCTACTAGGTGCTTGCTCAATCGGCTTCCACCCTTGAAATTTTGTTTCATCACGAGTTTCGTATACTTGTCCTCTTGGTAACCAGTTAAATGTTGCGATGATTTCTAATATTCTCCATCGTCTTACAAAACACTGAGAGGTTCATCAGCTTGCAGAATCCTTTTCGAACTCGTTTTTGGCAGCCGTTCTCAGCCTAGTGTTGTGATCGATGTACCCCTTCAGCCATGCCTTCTGCTGACTCCTCATCCGGGTTATACAGGTGCCCCATGTACCTATTATTTGCCTTGGCATATCGGTGTACAGCTTGTGTTATACCTCCTCTTATACCTTTTTCGAACATCAATAGCATGTCGGGGTCTGTGAGGAGCTCTAGCCTGATTCCGGTATATTTCAGTGCTGCCTTCCATGCCAGGTCGGGTGCGCTGTAGAAGTGTGCAGGATCAAGCTTATAATTCGTCAGGCACACGTCTCGGAACGTTTCAAACACGTCGGCTAATAGCAGGACGTCTATGGTCAGGTAAATGTCATGCTAGTCACCCATGGTGACGTTATCGCCCTCTGGGGTAATGCAATTCCATACCTTTTTAGCATATTCATGGTCCCTGTCGCTGATACCCTTCATATTCAGCTTGCTGTAGAACGCCTCCTTTGGAGGTAGCTCCAACTCCTCAAATCACTGCCATCCATTCATGTATTCATATGGATACACACCTTTTCGAAGCATCAGCCTGAAGGTATCATCTTTTGTCGATGAACTTTGCCATGGATGGTACGTTTGCCTTTGCCTGGTCACGATTAAGCTGCTTCGTGGTATTTGAGTCGCAATTTTTACACCAAAACCTTGCCATGTATACCTCGTAAATCTAGACAGGTATCTGCCCAATGCTAGCACTTCATACCTGCAGCGTTTCTACCAATGAGGTTGCTTGCTAATTTGTCTAGGCTTGATGCCATAAATCGAAAGGAATCTATGAACCTGATTTGATCTTCTTATACGTCTCACCATCACCACATCCCATGCTTGCAAGTGGTACCTTGATTTTCACGTTGAAACTGATGTACTTTTCGGCGTTCTCATCGATGCAGCCAATGTCCTGAGTGTCGTACTTCTCACCCAGTTCCTGTATGAAGAGATGGACGTCTTACCCGCTTAGGTTGTGGAATATTTCAGGTATGTGACTTTGTATCTTGTATTTGAGGCTACAGCTGTTATGGGTAGCGCCCCTATTTAACCCCATATAGTGGCAATGGTCCCGAACTTTGCAGTTATTCGCACAGTCATCAAATGGCTTTAGGCAGATCTTGCATTCTATGGCCTCGTTGTACTCCTTTTCCAGGACCTCTGTTAGAGACAGCATGTCCTGCTACGGGTATGTATTGTATAGTCTTTTGACCTCATCCTCCAGGTGGTCTACAAATCGCTTGACGCAGTCCTCACCCCTGTATACTGTTAGTGGATCTTGTACATCTCCGTAGGCAAAGGTGCTATACGTGCACCAGCCGGATGGTACGTGCTTGCTTAGCTTTTTATTCTTTTTGCCTCTCGAATCTTCTACCGGTGAGCCTCTTGCTAGTCTCAATTTGTGGAAGTCTACGTCGAGATATAGTATTCGGCTAATCGAAAAGCCACTTTTAGGTAGTGCTGGATTTTCCACACCTGTTTTGATTTGGGCAAACAACATATCTAGCACATCGTCTACGTCACTACCCTGGAATACTGAGCCATATTACTATGGAAGACCTTCTTCACCTCAATATACTCCTCGTCGTTGGCATCCTCCGAGTTCGTCTTCTTTTTCCACATAATCCATAGTGACAGCTCTATCTTTGCCAACCCCATATCTTCTACCTGCCTCTAAACCAAGGTTTTCACGTTTGGTCGTACCATCCTTATATACCCGTCAACGTCGGCCCCTCCTATACCGGGAATGCGAAAACTTCGGTAGAGCATTTTTATGTTCCTGGTGTGTAAAATCTTGCCCCGGTTGATTGTAGGAATTTTGGATGACTTCAATATAGTCTTCCTCGGCCTTTTTTTCTACCTCATCATGAAGTGTAGGCCTTGTGTTGGCTGCCCCGTTATAGAGATTCATCACCGTACGTTTGATGGTCGCATATGTTCTCTTGATCCCCTCCTTTATAGGTTTGGAGACAGCTTCCACAAGCCAATTATAAAATCCCTGCATCTTATCCCTTACAACAGAACGATTTTTTAACAGTTCATGTTTCTCAAAAATGTCCATCCCAGATGGTGGCAATACCCAGTTATGCCATTCCCCGATTTTACCTCCTATAGTTGGACGGAAATCAATTCAGCCTTACGTAGCTTATAATAACCGGTTAAGCCACGGGTTTTCGCAATATCGCGTAATTGTTTCACGGTGTATGTATTCATTTCTTCATTTTATAGAATTTCCTTCCCAGAGGATTTCATTCTGCTCGACTAACAAAGTTATTTCCCTCTTGACTGCACATGCGCTGATTTTTAGGGAATTCCGCCTGTGCTAGAATTTTACTTGTATTTGTATGATTTTCTGACGTCATCACTCATTAGGGACTTCCTACTCAGCACAGCATGATAGGGACTTACCCCTTGAATTCCACTGCATGGTACTGGATTTGTTGTGACGTCACTGCGTGCGCGTGCGCGACTGTGCTACAAGAAACATTTCCCTATCTCTGGCCTTCACAAATCAGTTTTTCGAAGTAAAACACAGGTGTTACAAAAGATTCAATAAACAATTTTAACATGCCAAACCTTGCTAGTGACAAGTCGATACTCAATATCTTATCGTGGGCCATTGTTATGAAACACAATCTTAGATGAAAATATCTTATCGTGGGCCATTGTTGTGAAACACAATCTTAGGTGAAGGTAAAAAATCTATTTGATTGTTGACGCACTTTAAGAAAACCACAAAACATTTCTTGTTATTCACGATATTTTTAGTATCACATTTTTGTAATTTTTTACAACTCTGGAGGTATTGTAAATATTATTTTTCTTTACGTTAATTTTAACCTGCTCTCTTTAACCTATCTCAACTATTCGGGGCTTGATGATAAGACAAAATATGTCTTCTACTTGCTCCAGGCATTATTTGATTGTAAAAACGAACATTTGAAAAAAAACAACTTATTTTGACGAAATAACATATTTTGGCAGAAAAATGTAATCTGCCGTGTCCTACGTACTACGAAATTTCTAAAACGCTCTTTTTCCACATTTTTTTAAGTTGTTTTTTCAGTACGCACACTATCTGATTCTAAACTTCGCACAAAATTTTTCACGAGCGCAGTCTGTAAATAGAGCGTACTTTAGAACAAAATAAGCTCCATATGCACTACAAATTTTTTATAACGACTGAAAATTCTTCTATATTCTTATATCTCCTTTAACTTTAAAAATGCTTTTACTAAAATCGCTCTACAGATACCAGTGGTAACACACCGTTGCGACCGCTAGACAAGTTTTTATTTGTTGAGCACATAGTTGGACCTGTTCTACTGTGTTACTTTCGCCGATACAAACTAGCCACCAAAGTCGAGAACTTGTCCCTACGTAGCGACTGATGGAGATAGTCATCTCAAACATACATGTTCGAGTAAGTAAAAATGATCTCCCTCATCCAAAGAGTACCGTTATTTTTTTACACGAAAAAACAATAGAGAAAATGGGACCGAAGCTGCGCACCACAGTTCAACTCCATACAAAAACGTGAATAATATAGGGGAAAATATCGCGCCCTAACCGACTGATACCGAACCGCTCTAAGGCGATCATTAACAAAGTATTCGAAGTACATTGGTCTTCTTGTATTTTTTTCGAATAATAAAAGATTTTGCAAAGATTTGAGGCATTTTATTTTTAACTTCAGACTGACATTTCCTTCGTACGCTACTTTCTCACTGTCCAACAAGAAATCACAATATAACAACTTTCAAAAGAGCCTAAGTAACCTCTGGAATAAGGAAGGACACTTTTTGAATGTAACATTTGATTGTTGATAAATTATATACACAATTTGTCGATAAACAATTTGTTCCTTGGATGAGTCGAGAAGGTTAAACGCTTTAAACGAAAACTTAATTAATTTATATACACACTTAAAGAAGCCATTTGTGTAAAGTAAAAAGATGTTACTTATGCTATTAGGAAGGGTGAAAGCCAGTAGAGAAATAGTGTTAATAAAAAATAAAATCATGGCTCATCACCAAGCCAATTTCTCCTATAACGTTCCTGTTCCAGTTCTTTTGCTCGCTCCTTATCGATATCTTTCTTCTCCTCGGCGACTGAGCTCTTTTCAGGCGTTTTTTCGTTGTCTTTCCTCCGTTTTTCTTGATCTTGATCAACTTTTTTTTCGCGCGTTTTATCAGCATCCTTTTCATGCTCACTACGTGAAGTGCGCCCGCCGTCACCGCTTCTTCGATCAGTCTTTCTACGATTATCGCTATAAGTACGATCGTTGTGGCGGTCTCGATCATATTTATCGTACCGATCATACTTATCGTATTTTTCTCGATTAGATCGAGAATAACGATCGTCTCGATTTCGATCACGACTTGGTTTACTTTTATCGGGTTTTTTTCTGTCCTTGTCGTTCTCTTTTCCACTTCTATCATCTGAAGAAAAAAAAAGTTAATTTATACTATAAACGTTCGGAACCCTGGATGCAAACAAAATTTTGAATTGGCGTTGTCTTAATTAAACGAACAACAATGTCATTATTTACTCTAAGTTAAATATAGTAAACGCAAAATCAGAATTATGTACTGCACCGAATCTAAGGAGAAGTTGTATTGTAAAATTCTACAGTCATACAATACAAATCCTTAGAAGAATGTATTTGTTGATTTAACATACAAAAAACCTTGCTAAAAAAATTGAATAACCAATTCATTTTTAGAAATACTAAGGACTTTCCTCAGAATGGAATATTATATTCTCTTGATTGGCGAAATTTTGTTAAGAACGATGAAGTCGTGTCACAGGTCAGAACTTAATGATTGCGAGCAAAAGTAATCACGCTTAATTCACTTTCTGTTAATTTGTGCTGACATTACACTTACCCTTGTCTTTGGTGTCAATATTTCTACTAGCGGACGGTGGTCGATAGATCTTCATCTCTGGTCTTGGCTATAAGAAAGACAAAAGCAACGAGTACAAAGTGAGTATAACAAACTGAAATTCGCCGTTCGTTCTACTGCCAGAATTAATTTTTCAATCAATTTTTATCACTTTTTTAGATTTCCTCTTAAAAGTAATAATAATAATAATATTGATCATTAATATCCAAAGCAGTAGAAATTACCTTTTTATTTTTTGTAGGACTCGCACGATCATTTACAGCTGTTTCTTCCGACTTTTTGTCCTTAACTGATTCATTACTTGCAGCCGAACTCAGATCTTCTGTGGTAGATTTTGCTTTTTCTTCCTCACCCATGGTCTTCACCTGCTTTTCATTATCTAAAATGATTTAATCTCCCCTTTAAAGCAAAAACACATACAACCCTGAAAATATTTTAAAAAAACGGCGAAAATTCAAAGATAGTAACCAAAACCGAAAAAAAAAAACGTTTCTATTTAAGCACTGAACATGTACCCTGAATTTTGTCAATGTTCAGTGCGGTGTTAGGACTTAGGGTCTTTGGTTTGTAGATCTTTTAAATCTTAAATAACGCTTCTTTTTGCTGACGTCATATCCTGTTTCCCTATTTATCAGACCTTCATTGTTTTATAAACTAGCGCATTTGCAACGTTGTTTGCCTAGTCTACACACCTGTTAAATAAGAGCTTTTGCAACCTTGATAGTGAGAGTAACTATCATACTTGAAGTGAGAATAACTTATCATAGTTGGACTGAGAGTAACTTAACATAGTTGAAGTAAGAGTAAGTTATCATAGTTGGAGTGAGAGTAACTTATTATAGTTGGAGTAAGAGTAAGTTATCTTAGTTCGAAGTGAGAGTAGCTTATCATATTTGAAGTGAGAGTAGCTTATCATATGTGAAGTGAGAGTAACTTATCTTAGTTTGAAGTGAGAGTAGCTTATCATATTTGAAGTGAGAGTAACTTATCTTAGTTCGAAGTGAGAGTAGCTTATCATATTTGAAGTGAGAGTAGCTTATCATATTTGAAGTGAGAGTAGCTTATCATATTTGAAGTGAGAGTAGCTTATCATATTTGAAGTGAGAGTAGCTTATCATATTTGAAGTGAGATTAGCTTATCATATTTGAAGTGAGAGTAGCTTATCATATTTGAAGTGAGAGTAACTTATCATATTTGAAGTGAGAGTAATTTATCACAGTTAAGTGAGAGTAATTTATCATAGTTGAGATGAGAGTAAATTATCATAGTTGAGATGAGAGTAACTTATCATAGTTGGAGTGAGAGTAACTTATCATAGTTGAAGTGAGAATAACTTATCATAGTTGGACTGAGAGTAACTTAACATAGTTGAAGTAAGAGTAAGTTATCATAGTTGGAGTGAGAGTAACTTATTATAGTTGGAGTAAGAGTAAGTTATCTTAGTTCGAAGTGAGAGTAGCTTATCATATTTGAAGTGAGAGTAGCTTATCATATGTGAAGTGAGAGTAACTTATCTTAGTTTGAAGTGAGAGTAGCTTATCATATTTGAAGTGAGAGTAACTTATCTTAGTTCGAAGTGAGAGTAGCTTATCATATTTGAAGTGAGAGTAGCTTATCATATTTGAAGTGAGAGTAGCTTATCATATTTGAAGTGAGAGTAGCTTATCATATTTGAAGTGAGAGTAGCTTATCATATTTGAAGTGAGATTAGCTTATCATATTTGAAGTGAGAGTAGCTTATCATATTTGAAGTGAGAGTAACTTATCATATTTGAAGTGAGAGTAATTTATCACAGTTAAGTGAGAGTAATTTATCATAGTTGAGATGAGAGTAAATTATCATAGTTGAGATGAGAGTAACTTATCATAGTTGGAGTGAGAGTAACTTATCATAGTTGGAGTGAGAGTAACTTATCATAGTTGGAGTGAGAGTAACTTATCATAGTTGGAGTGAGAGTAACTTATCATAGTTGGAGTGAGAGTAACTTATCATAGTTGGAGTGAGAGTAACTTATCATAGTTGAAGTGAGAATAACTTATCATAGTTGGACTGAGAGTAACTTAACATAGTTGAAGTAAGAGTAAGTTATCATAGTTGGAGTGAGAGTAACTTATTATAGTTGGAGTAAGAGTAAGTTATCTTAGTTCGAAGTGAGAGTAGCTTATCATATTTGAAGTGAGAGTAGCTTATCATATGTGAAGTGAGAGTAACTTATCTTAGTTTGAAGTGAGAGTAGCTTATCATATTTGAAGTGAGAGTAACTTATCTTAGTTCGAAGTGAGAGTAGCTTATCATATTTGAAGTGAGAGTAGCTTATCATATTTGAAGTGAGAGTAGCTTATCATATTTGAAGTGAGAGTAGCTTATCATATTTGAAGTGAGAGTAGCTTATCATATTTGAAGTGAGATTAGCTTATCATATTTGAAGTGAGAGTAGCTTATCATATTTGAAGTGAGAGTAACTTATCATATTTGAAGTGAGAGTAATTTATCACAGTTAAGTGAGAGTAATTTATCATAGTTGAGATGAGAGTAAATTATCATAGTTGAGATGAGAGTAACTTATCATAGTTGGAGTGAGAGTAACTTATCATAGTTGGAGTGAGAGTAACTTATCATAGTTGGAGTGAGAGTAACTTATCATAGTTGGAGTTAGGGAAACTTATCATAGTTGGAGTTAGGGTAACTTATCACACTTATAGTGAGAGTAACTTATCATAGTTGAAGTGAGAATAACTTGTCATATTTTGAGTGAGAATAACTAATCAGAGTCGAAGTGTGAGTAACTTATTATTCTCCGACTTAGGGCAGCTTACCTTGTTTATATTTATCATCGCTTGATTTTTTCTCGTTTTCTCTCGCTTTCTGGGTCTTTTCTCGTGGCTTTGTAAATTCGTAATCTTCGTTATCTTTTCGTTCCTTCGTTTTTTCGCGAGGTCGCTTATACTTTTCGTCGTAATATCGATCATCGTGATACTTATCTTTTCCCCTAGATCTTTCCTTCGAGCTATATCGTTCCTTTTCTCTTGGCGTTCGATCTTTTTCTTGATCTTTATAGGTTTCCCGTTCTGTGTCGGGTGCCTTTGAAAACTTGTCTTTATCATTGCGAGGTTTGTCAGAATACTTTTCAGTGCCCTTTTTCTCCTTGTTTTTGCTGTCTGGTTCACGCTCTTTACGATATTCACCACTGCTCGTGGCATCCTGCGTAAAAATACTGACGTATTGGGAACATGTAGACAGGTTATGAAAAAAAATGGGATCTTTAATCGAAGAATCAGAAATATTCTCTGTAGAGGTAATTAAACTCACAGATATTGAAGTAGTCATTCGGTAAAAACTGTTACGCAATTGGGTTTAGACAAAAAAAATTACAAGTAGTAGTAATCTATATTATTGTAAAACCTTTAACGTCAAACGCAACAACATACTTCCTGAAGGTTTAAAAAGACATCACAGGTACTTTTTAAATTAGTTTCTAAAAGGGACAGCTAATATTTGTGAATAAAATTTCGATTACACATTTACACTAACGCCAACATTACCTTTTTACTATCTTTCTTTTCATTCGCCTTTCTTGTTTCACGATATGACTTCTCTGGTGACTTCCTACACACAAGACAAATACATAAAGACAAATACATAAGACAAATACATAAAGACAAATAACACGATGCAAGAAAAAGTCGAATGAAGTATAATTCGCGCTGAAGATTTACCTTTCTGTTTTGTCCGCCTTTTTTTCTTCTTGTTTTAGCTTTCTTTCCCGCTCCTTCTCCTTTTCACGTTCTCTTCGCTGTGTAACGAAAATATAAAAGTCTACACACAATCTGCTATTGTGCATCAATACAATACTACCAAGGTGAGTTTTAAGGACTGGTCATTTTTAAGGTGATTTTAATATTTTCTCAAAAAATTAGGATTACAGGAAATGCTGTCTTTGTAAATCACCAAATTTAAATCAACAAATTTTAAGAAAAAGTTTTAAATAATAAAATTTAAGAAGATTCACAGAGAAAGTTTCAAGTTAATACTACTTTTGTAAAAGATTGGAACAGTTTTAAAGTGATTAGAGCATATTTAAGGTATTGCAATCCTGAATATATATACGTTTTCCCTAGATTGTTGTGAAATGACTGAAATATGTCAATTAAGATTATGATATGAAAAGTTCTAGAAAGACCTAAGAGGAATTCGTAATGTGAAGAAGTTTTTGCATAAAATATCAGACTAACACAAGAATGTTCTTTAACAAGTTATTACCAGTTATAAATCGGCACACCTATTCAATTCATGTATTAAACATTTCAGTATTTCAATAATCGAGCAGCAATCAATCAAATGGAACAAACCTTCTCTCTTTCTCTTTCGATCTTCATCTTTCTTTCCTTTTCTTTCTAAAGAAGAAGTGCTTTTTATTCATGATGTATACACTTTAAAAGCGTACTGGTTTTTCACCTATTGTGTTTTACTATAACTGCATGCAAAACAGTTTCCTCTTCACTTACATATAATGCTGATAACGCTTAAAGTACTTCCACTGCTAAAAACAACCACTTATCTTCAGTTTCCTGACCTTTTCCAGAAGTAAATGGTTTCAATAACGTGAGGACTTAAAACCGAACGTAAATAAAGAACAAATTTAAAAAAAATAAATACAGAGACTGGAGTAAGGAGTTCCTAGGAAGAGTGGTCACCCTGATTAAAGGTGTACTAGCAAATACTTTCCAACATGTTCACATACAACTAAAATTTTACTTTTTTGCTATAGGATTTTGTCTTATGTAAAGTGTAAAAAAACGTAATTTTTTCTTTTTTTCAAATTTGTTTCAGTCAAATGCACTAAAGTTTTGATATTTCTATCATTTAGAACTTAAAATTTCTCACAATTGTGAAGCCTTGAAACCTTCTAAAAATGTTGGCGAACAGACAGACAGACAGACAGACAGACAGAATAAAATAGCACTAAACCTGAGCAATAGCGGCTTGTCTTGCAGCGATTCTAGCATCTCTTTTTTCTTTCAAAAACTCAGTTAATGGAGTGGAGATCTTCTGTTCTAAAGACAGCGTAACCTAAGGTTAGCCTACTTTTCTAAATTTAAGTGTTGCGTGAAAATTATGAGGAGCACAAAATGGACCTTTTTGGGTTGACAAGCAGAACAATTGCTAGTTTCCTGAATATAACTCCTGGAAAAATTTTCTAACTTACTATTTTTGTCAACTGCTTTGATGGCCTCAATTTCTTCAATATAAATTTCTGCACTTGGCAGTCGTTCTTCTTCTTGTTCAAGTTGTTCAAGAAATTGCAAATAATCCGGATCTACAAAGTACAATTATGTATATAACATGTAAGGATACAAAATTAAATAGCTAAAACTGTTGACACTAAGTGTAGCCTTTTGTTAACAAAACGTAAAGAATAGAGAAAGGACGAATAGCCTCCTTTGTAATCACATTCCCATGCTGCTGTGCAATCATTTCTTGACAAATCGAAGTTATTTGTTAAACATTATATCATTAAATATTAAACAAGAAATATAGTTAGCTAAAAGAGGACTTGTTTATGCTTTGTGCAATATATGTATAGTGCGTTCAAAATCAAAGTTCACATTACACACTCTCACTTTTATAAGAATATGCTTTATAAGAATATCAGGCTGGGAATTCAGGTTAAAATGAATAGTCTATAGTTTAAAATGATAGAGAAATAAGAATATAGACCTCCAATAATGACATATGCACATGTTAAGTTATTTCACCTAAGAGAGTGTAAATAGTTGTCATATTCTCAAACGTGTTTTAACTGTGGCCTAAACATTACATACCCTTTTCAATAGTGTTTGCTTTGTGGTCTTTTTTCTTTCTCTCCTTGGGTACTTGTTGACAAGGCGCAAACTCAACAACAGCACTGTACTCTCTACCTAACGTTAAAACAGAATAGCTATATGAAAAATTTATTTTTATATGGGGTAAGCTTTTTAGTTTTAAAGAAAACTTTAAGATGAACGAAATAATTCGGCTTTCTAGCTGTTGTTAATAGTTAGAAAATAAAAATCTGTGAAGTAATAAAGCACATTGCAAAGAAATAAAGTCATTTTGTGTGTGCCTAAAAGTTGCAAATAATATGTACAATGTTCACGAATAAATATAGAACAGGGAAAGGAAGCAATGCAAAAGAATGAGTCAGAATTTTATTTGTTTTACATTTGTTTAAAAACAGTTTAAAAATTGTACAAAATACCTTTAGTATCGAAGAAAATGTATCCATCAAATTTATTACGAAAATCAAAGACGTCAGTGTAATCTTTAAAGTTGATATAAGCTCTAGTATAACTCTGTGTGCTGAAACTGAAAAAAACGAAAACTTGGAAAATGATTTTAAAACATTTCCCCATAAAATTTAAGGATAAAACCATATCACATTTTTCTGTTATTCCCATTTTAACGACCTTGCAGGACGAGCCAACAAGTGTCATTTTGACAAAAAATAAATTATGTTAATCAATTAACCTTTATAACATATATACATTGATAAAGTTTGAATGCACATCCCTTACAAGGTCTAAAATAACTTATGACAGAAAATGTCAAAATTTGCTATTACTAAATTAATTTGATTTTCAATGAAAAGATACTGATTATAAAGTTTTTTTGGTTACTTATAAAACAAATAATTGGCAACATTTAGACCTAATCTTTTTTTAGTGGTTTAGACAAATAAAGTTAATTATATTAATTTTTTTTTACTTTAAGAAATTTGGCAGGACAAAACCTTTGCAGCATGGTGATCGATACCATGCTTCCACGCTTTTGTGAATCAAATTGGGTTGGCATTGAACATTTCCAATACTCACAACGGGTTGGTAACACAGAATAAAATATTAAATTGATAGATCTTAATAATACAGTAAACTAAATTTTTACCTACACTTTTGATAACTTGTGATGGACAAATGTAAGTCCTTAAATCAGGCGTGTTTAAAAACAACCTGAATAGTCTGCCATACAATGCGCTTTTATACATAAAGTTAGTAAAACCAAGAAAAAGATTATAATAATAGCAAAAACAAGATTTAGAAAATACCTTTTATCAGCTGCCACAAATCTGAAAAAATTGTGTTCAGGTAAATTTCCCAATTCCTTCAGAAATTCTTCTTCTGAAAGGGTTGGTGGTAATCTTCGTACCACTAGCTAAAATAAACGTGAATAATTACACATGCTAACCTTTTCTTGCTTTAACTTGATTGTTGTGCTTTCTTGAAACATCCTTTAATTCCCCTTCTTTAGTCCATTTCATAAATAACCCCTTCCTTTGGAAAAAGAAAAAGTTATTTAGTTCCATGACCTAGCCCCCTCTCCTTAACTCCCAATAAATACAACGATTCTTGTACTAGTAAGCCATAGGGACGTCTTGTGATGTAGATGACAGCACAGATCCATTTGGGTGTCACAAAAAGAGTAACTATGCAAAACAAACAATGCAAAGAAGTTGAAGAAGTTAATGTTACATATTGGTATAAAAATAGATTCTATTTAGCCCTCCCTTCCTCTTCTACTTAGTCTCCCTCCCTCAACCCTCTCTCTCTATTTAAAACCGAAATCCAATTAAAAATGGTTTGTTGTAAAAAAAGTATGGAAGTATGTTCTTATAACCATTACCTTTGTAGGGAAAAACATTTTTTCTTTTTTCTTTGTTTTTTCTTTTGCCTTCTGATCAACACCGTCCGATGCCAGCTTTCCAGTCATTGTTTATAGAATTTTATCTAATTGGTACGCAATTAAATATAACTTTTTTATGATAAATTTTCAAACTATATCGATATTAACTTAAAAGGTATCATTAATCATTGTCACATTTTTCAAGTAGTGCTTAAAATGAAAACAGGTGCTTCATAATTTAAAGTCGAACATTACTTTCAACATGTATCAAAATAAGTAATAAAATTAAAAAGTAAGCAAGTATAAACTGAAATTTTATGACACAAAACAAAAAAAAAGAAAGAAAAAAAATTAAATGTGTTTCATTAACCACCATATGTATTTTATAGGTACCCAGAATGGTTCAATCAAAGTTAGAGAACATTTAAATAAAAGAGAGACTTGATTGACTTGTGTTAATTGTTTCAAAATATTTTAATGATGCATAGCACACTTAACACTAAAATTGCCCTATTTCAAGAAAAACTGATCATAGAAAAAAATAAATAAAAACAAGAGACAGGGATCAAACAAAACCCACTAGATCCACACGGTCATACATTTTCCATTAGAAAGTATTGTGATTTTTATAAGTGATTTTTTTTTAGAGTAACAAAAATTGTGGTTCAAATTTTTGACACATTTACTTCAGTAAGATTTTGGTATAGATCAATGACGACATTATAATTGCAAAACCTGTTTATTAATTTAAAAATTTCCATCATAAACATGAAATTAGAATAAGATTACATTTGGCATATCTTTTAAACGTTCATGTAGTAACCTGTATTGTGTTGACGATTTGTTTCGTTCTTGTATGTAGTCCAGTTTATTGAAAGTGATAGCCTGTTCATAATAAATATCTTTGATTTTTTGTTTGAAATTTCCCTTTGAGAAGTGTTGCAGACATTTGTCCAACAAAGATAGGCTGTGTAACAAGGTTGATTTGTCTGCATCAGAATTTATCATACTGCCACTTTTCAAACATTGGTACTGCAAAAAAAATAACATCCCTTTTTGCAAACAGGTCCCATTTGCCAATGCATCAATAATCATTTCATTCACTAACGCCTCTGCCTTGGAAACTAAACCTTGTTGCAATTGGTATTGTATCAAGTAGATATTTGCATCAATTTTTAGATTATTCATATGTTTGGATTCAATAAATGTTATCAGATCCAAGATTTTAAAAACAGCCTGAGAAGGGTTAGCTGAGAGCAGTAAAATATCAATTTCAAGCAACGACAACTGAAATTTAAGAATGGGTCGAGTGGATGAACCTAGTTCATTGTTTATATCTTTCTCTAACATTTCCTTTACTGATTTGTATGCTTTGGAAAAATTTCCATACAACACATCAACAATGGTAAAAGCATATTTTCCTTCTAGCTTGTCAAGTTTGTACAAAGATTTGCAGATAGGGACAGCTTGATCAATCTCTCTCTCAGCAATAACTTGTCTAAAATGAGCTTTCATTTCACACAGGCTAATTGTTTTATGGTGTTTACTGTATAAGGGAAATTTGTCTTTCACGTATGAAAAAATTATGAAAGCTTCTTTGTAAAATCCATTATTGATGTGGTGGTTGGCTAAACGACAAAGTGA
Source organism: Hydractinia symbiolongicarpus (assembly GCF_029227915.1). Classification (NCBI taxonomy): domain Eukaryota; kingdom Metazoa; phylum Cnidaria; class Hydrozoa; order Anthoathecata; family Hydractiniidae; genus Hydractinia; species Hydractinia symbiolongicarpus. Next base: position 29,122,017 of record NC_079877.1, read on the forward strand.
CATGGCTAACTCTTCACCGGAAATAGACATTGAATTTGGTAAGGCATTACTTGGTACTGATTGCAAAACATTTTGTGCAGTTATGGTAGCCATACTGGAAAAGCCGTAAAGTTCCAATAACATTGACCGCATAAGTTCGGCTGATTTAGCTGTTGATGCATTACATATGATTAACTGTGTCACAGTTGAAAGAAGCTTTGCTGGTTTTTCACCACCCTTTATAGACTGCAGCTTTATAAATCGTAACAGTCCTAAAAAATCTATAACTTGACAACCCACTGTCCCATCTGATTGCACTAAATCATTTTTCGTATCAGCAATAAATTGCCTCAAATGATTTTCCCCTTCGTGTGCACAACCTATTTCTTCCTTGACCAAACTCAACCAAAACATTGCATGATTTAAACACTTTTTGTCATTGGTTTCTTGAGCTATACGAACAGCTTCTTCTAGAGAAATTAAAGCTTCTGAATAGTTTCCATGGTGACAGTGCATAATACCAAGATTTAAAGCACAATAACGGAAGCGTTTAAACTTTAATTGATGCTTTTCTAATGCAGAAATTTCTTCGTCCAATTTGTTATCCTGAAACACTTTATAATCGAAGTACATTTGTAATGCCACTGTTGCTTTGTTTGTTTCTGAGACACGTAAATAATTCAAGAAACACAAGTAGTACACTTCATAAATGTCTGGGTGTAACTTTTGAAGTTGGTCAGTCTTTTCTTTGATTTCTTTTGGGTTCATTGCAGTATAATCATTGCTTTCTATTAGGTTTACCTGGTCTGTTACAAATCGAACAGCTTTATTTCTGCTAAGTGTGGGTGCACCCATTGTGGAAACAGAACTATGGTTAATATCAGATGGTTGCACAACATTTTCCTTCTCTTCTTCCAGTAGACTCTGCTCCATACTACTAACATCCATTGTTGTTTCATCAAATTGTTCACCAACAGAAATTATTTGATTAGGGACATTTATGTACTCATGAATAGACAATGCCAATTTCATAACTTCTTCAAAGGACAATTTTTTAAAATCCAAAATCAATCTTCTAAAAAACAAGCCCAACACACTTGAATTTTTTAGTACTTGCTCCTTTCCATCAAATAACAATTCTAACTCTTTTATAAACTCCATTAGCTGTTCGATATTTTGATTGCTGTAAATATCCTTTAAAATATTGGAGAGCATATCTTTGTCAAGTAACGCCTGAATTCCAGTCTGAAAATCACTCCAGCGCATGTTTGAATTTCGAATCAACTTAAGAGCAGATATTAATAACTTTTGTTGGGATTCTAATGGGATCTCGTCACTCCACGCATCTCCTCCCTTTCCTCTTAATAATATTGACTGCACAAATACAGCACATGAAATATGATGCGGGAGAATTGCTGACATTGTGTCAGGTATTCTACAATAGAAAAGTTGATAGAATAAAAATACAGCAGCACTAGACATTTTTTCAAACAGGCCATAATGTGCTCCTCTAATCCCTCTAATGACAAAGCCATCTAATGAATAGTAAATCTCCTTCCTCAAACAAAAAAAATCCCTCTTGGAAGTTGATAAAATTTAATAGATAATGGAGTACTGCACAATGCTACACACAATCTAATTACATTATAACATTATAGATTTTTAAGTCAGTCTTCATACACTGGATAAGGATTGAAAAAAAATGGATTAAAGAAAAACATGTAAAAGTAATTCTAAAAATCTTGAATATATATAAATATATACTTGTCCCACAAAACCTAGTTGTGTTTAAGCTGCATACACAATTATTAAGCCCATGGAATCAATATAGAAAAGGTTGTGAAGCGGGTGACAGGATCCCCTAGGCTCGCAAGCAAAAACTAAGGTATCCCTTTCGGTTAAATTGTATAAAAAACATGCTCCCACAGGTTCCATATTATTCAATCAAACAGTTTTATCTTTGCCAAAGCAAAAAAGGTTTAATTTGATAAAACATATCATGGGGCTTCTGGATTAGCAGTACTGCACTGTGTTTCGGACCCAATATGCCATGGTCCAGGACATATTTTTTTCAGAACCTGATGTATCAGAAAATGCTAAAATAATGTTAAACAAAACAAGAATGATATCCGGTGTCAGTGACAAGTTTGGGTCATGTTATAAACATAAACCTAAAGTATAAGTCAGAGCAAACCGATCCGACTTTTCACCTGACTTGGAAATGGAAGGTCAGATGGAACATTGGAAGAATATTCAAATGTTGGACTAAATTGAATTTCTCGTTTGTGACACATCTTTTATCTGACACGCGAGTTTAGTAATTTTCATTTTCAAAACGAAGGACAACACTATGCTCACAATGGTAATTGTATTTAACGAGCTTGCAGATTGTGATGACGAAAAAGAATGCAGAGAAAAACAAGAAGTTGGGGGAAGAACTAACAAACATCTTGTTTTCTTCAAGCTGTAAACAAAATGAAAGAGTTTTATCTTGAAAATCAATCCAATCATTTAAAACTTTGATTTTTTTGTTTTTTTAAACACTCCAAAATTCGGATGAATGATACACCAAACCTATCTGACATCACTTTTGTTTATTTTTTGTTGGATAAAGTCGGATGAAAATTTTGCTCTGGAACGAACTTTTATCTGACCTCATCCAACTTGATTTTTCACTTTTTTTAAAAAATTGTGTTTTGTTTGAAGATTTTCAGTATATATATATATGTGTAACTAAAAACAATTGTTAACAGAAAATACAGCTAGATGTTGATGTAGAAAATGTTTCCTGATATAGAAATATAATGACTCTTGAAATGTAGTACTCAACAAAAAGAACATACTGTTTATCATATGCTTCAAATCATACATAATGTGCATAAACACTAAAAATTCTGTGCATTGTGGCGCCGTAGATTAGTGGTTAGCTATAGCTCTCGTACTCTGTGCGGGAGACCGGGGTTCGATTCCTCTTGACGGCAATTCAACATGGGCGGGTGAATGTTACCATAGCCCCGGGTTAACCCAAGAGGGAAATTGGGAAGATGGCACACTGTGTGGGCCGTTGGATGTTGCCGGGAGTTGTCTAGTAGAGCGCGGGCTCTAATTGGGTCTGCGTAGCTCAAAATGAGCATTAAATACTCTAGGACTCTCCATCTACGCCATGGCCCCTCCTGGAAATAATAGACAGGGTATATCCCTCGATATTTGTGAGGCTAGCCATGTAAAATATGCACATCTATCTATCTATCTATTGTCAATTAGCTAATTTTTATATACATCAAGCTTCTTGAAAAGAATTAAGTAAAAAAAATCTCTACGGTGTAAATAGTTGTATGAGCAGCTAACTATACTGTATGCACCATATGTATGCATCAGCTGACTATCATTCTACAGGCTAACTACAGTTCGCCCTGCCTGACTGGCAGAAGTTTCTTGTGGAGCTTTCACACCCCTTGTTTCCTTTTTCGTGGGGATGGATGGAACCCATGATCATTTAGACAGGCTAAAAAATTGCACACATACTTTATTATTAAAACGACTACTTACTATCTATTGTAATAACTCCCTATTTTTTAGCTAAGCAGCTAGGTTGTTGCCTGACGGGATCATACTTTCATACAACACAAACGGCATTACCAGCATATCTAACTATGTCCAGGGTGGTCTATCTTCACTTTCACTATTGTTCCAACCAGAAGTCTTACATAAAGTGAGAATGACGAGCACCTGGAAGCAAGTGACGGAATTCTTCAAAAACGATAGTTCACGGAGAAGACTCTGGTCAAAAGGGTAGGGATCAGCTAAATATATCAATATTGACGGTGGCTTACGTCAAATAATCAGACTAGCAGCGAGTTTTAATAATCGAGGCCGATGCAATATGAGGAATTTCGTTTTTTGGGGTTTTTTAAATATGATTTTCTTTTAGTGTTCATGACATTTGCTTCTCCTAAGACCCTTTATACACGACGCAGTGATCGAAAGTAAAGAGAGCTCCAAGGTCAGAAAAACGTTTGAATTTTAAGTGTTTGAATTTATATTGAGTTATACTGAGTAGCCAAATATATACCAAGGATTTTTATTTTGAGAAAACGAATGTAATTCAAATTAAGTGAAAGTTTAGCTTGAGTGCCCTAGCTGGAAGCATTTATAGAGTTTATCTACTGTAAATGGGTTTTTCTTTTCTTTTTTTTAACACAATTTGCTTAAGTTTGTTTCCATCTTAAATGTTGCTTGTTTACAAATTTTAACTCTCAATCATGATATCTTTCGTAAAAAATCTGAATAATCAACCTCGTCTCTATGGTCTTGTGGTCTCTGAGTCGTCATTACGCAATTTCAACAGCAAAGCAAAATGTCCTGGGGGGACGAGGCTTCGAATAAATTATCAGAGTTGTTTTCCAGAAATTGGCATATAGATGTGAAACCACAAACTACGTTATCTCTTTTGACGCTTATATATTATATTGACGTCAAATTGTCATAAAAAAAACGTAATATCTCCGCAAAGTTATTCAACTGTTATTAGGGGGCTTAATGTGAACATGAAACATCAATTTTATTTATATAGGTGAATATTTATCACAGCACATCCGTATTTCATTCTCAACAAAGAATGCTTCACCCCGATCAGACCTCTGATCATGACGGCAATCATATCTTCAATATGACGTACACGCATTATACTCGCCCGTCACGTTCTGGGGACCGCGGATGGATTCCCGCTCACTGCTTGGCAGTATGTTAGTGATGAACAAAGTAGTTCTTCTTCAATATCAATTTTATTTCTTTGTAAAAGAACTTTGTCAAGGTCTTTTGGCCGCCAAAGAGCAACACTGTCAAATTAGTGATAAAGTGCCCTCGGAATAAAGGACGTGTTTTAATTGCCATTGGCTGTGGGAAAATATCTTGCTTGAATGAGAAAAATTCGCGAGTGGAAAAAAGCCTTGATTTTTACTTCAAGAAAATACAGTCTACTCTCGATTAGTAGAACCCCGGTTAAGCGGAACTTTCGGGAACCAATTTCCCTGATCCTTTGGATTTGCATTAACAAGCCTCTCTAATTAGTGCGAATGGCCTATTTTTCAAAAATTGAACAATTTTTTCCCCTCGCTCTATTTATTAATGCGGATGAGTTTTAAGGGATTTTCGTTTAGTGCGAATTGAAAAAATGAAATTAACAAATTTTTGTGTTGAACAGTTCAGTTACCCGTTTTTTTTTTTTAGCATACTTCATTTTTATTATTATTATTATTATTATTATTATTATTATTATTATTATTGTTATTGTTATTATTATTATTATTATTATTATTATTATTATTATTATTATTATTATTATTATTATTATTATTATTATTATTATTATTATTATTATTATTATTATTATTATTATTATTATTATTATTATTATTATTATTATTATTATTATTATTATTATTATTATTATTATTATCATTATTATTATTATTATTCGAATATTTACAACACAGGATATAGCCACTACTTCAGTGTTGGAAACACTGTTATCAATGTGGGTCCTGTGTTCGAAATGTATACATTAAGTATACACAGGTAATACCTACCCAATTTCCGTCACATGGCATGGATTGACCGTAGCTGTGGTAAAGCACTTGTTATACATGCCCGCGCTGTGGACTGAGCCACGGACTCTGTGTGATTGCGAAGCGAACTTCATAAACACAAAGCCACACGCCACTTCTGAATGTTTGTTTGGAATTGCCAGCGGAGTTTACGTCGTCAAACCAGAACCTTCTTCGCCAAATAAAAGAAAAGACATTAGGGGGTTAAAGAATTTCGAAGAGAATCGGGCTGGGTTCAAAACCAAGAAAGAAAAAAAAAAAGAAATAAGAAAAAAAAAGTATTTTTGTCACCTCTAATTTAATGCGGTTGTTCTAATCTTGTTTTCTTCTAATTATTAGTGCGGTTTTGAAATACTAAAACAAAGGTATTTTATTCCCTCTAATTATAGTGTAGCATGGTCAAAATAATTATTTTTTCTGCCGCACTAAATTAAAGGTTTTACGGTGATGAACACAATGTAAGGTACTGGACGCGGTGTGCATTGGTTGCCCACCCTATTTCCCAGGAATTTTTGCCTTTTTAGGGCGACTCTCCACGGGACGATTTTCACGGCGATCGTCATATTGATTGGTCGTCAAAAAGTAGAAACCAATTCAACTTTTAGTCACAAAAATCGTCGCGAATCGTTCCGGTGGAGATTCGGCTTTAAATCGGAAAAAACGGCGATGTACGACATTCTCACTCTATTTAAGGCGATACCGAGGAGAAAAATTTCACCTGCACATAGCCAAAATCATGTTTTCTTTCTGCTGGATATCATAATCATATGACTTTTGTTCGGCTCGGGTAGACAGTCTTATTTTAAAATTTAGCTACTATCAGTAACCATAACTTGCAAACAGTGATTTCGAAGATTAATGATGAGGAAAAAGGTGAGAATTATCGCGTGATTGTAAGCATATCACATACGTTTTTTTATAAAAAGAACAAAAATAAAAACAAAAGGCTGAGATTTAAGCATTTTTTTTGTGGAAAAAACAAAACATAACAAGCATGAAGAAATATCTTTCAAGATAGTGCTATATATAATTCTAGCCACATACACTTAGGTAGAATTTGTGACAAATTCTCTGTGGGATTATAGCTTATTTTGGTTATGTTTTAGTGTATTGCTTAAGGTGTTTGTCATCCAATTACGAGGGTGCCGACATTATAGCGCATTTGCATATCAGCACATAACGTCATGGTTAAGGTACCCAATACCAAACATAAACATAATGGTAGACTAATAGTCATATACTCAACAGTGGAAGTTCTGAAAAAACTGTATATCTATATGATAATACCTGTATACGTCTGTCCGTCTGTCACGCAAAATGGTAGCTTAGCTGCGCAAGTATGAAAAGGACGAGCAAACCCGTGGATTTTTCCACGGGCTAACAACTAGTATTTTTATATTATTTATTCCATAAATATAGCAGTAATAAAATCCCACAACTAATAAACTGAGAGTAAAATTTTTCAGGCTTTAAACTATTATTGACTAATATATTTTATTACTATTATACTTTTGATTGACATATACTCATATAAAGTCGTAATGAACCTTTGTGCAAAGAAACAGACTAAAAAAGGACCTCACTTCATGCAGAGCCTGCATTTTTTTGCCTGCTACGCAATTGTTAAAGCAGCCGAAAAAGCTTACCACGGAAAATGTAAACATTCAAAAAGGTCTATGAAAAACACAAATATTTATGTTATGTTATTTATGTTACTAAATGTCTTTTTCTGCGCTGAACAATAATATTTGTTTGTGCTGTGAATATATTCTCACTGCTAATAATTATTTTTACCAAGTACCTTCCACAAAAGATCCATTTGCTTCTAGAAGTAAAAAACTTTTTTGTGCTTTTCAAAGTTTCCACGTATCTACCACATCTTACTTTTATGTTTGAGATTATAACATGACAAACATTAGATGGCCTAATGTATAGTTATTATTTTGTTTTTATTGATTAATGCTCTTTTGTTTTCTTTTCAGCAGTAACATTAGTGGAATATTGAGAACTATCTTTAGGGTTATAAATAAGACACTACAGCTATAGATTGGGGTTTTTGAAGATAACGGATGTTGGGAAAATCACCCCTTGCTCAATATTTGTGCACTAGCAACATTTTCTTAATTTTAAGTCAAGTTAAAAGCAAAAACTGTTTATACATTGAAAAATATTTATATGATCAAGAAATAATTTTCTTCTTTGTCATTAGGTGCTGTTGATGGGAAAGTCAGGGAGTGGTAAAACGAGCATGCGTTCGATTATATTTGCAAATTTCATTGCAAGAGATACTAGAAGGCTTGGTGCAACAAGTATGGTTTTTCTAATGTTTATTTAACAATCAAATGTTTGTTTGATGCAATTTGCTTCATCGTACTTTCAGATTTGAATTTAAAACTGAGGACTATATGATGCAAATTTTAAATGTTTTTTTACCATTTTTTGTGTGTGGCATATCCCACTATATTTTTGAATAACCAATTAAGTTTCAATTCAATTTTTTTTAAAAAACGAGAGTAAAAATATTTCCTGTACCTGTACGCTTTCTGTACCAAATTATAACCTGTGAAAGAAATGAGTTTAGAAATCCCAAACTCTACAAAACACAAAAGGTAAAAGCTTTAATGTCCAATTGCAAAAAAGTAATTACACTAAGGTGCATTGACTGTGTCAATATATCCTTCTGTAATGCCCAAACAAATTATTAGCACTTAGCTTTTTAAAACCTGGCAATCATACATTGTTACTTTCAAACTTGATCATGACTAATCTTACCTTTCTGATGAATATGATGTTTGTACAGTCAAGTTTAATAATTATTGTGATTTTTTGTCAATAAACAAAGCAGGGAAAGTCAATTCAAACTCAACTATACATCCAGCTAATCCATAAACTAAAATATATGATGAATATAGCCCTTTTGTGTTTGGTAACTGCAAATTACAGCTGATGCTGGCCATGCAGTCATTCACTGGCGCAAACATAAACAATGAAAAGAACTTGCATTAATATAAATCAGTTGTTGTTTTTTAAACTTACTAGTTTAATATTCCACAATCTTTAGCCGATCAAGATTTTTTAAAACTGATAATGTTTTTATATAAAAAATAAACAAGTGCTGAAGCAGTTTTAAGTAAAAGAGTGATGGCAATGTTAAAATTACAAAAAAACAGTGCTAAAGGAATCCAGGCTCTCGTTAATGGACCAGTGATTGCTCATTTAGTGGCTGCAAAGTGATCAAATATTGGCTTAATCTTTTTTTAAAATAAAAAAATTCGAAATGAGAAAAGGAAAATGAGAAAAATTGGAAAAGATTTAATGTAAAACCAGAATAAATATCTATTTTAACGATACTACACTTGATTAACCCTTAATAGGTAAAATTTACCAAAGCCTAGATAAATAAATCTCGCTATCTGTGTAGGGTCATCTATAATGGCACATAGCAAGTTTGAAAAATCATTTTGCACCTCTTTAAAAATTTTTTGTTTTAGTTGATGTTGAACACTCTCACGTTCGGTTTCTTAACCTTGTTTTAAACTTGTGGGATTGTGGAGGGTAGGTTTAACCATTTGTTTTGCTTTTTTTACTTTAAAAGGTATTATACAATAAAATTGCAATACATAAAATTATAAATTCTTGGGACTTTTGTTACAAATTTCTTTAACCATAGCCAAGAAGCATTCATGGAAAACTATTTTGCCAGTCAAAGAGACAATATATTTAAAAGTGTAGCTGTTTTGATCTATGTATTTGATGTGGAAAGTCGTGAACTGGAGAAAGACATACATTATTATCAATCCTGTTTGGAAGCCATATGGGAACATTCAAGAGAGGCAAAAATATTTTGTTTGATTCACAAAATGGATTTGGTACAAGAGGACCAAAGAGACGCAGTATGCCGAATTTTAATTTTATATTTAAAAATTCCAAAAAGTGTTTGACACAAATTTTTGTTATAAAAATACTTATTTGTGGTTCTATTAATTTGATCACAATTGTTTCAGAATTTTTATTCAGACATTGATTTTTGAACGCTTTTCAGGTCTTTCAAAAACGTGAGAATGAATTAAAGGAGTTATCAAAACCATTAGAGTGTGTCTGCTTTCCAACATCAATTTGGGATGAAACTTTATACCAGGTATGTATTGAAGAGATGATTTAAAAAAACTCAATCGAATTATAAAGGGGGTGTTTATAAATAAATGGTTCTCATTACTTTTTTGGAAAACGTTTGTTGCATTAACAGAGGTAGTTTGAACACCCCATTCACCATCCAAACATATTTGCCAAACAACAAACTTCCTTTATTTGTTCTAATGAACCTCCAGTGTTCTGTGCACATGCTGGAAGCACCGTATTTTTCAACCGTAGTTTCCAAGTAAAAACTGTAGCATTACCTTTAAGTGTTTACTTGGAAACTTAATGCTAGCTGATCCTAACCTTTCTGAAATGCTATTCAGCCCCAATGCTGGCAAGTCTGACAAAAACATGGAATTACTGCCTACGGCGCTTGTGTTTTACTGTGTAGATGCAATATTTGAAGTAATACTTTGGTATATTTTATTGTTCATGTTTTTTTACTAACATTACATTACGTCATTTTTATTTCAGGCGTGGTCGTCGATAGTTTATAAACTCATACCCAACGTGTCACAATTGGAGCAAAATTTAGGTAGATTCGCTGAAATTATTGAAGCTGATGAGGTCTTGCTGTTTGAAAGAGCTACATTTTTGGTATTCTTATACTTTCTTATTACGGCTGTTTTTTTCTTCTTCAAATTATCTGGTTTTATTAAATTATTTTCCTACTTTCGTGTTTCTCTTGGGAAACGATCATTTTGATTTATTTCAATTGTTCTAGTAAAACCCTGCCCTCTGTCTCCTAATCTTTTCAACTTGTTAGTTTTCTTTCATTTTAGGTCATTTCACATTGTCAGAGAAAAGAACACAAAGATGTACATCGCTTTGAGAAAATTAGCAATATAATAAAACAATTTAAGCTAAGCTGCAGGTCAGTGTAGTTGACTATTTTTTGGGTACAGCTCAACAGTCAAATCTGTCCTTGTATCGTCGGGTAGTCACCAACCCTTTGCCACCATCTCACATCTCACCCTGTCTCAAAATCTTCCTTTACTGTTTATTCCTCTGCGTTAACACAAGTTCTCCACCTGGATTGTATGTCGCCAAGTTAGGCCTTTTAGAAAGCAAAACATCAGTAATGTAATATATTTTTTTGCAATGTATATGTTATCTGTTAGAATGTGAGTTATTGTAAAACTTTCATCACCTTTATTTTCCTAGCAAATTACACACCCAGTTTCACAGCATGGAAGTGCGAAACAGCTCATTTGCAGCTTTCGTCGATGTCTTTACACCAAATACATATGCAATGGTTGTTCTTTCTGACACTTCAATATGTAAGTATCTTGATGAAGTGAAGAAGTCTAAAACATTAACATCTATTTTTATTTAATTTTTTTTGATATTTTTATCTTGAAAGTTACATTTTTGCATGCACATATCATGCGCATGGTTTTTCCACCCAGGTTGAAATTTTTTTGGCGATTACATGATATTTCGCTCCGGAGCGAAAATCCTAGCGCGGTTGTTTTACCCCGAGTTGAAATATCCTGCTTTGGCTAAATCACAACCCAGTTAAAAAAAATTCTCCATGTAATTACAATTTCTAATATAAGTGACTTTTTTGTCAAAGGCGGAAAACAATCCTATATATGACGTTCTTATCGCCTTTTATTTGTTCTTCTATTCAATATCATGACTGTCATATACATGTTTTTTTAGTGTCCGCAGTAACTTTACTAAATATCAAAAATGCAAGAAAACATTTTGAAATGTTGGAAAAGATGGATCAAGAAGCTCTGGCGAGGTAGTTAGAACGCTGACTCTATTCGTGTAACAAAAATTCTCAACGAAAAGAAAAAAAGTGTTAAGTTTCGGAGGAGCATTTGTTAATCACCCCACCGGCTACTTTTACATGTACCCCAAGTAAATACTGTTTTTAACACGGAGCTATCATTCTTTCAATGTCTGCGATCAAACCTGCGTTGCTATAATCTGATGGCATGTAAAATATTGTTCATGGAAGTTTTTTAGTCCCTTATCCGTCTCCCTTCTACGAAATATGGAAATAACGTATAATTTTTTTTGAAATTAGGATTTCTAGCTATCACATTGCTGTATTTTTAAAATCAACTTTACATATTATGCGGAAGTTACGGTTGAACGTGTTCCTAATTACAACAGGTGTACTTTTTTTTATATATAATCGTGTGTACTATTAATTATAGATTGTTATTATTATTTCAAGTCGTAATTTTTCTTTTTTCTTGTATGTATAGTATAATTTACGCAATGAATATGTTATAATGCATTTGTAAATTCATTAGGGTATTTCTTCTGTTTCTTATTTCTTAAAACTAACTTGTACTGTTGCATTGAACTATATATAACGTGAGAAAATTTCACAAAGGAAATTTTTGCAATTATACCCTAAATCAGTGAAATTGAAATGCATTTAAGAGTTAAAATATTTTCCGCAGAATTTTTAGAAGAACTTTATTCTTCAAAATAAATAGAAAAATTCTAAATTTTTTTTATTATTTCTAAAAAGTACGAGGTTTTTTTTCACAATAAAGCGAAAATATGAAGCTTAAAGTAGTGGTTTTCCATTAGTCTTTGATCCTGGAATCATAAAATAATTTTTTAATATCCTCTCTTGAATTTGTATTCGCGAAAATAAATTTCAGCGTAATTCACTATATTAAGGACCTCGACTTGTAAGAATAACAGGAAAATTTCTCCCGCTCAGGTATACTACGAGAATTTTTATTTTGCAATATATATTTTGTTCTATCTTGCTACTCTTGTGTTATGTACCATTAAAAACATGAGAGCAGCAACAGCTGCTTCAGAAATAAAAACAAAAAAGTATAACACCTTACATTGGCGTGAAGAACAGAAAAAAACAAAAACAACAACAAAAAACAATAACGACAACAACAGCAAAAGAATATTTTTTCAATCTAATTGCTTAACTCGGAATTTTTAATGAAAATCTTATAGCTAACTTCGTCCTGATTTCATTTTTTGCATTATGTCTATCCATTATTCCATGTATTTACACGTGCAAACTTTGTAACATATCTTAACACAGCAGGGTATATACACACATACAACCAAATCATATTGTTTACTAAAAGATGAGTGATGTGGATCATGTCACCTTCACAGCGATGTTGCAAGATGTTGGAAACTATCTTATCTTTGCAAGAGATACGTTAGCTATTATTGGCGTGATCTACACTACCAAGCTTGTCTTGTCATTTGCTGTGAAAACATGGTCTGCAATGAGAACTTATGTTGTACCAAGGTATACGTTGTTTTAATTACATTCTGTTTAAGGTTGATTTTTGTGCAATTTTTGGTGCCTGATAGATGCCTCCCCCCCCCTCTCTAATTAATGTATTAATTTTTTCCCTATAATATCGCGTAATGTTAAATGCTTTTGCACAGCGACCTCCCCCCTGACTTTGTAAATGATACAATTAGACGAGTTGACTTCATTCTCGCCACGTTGTATAAACACCAACAACTTTTCTTTATTACAGGTTTTGGTATGCCAGAGATTTTAGCGAAAAATATGGCGGAAGCTGGGCAGTTATCACTGGTGCGTCTGAAGGACTTGGTCGCTCATATGCTCGTAAGTTGGCGAAGAGGGGAATGAATGTGTTTTTAGTAAGTAGAAATATTGAAAAACTTCAAAAGGTGGAAGATGAGATTAGGTCGTTGTATAAAGTAGACGTGAAATGTTTTGCTATGGACTTATGCTTGTTATCAAACCGAGAAGAATACGAGAGACTTGGAAACGAGATAGGCAAGCTAGATGTGGGTCTTTTAGTTAATAATGTTGGAATATTCTACGATAGACTGCAATATTTTTTAACAGTTCCGAAAGAAACCCAACTTAAAATAATCGATTTAAACATCAGTGCTACCATTTTGATGACGTATCTTGTTTTACCTTATATGGTACAAAGAAAAAATGGCGCCATCATTAATATCGCGTCAATAGCAAGTGTGCATCCCACGCCCCTCATGACGACATACTCCGCAGCAAAGGGTTTCGTGGACACATTTACACGAGCGCTTCAGTACGAATATTCCAGTGAAGGTGTGACATTCCAAGCTGTGCAACCTGGCTATGTCAGTACAGCGATGACGCATCATGCCGCGTCAAATTTTATGATGGTGGACCCAGATGTTTATGCAGAACATGCGTTACGCACGCTAGGTGTCACGCAGCGTTGCTATGGTTACTGGTTTCATGGTTTGTTTGGATTTGTGGGCGAGCTTTTGCCCGAACGTGTTTACATGTTTTGTACTGTGTACTTAAACCCTGTTCTCTATCGATGGTTGACTGGACTTTCTGTGAGCAAGGAAAAGTCACAATGAATTGTTTTCTGCATTCAATAATGGCGTTGTTGTTGGTATGCAAAAGAAACTGTCAGGGTACCTCAAATAACTTTTTTACAGAGTTAATATAAATATATTAGTTTTTATTTATATTAACAGAGTTAATATAAATAAACTTGTTATTAATTTGGGGGATATTTTGAAAGCGCGAAATAGCTGCGATTTTTTTAATTGCAGCTTTGTTCGCTTTTCATTTGCTTGCAAATTGATATATATTTATGAATTTTTTTCTTCAATTTATTTTGTAAGCATTGCTTATGTATATGCTTGTAAAAACTCTTATTTCGGCCTCAAAACATGCTTACAATATACTTAAATATTCTTTCCTTTATAAAATGTATAAAATTTGGATTGCACTGCGGCGACACAAGGTCCAGTTGTACTGACCACGGCTCCTCTGTCTGTTAAGCCAGGGGGGATCTTAGATTTCGTTTGCACATCTTAGATTCCGTTTGCACATGTAATCCCCTTTTTGTAATATGAATTTTAAAATGATGCAAGGTACCCTTTTGATTTATTGTTTTAGATTCATTATTTTTTTGCACAAGAAAAATTGAGCTTGACATTAACCTTCACTTGGTGCAGCTGGACCTTGACATGGTTCAGCTGGACCTTGACATTATGCAGCTGCACCTCGACACCTTCTTTTAAAATAATAATTCCTGATTTTCCTGAAGTTTGATTCTTCCCGAGACATCTAAGGTGTCTGGAGGTGAAAGAATAAACTCTCATATCTTCTGTTAAAGAACATTGATCGCTGAGATTGCCCTTTACCTGAAAACGACTTTATGGCAGTGCTCTTTTAAAAATATTTAACAAAGCTTAAAAAATCTCTAATTTTCTGTTTTTAATGGTAATCCGATAGTCCTCCAAACATTCACTAAATAAAAAAAACACGTATTTATTAAGACATTTGACAGATCGTCAAAAATATCAAATGTAATTCTTAACTCTCCTTCTGATACAACAAAATCCCATTCTTTGCCATTCTTTATCATGTTGACTGTTATCTAAATCTCGAGCGTATCCTGTTTCCACCATCACCTCTTCTGGAATCGGTTTATTATTTGGCGCCTATTATTGGTTCAGTTATAAGCGGATCAATGCAGGAAAATCTCAATCGAGGAAAGGTTCGCGATCCCCTTACCATTCGTTTTTCCTGACGCCTTCCAGTATTTTTTTATCACAGGCTTTCCACATTTAGATTTGATGTAGTCGTTTGAAATTTTCTTTTGATGCAAATACTTAAGATATTTCCCTGTAAACCTTCATATAGCAAAACAACGATAGAAATAACTCGTCTTTTTCTTGTAAGTCGAAAAGTTAAATGTGAATTTTTTCTTTGAATTCGAAAAACAAAAACTATTGCGAATTACTACTCCTGGCTAGAAGATGCGGAAGAAAGATTAATTCCGGAATCTGTCCTTGCGCAATAACTTGGAGTCCATCTTTATTGCGCGAATTTGCAAAAGAGTGTTTTAGCTTTAAGTCAGAAGGCGTAATCTAATATTAGATAGGCGTTGAATAATAAAATCGAATGTATAATGGTGACCACCTTGTGTTGTATTGTTTACGTTGGATTGCGGGTAGGTTGTGCCAACATTAAAATTTTTGAACACTATTTCAAGAGAAGAAATCAATGTTGATCATTAACGATCTATACCTTTGATATTGACATCAACAAATTGATGCTTTTTTATTTTGAAATATCATCCTCTTTTTTGTGAGATTCGTATGGTTTATTAAGACAACTATTCAAATATTGTTTCATAGTAATTCTAGTCTCACAATACTTTGTTCTTGTAATCTACCCAGAAATTTAGGCTCAGTATACTCGTACGATTTTCTTTAACTTCTTCTTTAACTTTTGGTAAAATGTAACCCTCGACGTTCTTATAAATTTAGATTTAATAAAAAAAATTGTACGCAATAGTCTTCGTATTAAAACTATCTCATACACAGTTACACGCAGGAAAATTTCGAGGTCCCAAATATCACTCAAAAATGTTTTAAATTTGATAGATAATTATTAGAGATTATTTGTCATTAAATGTGTACTAAAAGTGTTGTATTTGAAGGAAAAAACGATCAAGGAGATTACAGTTACATCGGCGTATATTTGTACTTTTAATGTTAATATGCATATTTATATCACTAATGTTTTCTAAACTGACTATATTTGCGAAAAAATTCACGGAATTTAATTTGGTATATAATAAAAAAATGAATTTGGCGAAAATTCAAATGTCGATGTTAACGAAATTGACAAATTTGATTTTATTGATATTTTGACTTTTAACTTAGGTTACAAGTGGTAACTTAAAATATCAACCTTGGCTTCAGGCTTTTTTGCTTCCGTAAACCTTCGTTTCCTTTTAGCGTTAATTCGTGTTAAGCAGAATTAGAGTTAATTTATCAACGCGTAATGGAAACGTCGATAAATAATTAGCGTTAGTTTTAACTTTGATTAACGTGCGACTAAATATATAAAAAAGCTTTGCTAGTACCCGGACTGCATCGTATACAAACCAGTAATAAGTTTGGCCATGCATCAAAAAAGGACACGTATCATACTGTTAATCTTTTGTATGCTGATTACAAAATTACAAAAAGATAACTCAAAGAGCAAATCAAATCCCGAAATTAAAGTATGTGTAAAGTTGGAGCGTACACCAGCTTAGAGTTCTTTTTTGTCTCCGTGATGATGATGTTCATGGTGGTGATTGATATGTTTATCATACCTTTCTTCTGATTCAGGTCTTCTTTCTTTTCTTTCTTTTGCTTTTCCCGAAGGAGTGGGTGCACCAGCCTTAGATGCAGGTGTACCAGACCGCATAAGACTTTCCACATCAATTTCATACACATGTGACACAAACATATCCATTTTCTTACCAGTTTCGTCGATAGATGTAATCCTGTACAACTGTGAACCAACATTAAACTGGTTGTTGTACTTCCCGACCAGCTGGTAACCGACAACGTGAGTGTAGGCCGGAACATTTATTTTAATTGTCGTAGTTGTTGTCTGAGAGTAAGTCGTGGATTCTTCATTCTAAAAGAACAAAAAGTGTCAGCCTCAATTAACCTTAGCTTGATGCATTCCGCAGCAACATAATGACTAAAAATACGCCAACGAGTTGGTGCAGTTTGCTATATCATTTAAAATATTTAAATAACCGTCAACTTTCTTTTTTAAAAATGGTGGAGGAAGAAGCGGCTGAATGCTTGTTGATGGCTTTTCGTTAAAGCAGATAACGCGATTTCGCTCATCTGATTTACAGAAAGCATCAAAATAACGCGAATCAGGAAATATGTTTATCTTTACGTTCACGTTACGTTCTCACATGATTAGTAAACCGGTAGGTGTACCAAATCAAGACCTTTGTATTATAATTGTTAGAAAAGTAAACTTTAATTAAATTAAGTAGTAATTTTAATAAGGGGCATATAATTAACGCAAATTTTCATGATTCGCCTTAATTTTGGGCCTTATTAATTTCCAGAGATATAAGTTACGTTATTTGTGTGTAATTCCTTTTACCCGAAACGTTAATAATTATATGTAATTGAAAATACCTGCCATGATTGGCTGATGCTAGATTCAGAACTTGCCGAACATTTCTTAAATGCACTTTCAATTTCCATTGACACTGAGTAGCTGATCGATTGAGTTGTTGTTTTTGTGTCAGAGATTCCAATGCTCACAGATTTCATATACTGATGTGCTGCGTCTTCTAACTCGTTGTTCATTCGAAAAAATTCTCTAAATAAAATCAAAAATTGCATCAAAAAATGAAATCTAACGACGTTAGAGTTAGCCGCCTCCCGGTTACAATGTGTTTAACATACACCCAACTTCCATCTCCATTTGAAACGTTTTGTGTTAGGTTCAATACAAGGAAAAGATATTACAGTATACTCTCCAATTATCATCGGTGTATGACCAAAGTGTCCCCTAATTGGAAGTTTCCGCCTTTTGAAAAGTATTACATTTTAAGCCCCAAGTTAGAAAATAAAGCCGATTTATGTATAACAAAAGAAAAATAACACAATGATGACGAACCAAACCTTCAAACTTTACAGGTTTTTCAAACAAATTTTAACAAATGATGGATAAATGATTAAAGATTTCATTGTAAAAAAACTTTAATTAATTGTTATTTTCTGCTATTTATCTTGGCGATCTCTAGCCTCTCCGTAATGAAAAAAAGCCGTATTTGCTTTTTGGTGCAAAAAACGTTGTCCGCTAATTAAATGTTCGCTTTTTGGAAAGTTTTTTAAAGACTTTGACTAGAAAACGGTCGGTGTATAACCAAAGTGTCTGCTAATCAGATGTGTCTGAAATTTAGAGTGTATCCGTTAATTGAAGAGAATACTGTATGATAAAAGTATTTTAAAGAAATGTTCACTTACTGCTCCTGTTTGGTTGGGTCGGGAGCGTGGATGTTCCATTTATAATATGGATTTGTGCTGTCCCCCAATGTTGCATAATATTCTCCTGGTGAATGCCAATCTTCTGTCCATGAGTGCACAAACAAATAGGGAAATCGTCTTGATACAATTCTGCACTCTGTTAATGTATCATCTATACATTCTACTTAAAAATGTGTAGCAGTATGTGGAAAAATAAAACAAATTTAAACCTACTTTACATAAGAAATGAAGCCTATCATATTGTCATTGAAATATGTTTTGCATCATGGAGAATAATAAGAAAAACATTGGAGGAAATAAAAGACGCAAAAAAGAAGTTATTTAGTCCAATGTATGTTTATATAGTCAGCTTAAGCCTGAAGCTTCTTTAAATTTTAATAATTAGCTGAAATAGACAATAGACATATGGTTTAAAAACAATATGTCTATTGTTTAAAAACAATAGGTCTATTGTTTAAAACAATAGAGAACTCCGAATAATGACTAGCTTTAATACCCGACAAAGCATATTAAGAAAAGTTAGCAAATTTGAAAGTTCGTTTTCACAAGTAGCATACAAGGCGATTTCTATAATAGATCCACGCAATTTGAACTTATCAAAGTGCACTTGCCAATGGTTACAGCAGCCCTGACGTGGATTATTACACAAAACAGACGTGTTAGAAGGTGCAATTGACGCATTTGAAACGCTACCTACCTGACCTACGCAGCAAGTAGCACTTTTGCAGCCTACCGAAGAATTTGCGAGCTTCTTTTTAACATTGTAAATTGGCCAGAAAACGTGGAAGGCATGATTCTTAAATATTTTTTGTTAAAATTAAAATGAATCAATACGGTTACTACTCACATTTCCGTCAAGATAGTTGTCATGAGTTAACAAAATGGTTTTTCTGGGTTCATCATTTGGATAACCCGCTGCCCAATACCTGTTTCGATAATAATTCACCACACTGACATGATATATTTCAAAAAAAATTTTTTGTTACATAACAAAAGAGCTCTACCCCCCAGCCCTCCCTTCTATAATTTCGTAACAGTTCGTAACAAAAATGATCATACCCTTCCCCAAAGGAATTACGTAATTATTAAATGGCCCCTTAGCTATACTTGGCTGAAAAGACACCCTGCAAAGTTAGATTTTTGTACTTAAATTCTCATACGTTATTCTAAAAAAAATCTGTTAGAGATTTTTGTGATTTGCTTAGCTTCTTTGCAAAACTTTGCTTCGCGAAACAATTTTACCAAAAAAATTAAAAAAAATAACAGTAAAAATCTTCCGTATTATCAATCTGCAAAAATTCATCCCAAAAGTTTTTGCTTTAAAAAGCTTATTGAAATTTGGAAGTATATTTGCATAGATTGAAGCAATAATGCCTAAAAAATTATTTAAATTAAAATCCTTTCTGGAAATAACTTTTTGCCAATTTCTATTCTCTTCCCAATATCCGATATTGTGAAAGTTTTTCTTGTAAGGATTTTCAATTTGAGTATTCGCGTAAGTTCATCTATTTTTGTTGTCATGTCTCGTTTTTGACCCAGTAGCCGGTCAAAAACTCGTTTTGGTTATTTTTAAATCGTAAGTCTGCGGCCTTTCTTGTTGTCTTTCTTAACAAATTTTCATCGCTTATCCAGGATTTAAACCGTTTTAGTCATTTTTAAATTGTACATTTGTCTATTTTTGTTGCCAAAGTTAATATTTGTTAATAAGCTTTTAAGTTTTCAATTTATTGTCAGAAATTTTTGTACAAAGAAAATTTTCACAGCAATAATTAATTTTCAGGGTTTTAGGATTTTAGAATGTTAAGATTTTTTGATAATTTTAATGGTTGCAATAACAACACTTCATGCACAATGATAGAATTTATTGTCGTGGTCGAAACTCTTTACATTTTCATGAGTTTTAAAATTTTCTCTGATTTAATCGCCTTTTGCGTGAAAATCTGATATTTCGTAAAAATTAATTTTGAATTTTGAAAAACGCAAAACTTCAGAATTTCTTTTTGGCAAGAATTTCTGTAGTTGATGAAAATTATTCAGCGCCTAACTCATCTCAATCAGGACAGAATACTAGCAGATTTGCAACAATAATTATTTTAAAGAAATTTTGGCGACATACGTTTTTGACTTCGTGCAAGGTCTGAGCAAGCAAAGCAACCTCAACCCCAGGGCCTGTAGCTTTTTTTTAATATGAGGATGAAACAGATTTCATCCTCGTATTAAAAAAAAAACCACAGGCCCTGGGATCAAGGTGGCAAGCAAAGGTGTCTTCTTTTCTCGCATCTTTAGACTTATACTTATGACAAACAATTTTTAATTTAAAAATATCGCAACAACATTATGTCTTCACTTTCCTTAGATTTCTATATTTTTGTCATGGTCGCACACACATGAAATAAATCTAATAAAATTAGTATCATGGTTTGTCTTGAGATGTCAAACCCTTGTTTTTTTTATATTTTGGACGGCCGGAACAAAGAAGTCCAAATGTAAAAAGCCCAACAAGTCCTGAGGCGAGTTTGTTTTTCCCTTTAAACACTGTAAATCTATGATACTGTTGAATAGCTAGCTAGCCACAAATTTCAGCTATTTATGTACATTTTTGACTAAACTTTTTTCTCGTATCAATTATGTGGCTATATAATCATATACATTTATTACCAACTCTTTAACGATATATGTATGTCGTACGAAATTCAGACTGCGCACTGTTCTAGGGATATTTCTGTCAGAAAGAGAAAAAGAGTCTTGGGTACGAGGTTGAACAAAATATATTGCGAATAAACATTGGAGATTTTCATAAGAACTGACCGCTGTGTTGACGTGAGACAAGTTTTCCCGCCTTTTCTAAATCTTAAGATCTAATTTCTTAGTTTTAAATTCAGTTACGCCACCAAAATTTTTTTTTTTACAATCCTCTATAATTCTTTCGCAAAAATATTCTGCCCGTATTTCTTTTCTAGTTTCATTATTTCAAGATTGCTTGGAAAAGTATCGCGATGAATAGTTGACGCCAATTCAGGAGGAGGGACGGAGTTTTAAAATCATTTTATTTCTTCTTCGTCATTTCTTCATCTAAAAGGTCTCGCTTACTTTTATTGACTCACTTGTCAATCATCATTATCTTTCTTCTTTTGTCTTGTCTGCGCCCTTTCTTGTCGTCTTTCTAAACAAATTTCACAAATATTGAGCGTTGGATATCATGTTGAATACACTTGGATCGGGCTTAAGGACTCTTTGACTATCCTAAAGTATGCTTTTCGGAAACTAGAAATCTGGCAGCTACAATTCTATAAAACCTTTTCTTTTCTGGGAAGTTCTTTTTAACCAAAAGATTATAACTTCTCTGTAATCTTTTTAAATTTTGGGCAATATAATTTTAAATCCTAATCCTAGTTTGAAGACATAAATTCGGAACAACTGGGCGCCATATCTAATCTTTTTTTTCTTTTTTTTTTGGCCATTCAGATAATGACCTGACAAGGGTAAATTACCCGAGTCTGGGATGTGTGGAGAGTGGTCGTACCAGTGGATGACTCTCACTGGTACTCTGCCGCGGGGACAGGATAGAAATCGAAGCAGTTCATGATATTACCGTGACGTCTCGATAAAGACAGATTAATAATAAAAAAAATACGGAACGCAGCCGCCATAGCGGAAAAAATTAACTAGATGATAGAAACATTTTTTTCTTCTAAAGG
Organism: Hydractinia symbiolongicarpus; assembly: GCF_029227915.1. Taxonomy (NCBI): domain Eukaryota; kingdom Metazoa; phylum Cnidaria; class Hydrozoa; order Anthoathecata; family Hydractiniidae; genus Hydractinia; species Hydractinia symbiolongicarpus. Next base: position 29,144,227 of record NC_079877.1, read on the forward strand.
TTGAAAGTTTTAATTAAAAAAAGAGCTCCATGGGAACACAATAGTCGATTTAGAGAAAAATAATATGTCAGCACATATATCGTACTTTCTCGACATAAAATTTGCTTGGTAGTGGATGAACATGATAATTTGAAAGATTACGGAACGCAGCCGCGATAGCGGAAAGAAATTTAACCTAGGAGGAAGTAGATTTGTGAATATTTAAAAATAAGTTTAAGAGCGAAAAAGGAGAAAACAGTCATACCGTCATTCCTCTGCTTTAACGCGTTCTCTAATTAGTGCGAATAGCCTTTTTTCGTAATCTTTTTAATTTTCTTCCTCTAAATTTTAGTGTGACACTCTTTTCACTAATTTTTGTTTTCAAATAATACAACTTTCTCGAGACCATGAGTTATACTTTTTTTAAACTCGTAAAATATGAATACCATATTAGAATTCAGCATAGTTTGTTTAATTTATGTGTAAAAGTTTAACGCTAACAGAAAGTGCTATTTTTGAGGAGATATATATCACAGATAAAGTCTTCTTAATGCTCAAGTTACCATGTCCCGCCTCGTTTTCAAAAAGAGGTTGGACATGCCACAAATCTTTATATTAGAATAGCAGGTTGTTTACTTGCTGTATTGTTTCGATATTTTCTTTGTTTATGACATTTTTGATAAGAAAATCAAATCTGTTGTCCGTTTTTCATAAAACTCAACAGAAAAAGTTGCGGCACATCAAAAGAATAAGTTTCGGGAAAGGTTAATTAGATTCTGAACCAGATAATTTAGGGGACATGTTTTCATTATTTTTTTGATCTATGTTAAAAAATAAAATAGCCTTACAAACGTAATTCTATAGAAACTCACCGCCGAATTAATATCGAATCAAATTTTACTTAATAAATAAAACAGCTATAACGGAAGAAAATAATACAACGAAAAAACGAAAATTGGTGAAAAAGTGATAAGAATAAAGAAGATAAAAAAAAAATTAAAAATTAAAATTTAAAAAATGTTGTTCATTTTACTCTATTTACCAAGGTTAAATTTCAAGACATTATTAGTTCCGCACTTAAAAATAATTATTTTTCCTTAATTTAGTAGAGTGTGAAATGATGGTCAGAGAGTTTTGACAAATGACATAAAAAGCACATTGCTGAGGTGCCATAGAAAATTTAAAAAGAGACAGGTAGGACAAGCCATGTGTTTAAATGGTCCGAATCCTTGTGGCGCATACATGCTAAATCAGTTTGCAAATATTGCAAAAGAAAATCTGAGCTTATTTTATCATTATAAAACTGCTATGCATGTTTTTAAAATAAACAATGTTTTCTTGTCGAATCTATTATTGCGCAAATATTGACAGACTCAAGATATCCTTCAATGAGTACCGTATTGTAATTATTTGAAGGTGTGCAAATATATACATCGAGTTTTCCGGGTTCATTACCTAAAATATTTACATCACGTGACCGGAAAATTTTCTTGTCTGTTCCGTTCCGGCCAAAGTATAGCCTTTATTCATTGAACGTGATTTTTAAAGGGAATTAATCTCGACATATATCACAAGAACATCTCAGTATAGGTTACGGGAAATAGCAAAGCACGGTTTCCTTTTTACGTGATGCCATTCGTAAAGAGTGAGCCAATAACGTAAATTTTTCAGATCCATGTACAGGGCATTTTGATTACACTTATAAGCGCAAGGAATGGACACAAAAAATTTGGTATATATATGCAGAAATACAACGAAGAATGTTTACAAAAGAGAAGAACCTCGATGTTGTTTGATGTTGTTCTTCGCTTAGCTACACTATAGCTACATTAAGGATTAAACTAGCATTTATTACTTAATACTTAGTAAAATGGGTCAAAAAACAAGGGTGAGATTTCTTTTAAATTGCATCACAGTTTTTAGCCATAGCTAGCTACACAATTTGAGAACACTTACAGGGAATTTTATTGTTTATCAAGTATGGATAATATAGAATATTTCCTTATAAAGTAAAATGGGGAAAAAATTCATGATTACTTTTGCGTTATCTAAAATTAAAACTGTCGAAGATAACCTTTTGTGATTTTGTGATTTACAATTTTTTAAATTTTTCACTGATGATTTTTATTCTTGCAAATGGTCAATTACAACATCAACAACGAGCTTTCATGCGCAAACTTTAATTTATTATAATTTAGTAAAACGTCTCCTACGGAGTTTCGAACCAGCACCGCAGCAGAACATTGCATCGTTGCACCTAACCATTGGGCTATCGTGACATGGATTACAAGCTTCTGTAACTATACATTAGCATTACTTTGGTTTTGCAAAAGGTATTTTTACCTGATTGTAAAAAGATATGCCTTAACAACATGGACTTATGTTCGCGTCGCAAAGTGTTAAATTTTTCCTCAAAATAATGGACACAACGTCCAGGTCATTAACCAGGTGCATTTAAGTCTTAAATGTCTTATGTATAAGAATATCAAAATTGTAACCGCAGGCCAAGTAGCATACACCGCTTTGGTTTTCTTAAATGTAAATTAAACAACAGAATTGGGTGTGCCACTATGGTGAATGTATTTTAATTGCACCTTTTTATTAACGAGATAGTTTATGCTGCTTCTGCATCTTGTTTGGGTTTAAAACCAATACCAATACACTACTGTAACCATATGCAGCAACTTCTTATTTTTTTCAGAAAAATAAAAACACATAAAGAGTAAAAGATTTTTATCAATATATTACAAAAAATCAAACTCTGCAGCCATTTTATTAGTGACATAAAAAAACATGCTTTTTGTAACAACTTCAGTAAAAATTAAGATAATAACTTGAAACTTGTTATTGTATGTTTTGAGACCAGTTTGATGAAATGAAGCAAAAAAAACAAACCGTTATTATCATAGTTCCTGAGTTCTAAAAACAACTACGAGTACAAAAATTCTTAGTCGGGTATAAAAAATCGGGTAAAAGTACTAGTCGGGTATAAAAAATCGGGTAAAAGTACTAGTCGGGGAAAACATAATTGGGGGAAGTTTTGGTCGGGGAAAAATTAAGTCACTTGCAAAAAATTTAGTCACTTTTCCCCGACTTTTTTTCCTGATAAGTTATAACAAATTCTCCGTCTCTAAGTAACATTTCTTGAACGAGTGTATGGTAAACACGACGTATGCTTTTCTTGAAATATTTGGAGTATTTTCTCCTTCTTTTTATAAGAACAATAAAATAGACTTTTTTAAAACAAATATTTTAAGTCAATTTGAGATAGCACAGAAAAGAAGGAATAAAAACAAAACTGACATGTTCCAGCAGCTGTTTCTTTGGAAAAAAACAACACATCTACATATCTATATATGGTGTAATATTATATAGACTAGCCGGGAGAACTGGCGTCGAATCGCTGGGTTAAGCCGCAAGTAACTGTTCTTGAATGCACTGAGGAGCGCTTAATAAGAACCGCAAACTGTGCGACACGGTCAGATGGAGCGCTTCAGTACAGGTATGCTGTATGTCGTAAATCAAGTGAAGCGGATACACCATTGTGCTATTGCATTTTTTTTCCAAAAAAACTTTATATCGCATTTAGTATTGGTGTGCATTTTAAAAAACTCCTGTTTTCGCAACGGGACATAGCTTTCGCGGACACACAGACAGACAACGACTATTATTAAAGAGATAGACGGACCTTTCAAAACTGTGTTGCACCTTGAGTCAAGGTAACTGAAAGATGCACAGGCAAAAGAAATAATACGCCTGTCTGATTACACAATATTTTTTTAGTTTCGACTTTCCGATAAACTGGGCAACCCTATATTTGGCGCCCAAATGACTCTAACACCAAATATATCTCATGTTAACCTGAGTAAAAGGAATAATAAGATTTGATTGTTATAAATTTGCGAACTGGCCAAAAAAACAACATAAGTATAAGGGCAAGATTGGGCCAATTTCTAAATAACTTGTGCTTGTGAACAACAGCGCTTTCAATGCCGTTACGAAAAGCAGTGATCTATATTTTGTGTGCTTACCCTGATCATTTCCAATGATTCTACCCTGTCAATTTTTTTCCAGGAGAGGCAACAAAGCGGTTCTAGAATGTTAAAAATTTGAGTTACAGAAAATTAAAATTTTATTTTATTTTTAAAATTATTTTTAATTAGCAACAACTGTTGTGTGGGACTGAGCCCATATATGATTTGAACGCTCTACCGATTGAACTACCAATCCTTAAAAGAAGAAATCCCTCTCAACAGTGTTGCATGACTTTATTAATTATATCAAGCAAATTTTATCTAATCTATCTTTTATCTATATCTAAAAGACTTTTTGATAAATACATGTTTGCAGTTTAGAAAATTATAATTAAATTCTTTTTCTTTTTAGTTTGTGTACAATGAGAGCAAGAGATGTCATCGTTCAATACGTGTGAGCAAAACCTCACACCGCGTTGTTATTGTTTTTCTGTTAAAACATTTGAAGCTGTCTTATAAATCTTGATAAAGTTAATGAATTGTTTTCGTTTGTGTTGATTATTTGTTTTTGTTTTATTGTTTCCTGTGAGTACCGAAATTCATTCCAGCAGATGGCGTGGCTTCAAAAAATCGATTTTTATGAGAAGTGCCGGTACTTTTCCCTGAAAAAAATACCACAGGCTGTTTCGTTCGTCTTCTCATCTCTGACATTGTTAAAGCAAGAGTCTCTATTATTGTTTGCGTTCCGAGTATCATCTGCGTACCTTACGACGCGCATCCCCTTACTTCGTGACATTTTCGTATACTACGGGTTGTACCGTCAACTAGTCCACTAGTTAGGCGACAAGAAATTAGCAATTGCTTAGGATTTCGACCATGATATCGCTGCATATGTCTATGGCATTTCAAAGTCACATTAATACAGTTATCTTAAGATAACAGGTGCTATCTTAAGATAACTCTACTAATGTCATTTTGAAGTGCGTGAATATTCGCATTAATCTCTTGATTATAAAATAACTCAAGTCATCTTAAGATTACATTACCGACTTTTCTAGCTTTGATGTCAGTGCTATCTCAAGTTAACTAAAGTTATTTTAAGATTAGGAGAAAACTGGAGATTACTCAAGATCTACGCAAAACAAAAATTCGTTTTAGACATCAGTACGCGGACAGTACGGAATATTTGTCCAATTTGATTAATTATTTAGAGAATTGTCGATTACTTGATAGATATACCATATACATGTCTGTCTGTCACAGCAAATTTCATTCGGTCATTTTTATCGCGTGAGTAACTAGGGACCACCTGCGACTAAATCGGTTTCCCACACCTGGGTACCCAAATTCGTTTTGTAATGGACAGGTTTATGACGCGATCAATACAAATCTCTAAAGATATTTTTTTGTACTTTTGATGGAGATTTGGCTGACGTCAGCAAAATGTTTAAGCCCTTTTTTTTCCTCTTAACAGTTCGTCAATAGCACATGATACTATGCAATGCGTTTCAAGCTCTGCACATTGCAGGAACCGGATAAACAAATTTTGCAAATTTTTTTTGTTCGTGGGATGATGACGTCAGCAAAAGACCTAAAACAACCTATTTTTTCCCATTCTGCCTAAGTGAATTTTCCCACGGACCTTATCGACTAGTTATCTTATAATCAAGACAGTATGGTTGCTATTCATGCATTCCAAAGTCACATTAATAGAGTTATCTTAACCCTTTTCAACCGGGACTTTTTGGCCCTGAAGAATCGGGAAGGTGCTTAAAAGGCACTCCCGTTGTAATTTCTTCTTAAGAAAAGCTACAATAGTAAAACTTTGTCAATTGTAAGTCCTTGTTCTGTCAAATTCAAAGATTAAAATTAATAAAATTAAAAATCCATAATGGCGGCAATTGCTGCAGCCCTCATATATGCATAGTTAAAAAGAGACTTTGATTTGACACAAAACCTAGTACTTTAAAGGAGAAAAATTGTCAAATTAAAACCGTTTTATGTTGCGCCTTATTATATGTTGTGTTTCAAAGTGTTAACATAATAAATAGGTGCATATGATGATAACACGAAGGACAAAAATATTGTCCGTTTATATTTTTTATGTCGCATGACCATTCATGACAAAATGATGACAGTGCCCAATAAGTCAATATATTTTTAATTTTTTTTATTTCAAAATTTGGGAGGCAAAAAGATATTAAAAGCCAAATAATTATTCACAAGAGAAAGGACTTAAAATGGAAGATGATAATGTACAGGGGTGTCGAATGAGCATCTTCCCGGTAGGAATAGGGTAAAGATAGCACTTGTTATTTTAAGATAACTGTATTAATGTGACTTCAGAGTACCATATATGCCTGGTAAGGTATATTTACCTCCAGGAGCGCTGAATTGCACACGTAAATTACTTTGCGTGAGTGATAAAAATATGCGGAAAAAAAGAAGCTCATGCAAATTTGTTTTAATTTATTTGTAAAATAATCATTTAAATTATTCATTATGAAAAACTCTTGAGGCATGCAGGCTCGATTAAGTCTTCAGCACAGTTATGAAAATTTTTGCAAATCAGAAACAACAATAAAACTACTTCCATCTTACAACTTTTTATAATTAACATAGACAATTCTCCCGAATATATTTTCTTGAATGTACTGCAGCCGCAAATAAATAACCTGCAACAACGTTTTTTTATTTACCAGTAAATAAAACCCGTGGAAAAAATAAACAAATGTGCCATTTGAAGCCGTAAGCAATGACTCGTCGAAGATATAAGACCTTCAACATAAAAGAGCAATGCAATGGCTTCATAACTTTTAAAAATGCTTTTAAGTTAGTTTTGTTTTCCCCAAAAAGTTAGGAAAAATATGTCTGCTTTAAATATGACCTGTGGAAGATTTTGATTAGTTTAGCAATCCCGAACTTTACAAAACACCAAAGATGATTCCTTTAATTTCAAATTGCGAAAAAGTAATTTCACTAAGGTGCATTAACAGTGGTCAATATACACTTCTGTAATACCCAAAAAAGTATTAGCACTTAGCATTTTAAAACCAGGCAATCATGTCATTGTTACTTTCCAACTTGATGATGACTAATCTTACCTTTCTGATGAATGTGATGTTCTACAGTCAAGTTTAATAATTATTGTGATTTTATTGTCATTAAACAAAGCAGGGAAAGTCAATTCAAACTCAACTGTACATCCACCTACTCCTGACACAGATAAAATTTACATAAACTAAAATATATCATTAACATAGCCTTTTGTGTTTGGTAACTGCAATTTTTCAACTGATGCTGGTCATGCAGTCATTCTCTGGTGCAAACATAAACAATGAAAAGAACTTGCATTAGTATGAATCAGTTGTTTACATTGTTTTTCAACTTCCAGTTTAATATTCCACAATCTTTAGCCGATCAAGATTTTTAAAACTGATAATGTTTTTATATAAAAAATAAACAAGTGCTGAAGCAGTTTTAAGTAAAAGAGTGATGGCAATGTTGAAAATTACAAAAAAAAACAGTGCTAAAGAAATCCAGACGATCGGCTCTCGTTAATGGACCAGTGACCATTATTTTAGTGGCTTTAAAGTGATCAAACATTGGTTTAATTTTTTTTAAAAATAAAAAAAATTCGAAAAGAGAAAAGGGAAATAATAAAAATTGGAAAAGATTTATTGTAGAACCAGAAAAAATATCTACACTTAATTAACCCTTAAAATAGGTGAGTTTTAACATACACCTTCACCATTTAGTCAAAGCCTAAATAAATAAATCTCGCTATCTGCGTAGGCTCATCAATCAAGTTTTTTTAAGACTGATAATCTTCTTTAATGAAAAATGAACAAGTGTTGGAGCAGTTTTAAGTAAAATTTATGACACCTTGAAATAAAGATATCAGATAAAAAAAGCATGCCAAAATGTATCGAGTTTCTGGACAAGACTCAAAGAGTGGTGTCGATGTTGGAAATTACAAAAAACAGTGCTAAAGAAATCCAGTCGATCTGCTCTCGATAATAGATCAGTGATTGCCCATTATTTTAGTGGCTTCAAAGTGATCAACCATTGATTTAATCTTTTTTTTAAATAAAAAAAATCGTCATGAGTAAAGGAAACTGAGAAAAATTTGAAAAGATTTAATGTAAAACTAGAATAAATGCCTATTTTTAACTACACTTGATTAACCCTTAAAATAGGTGAAATTAAACAAACACCCTTAACATTTAGTTAAAGCCTAAATAAATAAATAAATTCCAATATCAGGCTCATTAGAGCATATACCAATTATATCTTGCATCTTTTTACAGTTTTTTTTGTTTCAGTTGGTGTTGAATACTCTCAGGTTCGGTTTCTTAACCTTGTTTTAAACTTGTGGAACTGTGGAGGGTAGGTTTAACCCTTTTTTCCACTGTAAAATCCAAGAAGCGTTCATGGAAAACTATTTTGAAAGTCAAACGGAAAGTATATTTAAAAGTGTTTTTTGTTCAAAATTTTTTTTGTTCAAAAATCTGTTTTGATCTATGTATTTGACGTGGAAAGTCATTATTATCAATCCTGTATGGAAGCCATATGGGAACATTAAAAAGAAGCAAATATTTCTTGTTTGATTCATAAAAATATTTGGTTCAAGAGGATCAAAGAGAGGCAATATGCCAAATTTTATTTTTAGATTTTACATTTCCAAAAAATGTTTGACGCGATTTTCGTTATAAAAATATTGACGAAAAAAATTTGGGATGAAACTTCAGGTATGTATTGAATAGAATATTCAAAAAAGTCAATCTAATTATAAAAATAAAATGCTTATAAATAAAACGTTCTAATTGATTTTGTGGAAAACGTTTGCTGCATGAACAGGAGTAGTTTGAATGGTGGTCTAGGGACTTCTTTTAATGAAAAAGTTCCTAAATATTTGCAACCAGCTGCTGACTTTTTAATATACTGGGGATCAAATATTAACATTGAAAATACAAAAACCTACAATGGTAAACGTCGGCGATCAAAAGCTACAACAGCTGAAACAGAATTTTTTTATGACTCTAATTAGACTTCTCTGTGGATTTCCTATTGCAGATATGGCAATTCGATTCAACATGTCGAATAGTAATGTAAGTCGAATATTCATTACTTGGATAGACTTTTAGCACACTCAACTGAGAGTACTACATATATGGGTTTTAAACAGGAGCTGACTAGCTATTACCGCAACGCTTTAAAGGAGAGGCGAACAAAAAAATCTTTTGTGGAAGCCAGAAAATAAACTTGAAGCAAGAAAAAAAGTTCTAGATTTCGAAATTCCAAATTCTACTGAGATAACTATTATAATAACAAATAAATAACTATATTTCACAAGTAAGCATCCATGAATCTTCCTACCAACATTTCTGCAGAATTCTCATGGCTCTATGGGGTGAAAATGAGTGGGATTTGGATGTACTCACTAGTAAATATAAGAAATAAGAACTTTGACTCGAGATAACCAAGAATATTTTGGGTACTATAGTAGTAACAGCATTTCATAACCTTCGGGTAAATTTTTTTAAACTAAAGAAATATCTGTTATGACCAATAACAATTTTTAATTTCATGTTTTGAGTCCCTTTTCCACAACATACTATTAACTTCGAACGGCAAAGTTTGTTATGACAAGATGGCGCCACATTTGGCTAAATATAAAGACCGGAAGCTTTCAACGACAAATTGAACGCGCATTATGGTAGCTTCGTCTTTATTCTCGGATCCTTTCTTTATTTAAGTTTAGTAGTATAAAATAATAAGAATATGTTCGTCACATGTTGCTCAGTGTTTTTGCTATTTTGATCTTTAACTTATCCTTGCTTACTGACTTGTGTAAATTAAGACGTAACCATGACAATAAAGAGAAATATATTCCAATGTTTTTTATTTAGCCACCCGTCTGGTTTAGCAAATGTGTAAAAATACTCAGAAGGATGTAAACAAAATTGATTTATAGTGAGGTATTTTTTGGAGCGGACAACCAAGTGAATCGATCAGGTATTAAAAATCAACATTCACCATGAATTTTTAGTCAGCAGCCGCGCAGTTCGCCTCTCCTTCAACGTTTCGCTCATGGCGCTGACGTTTTTAAAATATTTTGAGCCACGTGCAGTGTTTACATTGGCAAAACATCCGTTGTTTTGTTTCAATGACCTCCACTCTCCAACTTTGTGCTGCTTTATGAATCGATAAGTACAATAGGTGTATAAGTTAAACTTTCTGTTTTGACGAAGTTAGTGGTGCAATGCAAGACAGGCCAATGTGTACCTTTCGACAATAGCAGTGAAACTTTTTTTGTATTTATGAAAGACTTTCCGCCTTGGACTTAGAACAACTAATAGTACCACGGTGGCGTTTAAAAACAGTAGTAGCAAAACCAAAAGTGCCATTGCCAAATAATGCCATTGTGATTGGTTATAATTAAAAAAGAGAATACGAAACTTGTGTTTGTGTAAGTTTCCTCTAATGACATCATAGTTTTGCAAGAATTAATTGTCGCGGATTTTAGTGTGCTTAAGGAGAAGAACTTTCTGTGAATTAAAGAAAGAAATCTCAAAATTATGCGAACTCGCGAAAAATTCTCGTGACATTCACTTTTCTCCAATAATAGCCATGTTAAAACTTAGAACTTTGTCTCCTTGGTAAAAGGTGTACTATAATCCATCGAGGGTAAAGGGAAAAAATTTGAGGTAGTAGGGCAGAGGAAGCCAAGGTACAAAATCAAGCCGCAGGGTGTTGGTTGCAGTTTCAGTAATTTTAGTGAGGGATTTAAGACCGTACCGCATACAAGCCAGTAACAAGCTTGACCCTGGGTCGAAAAAAATCATATCATGATGTTATTCTTTTATATACTGATTACAAAATTACAAACAGATTAGTCAATAAGCAAATCAAATTTCGAAATTAAAATATGTGGTAGGTAGGATATACGAGCTTAAAGTTCTTTTTTGTCACCATGATGATAGTGATCATGGTGGTGATAGATACGCTGATCAGAATTTTCTTTTGATTCACGTTGTCTTTCGTTTCTTTTTTTTGTTTTATCCAAAGGAGTGGGTGTACCAGACTGCATAAGACTTCCCACATCAATTTCATCCACATTTTGCACAAAATATTCTGTTTTACTACCATGTTTGTCGATAGATGTAATCCTGTATGCCTCTGAATTGACATCAAACTGCTTGTTGTACTTCCCAACAAGCTGGTAACCAACAACATTAGTGTATGGGGGCACAGTTATTGTAACTGCCCTAATTATCGTCTGAGAGTAAGTCGTAGATTGTTGATGCTAAGAGAAAAAAAAAATGTGGACTTAAATTTGTGTAATCTGCAGCAACATGTCAACTAACAATACGCCAAAAATTTGGTGCAGTTTGCATCTAAAATATTTAAGTAACAGTCAACTCTCTCTTTCAAAAATGGCGGAGAAAGAAGCGACTGCTTTTTTGTATGATGGTTTTCAGTTGGAAGATAAAGTTAAAAAACGGAGTCCTAAATTAAAAGGAGATATAAAAAAGGAAGTTTACGCAAATTTGGCAACCTCGTCCCCAGAGACTTGTGGCGTCGTTATTACAGACCCAGCAAGTTATGAAAAAGGCAAAATGCTCCGGAAACGAGGTTGGGAAAATAGCTACTTTATCAAACGTACTATTGCACTGGGGATTAAAATTTTAACATTTAATATGTTTAATGGGCGGTATATTTATGTTATGTTGTTTTTGGTAAAATCCTTCCTCGAACAGTTCAGTTTATTCTGCTGCAATTTTCGATCTCCGCCTTATTATAGTGTACTCTTTCTCCGTTTCTATTTAAAACGCACGTCAAACAAATTCCGTATTTCAACAGCCTGGATTAGATCTATTACAGAGCTGTTCTGTCAGGATATTTTAGGCGTAGAAGATCCCTGAGGACGAAGTTGATCCGAAGTATTATCGTAATATACCTTATTACTGTAAATTAACAAAGCGAAAAAACTAACAATCAGGATAGTAACCTAAAGGAAACTAAAGGGAATGACTAAAATAGCTTAAAAATATAAGTGATTAATGCATTTTCGCTCATCTGACATACAAAAAGCATTAGAATATCGCGAATCAGGAGATGTGTTTATCTTTGTGTTCACATTATCAGCTGCCTCGCAACCTCCCTTGATTAGTAAACTAGTCTGTGAACCGAATCAAGATCTTTGTATTGTAATTGCTAAAAAAATACTTTTTTAAACTTTAATTACAGGTTTTGAATTATCTAGTAAATTTAATTAAGGGCATTTAATTAACGTGAAATTTCAAAATTCGCGTTAATTAAATGTTTTGTGCCTCGTTAATTTCTAATTGTTAGTGCTAAAAAATACTTTTTTAAACCCTAATAATAGGTTTTAAATTAGCTACTCAATTTAATAAAGGACACTTAATAAATTCGCATTCATTTTTTGACTCCTTAATTTCCTAGAATATATGGTACATTATTTATGTAAGTTTTACCTGAAACGTTAATAATTATATGTAATTGAAAATACCTGCCATGTTTGGCTGATGGTAGAACTAGCACTTGCTGAAAATATCTTAAAGGCACTTTCAATTTCCATTGACACTGAGTAAGAGATCGATTGAGTTGTTGTTTCTGTGTCGGTGATTCCAACATTCACTTCTTGGTAGTACTGATTTTCCCCGTCTACTAACTCGTTGTTTATTCGAAAAAATTCTCTAAATAAAATTAAAAATTGGAATCTAACGGCATTACAGTTTGCCGATTCGCGGTTAGAATACCTCCATTTTAAATGTTTTGTGTTCAATACGGGAAAAAAATATTATCAAAGCATTTTAATAAATTTTCACTTACTCTTCTTGTTCTGTAGGATTGGGAGCATGGATGATCCATGTTTTATATTGACTTTCGTCTGACAATGTTGCATAGTATCGTCCTGGGGTATGTCGTCCTTCTTGCCATTGATGCACCACAAAATAACCAGAAAATCGTCTGGGCGCAATTCTGCACTCCGTTAATGTATTATCTATGCATTCTATTTTAAAATGCATATGAGTCTGTGGAAAAATAAAACAAAAATTAAATCGACTTTACATAAGAAATGAAGCCTATCATATTGTCATTGAAGTATGTTTTGCATCATGGAGAATAATGAGAAAGACCTTGGAGGAAATAAATAAACAGAAACAAAGGTATAGTTGAGTCCAATACATGTTAATATAGGTTGCAAAGTAGAGTCGTTTTTTTTTAATTTTCCTTATTTTGGCTTGGAAAATATTTTATTTATAAGACAATTTTTCAACTTTGGATTATTGTTGTAATATGAACGTCATTTACTATGTTTGTACCTACTTTTCCTGTTGTATGTGCGTTTCTTGATGCTACTAAAATCTCATAGAAGTCTTTTAATTTTGCCTTCCGGGCTTGAAGTTTCTTATAGAATATATTTAAAATGTTGAATAACTTCTTTAAACAATTAATATAAAGGCAAACAGAAATAAAATAAAAGTTAATTTTCACGAAAGCGTCTTTTATAAAGTCACTTAAAAAGATAGATAAATAGAGATAGCACGGAACCTGGGTATGTAGGATTATTAGTTCAGGCTAGAGCGTTTACTCTTGGTTTTACTAATAGGGATAATTGTATGATCTACACGGCCTGCTAATGAATAGAGTATTATAAGATTTTCTTTTCAAAAATATGCTTTAAAAGAATATCAGGTAGAATTTTGGGTTAAAAACAATAGGGTTATAGTGTAAAACAATAAAGAACTAAAAATAGTGACCTCGACATAGTATATTGAGACAAGTTATCAAATTTTGAAATTCGTTTTTACAAGTTGCAATTAAGGCGATGATAGATCTACGCAATTTGAACTTTTCAAGGTTCACTTGTCAATAGTTACAGCAGCCTTGACGTGGATTATTACGCAAAACAAACGGATTAAAAAGTACATCTGACGTATTTAAAACGCTACTTAGCTGACCCACGAAGCTGTAAAAGTACTTCGGCTACCGGAGAATTTGTGAGCTCATGCTGTTCGATAACTTTGTAAAATGGCCAACAAATGTAGATAGACATGAAATAATTTTTGTTAAAATTAAAATGAATCACTACGGTTACTACTCACGTTTCCATCGGGATAGTTTTCCTCTTCTAAAACGATAGTTTTTCTGGGTTCACCACTTGGATATTCTGCTGCCCAAAACCTATTCCGATACTCAGTCTTCACACTTTCTAAGCAAACATAATCGGTAGCACAAGCACGAACCTAAAATAAGTTATTTTGATTATGATGTAAGAGCGTGTGAAACAGTGTGTGAATTTGCGCAAGGGTAAAATAAAATCGTACAAGAAAACTGGAATGTTCTCTATAACAAATGTCGCTTTCACCAATAGACGGTAGAATCATATAGTATCGCCATGTATCACCGTCATGTGTACCGCTGACTGTAACGTAATCTGCTCGAGTCCGAAGTGATTCGACATGGATTACTCTACCAACTAACTTTTCGTGCACATTGATCCACCCATACGCAGTGGACGCAAGCACAAAGCAGCACAAAACCTTGATCAGCATATTGGTCGAAGAATTGAATCTACAATAAAATATATGTATATATATTAGTACATACATCCCGAATGCATAAATTTTGGCGATACAAGAACACCTTAAAATAAATATTATTGCGCAAACTGGTGGCAATGTTATAAGTATACCTTGTCTTCACCAAAATAGAGAATGCTCCACTTACCTTTGTCTTATGTAGATTTCTTCTAAAACGCTCAGTAAACCAAGCCCAACTTAAAATACCCAACAGAATCGCCCAAATTTATAGGTTTTAACTGAACCTTAGGGAAACAATTTTCGCCATTGTTCCTTACAAAAATATGTTATGCAATTATTTGGTTTAAATTTTGACGTCAACAGAACACTTAGCACTTCGTCAAGTGCCAAAATGTCACATCCAATTTAAACACAGTGATTAATGGTTTTTTTTTAGATGAAGCGCTTATGACATATGCACCCATGTGTAAAGTCTACGGTATCTTTTAAGTTAAGTCATCTTTGTCTAGCACACTCTTTAAGGCATTTTTCTCGACTTAACTGTCAATATTTTATTGTTCTGCTGAATAAATTGACTCTTTTGTCATGACTTGACGGGAAAACTTAAGAGTGTTCAAGTAACATGTAATCTTGAAATCTCTCCATAAATACTGTCTTTCACGCATCGTATCATTTAAAAAAATTCCCTCGTTTAGGTTTGTAGCTATATAACGGTACATCCGCAAAACGTCTTGACAAAATTATATAAAAAGGGGGATATGCGGAAATTCACGTGCGCGAACAATAATTTCAGACTTTTTTTTGTCTTTTAGGTACTTTTACCCAAATTCTGTGTTTTGTTAGCTTTTATTTGATTGCTATCCTATGTTTTTTTACATGAAAAATTGCAATATAATTATTGTTGCCTTTTACACTTATAAGGAAAACATTAAAGTTCAAAATTATGTCAAATTACTCTCCTAGGCAATGACAAATCTAAGATTTTAAAGGCTTAAGGATACTACTCCGGATTCCTGTCGAAATTTCATCTCCTATGTTTTTGGCAGAATTAAATGAGAATTCTTTGTTGGTATTGTAAAAAAATTTCCACTGTCCACCAACCAGGCATGAAATTTTGTATAAATTTTGATGGGAATTTAAAGGAAATCTGCATACAGTTATTAGGAGATGATGCACCCATGGTGAAACTGGTATGTAAGACTAAGCCGTACCTAAATGTGTTTATCTGTTGATTACAATTTTGTCCTTTACTATGTGTTTTATGTTTTATGTAAACAACTATAGGACGTTGGTTTTTTTAAAAAAACCTAGTCCCTGCGATTGTTCTTTGTTGTATTTTAATGTGCGCCACTTTACATCTGGGACAGAAAGCAGGAACACATATGGATGGGAAATATGCTATTTACAATGACTGTAAGTGATGAGATTTGTTTAGAGATTTGGCAAAACTTCTTTGGAAATATATTTACACAGATATCGTGAAAGTTTTTCTTGTAAAGATTTTTCAAAATTTCAAAATTTCAAAATTTCACAACTTTCCCCTTTGAAAGTTTCTCCGATTAAAGTAAATTGGCTGCTTATGATATTAAACGCGTGTGAAATCTTTTAGCAGATTACAGAGTATATACATTTACTAATAATCATAATCCACTGGATTTAAAAATATTTTTCTTTGTTGGCATGTCGCGTTGATGATTCAGTAGCTGGTCAGATGTTTTTGTACATTTGTCTATATTTTTTTTGCGAAGATATTTGTGAATAAGCTTTCTAAATTTTTTAAATTATTGTCAAGAATTTTTGTGGAAAGAAAATTTTCACGGTAATAATTTATTTTCACATAGTTTGAGATTTTCTCATATTAAACATTGAGCAACCATTTAAACATTTTTAATACTTTTACCTCTTCTACAAGAAATTAAATTTCGCAGTCGCGGATTTAATTTTGCATTTTGCGTAAAAACTAATATTTATTATTTATTTTTCCATTTTTTATACATGTCGTACGAAAATATACACGATCAGATTGCTACGACGACCATTTTCATAAGAACTGACCGCTGTGTTGTCGTGAGACATGTTTTCTCGCCTTTTCTAAATTCTAAGTTTTAATTTTTTAGTTGTAAATTCCGCTTGTTTTTTTTTTATAAACCTCTGTAAGTCTTTCGAAAAACTATTCTATTTCTAGCTTTATTATTTTAATATTGTATGAAGAATTATCGCGTAGAATAGTTGAAACCAACGATTAAGTATATGGTTGTTCCTAATTTTTAATTCCCCTCCACCCTCTGTTGTTTTTGGATTTTGTAAAACGTTACATGAGAAAAACAAAAAAAGAGGTGAGGAGGAGGAGAAACAGAGTTTTAAAATCGCTTAATTTTTTAGACTCACTTTGCCAATCATCATCATCTTTCTTCTTTTGTCTTGCCTGCGTCCTTTCTTGTTGTCTTTCTTAACAAATTTCACGAATATTGAACGTTGGATAACATGGTAGATACATTTGGGTTTGACTTAAGGATTCTTTGTCTACCTTAAAACATGCTTTTCGGAAATAAGAAATCTGGCAGCCATCAAACGTAAAGAGCCAGAAAAGGCTTTCATGGGGAGTTTTTTTCACCAAAAGGATATATGTTCTTTGGTTATCCATTTAAATTTTGGGCAATATAGTTTTAAATTCCGAAAACATAATTGTGGAGCTACTGTGCGTCATATCTGGTATGTGCTGAAGAAACTGTGACGTATCCTCAACTTTATATAAAATAAACAAAAGAATTCATTGCCCATCATTTTAAACGTCAAAAATCTTGTTGCGCAAACATGATAAATCAGATTGCAAACATTCCAAAACAAACATTTTTTACTCATATTTAAACTGCCTCAATTATATTTTCAAAATAAACAACAAATGTCGGGACTCTATTGTTGCGCGAATATTGACGTACTCACGTAATCCTTCAATGTGTACCGCTTTGTAATTTAACTTGAAGGTGTGCAAATATATGCATCAAGTTTTTCCGGGTTAATTACTTAAAATGTTTACATCTCTTGACCGGAAAATTTTTCTGGCCGTTCCGTTTCGGGCCAAGTAGAATTGAGTTCAACTTTTCTTTTTCCACAGGTAGAAAATTATTTAGCCAATTAGATTATTTTATTTCGTGAGAATTGCGCTAAGTGTGTTTATAATTGATATTAAAATATGCGCAGTATTATGAAGTGAAAATAACTAGCAGCAAATTTTCTGTTCTGTTCTGCTCCCACTCGTTCTGTTCCGCCGAAAACCTTTTATTTATTGATTGCTTTGATTTTTGCCGGAAAAAAAATGTATTTGCCTGAAAATTGTTCTTTTGAATAGGCCCAGCCACCAAAAAATGACCACCCTTGATTGAGCGTCGCACTAGAAAAATCCAGTTTTGAAAAACCGCTGCGGGGCTTAATCAAGGATTTACGGTATATATTTTTAAAAAAATTTAAAATCACTGCATTTCTAATTTATACATAGTTACATCACATATGAAAATATAGTATCGGCATCGACGAGTAGAAAAAAACAAATATATTCTAAACAGAAACATGCTGTAACAATAATTTTTCAATGCCGATAGGTACACCACTGTAGAAATCCTTTTATCAAAAATTAATTCTAATTTATTCTACAAACATTTATCTTTATGCCCAAAGTTAAACTAAATCTTGCACCTAGAATCTTCTCAGACCAATTCTTAACCGTAAATCATATGTATGAGACGAGACTTTCAAAATATAGTTTTAAATTACCAACACCTAAATTCCCATGTTTAAAGTTTTTCACAATTTGTGCGGTCTTTATATGCGGAACTGTATAATTATCCGTAACGATACCTTATTAACAATGATAAAACTTTTGACTCCTTCAAAAATCAGTCAAAAAAATTTCATTCAAATGAAGACATCAAAGACCTCTGCTAATTCAAAATGGCCTTATCTTTCTTTTTCTACTTTACCCTTTATGTAAATATAGATCATAGATTGTAAATAAATTTTGCTTGCTTTAAGAGGCTCGATGATAAAACAAAATATGTCTCCTGCTTGCCCCTTCCATGTTAACACTTATATGACCACATTTTTTTGTATGCCAGCGAATATATACTACTACAGTATGCAGGCTAAATATATGTTTAAAATCGCCCAATAAAATTGCGTTCTTTTGTTTTTTGGGTAACTAATTCCAAATAATAAAAATAAATTCAACTCCTCAAAATTTAATCTACACCAATTTTTTTCTTCATCGCCAAGATGACTTGAATCTTATTTCATGCTCATTTTTAGATGTCAAATTGTAAGCAGTTATGTCAGACCTTCTTCTTACTAAAGCTTGAAAGTTTTAATTAAAAAAAAAGCTCCATGGGAACACAAGAGTCGATTTAGAGAAAAATAATATGCCAGCACATATATCGTACTTTCTCGACATAAAAATTGCTTGGTAGTGGATGAACATGATAATTTGAAAGATTACGGAACGCAGCCGCGATAGCGGAAAAAATTAACTAGAAGGATGGAAACATTTTTTTCTTCTAATGATAATTTAGCGCATCATTTCAAGGATTGCTTTGATTGTTGAAGTAATGCTCATTTAAATTTTATAAGAAAAGTAAACATGTAATGTTTTTTACCGAGACTGTGTCAATACTATCAAGAAAAAATCGTTATTCTGGAGCACGATGTGAGCGAAAATACAATACACACAACATATACACAAACCATGCCTATCCAATTCGTAGCCTCAAGCTTTTGGATTCTTAGACCGGTTGTCAGGAGAAGAATCAGAGACAACGTTAGATTTCAAAATTTAATGCTCCTTGATGATGATAGTGTTACGTCAAAAGCGTGAAACACACCCACACAGTGTTTTGCATTCTTAGTTTTGAAACGGTAATAAAGCTCGAACGTGAGAATGTTTAGGCATACATATTTTTGAAGAGGTATTTTCTTATCTCGTTTAAATGTAAAACAACAGCTACCAAAAAGCGTAAAAATAAATTAAGTCGTAAAAGCTAATTAGTCATTGGCTAGAAAAGTAATTTGACATAATTTTAAACATTAATGCTTTCCTGATGAGTGTAAATGGCAACAATAATTATATTGCAATTTTTCATGTAAAAAAAACATAGGATGGCAATCATATAAAAGCTAACAAAACACAGAATTTGGGTAAAAGTACCTAAAAGAAAAAATAAGCCCGAAGTTGTTGTTCGCGAGAGTGAACTTTTGCATATCCGCCCTTTTACTTAATGTTGTCAAGGCATTTGTTAACGGATTTACTGCATCAAAGCCAAAAACTTGATCAGCGAGTTACATGATGCGATGCATAAACGACAGTATATATTGAGATTTTTCATACATATTAACGTCTTAAGCTTAACCGTGAAGTCATGACAAAAGTCAATTTACTCAGCAGAACAATAAAATATTGACAGTTAAGTCGAGGAAAATGCCTTAAAGAGTGTGCTAGACAAAGATGACTTAACTTAAAAGATACCGTAGACTTTACACATGGGTGAATATGTCATAAGCGCTTCTTCTCAAAGCAACTCAGTAATCACTATGGTGAAATAGGAGCTGACATTTTGGCATTTGACGAAGTGCTAAGTGTTATGTTGAAGTCAAAATTTAAACCAAATAATTGCATAACATATTTTTGTAAGGAACAATGGGGAAAATTGTTTACCTAAGGTTCAGTTAAAACCTATAAATTTGGGCGATTCTGTTGGGTATTTTAAGTTGGGCTTGGTTTACTGAGCGTCTTAGAAGAAATCTACATAAGACAAAGGTAAGTGGAGCATTTTCTATTTTGGTGAAGACAAGGTATACTTATAACATTGCCACCAGTTTGGGCAATAATATTTATTTTAAGGTGTTCTTGTATCGCCAAAATTTATGCATTCGGGATGTATGTACTAACATATATACATATATTTTATTGTAGATTCAATTCTTCGACCAATATGCTGATCAAGGTTTTGTGCTGCTTTGTGCTTGCGTCCACTGCGTATGGGTGGATCAATGTACACGAAAAGTTAGTTGGTAGAGTAATCCATGTCGAATCACTTCGGACTCGGGCAGAATACATTACAGTCAGCGATACACATGACGGTACATCATATCGATACTATATGATTCTACCGGCTATTTTAAAAGACGAGATTTGTTACAAAGAACATTCCAGTTTTCTTGTATGATTATATTTTTTTAACCTTGTTTAGATCCACTCACTGTTTTGTATGCTTTTACATCATAATCGAAATAACTTCTTCTAGGTTCGTACCTGTGCTACCGATTATGTTTGCATAGAAAGTGTGAAGACTGAGTATCGGAATAGGTTTTGGGCAGCAGAATATCCAAGTGGTGAACCCAGAGAAACTATCGTCTTAACAGCGGAAAACTATCCCGACACAAACGTGAGTAGTAACCGTAGTGATTCATTTTAATTTTAACAAAAATTATATCATGCCTATCTAAGTTTTTTAGCCATTTTACAAAGTTTTCAAAAAGCATGAGGTCGCAAATTCTCCGGTAGTCGAAGTGCAGCTGCGTAGGTCAGCAAAGTAGCGTTTAAAAATACGTCAGTCGCACTTTCTCAGCCCTTGAAAAGTGAACTTTGAAAAGTTTAAATTGCGTGGATCTATCATGGATACCGCCTTAATTGCTACCTGTGGAAACGAACTTCAAAATTTGCTAACTTGTCTCAATATACTATGTAGGGGATTGAGGCTGGTCATTAGTCTTAGTTCTCTTTTGTTTTAAACCATAAATCTAATGTTTTTAAACCGAAACCCTACCTGATATTCTTAAAAAGAGAATTTTTGGAAGGAAAATCGTAAAGTTAAAAATATAAATTAGTTGGTTTTACACAAAAAACAAATGACTTTGAGGAAGACGCTTTTGTGAAGATCAAGAAAAACGGTCCTTACATTTATGTCTAGCTTTATATCAATTGTTAAATAAAGTTATTTAACACTTCGAATACGTTTTTTATAAGAAACCTGTTTACAGGAAACCTCAAGCAAAATTAAAAAAACCTTTAGGATACTTTAGCAGCATTAAGTAACTTATATCCAACAGAAAAAGTAGGTGAAAAATGAGATAAAAATAGTAAATGACGTTCATATTACAACAATAGACCAAACTTCAAGGTAAATAAAATATTTTCCAATTTAGGCTTTACTTATTACCATTTTAAGAACCCCCGGGTTCAAGCAAACTATATAAACATGTATCACTAAATAACTTATTCTTTGTGTTTTTTTACTTTGTTCCTCTAAGGTCTTTTTCATTACTTTGCATGATGCGAAACATCTTTTAGTAAGAATATGGTAGACTTTATTTCCTAAGAAAAACCGGTTTATTTTTCCACAGATTGATTTACATTTTAAAGTAGAATGTCAAGATGTTACGTTAACAGTATGCAGAATTGTACCAAGACGATTTCCCGATTTGTTCGTGGTGCACCAATGGCAAGAAGGGTTGCATACTCCAGGACGATACTATGCAACATTGGGAGAAAACAATCCATATTATACATGGACCATCCATGCTCCCAATCCTACCGAACAAGAAAAGTAAGTGAACATTTCTTTGAAATGCTTTAATAAAAATTTTTCTTCGTGTTAAACCATTTTTGCACACAACACGTGTAAAATGGAAGTAGAACTTAGGTATATGCAAACTGTAATGTTAATTTTTGATATAATTTTTGATTTTATTTAGAGAAATCTTTCGAATCGATAACCTGTTAGCGAACGTGGAAGAAGTGATTGCCGACTATGTGATTGTCGGAATCTCTGACACAAAAACAACGACTCAATCCGTTTCTTACACAGTGTCAATGGAAGTGGAAAGTGCGTTTAAGAAATTTTCGGCAAGTGCTGGATCTAGCATCAGCAAAACATGGCAGGTATTGCAATTACATATAATTATGAATGTTTTGGGTAAAAGGTATTAAATAAATAACGTACCTAGTATTCCAGGAAATTAACAAGGCATAAAACTAATACTTTATTACAGTTACTAGTTAATTTAAAACTTGCTCTAAGGCCTAAAAAATATTGTTTTTTTAAATCAAGGGGGACTGCAAGAAAGCTGATATTGTGAACATAAAGAAAAAACACATTTCCTGATTTAATGCTTTTTTATGTCAGATGAGCGAAGTCGCGTTAATCAGTTATGTTGCTTTAGGCATTCCTGTCAGTTCCTTTCAGTCAATATCGTGATTATTAATTTTTTTTCATTTTCTATTTTACAGTAATAAGGTATATTACAGTAATGTTTCGAATCAACTTCGCCTCCAAGGTTCTTCTATGCCTAAAATATTCTGACAGAACAGCTCCGTAATAGCCCTTGTCCAGGCTTTTGACTTGCGGAATTTGCTTAGACGCATGTTTCAAACAGTAATGGATGTGGAGATCGAGAAATTGTGGCAGATTAAACTGCAATGTCCGTGAAAGAATTCTATTAAAATAATAGCTGTAATTATGGATGTTAGTTCCATCTATCAACTGGAGTCAGCCAAGATAAAAAATTTATTTTGTTTTGTCGCAGATAAAACTACTTCTTCCCTGTTTGCATGCCATCCAGAAAACGAAAAGAAGGTGATTTCCAAAATTAAACAATTCCCAAAAAGTGTCGAAGTGCACGAAAGTTTCTGCTCTGTATTTAAAAATAAAGCAGATGCCGTTTTTTTTTTACCGATATGCCTCTCATCAATACATATCCCTTTTAACTATATATTTAAATATTCAAATAATTTAAATCCCTTGTGCAATAGTAACTGTATTTTTCTGTTCTCAAAGCATTTTGCCTTTTTATGAATTGGTTTCTCTGAAATAACGACTCAAAAGGCACAAGACTCTGGAGACGATGTTGCCAATTTTTGCGTAACCTTTTTTTTCATCTGTCCTTTTAATTCAATGTCGAGCTGGACTCCATCTTTTTACTTAAGTATTCAACTAAAAACCATCAAACACGCATGCCATCGCTTCTTCCTCCAACATTCTAGAAAAAAAACGTTGATTGTTATTTAGATATTTTAATTGACATAGCAAACTACACCCAATCTTTGGTGTAGTTTTAGTCAACCGGTTGTGCAGATTGCACCAAGCTGAAATCCACATTTCTTTTTTTCTATTAGATAGAAGAATCTTCGACTTACTCTCAAGCGAAACCTAAGAGTATTAAAATAATTATTCCAGCCAAAACTTTTGCTGTCATTTATCATCGCATGGGGAACTACAACGACCAGTTTGAAGTCGGTTCACAGACATACAGGGTTACAGCTGTCGACGAAAATGGTAATAAATCAGATGTGATTGTGACAAACATGGATGAAATTGATGTGGGAAGTCTTATGAAGTCGAATGCACCCACTCCTTCGGGTAAAACAAAAAAAAGAAACGAAAGAGAACGTGAACCAAAAGAAAATTCGGATCAGCGTATCTATCACCACCATGATCACTATCATTATGGTGAAAAAAAAGAACTCTAAGCTCGCATATATCTTACATGCCACATACCTTGATTTTGGGATTTGATTTGCTTATTGACTTACATGTTTATAATGTTTTTTTTCGATGCAGGGTCACGTTTATAACTAGCTTGTATACGATACGGTCTGAAAATTATAACAATAATTATTGAGACTGCAATTAATACCCTTTTTGTTTTGTATCATGGCTCCTTCTACTGTTCTACCTCAATGTTGATGTGTAACGAGCAGAACGAGTGTAGCAGAGCAAACCTTTGCATAAGGAACGCTAACATTTTTTTAGGAGGAAGGTAGGGAGTCTCTGAATTTTTGTGATGGATTTTATCGCCTTCTCCCTCGACGGATTATAGTATGTATTTTACCCAGGAGACAAAAGTTTTTAACATGGTCATTATTGGGTAAAAGTGATTTTTACGACAATTTTTCGCGAATTCATTTTAGAGATTTCTTGTTTCGGGACGCAGAAAGTGCTGCTCGTTAAACACACCAATCAGTAATACAAATTTTTTTTTAAACAAACTATGATGGGATGGGAAGATATCACAGGCAACTTGCACGAATGTAAGAAGAATATTCTCTTTTTTAGTTATCAATCAGAATCGCATTATATACACTTTTGGTTTTGCTACTACTGTCTGTAAACACCGCTGTGGTACTATTAGTTGTTCTAAGCTCAAGGTGGAGAATTTTTCACAAACGAAACATTGGATGCTTTGCCAATGTAAACACTATATGTGGCTTAGGATATTCTAAAGAGGGCATTGTAATGAGGGAAATGTTAAAGCGTTACGTTAACAGCGAGGAAAGAGGTTTGCCATGGCAATGGCAATACATCAAAATAAAACTACACGTTTGAATTGGGAATCAAAAAAATATTTAAAATTTAGAAGCCTGTTTCTTTTACATTTTTATGTTAGAGTGGTAACAAAAACTACATGTAGCTACAAAAGAATATTTTTTTCTTAGTCTAAGCTGATGTCGGTGTTTACTTTACATTAGGCATATAATGTTCAACATTTGTTGGTAAAAGTCTGTTTGAAGTCGACGTATTACTATGCGAAGCTAGCGTTAGCTGCCTGTCGAACTTTTTGATATTTGAAAACGTGGTTTGGATTTCATGCTTTGCCATGCAGAGTTCTTTTTCTTTTAATATTCTAAGATTACTTATAACCGATTTGGTAAGCAATTCTATTGAAACGAGTTCCTTTGCATTGCTTTCAAATGACAGCTCATCTTTTAAACTTTTAATAACTGATAGTTCCATATTATGGAGAAAAAAGTTTTTCGGGATTTCCTCTCCTTTATTACATTTAATTTTTAGTGACGTTGGTTTACTCGTACACCACGACTTCCATAATCTTTTACTTGTTCCCTCAGAACTTATAAACACCGAATATGGTGTCATCTTGGTTTTTTTCGTCAAAATCATCATTGCATGAAATATATGAATTCCCGATCTTCACTTCATTTAGCTCTTTTTCCTCTTCATCTTCATCGATTTCCATGCTTTGAAATTGTCGTATTGTACTTAGATTGGCTTTACTTCTGTTGAACACATAAAAGTCAAAACTCCAAAATTTATATAGCGATACAGCTCTCTCCCTTTTAGCCTATCTTACATCTTTTTTAGATGTGTTGCACCTTTGGACACGTGCAGAGAATTGCGTTAACGTGAAAATCAAAATTTTAAATGTTTTTGAGAGCTAACCGAGCGTCAACGTTACTTTAAATGAGCGTTAAATTGGCATGTTTTGACGTTTTCACTATGAAAAATTTTCAAATATTGCTTAACGCGATTATGCGCACTGCATTATCGTTGCGTTAGCGCGCACTGAAAACCAAGCTTGGGATGAAACCAACCCAATGCTTGGTCAAGTTGTACTTACTAGTTACATGCGTTTACTAAGGTGAAATTACGAAAACATACTTAATAGGAGAAAATACGCACAACTATGCTTTTTCACTAAAATAAATTACGTAAAAACTAGCCGAAATTCCGTGGAAGAATCCACTGAACTCTCATTTAATGCAATTAAGGGATGCTAAACAAACACATACAGTATATTAATTTGAATTTTTAAAACTCCCAATCTAACCTCGGCTTTGTGTCTCCTTTATATAATGGAACGGCAAAAAGAGAAAATAAGACCTGAGATTGTGACTGTTCACAGTCTGTACTACTCTATATTTATACATGTTTAAACAAAACGTTTGAAAATATAAGCAGGTGCAACAAAAAAATTAAAATTAAATAAAAATTCAATATGTGCAACAACATGAAAGGCGTTTAACAACCGTTACGTAAACAACAAAATCTGCTAAAATTTATACTTGCTTTGTAATGCTAGAAAACGCCAGGAGAAAGTATATCAGACAATAAAAAAATTCAACATATTTCACTAATTCGTACAAAAAAGTTATTACAAAATGTCCACACTGTACAATTTGTAACACGTCATAATAAAACCAGATATTAAATCTATTGCATACAGCAACCCTTTCAACGTTACACACAAAATAAAAGAAATGAACAGTTATCAACTTAAACCATTACCACATCTTGTATGTTTACCGCAATATTTCAATTCAAAAAAATTAAAGCAAAAGTTTGCCTAACAGGCCCAAACTCATAATCAAGAAAATCAATTATTTCGTTTTTCTCTATGAAGAAAACAGCGCAAGCGTGCTGTGCATGATAACAATGCAGTGTTTTCGAATTCAAGAATCGAAAATATATCAAAAGATTGCAGCGTTAACAGTTGTAAACATCGATTTAAATTTGTTTGCAATTTTATTGTTTAGAATAACGACAACAACAGCGAATCGCCACACTCTGTAGTGTTGAAAACAGTAACAACAGAAAATTACTTTTTGCTGTTTATATAAGTTCCTCTTTAAGAAAAACCATTATGATCCATCAAGTAAAGACGACAGTAAACAGACAACACAGAAATAAAAGGACATTTATATAATTT
The DNA here is from genome assembly GCF_029227915.1 of Hydractinia symbiolongicarpus. Lineage (NCBI taxonomy): Eukaryota > Metazoa > Cnidaria > Hydrozoa > Anthoathecata > Hydractiniidae > Hydractinia > Hydractinia symbiolongicarpus. The sequence goes on from NC_079877.1 coordinate 29,171,243, forward strand.
GAAAACACTAGTCGTTAGTCCGTGGAAAAATCCACAGGTTCGCCGTCGCAGCTAAGCTACCATTTTGCGTGACAGACCGATGGACAGACGTATACGGGCATTATAATATAGATTTTTTTCTGCATAAAAAAACATAACAATTGCATATTTAACATAATTACAAACATATGTAGATATATACACTACAAACTATATGTAAACTTTAAAGTCGTTTTTAAAATATATATAATAAAAATACAACAATAACAAAATATATGTGTATGCTTGAATATCTCTGAAAATGCAAACACTTACTATTTTCCAGACTAATCCTTGTCTACATTTTGATTCCATTGAAGCAAAGAAAAGTGAACGAATTCAAGGAAACAATTTGGAACTTTTACAGAATACGAAAACAGATAGATATATACATGCCAGACAGTGTACCTAACCACATGTACGCATTTTCATATCAATATGAGTTGGAAGAATTTTACAAATTGCAAAAACTTGATATAGGTTTTTCTTCTTTTTTTGAAAATGAGAGTTACAGATAAAGATTTAAAAAAAGTTGCCTTCTTTTCAGAAGTGCCTAAAACTTATGATGATTATCCAGCAAGCGAATTATACCTACTCCCAAAGACCTTCAGCATGAAGAATATGTTCAAGCATATCTAACCTTAAAAAATCAAATAAAAAATTAAACCAACTAGTATATATGCTATATGTCACCAGATATAATGTATTATTGCAGTTTCGTTTGAAGAATAACAGCAACAACAAAAATTATGTAAAAGTTGTTTTCCATTGACACCAATCAATTTTTTGCAAGTATACTGATTAAAAAAGTTTTATATGCCTATAAATTTCCCAAACAAAATAATTCACCTCTTTCAAAATTACTATCAATGCTAGCTATTTCTGGTTCAAACAAATTATATTTCGAGCCTTGAATATCCACAAGAAGAAGTTTTTGGTTCGATTTAATGAATGAAAAATGAGCCAAACTTTCGGACAACATTTTCAAAATATCTTGTGGTTCATCAACAATCTGTCCATCGTTGCTGATATACTTCCTGAAGACCCCATTTTGAAATATTTCAATTGTAATATTTTCATCGTTTGGTTTAATTTTCCCAAAAACAACTTTGTATTCTATATTTTTTCCATCATAACCAATTCGTTTCAATTCATTAGCAATTTTTTAAGTATAATTTTTTGCCAACATGTACATTTGCACAGATTTTCTGGCATGGGCGTCTGGGGTTTCTTAAATTTCATCGAGAAATTTTAATGTTTCCACATTGTATTTTTCTTACCACAAATGTTTTATCATCGTCTGGAAAAGGGGTAGCTCTGAATACTTTACGAAACGCCCCATGACTGACCACATTCAATTCCTCAATTTAGAATTTTTTTGCCCAAACAATATTTTCTATGTTAAATGTTGAACAATCAATTTCTGTAAACATTCATTTCATATCACTTATAACTTTGTTTACTTTTAGCATACTTGAGACACTTTTGACTTTGGTTGTGCCTTTGTTAATTGCTTAGATAAGTTTAGTGGCACACTTTTAGGAATATTATATGTTGGTTTCATGAAGCTTCTGCTTGTGATAGTTGAAGAAATTGCTTTTGTTGACGAGGTTATTGTTTTACTTTGTTGACGTGCGTTATCAAGAGAATTATAATTAAATTAGTCGTTGCCCGTGGAAAAATCCACGGAGCCTCCCGTCGCAACAAAGTGGATAAAAATATATCGCATATATAACATCATTTTCTAACTCAGTGGGGGGTCCGCGCAGAGAGAGACACACGACAGCTATTATTATAGAGAAGTATTTTCTTTAACAAATCGGAGCTACTTTGAGGTTGGGAAATTGGGAAAGCTTTGTATGTAATAGCCCCCCTCCCCCTGTAAAAAGCAAGAAGGTACTTTGTCCTTGAAATGTTCATTACATGCATTTTTAATGGAACATATCGTCACTTCTTCCTCCAAAAAGCTGACAAATTCCTGAGGTCCAGTTTGCTTGTACTTTTTAGCTTCTTCTGTGGCCTCAGATTTGAGTTGCTGAACGATCTTTGCAATTTAATATAGTTGCTCCAATATCTGTATCGCTTTTTCTGTCTATTTTTTTCATCGTCTTTTACTTCATGTCCCTTTCAAAACTTTTCCATTTTTCTACATATTTGTTTTGAAAGCACGTGAGGCTAAATATATTCCGTCATATGCCGCAATAAAGGTTATCCTTTAAAACAACATTGGCAGCAATGGGTCACGCAGATAATTTTTATTCCGATTTAATTTTATTGAAGCATTTTGATTAAAAATTAAACAAGAAATGCTGCGCATATAAACAAATCGCGTGCCAGTTTTCTTTGACTGGCTCCGAGAATGCTAAAAGTGGCAAAAAGAAAAGTATGACGTTATTTCACGGACAAAGTACACGGACAAAGTACCTGCCCGTGACGTAACTCGATAGAAAGGTTTCTAGGCGAGGTCTCGACGGATGGGAAACTGTTACTATGATTTTTTTCTGTTCATAAATGCTTTCCCGCCCATGGAGATCTCGTTGAGGATATTCGTGATGGCTGTATGAACGCAAACCCATTCTGTTAGTTCATATCAAGTAAGGGTTTCGGACCAAATTTTGGCCTTGAATTTACTGGAAATTATTTACTGTTTCCTACAACCATTGAAATTATCAGGTTTAGAAACATAATCAAACTCAGCTTTTCTAACATTTGGATTTCGACCATGTTTTCAAAGTCACTGACACCATGTACACGCTTTATTTGACCATTATAATAGATTAGATTTATTTAATTAACATGCCGACATGTGTCCCTACTTGCCACTGAAACATTTTCCACATGAACAGACCCAAAGTTTGTTTTTATCTAGGTGGGTATAATGGAAGGACGCGTGAGCATTTACAACAGGGCAGACTTGAAATCGTTCATTAAGCATGAAAGGTTGGTTTACAGTATCCTACGGGTTTACAGTTGATGCTGCTCAATAAATAAATTCTTCAGTTTATATAAAATAGTTTTCTAAAAAGCGTCCTGATAGGCGTAAAAAATAATGAAAAGGTCTTACAGGCTAAAAAAATTCGGATTCTTGTTTGTGTGTAATTTTGTTCACTATACCTAGGTCGCCGGTAGCCTGTTTTGTACAGAACTTCTACAATGTTGTTCCGTTATTTGAAATAATTAGGTATTATCCTGTGGTATATCCTGAACTTGCAAAATGTTTTATGTAGCACAAATATACAAAAAGTGAAAAATTACTACTTTAACAATACTGCACTACACTTAATAATCACTAGAAAGAAACGAAGACGTTTTAGCATATCCATTTACTAAATATCATTGCTTGTGGTGTAGCGATGTTTTGGAAATGTTTTATTATACCCGTGACATGACTAAAATCTTTATCAAATTTAAAGGGAACCTGGGGTATAAAATGATGTTGGACTTTTATTATAGAGCCTAAAAAGTTGGTTAACACGTCTTTTTAAATTTTTTAGAAAGCTCCCTTCGTTCTCAAGATATTCACATTTAAAGAATTTCAGATTTAATTATGCTGCATGAATTATGATGTCATATTTCAATAATAGCAAATTTGGAGATTTTTTTTCATCAGTAATTTTAGAACTGTTAAGGGGTATACATTCAAACTTTATTAATGTGTAGATATTAAAAGGTTAATTAATTAACATAAATTTTTTGGCAAAAATGACACTCGCTTGCTCGTCCCAGGCCTCATATTTTTTTTGATGACTCAATAACTCGGGATCTCAAACTTGGTTTGCAATCAAATTTTGTGGGTAAGCTTGTATAAGCCCTATATGTTTAAGATATTTAAGATTTGACCAAAAAGTTAGATCCTACAAGTTTAGAAACAAAAAAAGAAATGGAAGAAGAAGAAAGCAACAAAAAGGTTCATTGGCTTAGAAGTAACAATAAAGACTAAATCCACAATGCGACTCCGTGGTATTATTATGTAAACTAGCCGGGGAACCGGGAGTCGAAACGCCGGTTAAGCCACTAGTAACTGTGTTACCTGGCGTTGAACGACTGGAAAAGCGATTAATAAGAGGTTGTGCCACACATTCAGATAAAGCGCTTTAGTATAGTATCTCATAAATTGAGTGGCGCACACAACATTATGGTCTTTCCGGTTTAATATATTTTGAAAAAAATAACTTTTAACAACTTTAGCTAACATAAAAACACAGTTTACAACTCATTGCTACCCTGTTATTGAAAAAACAATTGGCCAACCTTTTTTATTTTTCAGAGAGCGTTCCCGCTAAAAGTTCAGAGATGAATATTACTCCGGGCTGAGGGATGAGACAGACGAACAATGACACATATCCATATATAGGCAGAATACCCTTTTTGAAAAAAAAAAGACATTTTCGTAACTTCGGATAAACAGAAACTCAGGAAACAGCCATCATTAACATTGGACTAAGCACTTTGTACAAGTAAACTGTGTCGTTAATGCATTTAGGCGTAATATATCATTTTCAAAAAAAATTTATTGCAACTTCGGTTTAAATAAAAACACGGGAAAAACAGCCTGTCGCTGTCCAGCTAAAAAAATCACTTAGAAATTCTATTTTGTGCAGTAAGTTTTCATGACACTAATAAAAGGTTTTGCTAACTACTTAACTGCCTTTAACATAACAAATATTGATTAAGAATTTTGTCGTAGCTAGCCCAAACTGCATTTGCCTACTTTTAGCCTAGAAGTAGCTAGAAGAGAGCCACAACCCCAACATAAAAATAAATAAAAATATACCAAACTTTAAAATAATAAGAATAAATAAGGCTAGCCAGCTAGCTGGTTCAGGAGGATGCTGCCTTGAAATCCATGTTAGCTAGCTAAAATTGTTGCGCCGTAGATTAGTGGTTATAGCTCTCGTACTCTGTGTGAGAGACCAGGGTTCGCTTCTTATTAACGGCTATTCAGCATGGGCGAGTGAATGTTACCATAGCCCCGGGTTAATCCAAGCCACGTGAGGAAATTGGGGAGATGGCTCCATGTGTGGGCCGTTGGATGCTGCCGGGAGTTGTCTAGTAGAGCGCGGGCCCTAATTGTCTGAATATCTCAAAATGAGCATTAAATATCTAGGACTCTCCATCTAAGGGATTGACTCTCCTGGAAATAATAGACAGGGTATATCCCTCGATATTAGTGAGGCTAGCCATGTAAAATATGCACATCTATCTATCTATCGAAAATTTTGAAATTGGTTTGTTTCAGATTTACAAACTTAATAGGCAAAAACATAGACGCAAAGAAGAGAATATCTTAAGCGTTGATAGAACTGAAATTTAGGTAGTTAAATAATTATATCAACCCAACGATTCGCAGCTTGATAAAGAAGAGGGAATATAACAAATATGGCGACCTTGAATTCGGCCACTCGAAAGAAACGACTCGTACCTAAACCCCCAGATCTCGGTTTACTTGAACAAAATCCGCCTCGTTAAAAACATGAAAATTTTGTCTTTTTATCTGTAAGTTTCTCTCTAAATTTAACAGGTATTTGTGTATTGAAACATACAATCACAAACAAAACAAAAATTGCCCACATGAAACACAACTCTACCAACTTATAGCTGGCAAATGGTAGTTTATGTCGGCAATTTTTTGCCATAAGAAATAAATTTAGTTAGAAAGGTTGACGTGTGAATACTTTCATAGGGACAAAATCTTACCTGAACAAAACTTTACATGTCTCTCATATACGTTTTCTTTCCTGATGATTTTAAAATTAGATGGGGGGGGGGGTTAATGAGGTAAAAATATGTTGTTTACGGACAAGCTTACACTGTGAAAAATACTTTTTTTATCTTAAAAAATATTGATTCGTCTGTACAGGGGGCTGAACTTGTATAAAAAGGCACAAAAAGTTGTGCAAATGAAAGCGTGTGGAATAAAAACGAGTGAAACTTTTGTTTGAATTGCATTAATTATTTTGCACCCCAATAATAGCAACTTGCACTAATAAGTTTCACGCAACACAAATTATTAAGATAGGCACCAACGTAAATTGAATGAGTTACATGCTTAAATACTGTTAACTTTTCCCACAAAAACCCTAATTCTACACTAATTAATTTTGATTTACTGAAAATGACAAAATAATTATGTATCAGCTTGATAAAGATTTATATACATAATGCCCTCTTCAAATCATTGAAGCGCTACCTTAAAAAGGCAATGATTGGATAGTAACCTGGTGTTAACTTAGTTTATGCTACAATTGTGTTATTGTTCCTCATTTTTTGAATGTTTAATCATTTTAAGATCAGATTTGAATTAAACGAGAAAGTAAGAGTAACTCCTAAATACTGAAACATTTAATAAAACTCTTTAAAAATTCAATTTTACATAAAAAAATTTGTTTATATCATAGAATGTCCGAAATTTCTAGATCAACAATCGTGCCCAGGGTTTTATGGCCAGATTATGCGAACGCATCATAAGGAATACGTTAATTTATTTTATCAAAATTTGGCGTAACTTTAGCGGTTAGGAAATTTATGTTCCAGCAACAGAAAACATCCTAATAATTGTATTGTCTCACGAGTAAATAAATACAGGAAAAATTATCTTGATAACTGCTATAAACATCTTTAAAGGTTGAAAAGAAGTTGTGCTGATGTGAAGGTTACATAATACTTTGATATAGTTTAGCTAGCTGTACTGAATAGAACTTTTGCTTGCTGAACTTAGCTAGCTAGAATAGTTCATTGTTTAGATTTCAAATCCAGTTTATGGAATAAGCTTTTATTTATTGTGACGTTCTAAATCCTACGGGAGAAAAACAAAGGGAAGCAAAGAGAAGGGCAGAATATTTTCTGGATATATGTGGTAGACATATGTATGTATATGTTGTAGACAGTAAGTATATGTAGCTTCAGATTATAAAAGCCTGCTTTAGATATATATCTATATTTGGGATGGAAATGAAGTATATATATGTTGTTTTTAGTGGAGTTAAGGGTTATAAATAAATTAGAAATGAAATTTAAAATATAGAACATAAGCTTTTCTGATTGGTACAATTGTTGAAGTCTCGCTTCATAGATATTCAGTAATCTTGAAATTTGTTTACAAAAGGTTTTAGATAGTTTACGAAAGTTTCTAAACATTTTGCTACGTAAAAGATCAGAACTATTAAGGGATACTTTAGGGGAATTAATTTTTGTAAAAACTAATTTTCGAAACACTAAATTCTTACGAGAACTATATTTTTGCAAAGTTAGCAAGCTTAAAATACCTTCTTAATTTGGATACATTAACAAGTATGAGAGTATGTACTGAACTAGTCGTTAGCCCGTGGAAAAATCCACGGGTTCGCCCGTCGCAGCTAAGCTACCATTTTGCGTGACAGACAGACAGACGGACGGACAGACGTATACGGGCATTATAATATAGATAGCCGGGAAACCAGGCGTTGAAACGCCGGGGTAAGCCACAAGTCAAGGTGTGACCCGCCATTGAACACTATGTGGAGTGCTTAATAAGAGCCGTAAACTATACTACACGGTCAGGTGGAGCGCTTTAGTACAGGTACGCAGTATGTCGTTAATCAAGTAAAGCGCACACAACACTATAGTGTTTCGGCTGTAGTGTATTTTTGAAAATATAACTCTACTGTAACTTTAGCCAAAATAAAAACACAATTTACAACCATTTGTTACCCCGTCATAGGAAAAACAATTGGTCAATTTTATTTTATTTTGCGAAATAAGTTTCAGTAAAGGTTAACAAATTAATTGTGACATTGGACTGAGCACTTAGTACAGGTAAATCGTGCGACACATGCGTTTAGGCTTAAGACCCTATTCAAAAAAACTATTGAAGCTTTGGTTTACAAAACACAGAATACACTCTGTTGAAACGCCGGGTTAAGCCACAAGTAGCTGTGTTACCCAGCAACACCAGATTGAGTGATTAATAAGAACCGTCAACTGTGCCACACATTCAGGTAAAGCGCTTCAGTACAGCCATATAGTGTGTAGAAAATCAAGTGAAGTGCACACAACTTTATGGTGTTTCCGGTGTAATATACTATTCAAAAAATAACTTTCAACAACTTAGGTAAAATAAAAACCCAGATTACAATTCAATGTTACCCCGTCATAGCGAAAGCAGCTGGCCAACCTTCTTTATTTTTCAGGGAATGTTCCCGGGAAAAGTTCAAAAAAATGTTAAGCTGAGCGCTTAGTATAGGTAAACAGTGTGTACTTTTTTTCTGTAAAAAACGTTATCACAACTTCGGTTAAACAGAAACACAGGAAACAGCCCGTTGTTACCACCGAACTAAGCGCTTAGTACAGCTAGACTGTGTCGCACATGAGTATAGGCATAACACCATTTTTAAAAAAACTTTATCGCGACTTCAGTTTAAAAAAAATCAGGAAACCGCCTGTCGTTATCAAGTTCAGTTAAAAAAATATATACTCAGCAATTTTATTTTTCAGCATAAGCTTTCATAGCAGTAATAAAATTGGTAGCTGCCTATAACTGCATTTAGCTACTTTCACTTTTTAGCCAGAGGTAGAGCTAAAAGGAGCTAGATAGGTAGACCCAACTTCAACATAAAAATAAAGAACAATATACCAAACTGAATAAAAACTTTAAAAGAATAGGAATAAATAAAGATAGCTATAGCTAGCTGCCTCAAAATGTACGTTGTGTAGCTAGCCAAAAACTTAAAATTGGTTTGTTTAAGATTAAGAAAATGTGATGAAATATTCACCTTAACATGTGAAAACAAACTAAATAATCCTATAGGATAAAAAGTACTCAGAAGAAATAAGGAGGATTGAAAGGAAACCTACAAACTTCACACCATCACTTCCAAACCAAAATGGCCTTAGGGGTAGCATGTTTCCTCCCGTCGGCATGTTGAGGCCGCGAAGCACTTGGATTGGTCATTAGTGAAAATGGAGCCTCGTGATTGGTTTATTACAATGAGCGGCAAGGCAAGGCCGGTAAAAAAACGGGGTCTGCCGGGGATTCGAAATAAAGCTGCAGGGCCGCGGGGATTTTCGGCGGGTCTCGCTACTTGCTCCGCCATGTTGCGCAGAGACAGACAAAATACGGCTATTATTAAAGAGACTAGTCGTTAGCCCGTGGAAAAATCCACGGGGTCGCCCGTCCTTTAAATTTACCCGTGAAAACAAAGTGGACAAAAATATATCGCATTTAATATTCGTGTTTCCGTAACATCATTTTCTAGCTCAGCGGGGGTCCGCGCAGAGACAGACGACGGCTATTATTATATCGCATTTGGTTTTTTGTGCGCATTTTAAAAATTTCGTGCTTCCGTTACGGAACGCGGGTTTCGCGGACAGACAGACAAAATACGGCTATTATTAAAGAGAAGGGATAAAGGTAAAAGTGTCCAGCAAAGTGGGCTATAAAAAAATACTTCTCTTTTGAAGACGTACTTTTTGCTAAAAAATAAAATTGAAATACAGACTTGAAATTTAGTAGGACATGTTTATAGGCTGGTTTAAAGAAAAAAATGAGACAAAAACTTTTTTTTCAATATTATCATAGTTTTTGAGTTCCTGTTTTAACCAGGGACACCGTTAAACGATTTTTGACAGTTATATCAATTTTGTAAGTATACAAAAATACATGTACAAAAAACATTAAGAGGAGCAATTTTCATAACTGAAATATGTCAGAGTCTAAGTGTTATGTTATGGTCTAAATTAAAATTTGCGCTATGTTTGATTGGTGCAACCCAGTTTCCTATTTTCTAATTTCTTAAATGCACTATATCACAAATGGACAATAAAAAAATCTTCAACAATCGTGTTGTAAAGTAGTGTTGGAGAAGGCCCCCCCCAAAAAACCACCAAATACCAGCTGCGGTAGGTTGATTTTACCTGCCCCTGCATGAATACAGTTTAGTTATGAAATTCGGGGATTTTTTAGAGACACTAGATCCCCACTCACTTGCTTAAGTTTAATAATTACATTCTCATTTCTTCAATAAAGTTATCAATTTTTAGTTAATATTTGATAAATCTTAGCGAATAGGCTCCCAAGCATTATACAAATTTTTAGGATTTATTTTCGTGAATCTGATTTGAAGCAAATATTGCAAGTCTTTGGGGAAGTTTTATTCAGGAAGAAAGAAACAACAGCTAGCTAATAGCTGATTCCAAACAAAATTCCAAGCTAAATTATATAGAGCTATCTGTCATCAACACGTCTAAATCCCCAGGGAAAGGGAATCTACAGACCTATTTACATTTAGCTTACACTTTGTGTTTATGAAAGAGCTGTCCTAGGATGAAGATTTAGTTTAAGACAACAACATGGCAACAATACTTCTCTCCAGCATTTCCAATCCTTTCACTATCTGAAAGGGTTTAAAAATTCAAAACTCATTCATTTATCTTAGCTAGCATACATTTGCTTTGATTTATTCTAGCCACTTGAGCTGCTTCCTGTAATTGGACCTGACCCAGCTAAACCATGTTGAAAAAAAAGCACCCACTTGTCGTCCACGTAACCATACCCATGGTCGTTTTAGGCGCTTAAACTTAAAAACCCACGGATGTTTAAGGCGTTTTTTCTTCCCATATTAAAATTTCATTCATTGAAACTTGAAAACCCGCGGAGGTTATAGGCGTTTTTTCTTCCATCTGTGATTTTCATTCATTTGGAACTTTAAAACCCGCGGACATTTTAGGCGAATCGACATTTTTGCCTAAGATCGCCCTAGGTTTGCTTTTGAGTAAAATATCAATGATAAAAAAATTGATAAAACGTCGCATCGTCATGATGTTGAAATGAGCGTGATGCCAAAAACCAATTTACAAAAATAATTCTGTTTTTATGGATTATTCTATCTATAGAATTTCTTTTCTAGGCCATAAAATCAGGCTTAGGCAATTGCCTAGGCTGGCTAACCCTAGATATGTCAGTAGCGTACCTTATTATGCCGCTATCTTCTTTCCTTATGTACAATGCAAAATCATAAACTAATCAATGATATTTCAATAAATCTAAAAAAGTAAAACTAGCTTAGCTAGTTTTACTTTTACTAGCTTTATAACAAAGTTTCGTTGGTTACAAAATACAAAAACCGCTGCTCAATGCGCCATTTTAATCTTGACCTGAAGAAGTGCTGACTAAGGAAAAAGTCGTACTAATTAAGCGAAAATGTGAAAGCCAATCATATTACAAAACCCGGTCAACGATACTAGGGTAATATAAAAAAGGCAAAATCCCCTGGGGACGAGGGTGAACCATCAATATGCCATTAGGTCCTGGGTTTCTGTAAAGCCTTCTGCGCAGTTTCCGAGCCTGTCTCACCTCTACACCAACAGAATCCAATTCTTTAACAAAGATTGTACTATATTGCGAAAACCTTCGATGCGCAATGTTTGTCAAATTGTTCAGTAACCACCACATGATCCTGGGCCATCTATAATTTCTTCTATCCTGTTTTTAACTTTTGCATGCACGTTGTTACTTACGGAACCGCGTCGTTAAGATAAGCCATATAACTTTAACCTTCTTAACAGTGTACTCCTGCTAATGTTAAATCCAAAGCGAGACAAATGACCTAAGATTTCTTCGTATTCAAAACCACTGTTAAAATAGTACTTAATAAGGCTTTCCTCGTCTATTTTTATGTTTTCATCGTTATTAGATTCGTCTTAAATAAAAAGGGACATCGTTATGCAAACATTGATTATGCGTAATAATTATCTAAACAATAATATTGTAGTCTGCATACCTTCACTCATGTTACCACGTCTTTAACAAGGAAATATATTTAGCTATTTGCTCTATCAATAAAATCCTCGATAAATAAATGAATAAATTTGTGTTGTCCTTCGGAGGGATTTTTTTCTTTTTGCCGTGACATTTTTTTTGTGCGTGGTTGTTTTTTTTGCTGTGGCATTTTTTTGTGCCGTGGAGTAGATTTGAGAAAGAAGGAAAGAAAGAAAGAAGAAAAAAAAGAAACTCTGTTATTGAGTACACACAGGTCGTTGTTTCGTGCCTGTTGGAAGACTGGCAAAGGAATGCTTTCCAGCGCCACTTCTATTATTCTTATTGAAAAAAGCCAACACAAAAAATTAATCTAAGTTGCAACAATTTACTCTTCTTCTTTTTCTCCAAGTTATCGCGTTACGGCAACATGTTCAGGGGGCCTTTTTTTTGCGATCCGGGAGATGACGTCAAACTGGGTTTAAACCGAGACGAAATTATTACAAAATGGCCGTTTTCGAGAAGGAAGCATGCTGTAAATACAAAAAGTGAGGCTTTATATTAGCTTTATTATTTTGAATTTTACTTAATAAATGTTAAATTACAAATTCTTAACATAGCGTACGAATAGCGGATGAACAGATACGTTCGCAAAAGTGCCTACGAATATACATTACGAACTAAAATGGCCTCCGTAGCATTGTGCTTATCTGGTTCTGGCGTGATTTTGAAATTATTCCGAATTTAGTCCAGAAACGGAGGTCCGTAAAAACCGGGCCCTGCGCCATTTTTCCAAAAAAGGCTGCGTGCAACCATTTTGAACAAAATTCGGCTATTATTATAGAGAATAGTCGTTGGACCGTGGGAAATCCACGGGTTTGCTCGTCCTTTCAATTTACCCGTTGCACTAAGGTGGGGAAAGATGTATCGCCTTTAATTTTCGCATTTCCGTAGCACGTCGTTCAAACCCAGAGGAGGATCCGCTTAGACACATACAAAATACAGCTATTATTAAAGAGATGTTGAACCCTCTTTCTTTTATAGCTACATGTAATTTTCGTTAACAATTTAAGGTCTAAACATACAAAAAACATGACTCCAAATTTTTTCCTTTGATGTATTTCCATTTCCATAGCAACCCTATTTTTCTCGCTGTTAGCGCAACGCTTTAACGTTTTGCTTATCGCAATGGCGGTTTTAGAATATTTTGAGCCACGCACAGTGTTTACATTGGCAAAACATCCACTGTTTCCATTGCTATGTTGCAATAACCTTCATTGGCCTACTTTAATGCTGCTTTTGGAATCGATAGATTCTATAGGCGCAAAGTTTGTGGAAGCTTTTATCGGCTTGTAAGAGTTTCTCCACCTTGAATTTAGAACAATAGTACCACGGTGGTGTTTGTTAAGAGTAGTAGCAAAACCAAAAGCGTAAATAATTGTGAAAACAAAAATAATTGTTATTGATGATAGTCAAAAAAGAGAATAATTTTCTTACATTTGTGCGACTTTCCTATGATGTCTTTCCATCCCCATCATAATTCGTGAATTAAGAAAAATTAAATTGCTTGTCGCAAGAATTAATTGCCACGAATGACTGATTTTGGTGTATTTAGCGAGAAGAACTTTCTCCAAATTGAAACAAGAAATCTCAAAATTTTGCGAATTCTCGTGACAATCACTCTCTTCAATAATGTTGAAAGCTAGAACTTAAAAACATACTATAACTCATCGAGAAGGAAGGCGATAAAATTTAAAGTTAAAATCGCCACAAGTGCTTCGCTATTCCCACAATGCCTTACAAAAAATCCCTCCCCTTCTTCCTAAATGAAATGTTAGCATCTTTTATGCACAGGTTTGTCTCTTTTACAATCATTCTGCTTGTTTCACTTCAACATTGATGTAGGATAGTAGAGGGAGCCATGATACAAAACAAAGACACAGGATATTAATTGCAGTGTCATTATTTTTTGTAAAAGACTATCGTATATAAGTCAGTAAAAAGTTTGACTCTGCATCGAAAAAAAAAACGTATAGTGCTGCTAATCTTATATATACTGATTACAAAATTACAAACAAGTAAGTCAATAAGCAAATCAAATCCCAAAATCAAGGTATGTGGCATGTAAGATATATACGAGCTTAGAGTTCTTTTTTCTCACCATAATGATAGTGGTCATGGTGGTGATAGATACGCTGATCAGAACTTTCTTTTGGTTCAGACGCTTTTTCTTTTCGTTCTTTTGTTGGTGTACCAGTCGAAGAGTTGGATATACCAGACTGCATAAGACTTCCCACATCAATCTCATCCACATTTTGCACAAACTTCTCCATTTTATTACCATCTTTGTCAACAGATGTAATTCTGTATGCCTGTGCACCGATACTAAACTGGTCGTTGTACTTCCCCACGAGCTGATATGCGACGACCATAGTGTTGCTTGGAATATTTATTAAAATTGATTTAGTTATCGTCTGAGAGTAAGTCGTAGATTTTTCAGTCTGGAAAAACAAAAACAAAAAGTGGATTTCAGCTTGGTGTAATCAGCAATAACATGTTGACTAAAATTTTGTCGAAGGGTCGGTGTAGTTTGCTATATCAATTAAAATATTTAAATAACAGTCAATGTTTACTTTTAAAAATGGTGGAGAAAGCAGTGGCTGCATGCTTTTTATGGCTTTTAGTTGTAAGTTAAAGTTAAAAGGTGGATTAGACTTGCTATTGAAATAAAAAAGAGAGGATGAAAAAGTATACGCAAAATTCTCGTCCCCACAGTCTTGTGGCCCCACAGCCGTTATTACGGAGGACTCAAATCATGCCATTCAAGGCAAAATGCTCTGGAAACGAGGTTGGGACAATGGCTATAAGAACTATACCAAACGTACTATTGCACTGGGGGATTTAAATTTTAATATTCAATATGTTTAATGGGCAGTATGATTATGAGAAGGGTTTTAGGAAAGAAACGATAACTGCTGCCTTTTCATATACAGAGTAGAAACTTTCGCGCACATCGTAACTTTTCGCGAAATGTTCGATTTTGGAGATCTTCATATTTTCGCTTTCAGGAGTGCGTGCTAACGCGAAAGAAGCAGTTTTATCTGCGACAAAACACAATAAAATTTTTAAATTAAGACCACAAAAATAACAATTTTTAAATGCGGCTCACTCAAGTTCGTAGAAGTAGTTAACATCCATAATTACAGCTATTGTTTTTGGTAAAATCCTTCCTCGAACATTTCATTTTATTCTGCTGCAATTTTTCTATCTCAACACTCCATCACCTTGTTTTTTATACAATAAACTCTGTCCAACTTCCCCTTTTTATTTAAAACGTGCGTGAAATCAAATTATGAGCAGCTTGGACCAGGGCTATTACAGAACTGTTCTGTCAGAATATATGTGGAATTTGATCAGAAGCATTACCGTAATATACCTTATTACTGTGAATTAACGAAGCAAAAAAAAAAATCACTCGAAGGAAAATAACGGGGATGCTTGAAAAAGCTTACAAAAAACATTTCTGAACGCTATTTCGCTCATCTGACTTACAAAAAGCAATAATGCAAATCAGGAAATGTGT
Source organism: Hydractinia symbiolongicarpus (assembly GCF_029227915.1). Classification (NCBI taxonomy): domain Eukaryota; kingdom Metazoa; phylum Cnidaria; class Hydrozoa; order Anthoathecata; family Hydractiniidae; genus Hydractinia; species Hydractinia symbiolongicarpus. Next base: position 29,186,575 of record NC_079877.1, read on the forward strand.
TTATTTTTATGTTCACAATATCAGCTGCCTCGCAACCTCCCTTGATTAGTAAACTAGTCTGTGAACCGAATCAAGATCTTTGTATTGTAATTGCTAAAAAAATACTTTTTTAAACTTTAATTACAGGTCTTGAATTAACTAGTAACTTTAATAAGAGGTAATAAATTAACGCGAATTTTCAAGATTCGCGTTAATTTTGTGCCCTGTTAATTTCCAAGAATATATGGTACATTATTTGTGTTTAATTCCTTTTACCCGAAACATTCATAATTATGTGTAATTGAAAATACCTGCCATGATTGACTGATGCTAGATCCAGCACTTGCCGAGAATTTCTTAAACGCACTTTCCACTTCCATTGACACTGAGTAGGAGACCGATTGAGTCGTTGTTTTTGTGTCAGAGATTCCGACACTCACAGTTTCCTCGTACTGATGTGTCGCGTTTACCACCTGGTTGTCCATTCGAAAAAATTCTCTAAATAAATATTAAAAATTACATCAAAAATTGCAATTTAACGACGTTACAGTTTGCCGCCTCCCGGTTATAATGAGCTTAGCGTGCACCTAACTTCCATCTCTATTTTAAATGTTTTGTGTTCAATACGAGAAAAAAATATTAACAAAGCACTTTAAAGAAATGTTCACTTACTCTTCTTGTTCAGTAGGATTGGGAGCATGGATGATCCATGACCTATATGGAACATCTTTGTTTGTCAATGATGCATAGTATCGTCCTGGCGTATGCCGTCCTTCTTGCCATAAGTGCGCCACATAATAATCAGAAAATCGTCTGGGCAAAATATTGCAATCTGTGAGCCCATTATCTGTACATTGTATTTTAAAATGGATATGAGTCTGTGGAAAAATAAAAATAAAATTTAAACCTACTTTACATAAGAAATAAAGCCTACCATATTGTTACTGAAAGATGTTTTGCATCATTGAATGAAAAAGACTTAGAGAAAGAAACAAAAAGACATTATTTAGTTGAGTACAATACGATACGTCGGGAGTTGCTTAAAATTTTAATAAGTAGAGCCTTTTATTTTTAATTTTTCCTTATTTTGTCTTATATGTATGGTCTATTAATCTTTATTTCTATTGTGACATTTTTCACAATTAGGCGGCTACTAACAAAGTAACAAGGCGTTGGCTTAAAATACTTGTATATACAGTAAATGTAGAAAATGAAAAACGTATAATTTACACAGCCTGGTGAGGAATAGAGTATTATTAGATTTTCTTTTTAAAATATTCTTTATAAAAATATCAGGGTGGGATTTCAGGTTAAAATATATGGTTTAAAACAATAGAGAACTAAAAATAATGACCAGCCACAATCCCTGACATAGTATATGGAGACATATATGACATAGTATAAGTTAACAAATTTTGAAGTTCGGCCCGCAAGTAGCAACTAAGGCAATTTCCATGATAGATCCACGCAATCTGAAGTTGTTAATGGTTACAGCAGCCCTGACGTGGATTATTAGCAAAACAGACGTCAACGTTGTAAAATGGCCAAAATCTTAAGCAGGCATGATTTTTAAATATTTTTTATTAATATTAAAATGTATCACTACGGTTACTACTCACGTTTCCATCGGGATAGTTTTCCTCTGCTAAAACGATAGTTTTTCTGGGTTCACCACTTGGATATTCTGCTGCCCAAAACCTATTCCGATACTCAGTCTTCACACTTTCTAAGCAAACATAATCGGTAGCACAGGTACGAACCTAAAATAAGGTATTTTGATTATGATGTAAGAGCATGTAAAACAGTGAGTGAATTTGCACAAGGTTAAAATAAAATCGTACAAGAAAACTGGAATGTTCTCTGTAAGAAATCTCGTTTTGTGCAATAGACGGTAGAATCATATAGTATCGCCATGTATCACCGTCATGTGTACCACTGACTGTAACGTATTCTGCTCGAGTCCGAGTTGATTCGACATGGATTACTCTACCAACTAACCGTGGATGTACATTAATCATCCCATATGTAGTTGAGGCAAGCACAAGGCAGCACAAAACTTTGATCAGCATATTGATCAAAGAGTTGAATCTACAAATAAAATAACTATTATATAAGTACGTAGATCCCAATTGTATAGATTTTGGCGAAGACATTAAAACAAGTATTGTTGCGCAAACTGGTGGCAATGTTATAAGTATACCTTGTCTTCACCAAAATAGAAAATGCTCCACTTACCTTTGTCTTATGTAGATTTCTTCTAAGACGCTCAGTAAACCAAGCCAACTTAAAATACCCAACAGAATTGCCCAAATTTATAGGTTTTAACTGAACCTTCGGTAAACAATTTTCCCCATTGTTCCTTACAAAAATAAGTTATGCAATTATTTGGTTTAAATTTTGACTTCAACATAACACTTAGCACTTCGTCAAATGCCAAAATATCAGCTCCTATTTCACCATAGTGATTATTGAGTTGCTTTGAGAAGAAGCGCTTATGACATATTCACCCATGTGTAAAGTCTACGGTATCTTTTAAGTTAAGTCATCTTTGTCTAGCACACTCTTTAAAGCATTTTTCTCGACTTAACTGTCAATATTTTATTGTTCTGCTGAGTAAATTGACTTTTGTCATGACTTCACGGTTAAACTTAAGAGTGTCCAAGTATTATGTCATCCTGAAATCTGTCAATAAATACTGTCTTTCACGCATTACATCATCTAACAAGACTCACTTAGTTAGGTTTTCGGCTTGGATATGGTAAATTCGTAAACAAACGCCTCGACTAAATTAAGTAAAAGGGCGGATATGCAATGCGTTTAAACAAGAATTTGAAACACTGTGTGGCCGTATCTCACACCTTCGTGACGTAATACTGTATGCTTAGACATTTTATTGCGTTAAAAGGGCGTTAATTAAATAGAAAAAAGGGGAAAGACCATTTACAGGTAAAATCACGAGAATCGCATGGAGAAAAACTTGTAGATCTTTGGAACTGCAACTGGAGGCCAATATTTGTCTTTAAGATTCAGCTACGTCAAATTTCAGTACATCCGATCATTGTAGTTGCAGGTAGTGGGCACAAACAATGCAATAACTGATAGAGATCTTTCTGATATATCATTCTGATATCATTCTCATTTCGTTTGTTTCAAAATACATAAAATTATGTTGTATTTTATTTCACAGATGTTTATCTCTGAAATAAAATACATTATAATATGTCAAATTTTACAGGGGCTACTAAACGATTCAATAAGCTAAATCTCCGCATTTTCCGAAGAATGGCGTGTAATAAACAGGCCACTTAAAAGATCAAGCTGAAAGAAATTATACACACTTTAGAGTCACATAGACGTATAGACAACCTGTTTATGAATAAATAAGGTTTTATGATGAACTTGATACTTTTTTTTTTTTTATTTTCTAAAAAATAAATATCAGTAAATCAAAAGTTTGTTTTGACGATCGAACAGAGACAACATGGGGAAGTTTATTTGTTTAAAAATTGTCAGGTTACTAGCTAGAAGGTTATTGATACCTCTAAAAATATTTCAAAGGTATGTTTGTTGATTCCACTGGCTTTATGTACGATAAACTTATGCAAAATTTCAAAGGATATAGCTAGCTAGTTCAAAAGGTTTGAAGTTTATTTATTAAAAAGTTGGGATTAAAAGCATACTATTTATATCGAATAAATCAGGGATATCCAATATATGTAGGGGACTTTTCTGCCATTTTCTGTGATATTTAGATGCCTAATATAATATTAAAGATGACTTAAGTCGTTGTTTTTGTCCTCAGTCATAACCGTTTTGTGTAAGTCACTAAAGTCGAAAACCAACAGCCGTTTTGTATCCCTTAAAACTACACGCTTTTCCCCGAGAAATATCCAATATGTAATTAAACAAAAAGGCAAGAATATCCTAAGAATATGCTCATCTTGAAATTTTAATTGAATCCTAAATGAAATATAAGTAAAAAAAACAACGTACAAACTTGTATACTAAAATTGATGTAAAATGTCTTTTCGCAGGTTCATTTCAAGTATTTTCTACCACAAAATATAGTCAGTTTAAATAAACGGCACTTAAGCGTAATTTTACACTAGTTTGCATTCTCAGATCTTTCAATCCGAACTGTGTTAAGAATATACTAAGCCAAGAATATACCAAATTTTAGAATATTCATGTTAAAGCGAAAAAAAAGCGCTATTCTCGCACTTCCAGTCTTGCTACTACAGTTGCCATTTTGCGTGACAGACAGAAAGACAGACGTATAAGGGTATTATAACATAGAAAACTAGTCAGTGGCAAACTACGGGTTAGTCTGTCTTTTATGTACCGCATTGTGTGTGTCTTGCTACTTAAGGCACCATTTTCCGCAGAAACAGACAGAATACGGCTATTGTTACAGAGATATTTAGCTTAATTTCTTCTCAATTTTTTATCATCCTAAACTTCCATAACATGAAAGTCCATTGCTTGATAAAGTTACACAAAGATTAAAATGTCAAGTTTGGTGTGACGTGTGAATGTCGTAGATACAAAAATAATATTCGGATTTTTTTCTCTTTTTCAACTTTGTTATTCTTTTTTTTAAGTACAATAGCCAGTGAATTCTCTACTAAAACTTAATAATGTGTCGCAAAAATAGCGTGAACTTTCCGAGATGATTATATTTTTATATTTTCGAGATCGTATTTTCTCGATAATGTTATCTATTTAACATATTATTGTCTCGATGGCACCCCTTTGTTTTATAAAAAAAATATTTATAAGAGTCTTGGATTTATAAAGTTATAAGAACATAACAGCACAAGGCTCGAACTGCAGCTACAATTTTTAATCTCAACGAAAAAAGCAATCAGTAAAAAAAAATGTCCAAGGGTCTCTTACGTAAATGTAGCCAGAATATCCTCGTCGCAATAAGAGTGTTAGCTATACTTAGCTAATTAAATCCCCCCCAAAGACGCTCTACAAAGCTAAGTAAGTGCATGTACTTAAATATCTCATACTTTATTCCAAAAAAATTTTGTGAGAAAAACCTCTGTGATTTGCTTAGATTCCTTGCAAATCTTTGTTTCGCTTTACCTTTTAAAAAAAAGAAACAGTAAAACTCAGCAAAAGTTTTCAAATGATCAACCTGCAAAAATTAATGCCAACCATTTCTGCAAATTAAATTTTTGCAATTTTCTATTCTCTTCGCAATATCAGATATCGTGAAAGTTTTTCTTGAACAGATTTTTCAATTTGTGGATTTGCGAAAGTTTATTAAAAAAAAATTTTTTTTCACAACCTTCTCTTTTGAAAGTTTCTCCGATCAAAGTAAATTGGCCGTTTAAGATTTAACCCGTGTGAAATCTTTTACCAGATGATTACTAATAATCATGAGCCTTTAAATTTTAAAATATTTTTCTTTGTTGTCACGGCGCATCCATGACCTAGTAGACAGTCATAGTTTTTTTGTGGTTATTTTTAAATTGTACATTTGTCTAGATTTTACAAAGTTAATATTTGTTAATAAGCTTTTTCGTCCGAAGAAAATTTTCACAGTAATAATTTACTCTCAGAGTATTAAAGGCGCAAAACTAACAGCCAAACAGCCGTCTGGTTGTTAGTTTTGTTCATGGTTACTGGGGAGAAAAACAACAAGTTAAATGATTTTAAATATCATATTGGACATCCAAATATAAATGAAAAGGACAGAAAAGTTTCCTACATATATTGGATATCCATGATTTATTCGATATAAATACTTACCATGCTTTTAACTCAAACTTTATAATAAAATAAACTTCAAACCTTTTGAACTAGCTAGCTATATCCTTCTAATTTTTAGAAATTAGAAGGTGCAGCATTAGAAACATATAAGTTTATTGTACACAGGGCCAGTTTAAGCAACAACAATAACTTTTAAATCTTTTTACAGGTATTAATTACCTTTTTGAAGGTAGTTAGTTATATAGAATTTTTTAACAAAAACAGTTTCTCGTGGTGTGTATCTGTTCCCTCTTAAACATTAACTGGTAGTTAATATATTTTACAAACCTTATCTAGTTTTATCGCCAAAATGAGTATCGAAGGCAAATGTTTCATTTTTTATTATTAACAAACATGTTGTCTGGACGTCTATGTGGTTCTAAAGTGTGTATATTTCCTTGCACTTTGACCTTTTGGTCCGCTTATTTACACGTCATTCTTCGGAAATTGCGGGGAATTGAACTTATTGACCGAATTTATTGTCGTGGTCGAAACTCTTTACATTTTCGTGATTATTAATTTTGCAGTTCAAGACTTTCAAAAGTTTCGCAGATTTATTTTCGCCTTTTGCGTAAAAAACTGATATTTCGTAGATTTTAATTTTGAGTTTTGAAAAAAACGCAAAATCGCAAAAATGTTCTTCTTGGCAAGAATTCCTGACTATTATTTTTTCCATTTGTTATTTGTAGTTGATAAAAATTGTTAAGGGTTTACCTGATCTCAATTATGCCATTTTACTAATGGGTTTGCAAAAATAAATCAAAAAATTTTCGCGAAATACGTTTTTGACTTAGAAATACGAGGATGAAACGCATTTCATCGTCGCATTAAAAAAAAGCAAAGACCTCTTCTTTTCCCGCATTTTTATAGTAATGAGAAACATTTTTTTTTGCGTAGCACTTTTTAATTTAAAGAAATTGCGAAAACATTCTTATGTCACTTTCCCTAGATTTTTAATATTTTTGTCATGGTCGCAAACACATGAGATAAATCTAATAAAATTAGTCTCATGGTTTGTCTTGAGATGTCAAAGCCTTCGTCATTTAAGATAATTATCTAGCTTCACGAACAATCAGAGCGGATAGATTATACAATCTAAAAGGGTTTTAAACTCTATTTTCTATAAGAAAAAAGGATACCCTTTTTTACATATTATTGTAGAGAAATTACAAATAACACAGAAAAGTACAAAATAAAAACAGTGCAAATGCTCCTAGCTTAATATATACTAAAAGTTCAAATGTTTTTAGTTGGGGAATTAATGGAGAAAAGCTTTTGCGTAAAGATTGTCAATATTTCCATGTGTTGGAGCTTAAGCACATTGCTACGAGGAACACAACTGTGAATCCAACATGACACAGCAAGAAGCATATGGAGAGAATTTATTTTAGAAAAACCTTTAGTGCTTTTCTGTAGCCACATATTTTTGCACCTCTTTTTGTCATAACCGATTGACACGTTTGTCTAAAGTGTTAAGAATTTTCATGTTTGGTCTTTTGCTTTGGTTTGGCATCAATACCCTGGGTCCTGGTTAATTTCTGTTTCAAATTTGCTGCTCGACTAGTATATACCTAATAAAGTTTTCATAATTATGCTAATTAATGCATGTTGTTGTATACCTAGTTTTAGCAGCCGTAAAAAGAGTCTATTAAAAGATTTTTAGCTCATTTTCCAACCTCGCCCCAGGACGTGTCAATTTCTTTAAAAACTGTGAATCTATAATTCTGTTGAAAGTTAGCCAAATATTTCAGCTATTTTATGTACATTTTTAGCTAGAATTATTTTTTTCTCGCATTTATTTATGTGGCTATATACATTCATTACCAACTACTTTAAGATAATTTTCACATATATGTTGTACGAAATTATACACAATTAGATTGCTGCGCTGACCAGCCTGTTCTAGGGATATTTTTGTCAGAAAGCGAAAAAGAGTCTTGTCTGCGCCCTTTCTTGTCGTCTTTCTAAACAAATTTCACGAATATTGAGTGTTGAATATCATGTTGAATACACTTTGATCGGGCTTAAGGACTCTTTGACTATCCTAAAGTATGCTTTTCGGAAACTAGAAATCTGGCAGCTACAATTCTATAAAACCTTTTCTTTTCTGGGAAGTTTCTTTTAACCAAAAGATTTTAACTTCTCTGTAATCTTTTTAAATTTTGGGCAATATAATTTTAAATCCTAATCCTAGTTTGAAGACATAAATTCGGAACAACTGGGCGCCATATCTAATCTTTGATGAAGAAACTGTGATATTTCCCCAACTTGATATAAAATAAACAAAAGAATCCATTGCACATCATTTTGAAGGTCAAAATCCTTTTGGCGCATACACGCTAAATCAGTTTGCAAACATTCCAAAAGAAAAGCCAAACATTATTTTATTATATTTATACTGTCTTAGTATGTAAACAAACAACATTTTTGTCGAGACTCTATTGTTGCGCGAATATTGACGTACACAAGATATTCTTCAATGAGTGCCGCTTTGTAATTATTTGAAGGGGTGCTAATATATACATCAAGTTTTCCGGTTTTGTTGCCATTGTGTTTTTTTGTTTTTTCGACTGTTAACGCAAGTTAAATGTTTCTGTCTAAGCAACAAGTTCTCGAAGTTTTAAGTCGAAGAGTAATTGAATGTTTTTCCACAGTTTATTATACTCCTCGATGAAGCGCCGCCCTCAAATAAGAACCGCCCTCGAATAAGCACCACACCTTTGTTTTGTAATGCGGTGCTTATTTAAAGCATTTTTTAATTATATAAAATTTCAAAAGACAAGACACTTTTGAGATATGGTCATCTTCTTTTGTCAAACACTATATGTCAGATGTCGAAGATGTGTATGAGAAATAAAGAAATGTTTGTTCTGTCGCAGTCGCGCACACGCGCACGCACATCAAGTACTGAAGCGCACCCATCACGGTCAAACCCAACAAATCGAAGGCATGCTGTGAATAGTCATGTAGTTCAAGGGTGAGTCCCTAGTATGCTGTATCACATAAAATCAATGCGGCAAATGAGTAAAAAAAGTTCTAGCGCACCTGGAGGTAAGTTCCCCCGCACATCAGCTAATAATCATTAAAAATCAACGCATGTGCAGTACAGATGTGAACAACTACGCTAGTTTTTGAGTAAGATGAAATCCTTCGACAAAATAAAGATTCTTACAATATGAAATGAACAATTACGTGATATCGCGAAAAGTCGTGGGCTTATAGGGTATTAAAGGCTACGCAAGGTCGAACTAGTGGATAGGTTGGAGAATGTACAACGAAAGCCAGTTAACCCCATGGTAATACATCCAATACCAGAGGCTGTGGACCTCTTTGAAAAAAAAGAAAAGTCGAAAAATCGTTTGATCGTGAAAACTAAGATGAGAGGGTGGTACAACTGGTTTGTGGACGCTGTTCCAAAGCCTATAAGAGAGGGAGTAAAGAGAACCTACGCGGCTAACGCGAGACCTACACTTCACAATGAGGTCAAACAGGAGGCCGAAGAAGACTACCTCGAGAATATTCAAAATCTATATGATCAGCCAGAGCAAGATTTTACGCATCAGGAACATAAACACGTCCTACACAAGACATTTCGAAGATTTTGCATTCCCGGTATAGGAGGAGCCGACGTCGACGGGTATATAGGGATGGTAAGACCTAATGTGAAAACCTTGATTGAAGAGCAGATAGGAAAAATGGGATGGAAAAGGTGCAGCTGTCCCTATGGATAATGTGGAAGAAGAAAATAGTAAACTCGTGGGAGGTTAACGATGAGTATATCGAGATAAAGAAAGTAATCAATAGTAATATGATAGAAATCTGCTTAGGTAACGACGTGGACGACGTGCTGGATAGGATGTTTGCTAATATCAAGACTCACATTGAACATCCGGCACTACCTCAGAGCAGATTCACCATTAGTCGAATCATACACCTCGATGTAGTTTTCTCTAAGTTGCGGCTAACAAGGGGTTCATCATATATAGAACCCCCCAAATTTATAGCTTCCAAACAGGCCATCATCAACTCAAAAAATGATGACGAGGAGTGTTTCCGGTGGGGCGTCATCGCATGCCTACATCATGAAGAAATTGGAAAAGATATGCAAAGAATCACTAAGCTGAGACCCTACGTAGATCTCTACAATTAGCATGATATAGAGTTGCCTACAACTATCAAGGATATATCCAATTTTAAAAAGAATAACACGGATATTGCGGTAAACGTCCTGTACGTGACGGGAAAGAAGATTAACATCTTGCAGTGATCAGAACACAACACTAAGCGTATCAGACAGGTGAACCTGCTGCTTTTCACCGATGACAAAAAGACCCACTACACAGCCGTCAAGAGTCTATCGCGACTATTGGGGAAGGAGACTTCAAAGAACACAAAATAAATTCATTTTTGCCTGAACTGCTTACAGGCCTTCAACACTGTTGAATCGAGGGATAAGCATTATAGATACTGGAGGAACCATGAAGCAGTCAAAATCACAATTCCAAACTAGTTCGAGAAATGGTAGCAACATAGGGATGGTCATCAACAATTCAAGGTACCTTTTGCAATATATTTGGACTTTGAGAGCCTGCTAAACCCGGTAGAAGCTGCGAGGGGAATGAATACCAAAAAGCTGAATAAACGAGACGACAAACGGCTCGCACAACCTGACCGGGTTACCAAGCTAGCCCGTGGCCACTACCGCCGGTAGACACCCGGAAATAAATGGAAGTGTGTTTGTATATAGCTATACTTCTATCCTATGCCCTGATCGCTTATGTTTTTTTTCGTTACAGCCCTATAATAAAGAGAATGAGTCAGCTCGCAGAAGTATTCAACACAGTCTCAGAAAATTTTGAGCATGTAGAGAAACGTACCGATAAGCGCCAGGTCCTGAAGGAGGCCCTGAGGAAGAATAAGGGACATCTCCTACCAAAAAAATGTGCAGAGGGATTTGTTGACAAGGCACCTGATGAGGCCATCGACTAGGTACATACCGAGTACGTACAATGTGAACTCCAAGAGAATAGGGAAAAGACTGCAAAAGTCTGACTACTCACGTGGTCAGCCTGTACGCCAATATGTCATCACAAAGCCGATAAAGCATCCGAAAAGGGTTGCACAGGGACACAAGTTGGCTGCACTGATGAAGAAAAGAATGGAAGAAATGAAACAACAAGAGGGTACTGTAGAACCTACAGTCAAAACCTCTTCTGAGGCCAGCTCCGAACAGTCAGTCTACAAGTATGGTGTAGGTACCCTTGCCGTGCTCCCGATAGGGCTTGGGGTTTGGTACAAATTTGGTAGAGGCAAAAATGAATCTCACAAGCCAGCGACTCATCCAGAGCCGCAACGGGGCAAAGCCCACCCTCAGATTGACATTTTCAAGATGGATTGATTTTGTTTCGTAAAAAATGCTTTAATAAATGAGTATAAGCAACGTAACCCTAAATGAAAGGGAGATCCTAAACATGCTGTATGAGACCGTCGTAGATCTTAGATTCACATTTGCTTATGCCATGGTAAAAAGTTCCTGGGCATAACGAGGCCATCTACAAAGATGGATACAAACGATGTGCTCAAAATGGTTGCTTATTTTGCAGCAGGTAGGGCGTTTCGTGAAATGGCTGTGAAAAAGGGCTGAATCCCCGCGAGCATCGTGCAAAACTCTCTAAAATATACCGTCTAGTATAATTTCTATTTGTCGTAGAGACAAATAGAAAATAATATGGAGGAGGGTAAAAAATGTTCAAAATGTCAACACTTTTTATCTCTGGACAATTTCAAGATTAGGCGTAATGGTCAACGAACTAAACAGTGCATCAAATGTTTGGATGACAACAAGGTGCCAAAGGAGCGCACAAACAACCTAACCTGCAAGCTTCATAGCTATACTGCGGGCTCATATTGAAGCCCAGTTTCCCGGGAGGATGGACTGGGAACACATCGAGTTTCTTCATATTCTTCACAAAGTTCCATATAAGTATCAAGAAACCGGCAAGTCTTCGACGCTTGCTGATGTTGCTAGGGTATTACACCAACACTCATGGGCGAGTCTCAGAAAAAATGGATAAAAAATGCTTAAAATGCAAACAGTATCTTTCCCTGGACAATTTCAAGATGAGGGGGATAGTTGCATTGGCTCTCTGGATAGGGCGAATGTGAAGTGGAGTGCCAAAAACAAATGCACAGATCGTGATATTGACTACGAAATAGACCCTTTTACCATTGATAGGGAAATTAGAGGGTTTCAACAGAATGAGAATTACCTACTTCTTTACACCCTGCTCACATACGACGTTATAGAACGGTACATTTAACTCATCGGAGCACCCTCTGAGCCATCCCATGTCAGATCGGAGAAGGCATGGCTCATCAAAAGGTACCGCAATGCGCTGTGGTGTCTAGAACAAAACTTAACATATTCTCCTCTACCTCTCGAATATAAGACCCAAAAGAACAAGTTTTTCCCTGCCTGCCAGGAGTCCCTTGTTAGTAACCATGGCGGTGTATGGATCTGTTCCAGTTGCGCCGCCCTGTACCCGAAAATTGATAACAGGAAATGGGGTTATCAATAAACTGTTAGACGTTGTGAAGGAACCTAATACGGCTATCTTTACGGTCCCAACAAGATGTGGTAAGACCAATCTTATCCTAGACCTCCTCGAGCAGGAGTATAAAATGCTCTATCACAATATCATCATCTTGTACCCGACTATACGGTGGAATACGACCTATCTTGAGAGGGACTCGCTCTGGAAGGATAACTATGTGTTCCTTATAGAGCCTAAGGAACAACTCTTCGAATGGATCCAAAAATTATCGTTGTTACTATCACGTGAGAAGAGTCCCTTAATAGTCGCCGATATGATAGCCGATAAAATCCTAGACAAGCGTCGACAACCCCTACTTGAATTGGCTATTTGAGAGAGACATAACCTAACACAGTCTTATACTACTTTGCCCAAAAATGTGAGACGCCTAAAAAACCATTTTTTTGTGGCATCCTCATGAAAAAAGTGACATGAAAATAGTAGATGAGGAGACAAATTTGATATCCGATTGGGATGATATAAAGGCTGAATTGAAAAGTCCAAGCATGCGTGCCTATACGTGAGGTTGGCGCATCCTAGGACTTGGAGTATTTTGGAGTGACCATACAAACAATCTACCTGAATAAGCGACAAAAAAGATAGCATCTCAAAAGGTTGTTATGGTGCTTTTCCCACACGTAGAAATCATATACGACAATTGTGAGGCTCCATGGTTCAAAATTAAAACATCATAAGCCCCTCACTTATTGACGTTAATCTTACTACCCTGCAATAAAAATACCGTGGTAGTAATGTAGTAATACAAATGTCTTCGCAACTCGCCTTATTCAACGCCGTGCCCGCAGGATCAATTGAAACCCTATTTAACAAACAAAATCAACCTATTTTCAAAAGAGCTGATCTTGGTAGATTTGTAGGGACTAAAAATGTTAGACAGTTTAGCCTCGATAATGAAGTGATATCAACAAGAGAAGAAAGAGGAGCAGGTGTGTGTAGTACATACACCCTAAATGAAAGCCAAAATCCGCATGAGGTCTTCGTCACATTGAACGGAGCCTTGGAAATTGTTGTCAAGTCAAGAAAGCCCAGGGCTGTAGCTTTGACAAAATGGTAGGCCGGGAAGGGGGTGGGAAAATGACAGGTCAACATCGAGGACAAGGATATGGCTTTGGCATTATTCGGGGACGAGATTAAGGATAGAGAAAACCAACTAATGGTACTGGAGGATGAAATTGAGGACAGAGGTTGACCACTTGCAAGGCTTAGGGAAAGACATGTACCACATACCCAAGATCCAGGTAAAGACAACGTCATCATTATCCACCGTAAGCACAGCGCACAGGATGACGACGAATACCATCATCTTCCCTATTATTGCACGCGTGTTCAGAGTCGCAATGTTAGCAAAAAGAGATTGTGGTTCATGGACAAACACTCAGGCGCGGAGGAGATTGTTGTCATCGACAACCCAAACGGTATACACGCCTTTAATCGTTTTGAAGAGGATGGGCACATGGAGCGTTACAGAATTAATTTCGGACTTATCAACCTTAGTCGGGATGACCTGTACGATTTGGGTGTTCCGGCACTAGATGACTAGGCAGACGCTAATTTTAATACTGCTCTTGTGAGTATTAAAATTACAACACCACAAAGAGGAGGGGCTCTATGGAATATCATATTGACCCTTTTGGCTGTATGTTAAAAGCCAGTGAATATCAAAAAGGTGGAGGCATACATAAGACAAAATCAATTTACAATAAACTACAATGTACAACTAGCTATGCTATGATGTTGTATCAAGGCAGCCTCTGTGACTGATTACTGCCCTAAATGCATGGAAAATTTTAAATATTGAGATGGACTCTACTACGAGGGGTTTGAATACCCTACTGAAGAAGATATTTTAAACAGGGTAGCGTCAGGTGAAAAAATATGGGGAACATTTGCAAGAAGCAAGATTGACGAGGATTTAGAGGATGATATTGAACGTGTAGGTCTGCATATTGTTGATATTAAAGAGAACAGCTATGAGGAACTCTGTTATCAGGTCATAAGGATAAGGAATTGAAGCTATTGGATTTGGCTGATATAGCAACAATGGGCGATATACTCAAATTTTTGATACCAGATAGACGCTTCGTCGATATTGATTTGGAAAATGAACCCAATGTTATCAAAGGTATAGTCTATGGATAACCATTCTATACCCTATATCTTTTGGATTATTTAAGGGATCCGAATGAAGATAAGGAGGATATATATATATATGAATGCCCTAGAGAAACGAGTGAAGAACTATTACCACTCCTTGATATGCTCTTGAGGTACCTGAACATCCTCTGGAATTAGCATCAGCTCTTCTGACAAGAAGCTTCTTTCGGGAACATCTTTTAAATAGTAAAGTACACGACTGCCTACCACGATTCTATCGAACCTGTAAGTATGTTTGCTGTAAAAGGCGTCAGTTGCGCGTCTTTTAGAGTCAACGTGCTCCTCTTCTGGTCGTAGCAGACAGAGATAGAGACCATCCTCAGGCAGGGGGGGTTTCCTCGGGATCTTGTTGTCCCTTCGCGAGCGGGACATCATCTAGTTTGATCGCCTTCGAAGGCTTCATCTCAATCATGGCAGTCTTGCTGTTGTTTAGACTTTTCACTATGGTATACAGTTGCTTGACCCAAATGGTACTAGGCCCCCCAGAGACCAACTCTTGCGCATCTTGAGGTTGCGCGCTAACGGCTAGGATTGGTCCCACTGTAAAAAATGACTTATGGAACTAAATATTTAAATAAAGAGCTAACAGAGCGTACAGTGTAACTGCGGAGTTCCAGGAGTCATGCCAAAATGAGAAGAATGTTAATTCTTGGAGTCCATTTGTCTCATTTTCACATTTATAAAGTCAAAGTCCAAAATCAGTTCAATCAGGTCGCACGGTCAATCGTTTCACTTTTAAAAGTAATGCAACCTAGTAATATTGGAAAAATATCGCTAAATACATGTTGGTATGAATATGTGTCGCAACCGACTCAAACGGACTGTTACTGTTAGAAAGTCAATGAAATGTAGTTCTTGAAACTGTTTCTATTTCTTCAGCGCGCGCTAAGGGCTAGGATTGGTCCCACTGTAAAAAATGACTTATGGAACTAAATAATATCACATTTATTTCAAGTCTTTTCGCGAGTACCTTGTTGTACGAGTCTACAAAGGCCGTAAACGTATGATGGTACTTGGTATTAGCCCGTTTAATGTCCACCCCCTTGTCCTCCAGCAATTTCGTTACATTTGACTTGAAATCAGAACCATTCTCACACTGGAAGGTTTTAGGGTATCGAGGGTAAATGTCCTTCAACATTTACGCGACTCCGCTGGCCTTTTTGTACGCAGAGTCCTCGCGACCTTATATCTCGAGGCTACATCAATGTATGTCAGAATATACTTGTACGTATTGCCATATACCCTATCGTTAGGCATATACAACAGATCAAACTGGTGCATTTCATTAAGGTTACTGTAAAGGAAACAATTTTTTTTTATGTTTGTTTCAAAAAATTCATGACATATAGAGAAAGAAATTCTCTTTCCAATGACATATTTTATAGTCTATGAAAATATTTGGAACATGCCTTTTTTCTGGAAAAAGCCTTTTTAGAGCTGTTATATCCTTCACACCTTTGAAAAAATATGTGCAAAATGAGTTGAGCATATTTTTTGTAAACATTATGCATAATATGGAACTCCCGTAAAAAAATATGCATAATAATATTTTTTAGATAGTTTACTTTCACTACCGAATTAAAAAAAAAATCAAAGTTAAGGAATATGCATATGAGCTGTCTCTTGTAAACCTGACTTCTGTCTGTTAATGATTCTGAGCGCGTGTCATGTTTGCAGAAAGATGATAGAAGTGCGAACTTTTTGTTTATGCTGAATATGCTTTCATCATTGCATTCTTTACATTGAGACCTCACCCTTTCATGTTTACAAATCTGGCTACCTTTACACTCCTTGCAGCAAGCCCTCTGTTTTTCATGGGGACAGATCTGACTGCCCTTGCACTCCTTACAATAAGCCCCTTGTTTTTCATGGAGACAAATCTGACTTCCCTTGCACTCTTTGCACTGGTCCCTACGCCTACCATGGGGGCATTTGTTTTTGGCACGCCGATTTTTCTTTTTATCCAGGCAACATATACAGCTTGCTGTTGTTTTTCCATTTTTCAACACTCTAAATTAATCTTTTTTACAATTCCAACATTTCTTGGTTCCCTCCATATTGACTCGTATTTGCCCTTACGACAAACACGAGTTGTGGTCACTAATACTCCACAGAATAATGATAATGGCCGTCTAGTATGTTTAATTGAGCAAATACACGTAACAGCGTATATCCCCAGTGTCGTTGGCTTTCTTTGTCATGTGGAGTGTAATGCCATTACTCAGATGTTGTGCAGGCCTTCCGGATCCATGGAGGGTATGGTCCGGGCTTGCTCTAAAATTGATAAACAACGCATATCTCTCGTTGAAAAACTGGCCAATGATCACATAAGAATCATGACTGCTAAAGAGGTTCACGATCTGTTCCAGGAGGTCCTTGGGTAAAATGGAATGTGAGTACAAATCGTTGAGCTCACCCTCCGCAGTGATCGATCTTGGGGTTGTAAAACACCTCATTCTTTCTGGCATAGGGTTTCACCGTTGCAGGGTCCAAAAAGAGTAGCAAGACGCTTTTTAAGTTTTTTGCAGGGGTATCGATCTAGAGGTTATAACTGGCATCTGCTTTTTTTTTTTTTTTGCTTCGGAGTATCCTTTCGTAGGGTAACCCGAAACGACTATACCGTGACATCATAGTGCTCGTGAGACCCTCATGGTTGACTTTGTCATACTCCAGGACAATATTGGTGATTTTACATGCTGCATCCGCTGTCTTGGAAGCAGTAGACCCCGAGGCTGCCGTACCTCCATCTTTCATCACGTTGCTATGTGGAGCAAAATGTAGGACAAACTGCAATCTGTTGTATAATCCCGCTTGATAATACGGTAAGTTCCTCGCTAGTTCGAACATTTTACCGAGGGGGGCGGAAAAGGTGTTCCTATAGGCGGTAGAAATGGCCTTCTCCTCGTCGGCACCTTCATGGTCAGTGGCTTTGACCTGCAAGGCCCTGATGAATTAGATAGTTTTCACGCTTGAATTTCGGCAGCCACAAGTCTCTGTAGACCGCAAGGGGTTGATAGTCGCTGATATTTTGAATTTCATTGCCGTTTAGGGTGATACGTAGATTTAGCACTATACTATTCCCTATGTTGCTGACTAGGGTTCGCTTCATGTTGATCCCCGTCAGCACCAGGTCAAACAGTAGCCTGATACTTCCAGCAAATATGATATCGTTCTGCCCCAGGTTTAGTTTATCAACATAGAGGTCCTCATTCTGGTTAATTATAAAGGGTACGTGGTTTACCTTGACGCGCTGCCTTCTTCCCTTAATACCAAAAAGCTGTTTCATTTCTACGTAGTGATCCAATGTAGCTTCGAATACGATACTCATATCTTTATTTTAGAGAATTTTTTTGAAATAAAGATGCTAACTAAGCCAGTATTTGATCACGATCTTCTGGATGAGGAGGGCAGTCCAAATGATAAACCTGATGATACTACAACGCTAAAACCTCCAGCAACGCCAGGGCCTTCAATGTCAGGAGAACAACAGGCTGTTCCAGGGGCCGGATTTTCAGAGCAGAGGCAAAAACTACTAAAATCAAAGGTCGACGACTTTTACGAACGTCTTGAGGAGAAGTTGGGGAAGCCTGTTGCAATACCTTACGATGACTTTAGGCTGTAAGGGAAACGTCTTTTTTACAATAATATAGACCTTACAGCATTAATTACAAAAGATAAGGGTGGGTTGCGAGGTGCTGGAGAGATGGTCAGGAGATTGAAGGCAGATCTCGTGCGAGCTTTGGGTTTTCCCGACTATGTCACTACACCCAACAGGGGTAAGGCAGCGGCCCAGGTACTGGGGCAAAGGGTTGATGATATCATTTCGATGGAATCGATAGAGGAATTTGTAGATGCCACGCAGAGGTTTATTCAAGAAACTTCATTTGGTGGTGCTGATGAAATTCTCACTGAACGTGAAATAAAAGGGTTTAACCAAGCAGCACAGACTATAAGGGGTAAGTTGAAAATCTTGAAAAGCAAGATAATCTTATATGAAAGTGAGATCGATAAAGAAGAGGTTAATTTAAAAAAACTAGAGGCACAGAAAGCTGGGGCAACCAAAGGACAAAAGGCTAACATTGATATAGAAATAGAAAATCTTAATGATAAGATTGAAAAATTGATAAAACAGAGGCTGCGCAGGATGCCCATAGTTTACTTTTCTCCCAAACTTACAGCCAGTTGAAGGTCATCAAAGAAACGTTGATGAAAATTGCCGGACATGACACGTCCCTTCTGGAGAAGCTTAAAATCTTGTTCAAGGAGGCGGGGATCACTATAGCCAGTATAGTCTCTGCTATTGGTCTACTGATAAGCAACCTCGTACTTGCAGCTACAGGGGGGGGAAGCGATAGATGTGCCGCTGGAGTTGCCGCAGGGAAGGCGTTTGTAGAGAAGCAGCTGGAACAATTAGGGAAATTCTTCAAATACCTAGAAGGTAAACCAGGTGCTGCATTACCTGGGATTATGGGTACCATAGTCTCGTTCTTCCTAAGAGTAGCGGCAAAGATTGTGGAATACGCAGCCAAGAATCTGTACATGGCAATCGCTGCTGCCGTTGGATTTGTCGTGGACTACGTTGAAAAGACGAAAATGTCATCCGTAAAATAAGGCCTGATCAGAGGGAGATTAGGATTGAAATCATGAACGGTCTGTACAGGATTGAGGATTTGGCGGCTATTGTGACCAGTCAGGCACAGGAGAGGATTAACCTCTTTGTCCTACAAAATGGACTCTAAGGCTCCCTGTCGTGGACCGGTACTCGGTGGTGATTCATAGGCAGCTGCAAGAGCTCCTGGGTCTACCCTACGATCATATTAAAAAGTACTATATGAAGGGTGACTATGATGCATACTACAGGACCAACGTTTACATTCGACTACGCCTTATTTGCCCTCAGTTTGATGAAGACGACTGCCTACTTGTTTGTAAATAGTCCAAAAGTCTGCCCCTGCTCCCACCAAAGAGCTAAACGCTTGGGGAGATATGCTGACCTGGAGATCTGACAATCCGATTTACCTTCCTTTGAAGGGCTCCAAGGACCTCCTCGAGTTTATGCTTACAGACGAATATCATCACGACAAAAATGTTTCCTTTACCAGCCTTACCATGCATTTGCTTGTAGAATAAGTGAATGATGTAACCAAGCTATACCCACATTTACCGAGTGCACTTGCACAAAGCGCTGACATGCCGGAGGAAAATCAGGTCTACAGAATAAAAAAAAATGATGAAATAGAACAGTATCTGCGAGATGAAATCAAGGAGCGGGACAAACTTGCAAAGAAGTTTAAGATGTATGGCACGTGGGTACGCTTCTGCGATCATGGGATGCTGATTATTAGCATCATTACCTTGGGCGTTGGGATCGGGGCTTTAGCCACAGGTCTGGGGGCTCCTCTCTGTATTGTTTGAGATGAAATCGACGATGGAATTAAACTTTGATTCTGCGAGTAGTCTTATATTTCCATGTTTCTTACTCTTAACGCCAAGCCTCTTTGAAGCGTGCCGGAGACCTGCTTGTCCTATACCTACACCTATTGTGATACCGCTCATACTACGAGGTCTCGTGTATAGTACCTCACTAAGAAACCTTGATCCTTGCCTCAATTGGCAGGAATAGGGTCCGACACCGTGAGGTATTCTATATCGATATTGTTGATGTCTGTAAAGGTAGCAGTAAACGAGTAGAAAATTTTAGGGTTGACAATTTCTTCTTCAAAAATTTCGGCATCTTCTTCATTGAAATTCAAACTACTTCAGAGGATTGCTTCTTGTTGTTGTTCATTTTCCTTGTCCCTCTCCGATTCTTGTACTAATGCTAAGGCCATAAGTGGGAGGGAGAGACCAATGCCAGCTAGGAAGGTCATCACTACTGCAGTTTAAAATATATCGAATTTTGATTGATAGTTAATGCATATTTATTAGTAGTACTTTGAATTGTTATCTTACAACCATGGTTGTAAGATACCTTGGTTTCAAACCAACCCCAAATCACCTTCACATGGGGCACATGTACTCCGTCTTGAATTGATCCGGTACAAGCCTTATCAAACAGGCATGATATTCAACGGCCTTGTTGCACATGTCTTGCGTCTTTAAATGATCTGGAATAAACCAGAATATCTCATGGTCCATTAGGAAAGCCTTATTGCACATGTCCTGTGTCTTGAACTGTCCGGCACCCAACATAGCATGTCTGGCATCTCTCCTACAGCCTTGTTGCAAATATCTTGAGTTTTGAATTGATCTGGTACATGCATGAGCGCCCAGGGCATATTCTCAACGGCCTTGTTGCACATCTCTTGCGTCTTGAATTGACTCATCCTTATTATCAGTGTTTCCACATATTCTCACCTTAAAGGGTGGACATTTGTTCACATCTTACTACGCATGCGTTGATTTTTAATGATTATTAGCGGATATGTGAGGGAATTCCTCTCTATGTGTGCTAGAATTCTTTTTACTCATTTGCCGCATACTAAGGACTTTACCTTGAACTACATGACTAAGCACAGAATGGTATCGATTTGTTGGGTTTAACTGTAGATGGTGCGCTTCAGTACTTGATGTGCGTGCGTGTGTGCTCGACTGCGCCAGGACATACATTTCTTTATCTCTGTATGAACATATGTCAACTTCTTGATCTTGAAGAAGAAGAAGAGGAGGAAAGGATTTTGTAGTCTCTATTTTTTTTAAAGGGATAAAAAATTGGACTTGTCTTAAAATTGTTATGTTGAATAAGTAGTGCGCTCGAATAAACGCCGCCCTTGATTAAGCACCGCCCTTGATTAAGCGCCACACTAAAAAAAGTCTAGTTTTGAATAAGCGCCGCCTCTCTTATTCGAGGATCTACTTCATATAAGTTGCATTCTTGTATTTTTTGAGTAGCTTAAAAAAAGTAAAAATACATTCAACTCCGTCACATTCAATCTACACCAACCGCGATCCCAGGGCCTGTAGCGTTTTTTGCTATGAGGATGTTTCATCCTCATATCAAAAAGCGCTAAAGACCCTGGGATTGAAGCTGAATCTGCACCAAATTTGTTGTTTTTTCTGCATCGTTAAATTGACTTAAATTTTATTCATTGATAATCACTTTTAGATGTCAAGAAGATAAATAAGAATGACGGAACTCTCAAAGAGAGATTAAGTCATGTTTTTTTCATATATTTAGAGCTTAAAAGTTATCTCTGTGAACTGATAGCTGTTGAGTCAGACCCTTTTCTTACTAAAGCTTAGAAGTGTTATTCAATAAAAAACCAAATAAACCATACTTTCTCGACCAAAAAGTTGCTTGGTGGTGGCCTAACATGATAATTTGAAAGAATAAGTAACGCAGTTGCTATAGCAGGAATATAGTTACGGTAATCGAGGAAGATAGAGATATTTCTTTCCTTCTAATAATTATTGAGCGCGTCATTTAAAGGATTTCTATTTTTTTCGAAATATGACTCATCAAGTAATGCTCATTTTTAATTAAATTTTATAAGCGAAAAGTATTTTTTTTACTGAAGTTGAATCATGGTTCAATACTATCAAGAATGAAAATCATTATCCCGGAGCGCAATGTGAGCAAAAATGATGATTTTCTGAAGACATGCTGTTTTCTTAAGACATACTAAGTTTAGGAAGAAAGACAACAGTCCTACTGTCTTTCCTCTACTTTAATGCGTCCTCTAATTTGTGCGAATAGTTTTTTTTTCGAAATTTTCTTAACTTTTAGTGCGACACTCTTTTCACTGATTTTTGTATTTTCTCTAATTTAATGCGACTATGGTGGGATTTTCCCCTAAATAGAGTGCGAACCAGATAATTTAGGGGACATGTTTTCCTTATTTGCTTTTTCCTTTTCTATGATGAAAAATAAAATAGCCTTGTTTACAAACTTAAGATGGTAACTTCTTTCCCAGTGAATTCCTTTTCCTTGGGATATGGCTTCTTGAATTCGTATACTGTTTGTTTACGGAGATTCGGGAAATCTACTCGATATTTTCTGACAGCACTTGCAATGCTTGTACTTGATGCATAACGACCAATTTCAGCTTTTTGCTCTGGAGAATTTTTCAAGTACTTGGTGCTGCGACCTAAAGGAAAAGAAAATAGTTTGTAAAAATATGGTCTTGTAATTGCGTCAATATCTATGTAGCAACCCAACATAGGGTGATAAAAACTCGACATTTATTGCTTCATTCAAATACTGTCCATATTTAGAGGATACCTTTTTCACAGACTAAGGGTGGATTTCCACTTGCGTATTTTTTGC
This sequence comes from Hydractinia symbiolongicarpus, assembly GCF_029227915.1. NCBI lineage: Eukaryota > Metazoa > Cnidaria > Hydrozoa > Anthoathecata > Hydractiniidae > Hydractinia > Hydractinia symbiolongicarpus. Next base: position 29,209,348 of record NC_079877.1, read on the forward strand.
CTCGGATCGGATCGGATCGGATCGGATCGGAACGGAACGGAAATCAATTAATTTCAATTTCCACTCCAATTTTGACGGCAGAAAAATGTTTGTGTATACAGTGTAAATAAAAAAAGACATGGGAATGCTAAGTTTGAGATCAAAAATTATTTTGCTTCTTACACGAAAGAAAAATAGAAAAAGAAGAAAAAAAGATGTGGGTGCGACAAATATACAAAGAAAGAAAACAGAAAGGGGAGTTTCATTTAATGATCAAAGAAATGCAACTGTACGAGCATGTTTATGTTCTATCAATACTTGCGTATGAATCCCAGTCAATATGATTTTTAAAGTGATAATTTTGATTCAAACCACTATCCAGATTCGCCATTTTGTTTATTTTTGTACTGCATGGTTTCCGATCGACGTGAAGTTGTCACAAAATTTTAAGTGAATTTGATTGGTTACTTCTTTAAAGATGTCATTTTTCCGTCTGCAACCATTGGAAAAAGTTGAATTCAATCCAAATTTCCCTCGGAATGGAAAAGACAAGATAATTTTCGAGTGAGATGTTTGGAAAACGCATTCTCGCATGCGTAGAAAGATTTCCCGATGCAAAAAATATGTAAGTGGAAATCCACGTTAACGTAGAACAATTAAAATTGATATCTTTAAATGCATTTTTATGCGATTACATCTACACACTTATCAATTTTCTCGAATTTTTTTTAAATATTAACCTGATTTAACAGCTTTCAGCGTCTCAGCCACTGATGCAGATTCAAACCTTCTTTACCGTTCTTTCTGGTTTTTTTTAAAGTGCCGAAAAAGAACCATTCTTCTTGCTTCCCGATGATTGCAACTGGAGATCAAGTTTTATCACATTCACAGCGTCGTTTTATTTTCGAATTCCAATTGGATTCAAAACATTCGGTTAGAATAAAAATCTGAATCGCATTCATACAAATATCTTCTATACAAGTATGATTCTCAAGTCTGCGAACAAACAAAACATAATAATGAAAGAAACTGTGGAAATGGAAATTGCTTCTCGAGGTTGGCATGTTTATGGGAAAACTGTTTGGCAAAGTCCACAAAAGGGGGGAAATTTAACAGCAGAAAAAGAAAAAAAACCGAGATGCCTTAGATGTATATCCTTATGCCGTAGCTTGGATGCTGAAAAGAAAAAACAAAATAATAGCAGATATTGTAGATCATGTGCCGCATAAAATTTCGCGATTCATTTGGTACTTCTTCACACATGGTGGAACAATGGAAGGAACTGTGATATCTATTCGACCCATACCGTCACTGATTCCAAGTGGGGGGTTAAAATAATGCTTATGGCGAAACTAACAATAAATGAAAAAGACACTAGAATACTGAAATATCTGCAGCAAATCATAAGAGAAAACTATGAACCGAAACTTGAAAATTCTTAATCAATAATTCTCATGCTAAATGCAGTATTATCACTATCATGAAAACTTATTTTACAAATAAAATTGCTGAGTTATTGTTTCTGCCGGATGGGGTAACAGCTCGCTTTTTTCCTCTATTGTTATTTAAACCGAAGTAAAAGAGTTTTGGAAAAGGGTATTACGCCTATATGGATATGCAAAATGATTTACCTTGAACTAAGCGTTCAGCCCATTATCACGATTAATTTTTGAAATTACACAGGAACTTTCCCGCAAAATAAAATGTTGCACGGTTGTTTTTTTTTAACAGGGTAAAAACAGGTTGTAAACTGTGTTTTTATTTTAAAATTTTACAAAAACGTTTCCACAAAATAAAATTTGAGTGATTGTTTTAGCTGCACACTGTGTTTTTATTTAAACTAACTTAGAATATATTTTTGGAACAGGGCAATAATGCGTATATAGATGTGCAACCTGTTATACCTGTACTAAGCGCTTTAACCAAAGTTGTGAAAGTATATGGATGTGCGACATTGTTCACCTGTAATAAGCCTCAGCCTGGAGTAACATTTATTTTTGAACTTTCACTTTTATTATACCCTAAACAGAGATAGAGGAATGTTCGTTTTGGCGCAGACGACGTCGACCAAAGAGAAATTCCTTAAATGCCAGTAACCAACACAAAATAATATTAAACGATATATAAATGCCAGTCACCAACACAAAATCATATGAAATCATATATACATTAAATACCAACACAATAATAATATGACGTCATCAACGCATGCGCAAAGACATATACAGTATATACGCTGACTTCAACAAAAATAGAAATCGAGTGAGGAAAATTCCCTAATGCTAGTTACCAGAGTTCTATCAAATAAATATGACCAAGGAATATTGCGACGAATGCGGGATTGATCTTGATAAACATGACAGATGCGATAAGTGTGTACCAAGATTAATTATATGTGGAAAAATGTTGTGTTGGCAACATTATATCATGTGGATCACCTACAATAGTGGATACTGTGTTTGTGAAAATCCATAGTTGGGCTCCAATTTTCATATAAATAAAGGGATGTTCAAATTTTATGGAAATAATATTGAAACCAGGGATTTTTACAGCGAGCTCTCAGTACTAAGCGTTGATGAGGTTCAAATTGAAAAAATTGTACTTAGCGATCCTATCCAAACCAACAAGGGCAAAGATGCTAGATATGTTATAGGCTATAAATATGGGAGCAAGATATCGTCACTATTGATCATAACGCCAAAGGGGCTGTATTCAAACGGTGCATCCAGATACGATGATGGATCTTCGCTTAACATGTCATTTGATATGCATCAACATCCTGAATGGCTGGAAAAATATAAGTGTATCCTAGCCAGGATACAGAAATTGTATGGCAGTGAGTTCACCTCATCAGTGAAGAACGGTAGATACCTGAACACAAAAATTAAAGAATGGGAGGGTAAAATAAACACGTATTTCTATGACCAAGCAGTACCACTAACGCAACCTTGCAAATGCATCTGCATTTTAAAAATATCCAGTATTTATAAACAAGGGAATAAGAACTTTCTAGGACCAGGCACCTTATTGATTCAGATGACGACGACCAGGAACCATTCGTTGTAGTATAGTTAAAACTCGATAGATTTTTGTATATTAACCTTGTATACAAAATAAACTATGAATGATTTGAAAAGAGAAGCCAAAGAATTGGGTATTGTGGGCTACTCCACTATGAAGATGGCTGAATTATAGCCGCGATCCATAAGATAAAATATACTGATACTGCAACGCAGACCCTCGGACCTCATTGTAAAAAATGCTCAGATGTCATGGCTATGAAAATACTCGATGAGTACATAAGAGGCCTCGAAGCAAAACAGAAACGAACAATAATTTATGACGGAGATTTCATGATTGATGCAACTACTGGTGAGGTTGTGGGTATCGTCTAATTTGTTCATTAACAAATTAGATTATGAATATTTAGGTGGTGCCACTAGGTACCGTTGGCATATTTCACAGACTGTAGTTTTTTAAGAAGCTCATTTTTACCCTCTTCACGACCTTGCGCGACTAATTGCTGTCGCTCTTGTTCATTAATTGTTTCCACGATCTTCTTCGTGCGTTGTCTTATTTGTTCTTTCAAAAAAAGATATTTTTGTTTCTCCTGCATGATCAAACTGAATTCATAATCACTTATCACGCCATTTTCAATCGCTCTTGTATCAAATCAACTATTGAATTCAGCTTAGTCTCTGCAAGGAGTCTTATTGAATCGTGTTTTTTACGTTTATAGTTCAATTTCTTCCCACCTTGTTTTAAGGCAGTCTGTCCTATTCCAACGGCTACCGCTAATGGGACTACAATACCACTCAACATACTTGCAATACCAACACTGCTAGTGATCACACTTATTGCGAGTAATCCATGATCCATGTAATGTATCCAGGTTCCATGCATTCCAAATTTTTTAGCGAGTTCTTCACGTTGCTTAACTTCGCTTCACAGAAACTGTTCTATTTCCTCTATTTTCTTCAATCGATACACATGCCCCTCATTTTCTTGATCAGGTGCACTCGGTGGTAAGCTCGGGTAAAGCTTTGTATTGTCAGTCATATTTATTCTATCAACAAGTGCATGTTAATTCCAACGAACGAAACATTCTTATCGTGGTGATACTCGTCTGTCAACATGAACTCGAGACGATTGGTCGAGCCCTTCAAAGGAAGATATACAGGGTTGTCAAAAGCCCACGCAAGCATGTCTCCCCATGCGTTTAGCTCTTGGGTGGGAAGCATAGCCAGTATCTTGGATTTTTTACCATCCAGCAAGCAATCATCCTCATCTAACTGACGGCAAATAAGTCGTAACTTATGATAGACATCAGTCCTGTAGAATGAATCGTAGTCACCCTTCATATAGTATTTTTTACTGGAATCGTAGGGTAGACCCAAGAGCTCTTGCAGTTGTCGATGAATTACCACCGTGTCCATTTTTCAGGACAAACAGCTTAATCTTATCCCCTGCCTGACTGTTGACGATACTCGCTAAATCCTCGATCTTATACAAACCATTCATTATTTCAATTCGAGTAACCGTCTGATCGGGCCCTAGCTTGTGAATAGTAAACTCGTTGTTGCTGTAGAGATTCAGCCACGTAGCGCGGATAGTGATCGACTTCAGGGCGATCCTCGTATCCTGCCCTAGGTAGTCCTCAAATATCGTAGGTTTCTCTATATCTGTGACATACAACTGCTTTATCTTTCTTTAAAGAAAGATAAATATCTATTCGTATTCCCCGAAAGTAAAATATATCCCCAATCATGGCAGGTACCTGGAGCAGTTAAAGGGCTCTGATCTCATTGTGCAATCTATCGTTGTTGACGCGAAGGGCTCGTCATTTAAAGTAAGGTTCCCTGATATCTTCGTTGACTATGTTTTCCATGCCAACCCTCCGGTTGACGTATATAAAAATCACCTCTTCAACCTTTGGTCGACACAATTGAACTTCGCGGTATTTTGCGCTACATCGGCTTGTGGGATATTAATGCAGCATCTGATCACATCATTACCAATGGTTCGCACCGTTTACCGATTCCATATGTATTTCCAAATTCGGAAGATCCTCGAAGAACTAGAGATCCCTTTACCAGGCTCTTCCCGCTTTAATCTTTTGAATAACCCCTTCAATAATCAAAAGCTCCATGCATTGGCTCGTGAATTTGGAGTATCTCTAAATGAACACAATTGGAAAAATGAGACAATTTTTAGTTCATGGCAAGCAAAACGCAAAGACTTTCCCGGTGCAGGACCTTCGTATTTTGATGCCGATCATGGAGCAGATGGATAATCGAGAAATCAGAGGTTTTAACTTGCATTGGTATTGAAAAGTTATCCCAAAGCGTTAGATATTACGTTTACCTAATACTCGAGAGCCTAGCGAGCGCTCGGTCCAACATCATTGGGAATGATAGCTCCGCGATCGATGCACAACAGCTATACCTCACAACCTTTGAACAGCTGGTGATTAGGCCTACAAATACAGGTCGAGAGATTGCGGAGTTTCAAAACGTTCTAAGGTATGCACGAAGCAAGGTCGACTATAGTGTTGTCCATGGCGTATATATGATCCCAAGCGATATGAACCTGAGGATCGGGAATGTCATGAATTTCACGAATAAAATATTAATCAGTCAAGATTACTTTAATATCGGTGTTAATCCGACTATCAACGCTGTTACCAAGCCCATACCAAAGAAGCATCATCAACGTCAACCCTCCAAGGTACATGATATACCCCTCCCTCCACCATCCTCCGAGGGAGCTGCTGTTCATGAGGATACAAAAGCTATAGTTATCACGTTTGGAGTGGGACTGATACTCGCATATATTTGGTGGAAGTAAGTCTAATGTGTTTTGTCAACATACTGGACTCTCATCTATTCTTACTTTTCCTGTTACCTACATAGGCAACGACGACACCTACAGCACCTGCTATGGCCATGTACAGATGTCTCTCTACATACTCCACGACTTTAGCAGCTACTCGGAAGAATAATGATACGATGGTACCAATGATCCCTGGGAGGGTTGCACCAGCATTGCCTGCTAGATATTTGAGGAACCGTCCTAGTCTCTCCAGCTGCTTTTGAACAAACCCTTTGCTACCACCAATTCCTACAGCTAATCCTGCTGCACCACTACCACCTGTTAGTGCTGCTTGCTATAGCTATCCCTTGCTCTTTGAATAAAATGCTGAGCTTTTCTCGTAGGGATATATCGTCTCCAGCGATTTTCATCAGCTCGGATTTAATGGACCTCAGCTGCTTAAAAACCTCGGAGAAAAGACCGTGCCTACCCAGTTCATCCTTCTTATCTTCCTTCAATTTATTCAATTCATTCTCAATATCCTGAAGCCTTCGTACCACGGGCTTCTGCTTTTTAAGTTCTTTCAACTTACCCTCTTTCGTATTTATCTCGCTATTATATTGTACAAGTTTATCCTTCACCCCCTTAATAATATTTTGCAGGTTTTCAATGTCGAGCTTTAACTTTCTTACATCAGGGATGATCTCATCGTCGATGCCTGCGAACGAAGTCTCTGCATAACCCTCTATGTCATGAGCAAAATTTTGAATGCTATCAATTGTTTTCATTTCAATAATCTCACCATCCTCTTTACCCGAAGTCTCCTCACCCTTTTTAACAATAACATCAACCTCCAGCGCAAGGTTCTGAGCCTGTGCCCGACCACCATTATTGGGGGTAGAGAAATACTTGGTGAAGCCCATATCGCGAATATCTTGAGCCGCAAGGCCATATTTGTGTAATGTACTTAATGCTAGGAACACTGTTCCATTCTCCTTCGTAACCCTTATACCTTTGAAAAAAAGCTGTTCCCCTTCACGTGTAAAGCTACCCCTGATGACATTGATATCTATCCGAGTTTTATCCAGAGGTCCCAGATCTTGATTATTTAGATGTGTGTAGAAAGCACTTACCTCTTCCTCTAGTATAGATTTTGTTATTCTATCAAGTGTATCTCCTTGCTGCTCCGTCGTGGTATCTCCCGCTGTGCTGTATCCCTGCACGTCTTCGAGCCCACGGATCTCCTGTGGCACAAGGAGTTCACTAGACATTCTCAGACCCAAGATCATCCATCTGAATATCTTCCTCTGGTGTAAAGTCATCCTCATATCCTGTATTAACTGGCATTTATTTCAATCCACAATTGCCTACTAATAAATGTACGGAACTATCTTAAATACGCATAAGCAAATCAAGACTATGATGGCAATGAAGGGTAAAAAACAAAGTGTGAAAATCAGCCACATACCCAGAACCATAGATCCAAAAGAAGATTTGTATGTGGATGTACCAATCCTTGGTCAAAACGACGTAATTTTCCCAGGTTCTGTCAAGCTCCCCTTTGACCTGGAGCTCTCAGGGAGCAATACGAAGAGAACAATTTGCAGCAACATCGGCAAGGCCCTTGTTCAAAACCTTCGCATCAGCTTGAATGGTAATGAAATACAAAACATACAAGATTACAACGTGCTCGCAGTGTACCGTGATCTCTGGATTTCAAAATCTGATAGGGACAATAACCTGATCCTTCGGGGTATCAATCCGAACGATGGAACGATTCGGAGCCTCCAAGTCAAGGCCAGCGACCAGGTAGGAAATAACGAGGAAAAAGCCATAGCCGCGGCCTATGGTAACACGTTCTGCATACCTCTTGGCTCCATGTTCTCGTTGACACGAGACTTGCCCTTCTACCAAGCAGGCTTACACGACAGGCTCCAGTTTATCATTCATTTTGCGCCCTACAGTGACGTTATAAAGGATGCCGGCACTGCGGCATCTGGAAGCACGGCTGCGAAGGCAGCTGATGCTGCCTACAAGATCAGGAATATCTCGCTAGAATTCGACAAGGTTGTAAATGAAGAATTAGCGAATGCTGTGCTCTCAAGGTACTCCAGATTTGCTCTACCTTACGAGCGTATACTTTGCAGCAAAGTGTTAAATATCAAGAAAAATGATACGTCGGTCAATATCCAGATTGACACGCCCGCGAAATATCTGAAAGGTATCCTGCTGTTATTTCAGGATCCCGGTGTAGTTAAAGCATATGCTGGTAACAATGAAAATTTTTACAACCCAAAGATTGAGAAGATCTCTGTCACCATTGAGGGTAGCCCCAATGAGCTCTTCAGCCACGCGGTGTTGCCAAAGGACCACCTAGATCAAGTAGCGGGGCTCTTCGAATCCCATGATTTTATAGTGACTGTTGGACAGTTCTTTACGGAGAGGTATGGGCTTTTTGTTGACTTCAGAGCAAGCCCGGACCATGCCCTACACGGGAGCGGGCGGCCTCTGCAAAGGCTAAGCGACGGCATAACCCTGCACATGTCGAAAAAATCGGATGGCACGGGTAATATAAAATGTTACTTGTATCTGTTGATGGACGCGCAATTAAATACCCTAGGGGGTCGTTTTCATTCAGTAGAATATTAACACCATCAAAATTTGTTTTTGTAGATCCAAGACCTACAAAATAAACATGGCAACTTTAGCGATTATGGCTGGCGGGGCAATAATTAACGCCCTAGCATTCTCAGGAACTAACTATCTCTTCAGCACAATTGGCGGACATAGCGAACAAGAGCGACGACGGCATGACCAGGCTCTTGAAAAATTACAAGCAGCCCAAGCTAAATGGGTCCGGGACCGCCAGGCGAAAATAGACTGGTATAAACGACGGCGGGATGAACAAAGGCAAGCCGGGCAATGTCTCAAGGACCTTGATGAGGGTATGCGAGAATATTTCATAGCGACGATTGAGAAAGCTCCAAAGCTCTCCGACTTTTATGTCCCATCGAAGCAGCAACAGGACGTGAAATGACGTTCATTCTTGTTCCCTTGGCACTCCTCGGCTCCGTAGCGTAGAAATGGGCGTGCTCCAGTCGAATATACAAACAGGCATGTTTGGATTTTTTCAACTGATTCTTTATAGGCTCCCAGTCGTTAATTATGTTGGTTTCTTCATCCACCAATTTCATGTCACTCCTTTCATGCGGGTACCACATGAACAACTGCTTTTTCTGTCTCCTCAGGTTTTTGGGAATTGCGGTATAACTCTGAGTCAACAGCCATAACGAATGCTTCCTGTGCCTCCCGCTAATGGCTAATTCAAGCAGGCTCTGGCGCCTTTTATCCATGGATTCATCCCCGATCATGTCATCAACTATGAAGAGTGTGTTTTCACCAGCCAACAGCGACGACAATTTTTCAATCCAATCAAACAAATTATCTCGTGGTTCTACTAGAAATACATAGGGCTCCCTCCAGAGGCAGGACCTCTCCAAGTAAGTGGTGTTCCATCGTATGGTAAGGCAAAGGATAATGATATTTTGAAAATGGTGCCGGTACTCGTTCTCGAGCAGGTCCAGGCCTCGCTGAGTTTTACCACAGGAGGTAGGCCCAGTGAAAATAGCCGTATGAGGTTCTTTAACAATATCCCACATGTTTGTTGTATGCCATGGGCAGATAACAAAACCTTGAAGATGCTTATTTAGGTTTTGGGACTATACTCGCGGGCAACCACCCATTGCTTACAGTCATCTCACGGCTTCCTCGCCCTGCTGTAAAATATGCTACCATTTCCATAACGTCGCTGGTATCCAACTTGGTTGAAGGGCTCGAGATTCCAAGGAATTTCTTCCCAACCATGGCATATCCAATTGTGAACCCGAGATCCACGACTGTCTCATAGATCGTGTCTATAATCTCCTATAGCTGAGGGGTAACATTTGAACTCATGCTTTATTATATGCCTATCTCACAAGAAAAATGTCAATCTCTGCCTTAGGCTCCTGCATAACACTTGGTTGATGAGATATGTCATGTGTGGTAGGCTGCTGGGTACCCGTGGGTCTCTTACGGAAAAAATAGTAGGCACCTCCAATACATGCGATCACGAGTAGGCTACGGCCAATGTATATTCCATTGCTTGACTGTATAGAACAGGTTTCGACTGGAGGTTGTACAACACTATGTTTTTGTCTAAGATCTTTCTTCCTCTTCATCATCAATGCTGCTAGTCTATGATCCTGTGCGACTCTCCCGGGGTGCTTTAATGGTTTTGTAATGACCCTTTCTTCTTGCGGTTGTTCAGTGCTCATTTGTTATAAATCCTGCGGATTATAAAATCACTTACCTTTTACAGAAAGATGGAGGGATAGACCCTGTTCCTCAAGGATCTCTATAGTCTCTTTTATCCCCGTGATTATAGCCTCGGGAGTATTTAAATCTCTCTTAAAGTATCTCAGGAACTCCCTAAATGTTATTGGTTGTTTGTTGTTGGTTGATAATAATACTACACGCGCTGCTCATCTTTTTGTTGATCCTCATCGAACTCTCTCTTCTCTTTAATGGACTTTGAGAGCTGGGTATGGTTTATGGTATGAGAGGCTACCAACAAAGGCGCGAGGAATCGACCAAAGGCTGTATAAACCAGTATACCCAGGTCAGTCATGGACTCTTTAATGATCAAATCATTTTCCAGATCCTGACGGAGAGCATCGACATCATCTATGGATACAAAATTGCTGATGGCTTTGCTATATAGTCCAAACGCATGATTGCTGATGGCTCTCACTGTGGTTTCCCCCTTTTCCTGGAGTTCCTTTTCAACTATGTCGGCGTATATTTTTTCGATAACCTCAGGCGATGCTTTGTCCAGGAATGCCTCAGTACATTTTTTCGGTAAAAGATGCGGCTTGGATTTGCGAGCATCTTTGAGAGCTTGGTGCTTATCTATAGGTTGATCAACAGCCTCTGCTGGTGTTGATACACCACCATCGAATATTTCTGCTAAGTTGTGAGCCATACTTATTAAACGTCGAAATTTCAAGTAACCGATAATGATCATGATGTATGGGAGCAATATTGCGATCAATAGCAATAACATTTTTATTTCTCTCGAAGCCGATGATGACCCCGGGCAAGCGTTGTTATTTGATCCGCCTGAACGATCCTTTTGTCATCAGCTCTATTTAACGCGATTTTTGTGACTTCCTGCGTATATATATTGTGACCTTTGTTATTAATACAACGCCAAGTTTTGTTAATATCAATACCTTTTTTCAGACATTGCTCGTAATCTTCAAATGTGATACATTTTTTGGTCACGGTTCTCTTCACCCCTTTGGCCTTACGATCTCCACCATCTTGCGTTAATGCTTTATAGGCGTAGGCCTTCGGTCTCAATGTGATGAATAAAGTCATAATTTTGCCCCCTAATTCGTCTTTCATGAGACCCCTAACTTTCCTGTTCTTCCCTATTGGCAGGGGTCTGTTGTCATCCTTGTCATAAGCACTCGTATCGAAGCGTGTTTCTACATCATCGGCAATATCCCGATAGAAGTCCTCCGTTCTTATATGGTATATAAATGAATCCGTGTCCATATATTGAAGCCTCAGTTTGCTACCATATTTTGGCTGCATGTAATCGTAGTGGAACTCATACATGACTGTTTTTGACTGATCCAATATAACTTGACCAATATAGATGGGCTTGGTCATCTTAATACCCGTCCTACCCATCTCAATACCCATGAGGTTCTTACTAAAGCATGTGCCTCTTTTAAAGTTTGGTTGCATGGTCAGCTTTGTATATGAGGCTTCATTCGTAACTAACTTGATGTTGCGGTGATTGCGGATGTTTTCCATGGTTTTCCCAAAGACGCAGAGGTTCATCAATTTATAAAAATCCTTCTCAAAGTCGTTCTTGGCGGCAGTTCTCAGCTTCGTGTTGTGATCGATATATGGCTTAAGCCAGGCACTATGTTTGAATTGAATAGCGCGGTGCACCTTTTTAAGCTCAAGCCCGTGTTTCAGGGCTTGATGTAGAGCTCCGATGTGTACCACGTATTTCTTCTTATGTTCGAGATTTGGTATTAGTTTCTCTACTCTATATACAAACTTGAGCTCCGGCAGGAAGTGGAGCTTGTTGTGTTTGTCGTGTAAATCCTTCGGGTAATCAACATCTACTTCCAGGATATATCCATGTTTGTTATCAGATACCAGCTTCTCGATCTTCTTTTCATTGATTACCCCAATATTCGACACCCATTTAAAACCATGGGTTGGAAGGGGTTGATGCATGGCCCAACCATAGAGATTGTTGAGTCGAGATACTGCAAGTATGACGACTTAACCTCCGGGTCGTATTGGTCTCCCATATATTTGTTATTAGCTCTCGCATAGTGGTGTACAGTTTGGGTGATCCTACCTCGAATACACTTTTCAAACATCAATAACATATCAGGGTCCGTAAGGAGCTCCAGCTTGATCTCGGTATATTTCAACGCTGCTTTCCAGGCCAGGCCTGGGGCACTGTAAAAGTGAGCAGGGTCGAGCTTGTAGTTCTCTTGGCACACTCCTGGAAAGCTCTGGAAGATGTCAGTCAATAGAAGGACATCCGCGACGAGATATATATCATGATAGTCACCCATGGTAGTCTCCTGACCTTTTGGAGTAATGACATTCCATACCCTCCGCGCATGTTCATAGTCATCGCCGGTGATAGAATTCATATTAAGGGTACTATAGAATGCCTCCTTCGGTGGTAGATCATTCTCTTGGAATCGTTTCCAACCATTCATATACTCGTATGGATATATGCCTTTGCGTCGCATGAGCTGAAATGTATCCTCCTCAGGAAAATACCATCGGAGATGTTTGCATTGGGCATCATCGAGATTATTAGCTAATTTCTCAAGGCCTGATGGCAAAAATCTACAGCTGTCTATGAATCTGATTTCGATCTTTTTGTAAAATTCACCATTGCCATATCCCATGCCTGCAATGGGTACCTTGATTATAAAATTGAAGCTGATGTACTTCTCGGTGTTTTCGGCGATACAACCTATATCCTGGGTGTCATATTTTTCGCCCAGCTCGCGAATAAACAAGTGAGCATCATACCCCGATAGGTTGTGGAATATCACAGATACATGGTTGGGTATTTTATACTTGAGGTTGCAGGTGTTGTGAGCCGCTCCTCGATATAACTCTGTGTAATGACAATGATCCCTAACCTTGCGATTATCGTTGAATTGCTTCATGCAAACGTGACATGTTTCAGCAGCATCGTGCTCCCTCTTCTGATCCTCTGTCAGTTCTGTCATAGGCTTCTGTGGGAAGGTAGCGTAGAGCCGCTTTACCTCATCCTCCAGGTGGTTGACAAAGCGGGTTACACAGTCCTCATCCCTGTATACTGTTAGCGGGTCCGGCACTTCTCCATATGCGAAAGTGAAGTATGTGGCCCACCCGCATGGTACATGCTTATTCAGCGTCTTGGTCTTAGTATCACGAGCATTTTCCTTCTTTGGGATTAGTAGGCTTTCAAAGTCCGCATAGATTTGAATTGCTGCTGACCATCTTGGTAGTATAGCCATTTTTCCTTCTCGCTGGGCATCGTGATCTTTACCGCTTCATTGTCTTTGCAGTAGGTATAGTGATTGTCTCTGGATTCTACTGCCTGAAATCCTTGTAAGCAACTCATACAAAAGTGAATCTTCCTATTATTCCTAGATATTTCGCTACCTAATAATTGAGAAATATTTTTAATGGTTACGTAATGGTTCCTCTTCTCATCGGTAAGCAGTAGCAGATTAGCCTGCTTCTCTCTTTCATTAAATGTTGATCGTCGCAATATATTAAATCTTCCCGTCGCATACAAGACGTTCACGGCAATGTCGGGATTGTTACGTTCAAATTTGTTGATGTCCTTGATGGATGTTGGAAATTCAATGCCTTGCCAGTTATACCGCTCCGCATATGGCCGGAGCTTGCTTATTTTCTGAAGATCTTTTGATATATCCTCATGATGCAGGGCGGCTATAATAGCCCATCGGAAACATTCTTGATCGTTGTTATTCGGGTTGATGATGGCTTTCTTCGTAGCGATCCACTTGGGTGTTTCAATGTTTGAGGAGCCTCGCGTTAGCTTCAGCTTATGAAAATCAACATTTAAATGCTGAATGCGACCTATGCTAAACCCAGATTTGGGTAATGCATGATTTTCTACATGCGTTCTGATTTGATTAAACATCATATCTATAATTTAATCTATGATGGTACCTTGGAATACGGATGTCGTGTTGCTATGGAATACCTTGTCTACTTCGATAAACTCGTTGGTACCATCAATAGATTTCGTCCATAGGATCCAGAGGGAGCATTGGATTTTCGCAAATCCCATGTCTTCCACTTGGTTTTCGATGATTGTTTTCACGTTTGATTGAACCATGCCCAGGTATACATCAATATCTGTTCCATCGATGCCAGTTATGCGGTAACTCCTGAATGTTTTGTGAAGAGCATGCTTATGTTCCTGAGGCGTAAAATCATGCTCCTTTTGATCATCCTCTGCATGATCCTCCTTTGCCTCCTCCTCAACTTCACCTATCAGAGTCTTCTTGGCACCATTATATAAAGAGAGTATTGGAGTTTTTATCAATTTAAATGTTTCCCTTACTGGTTTCTTGATACTCTCTGGTACATGTGATAATAGCCACTCTGACCACTCCCGCAGCTTACTATTGACTACTGGATGAGTTCTCTTCAGCTCCTGGCGTTCAAACTCGTTCATTTCCTCGAACGTGGGAACATGTGGCTCGATATTCCTCTTAATTGGTCGGGTTTTTGCCATTTCATGACTTTCAAAGATATCCATGGCTTGTTGTGTGAAAGGATTAGGCTGGGTCTCTAATAAAGCAACAAGGTCTGCTTTGCGTAATTTTGAATAACCCTTAATCCCACGGGTTTTCGCGATGGTGTGTAATTGTTTTACGGTATTAGAATTCAAATTCATCTTCTTTATTATATATATTTTTGATTTCAATCAACAATTTTTCTGGCGCGGTCATATTTTTGAGTAAGGGAAATTCCCTTACTCATATTCTAATTTTGTTGATGTCAGCATATATAATATATATGCCTTTGCGCATGCGTTGATAACGTCATGTATCTTACATTTAATATTATTATATGTTATTATTTGTATTAATATTAATATGTGTTGGTTATTGGCATTTAATATTATTTTGTGTTGGTTACTGGCATTTAGGGAATTTCTCTTCGGTCGACGTCGTCTGCGCCAGAACGAACATTTCTCTATCTCTTAAACAGCAAAATGTTGGCTCCGCTTTATTAGATTACGACATACTGCATACCTGTACTAGAGCGTTCCACCTAAATGTGTGGCACAGTTTAAGGTTCCCATTAATTGATCCACTGCGACTTTAATGTTGGCTAAGTGGGGAAAAACACAATATTTAAGTTTATATTTCCGTTTTTTGCAATAAGTATTTGCGAAGCGAAACCTTTTTGGTTCAATACTGATATGATATAAACATTTTAAGATTAATAGCCTTTAACAAAAAATACACGATTCCCTTAGATAAAAAAATAACATGGAGAAAACATTCAGTGAAAAATTGTCTTTCAAAGTGAAAGTAAAATTATAGTGGTCTTTTCTTTCTTCCTACATAACCTTTCACGTCTTTCTTAAATACAGGCTTTGCAGCACAAGGTATCCGTTGTTTGGCGTATGGTGATGCATCAAGTACGTTGGTACGACGATGAAAAGGACAAACGTGATACGGACGTGGAATGTCATAGTCGTGAAACTTCTCCTTCCGAACAATATTATGAAAAATCCCCATCTCTTTGGGATATGTTCCATGAAGGGATATATACGTTTGGCAAAGTTCCTTTTTCTTTGGTAGAGCGGTATTTAGTGAGGCTTGAGCATGGTAGATTCTTTTGTTATCTGAGAACCATGTGACGTTATGCGTGTCCATAACATCATAAACCCAACTCGACACGGAGTCAGTACCAAACTCAGTGCACACAAGGTCGCTCTTCTTGTACAAGGTTTGTAACAAATTATAAGAAAACATCTGATATCCATCGTCCATACGAGCTGGTCCACAATGCGTGTATCCGGAAAATAACCATTCCACAGGTCTGTGTTTTAGTTCGTAAATCAATCTTTGTACGCACAGGTATTGATCGTCATCTAACCTGAGATAATATTCAACTTTGAAACGCTCCATCACATAATGAATAGATTTATAAGTTCGAACAGCGAAATTTCGACCTGGAGGTGTATCTATCACAGCAATATCGTAATTGTTGTGTTTCGACTCGTTCATGTATTGTTCGAAAACTTCTTTTGGGACCTTTTTGTTGTTTATGTCTAGCCCGTCAAAAAAGATTTTGTAGTGGCAACCAATGTCTTTAGAGCAAAAGTGCAACCAAGTTTTTCGAATGACCTCTCTTCTTTTCACATTAGCAAAATGTGACTGTATTCCAATAAATAATAAATACGTTTCCGTGATATTTTCGCTAAAAGGCCTTGCGATATTTACGTGAATTTCCGCCTTACTATAACTCATAACAAACTTTTGAATTTCAGCCTTGCCATAATTCATAACAAACACACAACTAATAAATATGATTGTTATGAAAACTAAAATTGGTATTGTAGTTTTAAAGATCTTCTTATTGCTCATTCTTGTTTTTAATACGTAGCTTCCAGCAAAACCTAATTTTTAATGAAACAGCCTCTTGCGTATCATCTAAGCAGTTTGATTGAAATCTTTACATACGGATATAACAACAAATAACCTATATCGCAGAGGATTGTCTTTTCTAAGCGTACTATAATATCCTCATCATGTAACTAAGTTACTTGATGAGGATATTATAGTACGCGATAGCATGACAAAATTAAGTCCAAATTTTAGTTGATTGATTGCCATGGTTACAAGTTAGTAGGTAAAATAGGAGCAAAATATTTTGCTGCTCGATGCTAAACCAAATAACTGAATAACATGCGCTATTTTTGCCCGGTATGTTTCTCAAGGGTCACATGTAGTGATTGAGTGAAACGCATTTTCGTAAGGCTGACTCGTCTTCCAGACAACTGATGCGGTATTTCTGGGTGCATCGGTAAGACAGCTTTCTGACTGCGTGTGGAACATCACATTAATATTCATAACTGCCATATATTGTCTTAGGAGGCGCTAAAGTACCATCTAGCTATTGCAAAGCATTAAACATCGACGGAGGGGCAAGAAAGTTGTCTAAAAATGCAAAATAGTTGCTATAGGCGTTGCTATGCATTTATATTTGCGGTTGGTCGGAAAGAGTGCCAGATTGCGCAATAAAAAGCGAAAGTTGTCATAAGCACTACTTGCCACGATTTTCTAAGATAAATTTTCTATCAGAAAACAGGTAAAAGACAATTCTTGAAATTTAGACATCATTTGGTGGTAAACCACCGTAATTAGATTAAGATACAGCTTCTAGTTTCGACTAAAAGCTCGTTCAAAATGCTGGTCTTTGGGGATTTAGGTGAATAGTTTTCTTCAGGCGTAGAGAGCGGACGTGTTTTAACCAGTGCGGAAAAAGGAATTTAAATTTTTATATTTTATTTTATTTTTACTATTTTGCTTAATACTTAATTTACTTATATTTAAAATTATGGCATCTAGTTAAGTCAACATAATTTTCGTCGAAACGGTACATGATATTTTTACCACAATGTTTCAAAAGCAACAGCAGGATATTGTTCAGTTAATTAGCAGTAATCTGAAGATCACAAACGAACAGATTAGTGAATTAGACAAAAACTGAAGGAAATTGCATCATCATATGAAGCTATCCAAGAAGAAAATAGGACATTAAAAAATAATCTTTTCGGAGCAATTGAAAAAATCAAAGCCTTAGAAAAGGACGAGAGAGATATAGAGGAAAGCCTGACAGTGACACAAAGTTTGAATGAAGAAAGTTTTAAAAAAATGGAAGCTGGCTTACTTGAAAATACAAGAACAATTAAGTATTTATGAGGAAAAACTGAGACAACTTAGAGGAATACAACTTAAAGAAGAAACAACTTACTTGTTGATGGGTAAGCGAGTCAGAGAGGTGGGACGATAAATAAAAGTAGTATTTGAACATAATTTAGGATTATCAAATGTGCACGTTGAGAGGGCACACCGCACAGGAGAGAAAAGCAATGGGTAAAAAGCGAACTATTGTACTTAAACTGTTGGATTATAAAGAAAGGTAATGTTTTAAGAAACTCGAAGAAACTAAAAGGGCACCAGAATAAACGCAAATGAAGATTACTCTACTGCAACGAATCAAATTAGGGCAGATCTCTTGAAAGAACTGCGCTAAAAATTTATTGGCTAAGGTAAATTGCGGACCACGTGGTAAAAGAGAGGGATGCGAATGACGCATATGATAGCTTTCTGAATTTTTTTTTTGCAAATTATGATGCAGCTTTTCTAGAAGAAATTAAATCCAAAAATAAGTCCAAAAATTTCCCGAAAATCCTGTTTTTCCTGATTTTCGAATAAATCAGACAAAAAACAGGAAATCGGATTAATCATGTGTCCAAAACATACAAAAAAATTCTACTTGATGAAACAAATTTGTGTTGTAAGTTTAAAGTTTTAAAGATAATCCTAACAAGAGTTAATATCTTTCAGGTTACACGGATTTTTTAGAGATTTTTAGTGGTTCTTTCAAGTAATAGCCAATCTCAAAGCCTCTGAAAGGTATGGACCAAAATATTTATCACGCAGGTGTCTATAGGATAAATATTGAAACTTAGTAAGTATCATCGCCATCAAACATAGCATAAACAAATTAATAAAAAAAGCCGTCTTGTTAAGGCGCACACGAGAGGCAAGTGTTTGTAACAACAAGATTTTTGATTTGAATTGATATCTTGATATACCTTCAAACTAAATAAATACAAACTACGGTAAAATTCCAGTTCGAATTTAAATAGAAATATTGGATATAGAAAGCAAATACTTACCAGCTGCCCAGTGCAAAGTACTGTGAAAATGCGTGACAAGTGTAAACTTATGTGAAATTGAAGAACAAGCTATATGCAAGTAAGATCATCATCATTGTTGTGCATTGAAATATTGTGCATTAAAACTGAAGAACTTGATGTTGACTGATCAAGAGCTGACTGATGAATGACAAAAAGAAGGAGTGCCACCACTTATCAACTTATATACACCACACCAGGTTGGCATGGCAACCAAAACCAAATATGGCAACCTGGATGCAGATATTTACCATGGTGTGTCACTCAAACTAAAATACCTAGCCTAGTGACTAGCCTAGACACACCAATGGAAATGACCAAAAGACCTAGGAATGTATAAATTAAATTGTGGTATATATCACTAAGTAAATATAAATATAAATAATTAAATATTACTAAACTTGAATATTTTTTTTTCATAAATTTTGTACTTTTTAAATTTTAATTTTACAGGGATTCACCCTCCAATTCCCTCTGCCCCCGGACAAAACACCATTTTCAGTATTTTTTCTCTTTCAAATGCTAGGCAAGCAAGGCTTGAGTTTTTTATTGGCTTGCATTACGTCGATAATTAGAAATAAGTTTTGGGTATCCTAGAGCAAAAAAAAAACCCAGCTAACATTATATCCACAGCCACATAGCTGTACATCTATTCTTTTTCTACTATGATGGCACAATAGGAGTACAATGTCAAAAATAGTATCATAAACATATATTTTTAGTTCTTATGATCTTGTTTATATATTTGCCTTTGAGGAGAGTTGAATGAAGTAAAGAAGGAAAAAAAAATTTAATCTCGATTCAACATCATCATTTAATTACCTGTTAAATAATCAACTTATATGCAAATTGCCTTCGTCGTGCTTTAAATGAAAACTTAACTATCTAAAGATTTATTGGAACTTAAGTTTTCAGCGATGGAGAGCAGTAGCTCTTTTATGACACTTAGAGCAAGTTAGGCCCAATACACTGTTTACGTTTTTTTACGAAAATGTAACAGCTGCGCGTAAAATGCGAAAGTACTATAGACCAAAATTTCTTCCCAGCGTCAGTTGTCTGTTTTTAATTGGAACGGCTAGACGGTCGAATTTGTCTCGCTGCCCAGACAAAAAAGAGACAGCAGAACAAGGCTGCTACAGACCTAGTCGTTAAACAACTTTTACAATGTGATCTCTCCACTCTCCATACATCTATTTCATTATACGAAGTTCTGTGTAGTACAATATCTTTCAGTCAACCTCGTTCCTAGGACCCCTTAACTTTTCAAAACTTAAACTACGATAGTAACAAATGTTTCTTACGTGGTTCCTTAAGGATAAAGTGGTAATGATGTATCAAATGTCAATCATGGAACTTTTGAGTGTCGTCTTTTTTAGTTAAAATTTTGAGTGATGAACAACTGAAGTTTTCGCTAATGCTTCCTTCAAAATCGTGTTGTGGGAAAGTGCGATATTAAGACAAGTTTAAAAAGCTTCTTTTTTTTTAAGAAAATGAGCGGTAAGATGTAGCATATAATTTGAGTAGGTTAGCTAATCTAAGTGCGGAAATAAAACTTTATCATACGATAAACTAATCTGACAAATAATCGTTCCCTCGTGGAAAAATTCACTAGAATTTGTTTCCACATCGTCGTCCATAGGGTTTATGGCCTTATGTCAAAGACGCTGGCACTTACTTGCGGCTAACAAGTTTCTTCGCTGCCGGCCTTGATGTTAAAAAGCAAGAGCCAATAGGGACGCCCGGCGTACACATTTTTCACATTGTCTGTCATAATGTCAGCATGTAATAATTAAATTATCATGCTGAGATCCGAGATGAAGCTGTAGCGCAGTAATTTTGAACAGAGAGAATACGCCTTTCAATATAGACTAGTCGGTGGCCCGTGGATAACTCCATGGGTTTAGGGGCCATGTTTTTATTATTTTCTTTTTCTTTTCTTTTTAGTGATCTATGATAAAAGTTAAAACAGCCTTGTAAACAAACTTAATTCTACAAAAAGCTTCCCGCCAAATTTTGTTTTTTGACATCAAATCAAAGTTTACCTAATAAAATGGCGCATGTAGCTGTAACAGAAGTAAATAAGTACAACGAAAACGAAAATCGATGAAAAAAGAGTGATTAGAAGAAAAAAAAAAGAAAAAAAAAATTTATTTTTATTTTTATTTTCCCTCTCTCTATTTTAGTGTGACTAAGGTCAAATTTTTCTTTTATTTTTAGTACTAAATGAGATTTTTGAAACAAACTTTGAACTTTAGCTAAACTTTTTCGATACAGATAGCTAGACTATAAGTATGAAAGGACAAGGCTGAGATTTTTAGCTAGGTTAAAATTCTAGCGGAAAATTACATCACAGTTTTTAGCCTTATATTACACATCCTGCGGAAATTGTTGTTTTATAAAAGAAACCTGAAAATCTATTAAAATTTATTTGTGAAAAATAGGTTTCTGCTTGATAAAAGAAACCTTTATTTTTGCAAAATAACAAGCTATCTTCATTTAAAATGACAGAATACTTTGAAAAACCTTTTTTATAGTTAGCTACTTAAACATAATGTATATAGCTACTTGTACTTAATTATTGAATAACAAATGTGCCTCTGGAGTGCTAGCATGGTACTATTTAGCTCAAAAAAATATATTATCCAGATGTGACCATCCCCCATCATCAGACATCAGAAAGGGGTTTCTGTTCTTTAATTCTTATTGCGGAGTGCCTCAAATTCTTGTAAATCTAATTAAAAAAAATTGTTCAAAACTTCCAGTTCCTTCCTTTGCGCTACTCATGGCATTTCTTTGCATGTCTTCAGTTCCAAGCCACGATTCCTAAGCTTCCAACCGCGTCTCGTTGATAAGTTTCAGCGCTAGTCAATGCGATGGACAACGTCGAAGAACCCTGGGTAATTTAAAAAAATGTGGTTCTGCCTTTTGCTGCTGATATCAGCACATTTTAGCCCTCGGATAAAATTTCCTTTAAACGTTAGCAAGTTTTACTTAGTCTTGAGAGTAAAAAGTATAACGGAACTCTTTTTCATCTTGTTAGCAATAATAAACGACTAAAAAGTCCGACAATTTCTACGTGACAACCTTGTCCCCAGGATCTTGTGACCCTGAGCCGTTATTACGGAGTGGCCAACAATGACCCTGGAATAGGCTGGTTACGTGATGCAAAAATTCCCAGATAGTATACTGGGCATTTTTGAAATTGCAAAGATAATGAGATGAAAATTTGGCGCTCTCCTTCATAGCAAGGTTAGAGATAGCGGGCGAAAAAAAACACAACACCAAGGAAACGTTTTTGTCAATGAAAGCAAAATTGTCAGAACATTACTGAATTTATTCTATTGATCTGGCTTAACTTGACTGTTTAATATTGACAAAATGATCTGTAGCTAGCTGCACGTGTACTATGTAGATAGCTACCTAGCTAACGTGACATCCCTGGACAGTTTATAAACGATATATTTAATGTCATTATTATCCAGGTGGGTGATTTCGTTGAGAATAAGTAAGAAATTTTATGAAAAGAGCTCCGTACTCTAGTTGCTCACAACTGTGTTTAAATATGCACAATTTTTCATAATTTCAAAATCAAAACTAGGAAAGATAGGTTGTAGTGCGAAATTTATGGATTGTTCTCCGATCCGGGTTAACATACTTGACATTTTCTGATCATTTCAACAAAAATTATCAACATATTTGAATTCAGCATCAAAATTTATGGAAACCTGCATTTTTCAAGTTTATACACTAAGCAAACTGCCATTATTAGTAGCAAAACATTCAATGTTTTATGATGAAATGACTACACAAATCAACTGCTGTGAAAATGGTTCTGTACAGTTGAATGTTAGAGTCAATCTGTTATAAAATTTAAAACATAATAAGCCTGCTCCAGTAATCATATATTATTTACAATTTCTGTAAATCCAAATGTTGAGCTCATTTTCTTCAAAAGGTGTTTGTTTACTCTTTTGAAATGATCATAACCGTGACCGGAGAAATAAAACTCTATTCCTACCCGTTTTAGAATGTAAACTTTTGCCATGTTGTTCTTAGGGGCTGTTTATATGAGAGGCGGGACGGGACGATTGCCGGGACGGGACGTTTGCCGGGATCCCGCTCTCATTGATAATTATACTTAAAATCACTTTGCGTTTATATGGAAAATTTTTGTCCCGGGACAATTTCGTCCCGTCCCGGCTGAGCGGGATCCCGCTTGAGCTAAGCGGGATCCCGGCTTAGGCGGGACGTTTTTTTCCATATAAACACACCGTCCCGGGACAAACGAGGTAATATTTGCACTATCAGCATATTTCAATAGAAAGAAAAAAACAAACATGGCTGCTAAACGTGCACTTGTTAAGAAGCCAACAGATGTTCCAACCAAGAAAAAGTGTTTTAGATTCAATGATGAAATGGTTTTTAACCTCATTAACTGTCTATTAGATTATAAAGCAAAGTGTGAGTTTGAGAACATTGATTTTGATGCAGACAAACCAATGCAATACAAAGTCATTTGAACTGAGTTGGCAAAATTATATCAAAATGAAGAAGAAGTGTTTGGGCCAGTGGAGGATACCTCCACTGAGCTCTCCCAAGAAAATGTTAGGGAAATGAAAAAAATGATAGCAAGAGGCTACCAAAGAGTGTTAGAAAAAATAAAAGATTTACGGCAGGGATTTTCTAAAGCAGTAATTAGTGGCACGCGTAGTGGCTGTGGCAGATTAGTGTATGAACACTATGACAGTTTGAAGCTCCTTTGGAGTGGAAGTGCAAACACAGAGCCCCTACCCAATGGCATTGATAGTGCTGATGTGAATCAAACAAAATCAAGTAATGAAATGTTATCTGACCATGATGATCCAACTGCAAATATTAATAGTGTTGACAGTGGTGAATATGAAGATCGAGCAGATGACGATAATTTGAGCTTGTCATCAAGTGATCAGTCAGTCTCGAAAAATTCATGCATTGTTACTTCCACACCAAAAACTACATCAGCAGTGCCAAAACTTATTGATAATAAAAGAAAACAACTTGAGAGAAAGTTGTCATCTGCTCAGCGTGATACCTTACTGTTGAGAGAAGCAAAAGAAGAAAGATCTGATCGTAAAGAGCTCCAAGAGATGATTAAAAATTCTAATGAGTCCTTCATAGCTGCACTTAATAATATAAGCCAGGCTATGTTGCAAATTAGCGAAACTATGTCACACTCCATGCAGCTGATGGCACAATCATTCAGCCAGCAAGCAGGTCCAAGCTCACAAAATTATGAAAGCTATGGTAGACGTCACCATTTTCAGCATATAAATCCAAATTGTAATGTCGTCTCAAGCATCGTAACCCAAAACAACAACATAAGTCCCAACGATCCCAGTGGCGGTGGTTATTATCAATCATTAATGAGGGAATGATACGAAGAAAAAAAAACATGTGTATAAAGTTCAGAGAGTGTTTCAGGAACAATTACATTGATGCAAGTTTATGTTCACAGACAAACCTAAAAGTTATATCATGTTGATTGCCTAAACATTTATGTTATGTTAGTTGCCCAACAAACTATATGCCCAAAACGTTCTAATCCGTAGATTTTTAACAAAAATTAACAACAAACATTTTCACTGTGAGTTACATTGAGCATAATAGGCTTTCAAATCTTTAGCAGTATCAGAAGAAACTTTTTATTGAAATTAATGTGCGAATGTTTGAATTTAGCCTTTATCATTTCCTTTTACAGAACATGCAATACTTTATAAATCTTTACATTTTTTGTATATATTGTATATATATATAATTGTTAGTATGGAAGACTGTCTTGTATAAAATTTGTTATTACTTCCCATACAACATCACCCTCTGCAAGATTTCCTAAATACACAGAGTAATCTAATTGTTGTGTCTCTGCTTTATGCTTTTCTATTTCAATTTTCACCAAATCAGGGTCAATAACACATTTGTTAAGTTCACATATATTGTGCAGCACAAAACATGCATAGATTGCCACAGGAACAAAATCTATTTTTAAATCAACTTTCTTTGCTAAAAAACCCCATCTGGCTTTTAAGCGTCCAAAAGCACACTCGACTGGGTTTCTTGCTGACCGGAGCATGTTGTTAAATAACACTTAGCATTTGTTGAACAACTATGGTACTCTTTCATACAGTACGGTGTCAAGGGGTATGCAGGGTCACCAATTAAATAGTTTGGAACTTTGGCTCGGCCTGGCAGGATGTCCTCATAAGTAATGGGTATTTCCTCATCTTTAAGTTTAGCAGCAATATTTAAGTTGGCGAACACCTTCGCGTCATGTACACTGCCTGGCCACCTACAATCAACATCCATGAAATAGCCACGGAAATCGCATACTGCCTGAACGTTAAGAGAAAAATACATTTTGTAAGAAAAATAATCTTGTGAATGTTCACTAGGTCGTAAAATTTGTACGTGGGTGCCATCTATGCAGCCAAAAGCTTGCGTCATTCCAAATTTGGCCTCAAATTCTCCTACTTTTTCAAGCATCTCTTCTTTCGTTTTTGGCAGGGCTATGTATTTTGGTCCAAGCTTGTAAGTTATGCAGTTACAAACATCTCTTATGACTTTTTACACCGTAGATATGTGCAGGCCAAAAGTGTTTGCTGTCATTGACAAAGATCCTGTGTCTTTCAAGTAGTACAACGTTACTGCAACTTTTTTTTCTGCAGACAAGGCTCGATAATTTGGAGATGTGTTGTCAGGAGTAATCCATATGCGTATTTGATCTACTAAATCAGTAAACATAGCCTTTGTCATTCTGAAGTTCTTTTTCCAATCCTCCTCGGGAAGAACATCAAAAAACATGTTCAACCACCACTGTTCCACTCGTCCTTGTTTGAACCATGTTGAACGAGGAATTCGGTTTTTCCTTTGCTCTTTCAATGCTTTCTGTTTTTTTATCCAACAGTTTCTTTTGCTTCCACTCAAAAGTGATGCAGTTAAAAGAGTTCTATAGTGAGTGTATTGAAGTGCTAAAATCATTAACAATGTATTGAGCTGCAACAACAATGTTGATGATGTTAAAAAAATCTGTTTATTCGCTTGCAATTTTGTTTTGTTTTCGTTTTGACGCGCCATTATACTTTAGAAAAATTTAAATTTGGCGCTTGTGTTGTGAAATCGTCCCGGCGCACTTTTTTCCATATAAAGGCGGGTTAAAATCATCCCGGCAAACGTCCCGTCCCGGCAATCGTCCCGTCCCGCCTCTCATATAAACAGCCCCTTAGTTATATATATAAATTGTCGCCAAGACTAGAAACTCTTTTTTTTGCAGATTAATAATTACGAATTTTGCAAGATCTTATATCGTAAAAGGGACAACATTTGATATCATTTAACGGTATATATAAATAATGGGTTAAGTTAAAGCTGGTTTATTATATACTTGCAGGGTATTAATTCTTAAAATTTGTACTTATTTGTTTATTTATTTATTTGTACTTAGCCACAATGTAAAAATATGTCGGTGGAGCATAATCAATTGCTAGCCTAAAATATCATAATAGGACCTTTTGATGTTAAATT
Source organism: Hydractinia symbiolongicarpus (assembly GCF_029227915.1). NCBI lineage: Eukaryota > Metazoa > Cnidaria > Hydrozoa > Anthoathecata > Hydractiniidae > Hydractinia > Hydractinia symbiolongicarpus. Next base: position 29,235,752 of record NC_079877.1, read on the forward strand.
TTCTCGGTTTGGTATATTGTCCTTAGAAGAATTTATTTGTTAAAATACCTTACTTGTTTGTTCTTATTTCGTCCAGATTTACAAAACTTTTATTGGCTACCCTGAAGTATATAGTTTGTGATATGACAAATTTGCGAGAGCTTTCTTCATTTAAAAGGCAATGCTACAAAAGCACAATACAATTTACATTTTAGTGCTTCACTTAATGTACATTTCACGAGCCTGATTAGTATAGCATATTTACATGCTTACATAGAAGTTCCAATGTTTATGTTTTGATCAGAAAAATCGAAAGGCAAAAAAATGCAGACCTTGGGTGAAGAAAGTCAAATTATGGTTAAAAAAATTTGTACTGTGGCTACTGATTTTCGCTGATATGTGTTCAAATCTAAACTACATGCAAGTAAAATATATATTTTTTGATTTTAAGTTTGACAGATACCTCTACCTGAAAATAAAGTTTGGAATGGACTGGTACAGGGTTTACTGGCCGCATTATTTTGCCTGTCGATTTGCGTATGAGGTTTGGGGATTATAAACAACACACAGCACATTGAAAGTCAGCTGCATGGTTCTTAGCCAACAAAATATTTCTCAGAAATATGACAGATAACTTAGCTAAATTGCCCACGTAAGATTTAAAGAGAACACATCCAGGTACCAAAATATTTATCAAACTAGTCGATAAGGCCCGCGGAAAAATCCACTTAGGCAAAAGGCCTATGAAAAATAGGTTGCTTTAGATGTTTTTCTGACGTCAGCAGTACATATAAAAGTAAATGTTCTTAAAATCTTACACAAAATGTCAAATATCAAATCGCATTAAATCCTCAAATCTTACGCAAAATAAAAAGAACAGCTTGCAAGGTGTAAAATCTAGTTGATAAAAAGTTACAACAACGACCACTGACAACATAGACACTCACAACACCAAACTCACAAAACCGACAGTTACTACACCAACACTCACAACACCAACAGCCACGTCAGAAATAACACATCTCAAATATGTACATCCTATAAGTGACTATGTTGAAAAAACTTGGTGTTTTATTCTAAAATGTCAAAAAGGAGGCCTGCAAGAGTTAGCACAAATCAACAAGTATAAATTTTTTACACATTTTAAATATTGTCTTCCCTTAGAAGCTTATACAAAAATTCGAAAAAGCTATAGTTTGGAAAACATCAAATTTAAATCTAGAAAAATTAGTCATTTCGGTTGCATACCATCCTCTCCCACAAAAATTTACACAAAATGTAAAAATCAACCAGTTAAAAACACAAAAATTTTTTCTTTTGGTTCCGTACTGCCCTTTGCCAACAATTTTAAACTTAAATGTCAAAAAATCAATGAGCAAAGAATAAACTTGAATCAACAAAGATCATTGTGTGTAGAGCTTGAAACAATAATTAAAATAATGTATAGGATCATGTACAACACCAACAATAATAATAAAGTCAGAAATAACACATCTCAAATATTTACTTCGTTGAAAACCAGTTCAATCAGAAGTGTCAAAAATCATCAAATTTATATCTGGAAAATCATTTCTTCGATTACATACTATCCTATTCCCAAAAATATACACAAATTATAAAAAATAACAGGTTAAGAATACAAATTTTTTTTCCTTAGTATGATGATCTGTAGTGACCTTTACCAACCATTTTAAACGTGAATGTCAAAAATGAATAAGGAGTAAATTTGAATCAACAAAGATATTATTTTTGGAAAGCAGAGTGTATACGGTCACAAAAGTTAACACAAAATGTAAAACAGATCGGTTTTTGAGGAGCACATCCAAATCAACAAAAAATCAGTTCATTTAGCTAGTAGTTCTATATTGCCATTGACCATAAATCTTCCACAAAAAGGTTATGAAACACATCAAATTATAGAAAAATCAGGCATTTTTTAAGTATAAAAAACAAAAAAAGTTTGAATTTTCATGACGTCAGCAACCCATCTGCAAAAGAAATTAGAACCTTGTTTTTACGTTGCCTTTATTGTGTAGACCTTAAAGCGCTGATCAAGAAAATGTATGTAATCACGTGCTTTTGATGAATGGTTAATGAGATTTACGGGTTTGAAATTTTGCTGACGTCAGCAAAGTCCCTAATAAAAGTACAGAAAATTATTTTTTCAAAATTTGTATGCCCGTTGCCTTCATTTTATAGCTCTTAAAACGTTGATCAAGAAAATGTAAAGGATCATGTACTTTTGACCAACGGTTACAGAAATAATGTGGTTTAAAGGTTTTTGATGACATCATAAACCCGTTCATTCCGAAACGAATTTGGGGAACCAGGTTTGGAAAATTACCCAAATTGGTCCTAGGTGGTCCCTAGTTACCCACTCAGTGAAAAATCATTGACGTCACCACCTCGTTTCCAAGTTATTTGGCCTCAAACTTTTAAGTGCACTGTAATGGCTTCATTAATTTAAGATAGGATATTGACGTCAAAGTAGTGTTATTGACGTCGCGTCGTAACGTTATAAATTTAACATATAAGACATAACTTTTTCGGCTACATCAAAGAAAAATAAGCACATCCACTTTGCCTGTTACGGACACACAGACACACTTAGCGTATTATTATATAGATAGACTCAAACATTGACTAACAACATTGAGTTTTGTACTCAAGGAGGATAATGAATTTAACATCGATATATATATGGCTATTAGCTATTAAGATGTTCACGTAATTTGGACGGTTACGCTATAGATAGTTAATTACCATTCTGCTGGGAAAGACAACACCGAAAAAACTTTTTTTTTTTTTTTTATATATTTTGTATAAATTCTTACCGGCCAGGACTGTACAACATACTGAAATGACTAATCCCTCTCCATTTATAAATTTGATGCGTTCCAAATCACAGTTTTTTGAAATTTTGGGTAATATTTAATGAGTACAAGATGCAAATACAAAATTTTTGTTGAATCAGAAGTATTTCCTAGAACCATTCTTTTTTTACGCTTTTGTGGAGAAAAGTGTATGCAATATCATCAGAATAACTGATTTTGTTGCAAACTGTTTTTCTTTTTCACATTTTAGATTAAAATATTGTTTTAAAGACCATATATCAATAGACATATATATACAAAAATAATTAAATTCTGCAAACTCTGATTTTGTCGTTCACCTCTAATCTTTTATATTTTGATTAAACTTTTGAGGAAAACCATAGAAATTATTTAGAATTTGTATTTTGTGTTGCAAATTTAATGCAAAAATTGACAAAAAATGAACTGTTAAATTGATTGTTGTTGTTTTAACATGAATTATAACTCAAACTTTGTTTTTGCATTTCTAATTTGACTAATTAGCCTAAAAAATTTGCCAATTAGTTTTACACTTTGTTCTTCTTTATATACATTTTACGTGAACATAGAAGTACAAAAGTAAAGTTAGAAGCCACAGGAAGTTACTTCGAAAGTGAAGAGTGGAGCTAGAAGTAGTAAAGAAAAGTTAGAAGTAGAAAATGAAAGCTTGGGTTTAAAGTAGATTTGGATTCACAAATAGTAAGAACTTTTTATATATTTTTAGACGTTATGTTTTTATGTCGCTAGAGTTACGTGTCAGGCAGACTCGCATTTGCCAAGAAAAAGTCACTTAAAAGCTTCAAATTATTTTACCGCTTTTTTTATAAAAAAACTAGCATATTTTTTTACACTTTTTTGCATAATTAATGTTTCCCCTGGTGCGTAACTAATGTATTTACCCTAAAATTCAAAATGCTACATAAAGCTGTTAACTGGCTATCAAACAAATGTGCTAGCGAAACTTTTTATTTTGTTGAACTTACTGCAAATGTCATAATTTTTATAATGCTATTGTTTCTCTTTATATGTGTTTTACTAAGCATAAATAGCTAGCTGGCTATATGCGTGTTCCCAGTTTAACTATATGTAACTGTCTTATCTAATCTTACCTTAATGTCTTAATGTTACCTTCAAGCACCATATCTAAACCTAGGTAGCTAACTGATGATTAATGTTGTTATTCCTTTTTTAGCTATTTATATCCACCTTACTAGTCAAACTTAGGGATCTTATTTGAGCAGGAATTATGATGTAACAAGCCACAAAATCTTTCAAAGACTTATTGAACTTTTAGGGTAGTGTGAGGAATAATTTTTCTCACGTTTTCTGCAAATTTTACTTTAAGAGGAATGATTTTGTAAAACTAAAGTGTGTGCGTTAATTGGAGTAAGTTTTATTGTTTTGTTGTTGACATCCTGTTAAACTTCTGTGAGCTCGCATGTAAATTACAAGGTTATATATTTTTAAAAGGGTAGTGGTTGATCTTTTTACAAAGGTTGTTGACATTTTTGGGGAAATTTACCTGGCTTTTTTAAATTTGTGGTTAAAATTTCTCAGCAGAGAATAGTATGGTTGCCGTTTGTATTGTTTGTGTTGCAAACTGCTGTTTTTTAAATGCTGTGTAAACTTTTGTGGAAAAAGACCACATGCAAAATACTGAAAGAACAAATTTTTTTACAATTGGACTGTGAGCTGTTGTGTAAGTTGCATTTTTTTATATTTTGTTTTATAAACTTTTTATAAACTTTAAACTAACTGTAAGTAATGTAATTACGGGAATAAATATTCGGTGATGATAAAAAATTACTGAATTTTCAGACTGAAACTGGACCATATGCAAGTATATATACTAAAAATAATAATTTGATATTGCACTTAAATGACTGCTTTTTCTGAGATGAATTTGATGGGTTTCATATCAATTTTGTGGAAAATTTTATGGGTGAAGACAATATAGAACATGCTAATTGAACTGATTTTTGTTCATATTTTGATTTGCTCCTCATAAACCTTTGTGTTCTACATTTATTGTAAACTTTTGTGAGGAAGGACCACATATATATACAATATTTTCAAAATAATGACTTTTGTTGATTTGAAATTTAATCTTTGCTCATTGCTTTTTCGACAATTCAGTTTAAAATGTTTGGTAAAGTCAGTACGGATCATTAGACACTGGTTAATTTTTACATTATGTGCATATTTTTGGAGAGGATGGTATGCAACTTTTTGTTTTTTGGTGTTTTGTGTTTGTTTAACTTTGGCTTTTTATTATTGTTTAAGTTGTATCGTTGTATAAGCATTTACGGAAAAGACAATGTTTAAAATGCATAAAGAACTTATTTCATAGATTTGTGCTTACTGTTGCAAGCCTTTCTTTTCGACATTTCAGATTAAAATATTGAAATAAATAAAATAAAAGTTTTCAACATAATCACATAATAAGATGTATACATACTTGAGATGTGTTATTTCTGACATTATTATTATTGCTGTCGTAACAGTCTGGGTTGTGACTGTCAATGTTGTAACTTTCTACTAAGTAGATTTTACACCTTGCACGCCGTTGTTTTTCATATTTTGTCTGAAGTTTTGTTGGTTTGGATTTTATGAACATTTTTTTTGTATATGCACTGCTGACGTCAGCAAAACATCTAAAGCAACCTATTTTTTTCATTGGGATTTTGCCTAAGTGGATTTTTCCACGGGCCTTATCGACTAGTCTATATAATAATACGCCAGTTCCGTGTCTCTGTGACAGGCAAAGTGGATGTCTTCATTTTCCTTTGATGTTGCCGAAAAATGCATGTCTAATATGTTAAATCTTCTGACGTTACGGCGCGACGTCACTACTACTTTAACGTCCATATCTTATATTAAAATAATGAAGCCATTACAGTGCACCTAAAACTTTGAGGCCAAATAACTTGGAAACGAGGTGGCGACGTCAATGATTTTTCACCGCGTGGGTAACTAGGGACCACCTGGGACCAATTTGGGGAAGTTTCCCAAACCTTGGTCCCCAAATCCGTTTCAAAATTAAGGCTGGTTTGCACTTGTCTGGATCGGACCGGATCAGACCAGGATGGGATCAAATTATAATCCGATCCAGATCCAATTGAAGATTTCCACTTCTAAAAGAGCGCGAATTTTCATTCAAAAAAATTGTAAACAAATATGGCTGCAATAAACATTAGAACTTTGCTACTTTTGATAGTTTTAAAGAGACGCATTCAAAGAATAAAGTTAAGGAATAAATACAAAAAAAGATGGTGTGTAAGAAAAATTTTCCAAGAAAGAAAACAGAAAGGAGAATACCATCTACTAATTTAAGATCTACGTTTCTTTGATCATGAGTATTTCTTTAAACAATTTCGCGTGTTACCTGAAAAATACGAAAAACTTCTATCTTATGTGGCACCATTCATTTCTAAATCGAATCTAAAACGTGAAAGCATATCTGCCGATCAACGTTTGTGCATAACTTTAAGATATCTAGTGACTGGAGATGCAAAATCTACCATAGCAAGCAGTTATCGCGTGGGACCTACAACAGTTGGTAGAATTATAAGCGAAACATGCAATGCCATATGGGAAAAGTTGTTGGGAGCAGGACAGTTAAAATGTCCATCAACGCAAGCAGAATGGAAAAAAGATAGCTGCAAATTTTGAGAAACTTTGGCAGTTCCCTAACTATATTGAGGCAATTGAGTATGTGGTAATGCAAGCCCCAGCATGTGGAGGTTCATCTTTTTTAATTATAAAAAGACCCACAGCACAGTGTTAATGGCAGTATGCGATGTAGACTACAAGTTTTTATTAGTTGATATTGGTGATAGTGGCCACCAAAGTGACGCAGGTGTATTTCAAGCGGAAATATTGGGTATGCAATCAATGAAAATCTATTTCAGCTCCCCCAACCAAGATATTTTCGTGGATATGATGAGGTGAATTTCCCTTATGTTTTCGTTGGAGATGAGGCATTGCCTTTAAAAATCAACTTGGTTAAACCTTATCCTCATAATTTATTAAATGATGGAAGGCGCATATTCAACTACAGGCTATCAAGAGCTAGGCGAGTAATAGAAAATACATTTGGTATATGCGCATCCAGATTTCGAATCTTTCGCAGGTCCATAAATGGCACTGTAAAACACGCTACAGAAATAACAAAAGCAGCAGTAGCCTTGCATAATTTTTTAATGGATGATAGGAAAATGTATTGCCCGTCTGGCTTTGGTGATTGTGTTACAAATGGTATGCTGAAAGAGGGTAGTTGGAGAGATGAAGAGAATTTTCAAGGAGCTTTATTAGACATTAAAAGAGTGCCTTTAAACAATTTTACATTGCAGGCTAAGGAAGTTCGTGATAGTTTTTGCGAGTACTTTATGACAGACATTGGATGTGTTTCCTGGCAACAAAATGCAGTGAACTCCACTGCAGACATATTTGACTCAAAAGTAAATATTTTTTATATTTATATTTAGAAAATACAAATTAGCATAAAACATCTTTCTCATAGAGCACAGTCCTCAATAATTCCTGAATCTTTTAATATTTTATTACTAAACAATGCTCTTCTGATTTTGTTCCTTTGTTTTGTTCAAAAAAAGAAAATGGCTTTTCTTTTGTAAGATTTGATTGGTATCCTACTCAGATGTTATGTTTACGAAACTTTGTCTTTGTAATATAACAAACAAGTCTATACGTAATATCAACAAAATTTTAAAAAAACGAGTTATTATATAAATTGTTTTTACTTTTCAAATTTTATGTCAAACAACACTTGTTGGATTTTAATTCGTGCCAACGTAGTTTTTCTCTCGTCTAAACCTCTCAGCGTGTCCAGTAAACTTAAACAAAATAATTTTTTTCCGTCTTCCACTGGCTCTTCTTTTTGTAATGGTTGTTGTTTGTCTGATTCATTTAAATGCCTATCAAGCATTCTCATTAACAAGAAATCAGTATCATTTTTTTGACTCGAAACATTACTTCTTTTTCTATGCTTGGCAGGTGGTGTTTCAGCAGGTGGATCGCTTATCTCACTTTCATGGGATGACACATTATAATTTGAGGAAGTGGAATTATTTTCTTCATCAATACTTTGGCTTAATATTGATGACGGTATGTTTGAAAGTCGTGTTCTATTGGTAAGGCTGTCTCTTAAAAATGATAGTTCCTCAAAAAAGTTGCAAGTTGGTAATGTTTTTTTAGCAGAACCAGATCTTGTTGCTTTCTCCCTTTTTGATTATCTCTTACTTTGTTCCATTCTTTTTTCAAGGTGTCCACTAAAAATAAAATATAAATAAATGTATTAGCTAGCTTTTCCCAATCTTGCAACAAAAAAACAGTAACTCTCCATTAATATAATTGGGTGAGTGAACCAAGGACAAGGTTTTCCTTTCAATTTGGAGCGTGTTTGTCAAAAATCTCCTTCACCAGGCTGTTGAAGAGAAATAATGCAGAGTTTACATCACTGCTGTTGTAAAATGGACTCCAGTCAGTATTATCATTGTCATTACACATAGATTCTGATTTAAATTCTTTTCCAGAGTTTGTTCAAAGATAATTAACGTTCAGGTCTCCAAGGATGATTGTTTCTTCATTTTCTGATGATGATTTTAATAACACTTCGTTAAAGATTATATTAAATGATGGTAATAGATATTTGGATCCCATGGGTGGAATGTAGAAAGTAGCTACAAGTACACTGCGCGAATTTTTATTTAAAACTTCAATCTAAATACTTTCCAATTCCCGCTTTTCCAGATCACTTCGCCGTTTCCAATTTAAAGTATCGTGAATATAAATTGCCATTCCACCATCTTTGCCTACAACTCTATCCCTTTGAAGAAATAGGTAACCTGGGATCTCGTAAATATAAGCCTCATTCACACTAAGATGTGTTTCGGACAGGGTTATGATGTTAAATTTAGTCGAATTTATCAATTCATATAACTCGTTAAAGTTGTAAAATAAACCTCTCATATTTTGGTGAACGATTTTCAAGCCTCTTGTTTTCAGATAGTTTGTGAATTCATTTCGGGTCAATGACGAAGGACCAGGACATGATTCTATATGTTTTGAGACCTTCGCTGTCCTTTATATATCGTATTTCGTGTTTCCGTGTCATTATTTTTTTTCGCGCACAAACAGACAGAACACGGGTATTTATATTGAAATGATGGTTTTGCATCAGAAACCTCAAATGCAGTTAAAAAGGACTAATTTGCGAGTAAAAGGAGGTCTGTGTAAAATCTAGTAGATTTGCTATACATTTTATCTATATTTGGAATGATGTGTCTTTAGATAATTTGAATCGATTATGTAATGTTGATTATTAAAGTTCACGATAACCCAATGGGAAAATAAATTTGGTTCTTAACTGTTAAAGTAAATGACGTGTAGTAGAATATGCGTGTGTAAGCCCATTATATTCCATTAACTAAATGTCTTTTTTCTTCCAGAAATACCTTTCTGTGTACATTACTTGTATAAAAATAACAACTATCCACCTTCTAGAGAATTGACTCTAATTCATTTTTAGAGCAAGTACAGGTTATTTCAACAAAAGTCGTTGGATACAGTTAGGCGATCAGTAGTTCCAACAAAATAGTGTACCCTATCTCCCCGCATATAAGCCAACCCTATTTATAAGCCCATAGGCTTACCCGAGTTTAGGCTAACTGGCCCTTTATCTGGGAGACTTTTTCAAATTAGGAATAAAAAGAAAGGAGAATGCATTCAGGCAAATAATTTTTTCCCTCTTAGAGAAATCTTTTATTGCATGCTCAGTCTTTTTTAAAGTCTCTTATCCATTAATAACACATTTACACGGAACCTCCAGCCATTTCCTCTTTTGTTTTGACTTTTTTCGCAAACAATAGTTCTCATCCTCCTTAATTAATACAAAAAAGCAATACCGCGCAACTTCCTTTGGAACATAATTAGCAATAGTCGCATTCTTTAAAATTTTGAAGGCATATTTATAGGGGCTATGGGCGTTTATGCAGGGAAATAGAAGAAAACATTGGTAGACGTTTGCCACTCACTACAACACCTACAGAGAAAATTATTTTTAAATTTTATATGACCAGCGCATTTACAAATCAGTTCCTCAATGCATGGCAGAAATATATTCTGATATCAATCGATTGTGGCCTTACATGTACATTTGTCATGGTCTTTGTCATCATTAGGAAGCATTTTAAGAACTAACTTTAGATATAAAGGAAGCTTTAGTACGGAAAAAGAGTCAAAATTGACCCAAAAGTTTAATTTCTAATGTTACGTACAAAAAAAAACTCTAATTACTTATACGCCACGTAAAAGCTTCCTGCGGGCACCTCTGCCACACATGAAAACAGACTGACTTTATTCCTGAATAACACCGTTTGATTGCTAAATATCCTGAAAATGTTTTTTTTTTTAAGGAAATTAGAAGTTAGTTTCCGTGAATCCAAATATTTATAACCAATTTCTTTGGTCATCAAGTTGGAAGAATAATAGGAAGAATATAGGAAGAATAATCATGCTGAGAAATAAAAATCTAGAAACAAGACAAGAAATTCAGCACAATCTTTTCGATCACAAAACTATCATCAGTGCTACTATACATACAAGTAAAAGTAAAAGCTCTCATAAAGGATAATTAGGGATCCTGTTAATTGTCAAGCGAAAATAGATAAGCGAACATCCACATCTGACATGCAAAATCTATCACGAAATATGTTCATGGGGTAAAACATGGAAGTCTGACAACCACAATTTGTCAACCAAAAAATCTGAACCTGCATGTGGCGTATACCAATGACTACCCGTCAAAATAATAGAAAGAAAAAACTCAGAAGCTTCTTCAATGGCTTTAAAACAACCGTCTCTAAACAATAAACTTAACGCGAAAGTATTGCACTTCTTCAGTATCGGCAAAATCGTTGCAATTCTTAATCATCTTTTAAACCCATATTTTCATAACAACTTTTACACTTCCCGACTTCTGCTGAAATTTTTAAACACTTGCGTATTCTTATTATTTCTATACCGAATGGATTGGTAATTATTAAACATACTCAATAAAATTCCACTGTTGAAGAAGCACTATAACTGTGCTTTTTTACGAAACCGAAGCTTGCATGACATATCATTTTGAACGCCATTTAATATAGAAATGCAAATCCGGGAAATTATGTTAATTCTATTCCGGCTGGGGGGCGAAGAGGGTTCCTATTTATGTTTAACCAGATGAACATATTCCGTGATAGATTTTGCATGCTAATGTCTAAAATTAAAACAGTTTTGATCTTTATTGTACAATTTAAACTGAAATTTGAGTCTATTTCGCTAAAATGTCGCGAATTGTTCTGGTTGTAACAATCACGGAGAATACGCGGAATGTTTGCTTTCATTAGTTTCTTGTTTATTACTTTTATTTATTTAAGAAGTAAAACAATCAAGTTTGTAGAAACGAAAAATTTAGGATAAATATAAGAAAATTAAAATCTTTCGGTTTAAGGAATTTTAAGGAAAAAAAAGAAAAAATGATGATGTCAGCAGAAATTAGGTACCTTAACAAAAATGCTGACGTCAGCAATTTCCCGTCAAATAGCTTGTGTCATCATAATAAGCACCTTTACCAACTTTTTTTACCCTTAGTATGGGAGTGGTAAGATCAACCATACCTAACTACGGAAAATGTCTCAAAACGGCCTACCCATAAAATGTAGGCTGAAAATATGTCACCCGCTTGTTAAGGACTGACAGAGAATTACCTTACTTCATTCATTGTAGTACTGCACATTAATAAACAATTGGAAACATATTAAAACAAGAATAAGCGAGCGCTGTTTAAGGTAACAGCATATCCAGGGAATTGCCCCGAAAACCAAATTTTAAAATTTGCAGAAGATCTTGGGCTCCCGAAATTCAAATCAAATTTTTTGAAGGCAAAAACTCGAGAAAATGCTTATAATTTTTTTTCAAAAAATATTTATTATTCCATTCCAGCCTTTAAACATACCCCAGACCCCCTTTGTTAAGAAGCAAAAGGATTTAAACTGGTTTTGTAGTGTTTAAAGATGATATGAGAGTTACACTGAAAAAATCAAACGTTATCGAAGTCGCATTTTACATCAGCGTACGTAACACATACCCGATATTACACTATGAACTTGACTCAACCAAATTTATCAAAATTTTTGTATTTTTCCTAGATAGATATGATAAAATAAAGGTGGAATGGAGTGAGATTCTATCATTTAAGAGGGAATAAAGCAAGCTAATATGGGATTAAAGGACAACTTATGGGGGTCAATGTACCCCGAGAAAACATGCGTGCTCCCGAAATTCAAACGCTTTGCGCACTTCTGCTCAATTTTTTTTGTAAATGTAAATTATAGAAATTTTTTACTTAAATTTCATCAAAGAGTCATGAAACTTTCTTTTTGGCACTTAACAGCCACGTATTTCCTACTACATTTCCTACTAGAGCGATTTAAAGACTGATTACGAAATTTGCATTTCGGGAGCAATCCAGCAATTTGGTGAATCTAAAGATAGATGGATAGATGGATAGATGGATAGATGGATAGATGGATAGATGGATAGATGGATAGATGGATAGATGGATAGATGGATAGATGGATAGATGGATAGATGGATAGATGGATAGATGGATAGATGGATAGATGGATAGATGGATAGATGGATAGATGGATAGATGGATAGATGGATAGATGGATAGATGGATAGATGGATAGATGGATAGATGGATTGATGGATAGATGGATAGATGGATAGATGGATAGATGGATAGATGGATAGATGGATAGATGGATAGATGGATAGATGGATAGATGGATAGATGGATAGATGGATTGATGGATAGATGGATAGATGGATAGATGGATTGATGGATAGGGGGAGGGGGGCGTTACAACAGCTACAAACCACCGACAAAGCCATATTATGAAGGTACCTACTTTTCTAAAGATAGAAAAGGATCCTTTTCTCAACAGTCAGTCACCACTTCCACAAATCGAAAATTGGGTGAACTTGGAGGATCTCACTCAAGTTCACCCTGCCAAAAAAATCTGTTCTCAGGGTGGCAGATCCCAACTGTACCCTTAGCAGGACGCCTAAACATTTTCTTCCAGCATGGCAAAAGTTGACACAGGACAAAAGTATCCTGTTTAAAATACCCCTTATTTCAGAGCCGACACAGGCAAAAGTACCTTACTCCCCTGTTGACAAAAAGTTAATAGATGGGGAATTGGAAGACATGTTGAGAAAAGGAGCCATTTCGAAAATAGCTCCCACAGAGGGGCAGTTTCTAAGCAATCTGTTCTTAGTAAAAAAAAAGATGGAGGAAATCGACCAATAATAAACCTCAAGCAGTTAAACAAATTTTTTCCTTACGAACACTTCAAAATGGAGGGTTTGCACTCACTAAAATTCCTATTAAACGAAGGCGATAGGATGTGCAAGTTAGACCTGAAAGATGGCTATTTCAGTGTTCCACTGCACAATTTTTCCAAAAAATTTATGAGGTTCGAGTTGTCAGGCAATCTATACGAATTCCTCTGTCTTTGTTTTGGCTTTGTTCTAGCTCCACGGATTTTTACAAAATTGCTGAAAATTCCCATGGCAGTTCTTCGTCGTTTAATGATCAGAATTGTAATTTACTTAGACGACATGTTAATTTTGGGACGGTCCAGAGAGGAGGTCCTTATGGCACGAGACACATTGATTTTTTTCTTACAAAATTTGGGATTTTTAATACATTTGAAAAAATCTGTCCTGGAGCCAACTCAGAAAATAGAGTTCTTGTTAATGTCTGTGAATTCATTAACCATGTCTCTGTATCTAACAAAGGAGAAAGTTGCCAAAATACATAAACAGTGCTTGAGTTTGTACAAGGCGAGAGAAGCCACTATACTGGAGCTGACTCAATTAATAGGAGTTCTGTCTTCCATCATAGAAGCAGTTCTGCCAGCTCGTCTAGAGTTTTGTTTTCTACAACAACAGCAAATTCAAAGTCTAAAAGTTTCAAAATCTTATGCAACCCTAGTGCATTTGAGGAGGAAATCCCTGGAAGAACTTCTATGGTGGGTGAACAATCTGACTTTGTACAATGGACGTTCCCTTATTCAACCTCAAACACAATTTTTGTTACAGACAGATGCTTTCCTGAATGGCTGGGGAGCAGTTTGTCAAGGGAACAGAACGGGAGGCATGTGGTCCCTAACAGAACAAATTCTTCATATAAATGCTTTGGAATTACTGGCAATCAAACTAGCACTTCTGTCTTTTCACAAAACAAAACAATTTGCATCAGTTCACATTCAAACAGACAACATGACAGCATTGTCTTACCTCCTCAAAATGGGAGGAACAAAGAATTTAACTATGATAAAAATAGCCAAGGAAATTTGGGATTTCCTATTACTCCACAAGATCATGATTACTGCAAAGTACCTCCCAGGTTGTCTAAATATCAAGGCAGACTGAGAGTCTCGAAATACCCGGGACTCAGCAGAATGGAAGCAAGGAATTTCACCGGAGGCTTCCAATCTCATCATTGCTTCCAGACGAAAGGGTACTAATGCAAATTATTCATCGTCCTGGAATAAGTAGGCTAGCTGGTGTGGTCGACAACAGGTTGATCCATTTCAATGCCCTAAAAATTTGTGATAAATTATTCTGGGGATTTATTCAAAAGGGGTATGAATATAGAACTATTTGTTCCCATAGATCAGCCATTTCAGCCTTTCACGATAAGATTCAAGAAAGGCCTATAGGAGATCAGGTGTTTTTAATGAAAAGCCTCCTCAACCAAAACACACTTTTATTTGGGATGTTCAGGTTTTCATAGATTACATTAAACAAACATTTAAAGATAACAGACAAATCTCTATAAGGTCATTGTCCTTAAAACTCACAATGCTATTAGCTTAACTTTAGCGTCTAGGGTGTTGGGTCTTCATAATCTGGATATAAATTTTATGACTAAAACAAATGATCAATATACGTTTACTTTTAATAAACTCCATAAGTCGCGGAGACAAGGGCAGCCAAATCCATCTATTGTTTTTGTCAGTTATCCCGATGATGAGGATCTTTGTGTGATTAATGCATTGAATGTTTATTTAGAACGCACCAGTGAATGGAGGAAAGCAAGTGGTGCTTCACAGTTGCTAATTAGTACTTTTAGTCCTCATAAAGGTGTGGCCAGCCCCACAAGAGCTGGTTTGATTAAAACTGTGCTCAAGGAGGCAGGGATCGATACCAATAAGTTTTTTGCCCATTCTAGCAGATCAGCTTCTACATCAAAAGCAGCAATGTCAGGCCTAAAGGATATTTTAGAAAGGGGCTCATGGTCTAAGGAATCCATATGACAACGTTTTTATAGGAAGGAAGCTTGTTCTAATGCCAAATACAAAATATTTCAGAATTCTGTGTTTAGGAAAAGTCAAAACGCTACGAACTGAGGAATGAGGTCCGGGCTCCACTAGCTTTGTGTAGTGGAGCCGGTTTGGTTGTAAGAATCCAGTATTAGATCGATTAAGATTTTATGAAATAAAATTCAAGAATTACGCAATGTAATTCTGATTTTATGAATAAAATCGAAAGAAGATCTAATACTGCCATCCCACCCACTCCTTACCCTAAACTGTTTTCGTTTATATTTTAGATACGTATTATTCGAAACCCCGCCGTGGGACACATTGGCGTCGTTAAATTGTTTTAAGTTTCATGTATATCATGAAAAAAATGTAATTTGTTATCACAATGATGACTTGTCTCTGTGTTTTATCTAACAACCCGTCTTTAAAACCGTGTGGACAAATATTACGTTGGATCCTTGATATGTTACTTCATTTTTAGGCACAGGCCTAAGTTTGAGTGTAAAGTACATGCACAACATGCGGAAATAGGTGTTCCGCGTTGCAGCGTATTAAGCTTCTTCGGTCGCCGGTTTGGTTGTAAGAATCCAGTATTAGATCGATTGAGATTTTATGAAATAAAATTCAAGAATTACGCAATGTAATTCTGATTTTATGAATAAAATCGAAAGAAGATCTAATACTGCCATCCCACCCACTCCTTACCCTAAACTGTTTTCGTTTATATTTTAGATACGTATTATTCGAAACCCCGCCGTGGGACACATTGGCGTCGTTAAATTGTTTTAAGTTTCATGTATATCATGAAAAAAATGTAATTTGTTATCACAATGATGACTTGTCTCTGTGTTTTATCTAACAATCCGTCTTTAAAACCGCGTGGACAAATATTACGTTAGATCTTTGATATGTTACTTCATTTTTAGGCACAGGCCTAAGTTTGAGTGTAAAGTACATGCACAACATGTGGAAATAGGTGTTCTGCGTTGCAGCGTATTAAGCTTCTTCGGTCGCCGATTGGGTTGTAAGAATCCAGTATTAGATCGATTGAGATTTTATGAAATAAAATTCAAGAATTACGCAATGTAATTCTGATTTTATGAATAAAATCGAAAGAAGATCTAATACTGCCATCCCACCCACTCCTTACCCTAAACTGTTTTCGTTTATATTTTAGATACGTATTATTTGAAACCCCGCCGTGGGACACATTGGCGTCGTTAAATTGTTTTAAGTTTCATGTATATCATGAAAAAAATGTAATTTGTTATCACAATGATGACTTGTCTCTGTGTTTTATCTAACAATCCGTCTTTAAAACCGCGTGGACAAATATTACGTTGGATCCTTGATATGTTACTTCATTTTTAGGCACAGGCCTAAGTTTGAGTGTAAAGTACATGCACAACATGCGGAAATAGGTGTTCCGCGTTGCAGCGTATTAAGCTTCTTCGGTCGCCGATTGGGTTGTAAGAATCCAGTATTAGATCTTCTTTCGATTTTATTCATAAAATCAGAATTACATTACGGGCGCTTCGCGCCCTTACGTAATTCTTGAATTAAGTTGCCTGCCCTGCCTTGCCTTGCCGTTTCCTTGCCTTGCCTAACCCTGCCTTGCTGATTCCTCTTCCTGTTTCCATGCCTCCTTTTGCGTACCCTTCCTATGTCTTCTCTGGTGCCTGTCTACTATGCCCTTGCCTGTGCGTCTTATGCCTTGCCTACGCCTGCCTTGCTGATTCCTCTTCCTGTTTCCTTGCCTGCCTTTGCCGTGCCCTTTCCTTGCCGTGCTTAATGCCTTTGCCTTGGCAACCTCTTGTCTCTTTATTTGCACCCCGCCGAAGGGGCGCACATTTAGTAGACCGCAGGTATATAGTGTTTGTTTTGTGTATGGAGAAGTTTTTTTCTTACTCTCAACTCCGCTGGGAACTTCGGCTCGATCATCCAACCTCGGTTTGATATAACACGACCTGTGTGTTTGGTACCATCAAGACAAAACACTGATCGAGCAAAACTCATCTTGTCTCGGTTTTCTTGTTGTCTCTGAAGATTTGACTGCCGTAAAAAATGTTAATCGAGATTCTCTTGTTATGTTAATTTGAAGCTTTGTAATATTGTCTCCTTTAATGTGCTTAAATGTCGCTGCACGTGAATTTATCTTCAAGAAAAGATTTGTTTTTGTTTGTCCACGTTGTTGCCAAACTTGTTAACAGTAAATAAGTAGAAGGATTACTTATATCTTTTATGAAATTAAACTCAAAACGGTTTATGGCGTTGATCCAAAGGCCGCAATTTATAAATGCATCACAATTTAAAGTCAATCAAGAACAGAGCATTCCGTGTATGGCCATGACTAAAACTGCTTGCATTTTGTTGGTCTTCCGTTCCCGATGGTCTGGCTTGTCGTAGTAGCTTTACTGATGTAGCTAGGGAGCTAAATACTTATTTTTAAATTCTTGCATTTTATTAGGTAATAGTCGTAAAACTACTCTTACTTGTACTACAGCTATCAAGCTAGAACTGCACAAAATAGTGCTTTCATTAGAGTTCCTTTTTTTCAGAAGTCACCAGCAACAAAAAAACTTTTACCCTGCTTTGCATAATTTTATCAACGAGGGTGCTGATAAGCCACATACACCGCAAAAAGTACGGGCGTTTTGGGTGAGTAAAATAACTTTTAAAGGAACCTTGTGAGGCTACTATCAGGTATATAAAAAGATTTTTGTTGAAGATGAAAGAATATTGTTGTTCAATGCACGGACCAGTCAAGTTGAACTGATAAATTAACCAATAACATAACATAGTTAGCCGTTGGAATACAACTAGACGCTACCCACAGTAGGTTACAGGTTTCTTTGTTTTCTTCACTTTTTCTTCAAGTTTTTTCTTGAAATTATAATATGATGTTGTTGATTTATTAAATCTGACAAATTTATTAATTGGGTGTCTACCCTTTTTTGTATCAACTTGTTTGGATTCAATAATAACCGATCACATTTGTTCAATTCAATAAATCGATTTCGACAAAATAAGTCCTGTATTGTCCACAGGTTTGAAAATCTTGTATCGCCTGCTTAATATTTTACTTGTTTAACAATGATATCAAAACCAGCTTGACTAAATTTATATACATATATTTATATAGTATACCTTTTGTGCATCACATGGCATTGATTTGTATCTTTTTAATAAATTCTAACTTTAAATCAGAGAAGTGGACAATAATTAAACAACCTAGTACTGATTCAGTGGTAAAATTGTATTCTTTTTTCTCAATTTTAAATGCACTTTCTTTTTCAGATCACCTGTTATCAAACCATGCACCATCAGCATTTTCGAAAAATCTTCAAGGAGAGAAATTTTAAAGGATTTTATTGGTAACTTAACTGAGTAATAATTCATTGAAATTGAAATTGTTCAGAAGTTATTCGAATATATATATATTCGAATCGTGAAGTTCATACATAGAAATCCTGTATCCTGGAATTTTCAGAATTTTTCAGATCGAGATTAGTTATAAAATATCCAGTTAAAGTTTTAACTATTGTTTCAGAATATATACTATATATATGTGAAATTTATTTTTTATTTTTATTAAGTTGTATTTTATGTTAATTACAATAATAATGGAGAATTAATGGAGGATACTTATGATGTGTTTATATACCCCATTGTTCTCTGTTTTTAAAGTCTACTTCATATTTCAGAATCTTCCAGGCCAATGACGGAAGTGTTCAAGTCGTAGGGCTATTTATTTAAATTTTTTTCCCTGGGCAATAAGCTTATTCACAAGCCTCTATGCAATTCCGTACTGCATTTCTGTTAGCATATTAGAATAACTTTCGGACACTGTTTGTTATTCAGCACAAGATTTATTAAGTCACAAAAGCATGCGTAAGTCTTTTGAACGAATCTTAACCAAAATTCAAACACAATGATTATAAGAAATTATAGAAGAAGGCTGGAGGCATTTAAAGTGCACACCTATGCATCTAAGAAAGGGTCTTCAGTATCCAACTTTAGAGATAGAGCCTTAGCCAAATGTGAAAATAACGAAAATAATAAGTTCTAACACTGCAGTTTTTATTGATTTCAAACATCCACAATTTTCCATTCTAATTTTCAATCCCGTTCTAAATTTGAATATTTTAAGTCGTTTTTAGCAATTCGGGGCGCATTAGTGGTAACTATGGCTAGTAATAGCCGTCGTCTGTCTGTGTGTCCGCGTAAGAGCCGTCCTGTAACGGAAACACGAAATTTTTAAAATGCGCACGAATATCAAATGCGATATATTTTTATCCACTTTGTTGCGACGGGTAAATTTGAACGACGAACGAACGCGGCTGGCGACCCCATGGATTTTTCCACGGGTTAACGACTAGTCCAAGTGCTTCACGGCCTCAACATGCCAACGGAGGAAACATGCTACCCCTACAAAGTCATTTTGGTTCGGAAGTGATGGTTTGAAATTTTTATATCTCCTTTTGATCTTTTTTTCTTCTGAGTACTCTGTATCCTATAGTATTATTTAGTTTCTGTGTGTTTTCACATGTTAAGGTGAGTATGACATGACGTTTTCTAGCCATGTATAAATCTTAAACAAAACAATTTTAAGTGTTTATCTAGCTAAAAACGTAGATTTTGAGGCAGCTAGCTATAGCTATCTTTATTTCTATTCTTTTAAAGTTTTTTTCAGTTTGGTATATTGTTATTTATTTTTAAGTTGAAGTTGGGTCTACCTAGTTCTTCTTTTAGCTATCTCTGGCTAAAAAAAGTGAAAGTAGCTAAATGCAGTTTGGCTGCAACACAATGCTTAATTCTTATGCTAAATGCAGTTGAGCAGCTACCAATTTTATTACTGCTATGAAAGCTTATGCTGAAAAATAAAATTGCTGAGTATATATTTTTTTAACTGAACTTGATAACGACAGGCGGTTTCCTGATTTTTTTTAAACTGAAGTCGCGATAAAGTTTTTTTTAAAATGGTGTTACGCCTATACTCATGTGCAACACAGTCTACCTGTACTTAGCGCTTAGTCCGGTGTTAACTACGGGCTGTTTCCTGTGTTTCTGTTTAACCGAAGTTGTGATAACGTTTTTTACAGAAAAAGTACGCATTGTTTACCTATACTAAGCGCTCAGCTTAACATTTTTTTGAACTTTTCCCCGGAAACATTCCCTGAAAAATAAAGAAGGTTGGCCAGTTGCTTTCACTATGATGGGGTAACAATGAATTGTAATCTAAGTTGTCGAAAGTTAATTTTTGAATAGTATATTACACCGGCCGGAAACACCATAAATTTATGTGCACTTCACTTGATTTTCTACACACTATATGGCTGTACTAAAGCGCTTTACCTCCTGAATGTGTGGCACAGTTGAGGGTTCTTATTAATTACTCAATCTGGTGTTTAATGCTGGGTAACAGCCACTTGTGGCTTAACCCAGCGTTTCAACAGAGTGTATCCTGTGTTTTGTAAACCAAAGCTGCAATAGTTTTTTTGAATAGGGTCTTAAGCTTAAACGCATGTGCCACGCGGTTTACCTGTACTAAGCGCTCAGTCCAGTGTCACAATTAATTTGTTAACCTTTACTGAAACTTATTTCGCAAAATAAAATAAAATTGACCAATTGTTTTTCCTATGACGGGGTAACAAATGGTTGTAAATTGTGTTTTTATTTTGGCTAAAGTTGCAGTAGAGTTATATTTTCAAAAATACACTACAGTCGAAACCTATAGCGTTGTGTGCGCTTTACTCGATTAACGACATACTGCATACCTGTGCTAAACCGCTCCACCTGACCGTGTGACACAGTTTACGGCTCTTATTAGCCGCTCCACATAGTGTTCAACGGCGGGTCACACCTTGACTTGTGACTTACCCCGGCGTTTCGATGCCGGGTTTCCCGGCTATCTCTATATTAATAGCCGTCGTCTGTCTGTTCTCTGCGCGGACCCCAGCTGAGTTAGAAAATGATGTTACGGAAACACGAATATCAAATGCGATATATTTTTATCCACATTGTTGCGACGGGTAAATATAAAGGACGGGCGAACCCGTGGATTTTTTCACGAGCAACGGCTAGTCTCTTTAATAATAGCCGTCGTCCGTCTGTGTGTCCGCGAAAGCGGCGTCCTGTAACGGAAACACGAAATTTTTAAAATGCACACGAATATCATATGCGATATATTTATATCCATTTTGTTGCGACGGGTAAATTTAAAGGACGAGCGAACGCGTTTTCCACGGGTTAACGACTAGTCTATTATAATAGCCGTATTTTGTCTGTCTCTGCGCGGACCCCCCACTGAGTTAGAAAATGATGTTACGGAAACACGAATATCAAATGTGATATATTTTTATCCACTTTGTTGCCACGGATAAATATAATGGACAGGTGAACCCGTGGATTTTTCCACGGGCAAGACTGGTCTATATTGTAATACCCGTATGCGTCTGTCTGTCACGAAAAATGATAACAGCAGTAGCAAGACACACAAAATGCGGCTAATAAATGACTGGCGAACCCGTGGATTAATCCACGGGTTAACGACTAGTATCAATTTAATAATCGAGATAAATTTTCTTTATAGAAAATGGTATTTTTTTCTAACATATTTATCAAACAAGTCTCCCCAAAGTTGATGCAAAACTTTAGCCCGTCTTTATGCCCACGCTATAAAATATATCAACCGCCATATTTGCTGCATTCTTGTTTATATAAAACTCCCACGCGGGGCAGAAATAAATCTTTGCAGGGCAATAAATGTTCATAAATCATTCTTCAGGAATAATTATCATAAATTATAAATTATCATAATTATCATAAATTATAAGCGCCTTTTCGCCGCTATCAACTTCATCAACAAGGCAAAAAGTCCTGGAAACAAAGGTTGTCTATGTGGCACAAGTGATTAATAAAAAAACCTTCGATTATAATAAACATTCCAAAGCTTAGAGCTGTAGTCTCCGGTGTTGATCCCCTAGGATACCATACAAAGAAATTGGAAGGTAAGGTAATTCCTTTCTTTTCAATAATTATATCTTTTACATCCAGATAAATAAGGACTTAATTGAAAGAGGAAAAGACACGCAGAGAAAACCAATGCATCTCCAATAGCAAACGATTCCAAGCTATAATTATAGCTGATTACAAGCTATAATTATAGCTACTACGCTCTGGAATCTACTCAACCCTCGTGCCATCGACTCTGCGCAAACTTGTACACGTTGAGAATGTCATTACTAATCCGCTGCGATATAAAAAATATACGCTGCTTTAGAAACGGAGGATCCATTTCTTCAAGAACGGCGGTGGTTCTTATAGATTGCGAATAAAATCTCTGCAAAGAATATCTTTTACCAAATATGTTTAAAATTGTCTGGCTGTTACCAAAGTATACCAACTTCCCTTTCTAAAAATCATTTACGAATGTAAAAACTCGAAACTCGTCCAAGTCTATTTTTTTACGCACTTGTGTGGAATTTCCTGGTTGTTCTTATTTCACAGAAAATTTAGATTCTGGTTTTAAGAGCTTGTTCTTAATGTTGAAACTAACCACTAAAATCTTTTGTTCTAATTTTTGTTAGGCTCCTATTCTGATAAAATTGTTCTTATATGAAACTATGCATACTGTATATATGACATAGGAAAAAAAAGGATATTAATGATTTGTGTATATTAAGATATAAAAAAGTCGATTGTAGATATTCATAATTTGGGACAATTTCGCATACGGATGTATAACGATTGAAAAGATTCGTTTTGTTATTGTGTTTAACTTTTATCTTTTCCGCATTTGCTACATTTTACGAAATAAAAAATCTAAAAAATGTGTGCGACTAAGAAAAGGTGGCGAATTACAAGATCAAAAACAACGGCATATCTTTGGTAAAATATAGCTAAGCATTTTGAATTTTACAACTGAAGAAAGACCGATTTCTAAGAAAAAGTTTCAATTTCGTTCCCGAACTTTTTTTCCTTTCTGACTCACTGAAAAGACCTTGGATCCAGATTGGAGAAAAGTTTGTTTAGCAAGTGCAAAATAATACTTAAAGGTTACTTCTCACTTGCAAAAACATCTTTAAACACTCACGTATCATTAGTATTCACGAAAAGAAATTTCTTTTTGCATGATTTACAATTATACAAACACAAAGATAAAACAAACAAAGGCGAAAAAATAGTACAAAGGACTGATTCCGGGATAAACGTTTCCCTTAGATATAATAATAATATGAAAATTCATTCAGTAAAAAATTGTTTTTGAAAGTAAAAGTAAAATTATAATGGTCTTTTATTCCTTCCTACATAACCTCTTATGTCTTTCTTAAATACAGGTTTTGCAGCACAAGGCATCTGATCTTTGGCAAATTCTGATTCTACAAGTAAGTTGACTCGTCGGTGATCAGGACATCTATGGTACGGACGTGGAATGTCATAGTCGTGAAATTCCTCCTTCAGAACAATATTATGAAAAATCTCCATTTCTTTGGGATATGTTCCATGAAGGGATATATACGTTTGGCAAAGTTCCTTTTTCTTCTGTAGAGCGGTATTTAATGAGGCTTGACCATGGTGGATTCTTTTGTTATCTGAGAACCATGTGACGTTCTGCGTGTCCATAACATCATAAACCCAATTCGACAAGGAGTCAGTACCAAACTCAGTGCACACAAGGTCGCTCTTCTTGTACAAGGTTTGTAACAAATTATAAGAAAACATCTGATATCCATCGTCCATACGAGCTGGTTTGCAATGCGTGTATCCGGAAAATAACCATTCCACAGGTCTGAGTTTCAGTTCGTAAATCAATCTTTGTACGCACAGGTAATGATCGTCATCTAACCTGAGATAATATTCAACTTTGAATCGCTCCATCACATAATGAATTGATTTATAAGTTCTAACAGCAAAATTTCGACCTGGAGGTGTATCTACCACAGCAATATCGTAATTGTTGTTTTTTGACTCGTTCATGTATTGTACAAACACTTCTTTGGGCACCTTTTTGTTGTTTATGTCTAGCCCGTCAAAAAAAAATTTGTAGTGGCAACCAATGTCATTAGAGCAAAATTGCAACCAAGTTTTTCGAATAACCTCTCTTCTTTTCACATTAGCAAAATGTGACTGTATTCCAATAAATACAAAATACTTTTCTGTGATATTTTTGCTAAAAGGCTTCGCGGTATTTACGTGAATTTCAGCCTGGTTATAATTCATAAAACATTTTCAGATTTCAGCCTTGCCATAATTAATAACAAACACACAAATAATAAATATAATTGTTATGAAAACTAAAATTGGTAATGTAGTTTTAAAGATCTTTCTTTTAATCATTCTTGTTTTTAAAACGCAGCTTCCAGCAAAACCTAGTTTTTAATCAAACAACTTCTCTCGTCAAACAGTTTGATTGGAATCTCTACATAGTGATATAACACAATGCGGTAATTTTCTATTCAAAACCCTATTGTTCAAACAAATAATGCGGGGGAGTGGAGTCGCTTGGTTCCAGTTCTTTTTGCGCGTTTCTCGCAAAACGACTAATGATCTTTTATTATATCTCTATGGATATATACACTAGTATATTTTAATAAGAACCTTGCGCAACAGGAAGGCAAGCAAAGAGGACGGCATTTTAAGTTGTCGCCGTCTTAAAAAAAATTGTATCGTTACGCGGGAAAAAGTTTAGTGGTAGACGGGAGAGCGCCAAATTAAATGTAAACAAACAAAATGGCAAATTTTCGAGAAGCTAGAGAAGCTTTGTTCCTGGCCAATTTAATCAGAGTCATTAACGATGAAGAGTTTATTTTATTGTATGATCTTAATACATCAAAAAGTCTAGATTGTCCTTATTGGAATTACCAGTCCTTTGACCTGGATACACTCAGTGACGAAGAGTGTTGGAGTGACTTCAGATTCCACAAAAATGACATTTATGGATTGAAAGAAATATTTGGTGTTCCTGATGAAATAACAACTTATAATAAATGCAAAATAAACGGTATCGAAGCTCTGTCCATCTTTTTAGATTGTTTTGCCTATCCATGTTGTTACTCAGACATGATACCAAGATATGCTAGACCTGTGCCTCAATTTAGCATGATCTCGAATCATATTTTGGAGCTTATTTATGAGAATTTCCATCACCTTCTGGATAATATGAATCAACTGTGGCTTCGTCCTCAGTGCTTAGAAACATTTTGTGATGTCATACACAGAAAAGGAGCTGCACTAGATAACTGCTGGGGTTTTGTTGATGGGACAGTTCGACCAGTTTTATTTCTTTTTGCATGATTTAAATTATACGAGTACAAAGATAAAACAAACAAAGCCGAAAAAATAGTACAAAATAACTGATAAACGTTTCCCTTAGATAAAAAAATAATATGAAAAGTCATTCAGTGAAAAATTGTCTTTAAAAGTGAAGGTAAAATTATAGTGGTCTTCTTTGCCTTCCTACCCAACCTTTTAGGTCTTTCTTAAATACCGGTTTTGCACCACACGGCATCTGATCTTTGGCGCTTTTTAACTCTACAAGTAAGTTGACTCGTCGGTGATCAGGACAAACGTGATACGGACGTGGAATGTCATAGTCGTGAAATTCCTCCTTGAGAACAATATCGTGAAAAATCTGCATTTCTTTTTCATATGTTCCATGGAGTGATATATACGTTTGACAAAGTTCCTTTCTTTTTTGTAGAGCAGTATCCAGTGAGGCTTGATGTTGGTGGATTCTCTTGTTTTCTGTGAACCATGTGACGTTCTGCGTGTCCATAACATCATAAACCCAACTCGACACACAGTCAGTGCCAAACTCAGTGCACACAAGGTCGCTCTTCTTGTAGAAGACTTGTAACAAATTATAAGAAAACAACTGATATCCTTCGTCAATACGAGCTGGTCCGCAATGCGTGTATCCGGAAAATAACCATTCCACAGGTCTGTGTTTTAGTTCGTAAATCAATCTTTGTACGCACAGGTATTGATCGTCATCTAACCTGAGATAATATTTAACTTTCATGTGCTCCATGACATAATGAATAGATTTATAAGTTCTAACAGCAAAATTTCGACCTGGAGGTGTATCTATCACAGCAATATCGTAATTGTTGTTTTTTGACTCGTTCATGTATTGTACAAACACTTCTTTGGGCACCTTTTTGTTGTTTATGTCTAGCCCGTCAAGAAAAAAATTGTAGTGGCAACCAATGTCATTAGAGCAAAATTGCAACCAAGTTTTTCGAATAACCTCTCTTCTTTTCACATTAGCAAAATGTGACTGTATTCCAATAAATAAAATATAAGTTTCCGTGATATTTTGGCTAAGAGGCCTTGGGCTATTTACGTGAACTTTAGCCTGGTCATAATTCATAACAAACACACAAATAATATATATAATTGTTATAAAAACTAAAATTGGTAATGTAGTTTGAAATATCTTACTCATTCTTGTTTTCATTACGTAGCTTCCAGCAAAACCTAAACTTTAATCAGACAACCTCTTTACAACAACATTATGTCATTTAATTAACCGACATCGAAGTCTCTTTTTTTGATCAAATAGTTATTAAAATTCCAGATATGAATCGGTGTTGCAGCTTCGTTCCCAGGGCTTTTTGTCTCTAATCGGCGCTGTGCTTATTGATAGGTCGCGTTCGATATGCAAAAAGACAACATGTCCTGGGATCAAGGATGGCAGGGTTGAACACCCCGTGAAGTGTGGCTCAGTTTACGGCTCTTATTAACATAAGAGCCGTAAACTGAGCCACACGATCAGGTCGAGCGTTTTAGCACAAGTAAACTGTATGTTGTAAATCGTGTTGCGACTGTATAATACATTATCATTCACCAAAGATATCCAACCTCAAGAATTCCTCTTTAAATTAAAATTCATTGTTAATTAATTAGTTCTGCTGAATATAGCTTTAATCTACGCGCTTGCGAAATTGTACAGAAGGAAATGACGTAATTATTAAAGGGAAACGTTAATAACATCAAAGATGGCGCATTATAAGACGATCTTCATTATGCTACACTGCACGAGCTTTAACTTTCGATAGCATATAAACTTTAAAATAAAGTATTGTTCATTGGATAATAAAACAATTTGTTGCACTGTTAGGATTCATATTGGGTTAAAACTCATTTTAGCCTCGTTCTCAGAAAAAACTCTATCGAAACGAGGATTTAAGCTTTAGCTTAACCTTTTTAGGCGTCCAGGCTCTGGGCGGTCTCTATCTATCTATCTATCTATCTATCTATCTATCTATCTATCTATCTATCTATCTATCTATCTATCTATCTATCTATCTATCTATCTATCTATCTATCTATCTATCTATCTATCTATCTATCTATCTATCTATCTATCTATCTATCTATCTATCTATCTATCTATCTATCTATCTATCTTTAGATTCACCAAATTCCTGGATTGCTCCCGAAATGCAAATTTCGTAATCAGTCTTTAAATCGCTCTAGCATCTTCTGTAGTAGGAAATACGTGGCTGTTAAGTGTCAAAAAGAAAGTTTCATGACTCTTTGATGGAATTTAAGTAAAAAATTTCTATAATTTACATTTACAAAAAAAATTGAGCAGAAGTGCGCAAAGCGTTTGAATTTCGGGAGCACGCATGTTTTCTCGGGGTACATTGACCCCCATAAGTTGTCCTTTGGTCCCATATTAGCTTGCTTTATTCCCTCTTAAATGATAGAATCCCACTCCATTCCACCTTTATTTTATCATATCTATCTAGGAAAAATACAAAATTTTTGATAAATTTGGTTGAGTCAAGTTCATAGTGTAATATCGGGTATGTGTTACATACGCTGATGTAAAATGCGACTTCGATAGCGTTTGATTTTTTCAGTGTAACTCTCATATCATCTTTAAACACGATTTTGCCGATACTGAAGAAGTGCAATACTTTCGCGTTAAGTTTATTGTTTAGAGACGGTTGTTTTAAAGCCATTGAAGAAGCTTCTGAGTTTTTTCTTTCTATTATTTTGACGGGTAGTCATTGGTATACGCCACATGCAGGTTCAGATTTTTTGGTTGACAAATTGTGGTTGTCAGACTTCCATGTTTTACCCCATGAACATATTTCGTGATAGATTTTGCATGTCAGATGTGGATGTTCGCTTATCTATTTTCGCTTGACAATTAACAGGATCCCTAATTATCCTTTATGAGAGCTTTTACTTTTACTTGTATGTATAGTAGCACTGATGATAGTTTTGTGATCGAAAAGATTGTGCTGAATTTCTTGTCTTGTTTCTAGATTTTTATTTCTCAGCATGATTATTCTTCCTATATTCTTCCTATTATTCTTCCAACTTGATGACCAAAGAAATTGGTTATAAATATTTGGATTCACGGAAACTAACTTCTAATTTCCTTAAAAAAACAAAACATTTTCAGGATATTTAGCAATCAAACGGTGTTATTCAGGAATAAAGTCAGTCTGTTTTCATGTGTGGCAGAGGTGCCCGCAGGAAGCTTTTACGTGGCGTATAAATAATTAGAGTTTCTTTTGTACGTAACATTAGAAATTAAACTTTTAGGTCACTTTGACTCTAATCTTTTTCCGTACTAAAGCTTCCTTTATATCTAAAGTTAGTTCTTAAAATACTTCCTAATGATGACAAAGACCATGACAAATGTACATGCAAGGCCATAATCGGTTGACGTCAGAATATATTCCTGCCATGCATTGAGGAACTGATTTGTAAATGCACTGGTCATATAAAATTTAAAAATAATTTTCTCTGTAGGTGTTGTAGTGAGTGGCAAACGTCTACCAATGTTTTCTTCTATTTCCCTGCATAAACGCCCATAGCCCCTATAAATATGCCTTAAAAATTTTAAAGAATGCGACTATTGCTAATTATATTCCAAAGGAAGTTGCGCGGTATTGCTTTTTTGTATTAATTAAGGAGGATGAGAACTATTGTTTGCGAAAAAAGTCAAAACAAAAGAGGAAATGGCTGGAGGTTCCGTGTAAATGTGTTATTAATGGATAAGAGACTCTAAAAAAAGACTGAGCATGCAATAGAAGATTTTTCTAAAAGGGAAAAAATTATTTGCCTGAATGCATTCTCCTTTCTTTTTATTCCTAAATTGAAAAAGTCTAAACTCGGGTAAGCCTATGGGCTTATAAATAGGGTTGGCTTATATGCGGGGAGATAGGATACACTATTTTGTTGGAACTACTGATCGCCAAACTGTATTCAACGACTTTTGTTGAAATAACCTGTACTTGCTCTAAAAATAAATTAGGGTCAATTCGCTAGAAGGTTGATAGTTGTTATTTTTATACAAGTAATGTACACAGAAAGGTATTTCTGGAAGAAAAAAGACATTTAGTTAATGGAATATAATGGGCTTACACACGCATAGTCTACTATACGTCTTTAACTTCAACAGTTACAAACCAAATTTATTTTCCCATTGGGTTATCGTGAACTTTAATAATCAACATTACATAATCGATGCAAATTATCTAAAGACACATCATTCAAAATATAGATAAAATGTATAGCAAATCTACTAGATTTTACACAGACCTCCTTTTACTCGCAAATTAGTCCTTTTTAACTGCATTTGAGGTTTCTGATGCAAAACCATCATTTCAATATAAATACCCGTGTTCTGTCTGTTTGTGCGCGAAAAAAAATCATGACACGGAAACACGAAATACGATATATAAAGGACAGCGAATTCGTGGGTTTACCCACGGGCTGTTGACTGGCATGAATTTATTTCGTTTACATACGGCACGTTTGCATCATTTTTACTACTTAACGTAAGTAGTGCTTGCTAGACAAGCATGATGCCAACTTTAATGTACAAGTCAAAATGATGGTTAATTTGTTGTAAATTTTTACCAAGATTCTCTCAAGTATAAGGACACTACCATAACTAACAGAAATGTTAACTCTGTAATAAGTTCAATAATACTTAAAAGACTTAAAAGATGGCGTCGAAACGAGCGGACGTGTTTTTGGCTGTGTATGTGTTTTTATACTTGATATCCATTTTTGCTATCAAACGACCATGTCTTATTACACCAGATGGAACGAGTAAAACTTTGTTTGTGGATGATTATGGTGATACGAAGAAAATCATATATCCTCATGTTTATGGTGTTTGAAAGATAAAGGCAGAGCATGCATTCGTAAGGTCTCAAAACATGTAGAATCATGTCCTGGTACTTCGTCATTGACCCGAAATGAATTCACAAACCATCTGAAGAAGAGACTTGAAAATCGTTCACCAAAATATGAGAGGTTTATTTTACAACTTTAACGAGTTATATGAATTGATAAATTCGACTAAATTTAACATCATAACCCTGTCCGAAACACATCTTAGTGTGAATGAAGCTAATATTTACGAGATCCCAGGTTACCTATTTCTTCAAAGGGATAGAGTTGTAGCCAAAGATGGTGGAGTGGCAATTTATATTCACGATACTTTAAATTGGAAACGGCGAAGTGATCTGGAAAAGCAGGAATTGGAAAGTATTTAGATTAAAAATTCGCGCAGTGTACTTGTAGCTACTTTCTACAATCCACCCATGGGATCTAAATATCTATTACCTATTATTATCTATTACGAAGTGTTATTAAAATCATTATCAGAAAATAAAGAAACAATCATCCTTGGAGACCTGAACGTTAATTATCTTTGAACAAACTCTGGAAAAGAATTTAAATCAGAATCTATGTGTAATGACAATGATAATATTGACTGGAGTCCAGTTTACAACAGCAGTGATGTAAACTCTGCACTATTTCTCTTCAACAGCCTGGTGAAGGAGATTTTTGGCAAACACGCTCCAAATCCAAAGGAAAACCTTGTCCTTGGATCACTCACCAAAACAAAAAAGTAATGAACCGTAGAGACCAGGTTCTCCGAAAAGCTAGAAAGCACAACAATGCCGAGGATTGGAAATTGTATAAAACTCTGCGGAACAAATGCAACAACAACATTAAACGTAGCCGAGACGAATATAATAAGAACCTATTACAAGAGCTTGAATCCAAGGAAATTTTGGAACATCATAAAGAAATTGTTTCCAACGAAGACTAAAGCAAATTTCGCTACAACCACGTGCAACGAGGCGGAAAAAGGCAAATACGTTTTGTGATTACTTCTCGACGAAAGTGAAGACATTATAATCTAGTGTATCTTTATTAAATTACTATGTCTGGAAGACCCCGCATTACATCGCTAAACGAACTGTTAAGACTTTCAGAATGGAATATGTATCTAAGCTTTATATTGAAAAAGAGACAAAATCGTTTAACCCAAAAAAAGCCACTGGGTTAGATGAGTTACTAACCAAGCTTCCTAAAGACTGTGCACATATCATCAGCAAACCAATATGCCACATCATCAATTTATCATTGAGAACTTAACAAGTGCCATATATCTGGAAATCAGCTAAAATAACACCCGTCAGTCAAGTCAGGTGATATTAACAAACCAGACAGTTACCTACCGATTTCTGTTTCACCAGCCCTCTTAAAAGTACTCGAATAGGCAGTCCATATCCAGCTAAGCGGATATCTCGAATCCAACATCGGAGTTTCAATTTGGATATCGATCAAGTAGGTCTACCTCGACCGCGGCGACATTGTTTGTTAACAACATAAGAAAGGAAGTCGATAATGGAAAGTTAACGGGAGCTATATTCATTGACTAAACTAAAGCGTTCGACACCATAAGTCATGATGTTATACTGCGAAAACTTCAAATTTACGGTGTCAAAGACAATGAACTGTTATGACTCACTGATTATCTCTTTCAGAGACATAAGTCTGTGTCAATAAAGAACAGCTTATCATCTTTAATGCCAGTGTTCAATGGTGTTCTAAAAGGCTTGATTTTGGGGCCATTGTTATTCGTTATATTTTTCAACGATCTTCCTGAAGTATTAGAAAATGGTAGAGTGATAAAATACGCAGATGACACTGTTGTCTACTTTTCACACTCGAATAAATCAGTGATCATGTCAACCCTTTAGAAGAACTTTCAAATATATCTTCATACTTAAATTTAAATGAACTTATGATCAATATAGAAAAGGGTAAAACTGAAGTCATGCTTATTGGAACAGCTAAACGTTTATCGCTAAATACTGACGACTTCACTGTTAATTATAGAGACACTTAAATCAACCATGTTGACTCTTACAAATATCTGGGAATTTCAATTGACAATACATTAAACTTCAGCCAGCAGTTTGATAGATCATACAAAAAAGCCAGTTCGAGGATTAGACTGCTTGAGAGAATTAGACCTAACATCACTTCAAAAGTAGCTGGAATGATCTATCGGTTGATGATTCTACCTGTTTTTACTTACAGTTCGATAGTTCATTGTGACCTCGCCAATGGTCAAATTGACAAACTGCAATCCCTTACAAATGGAGCAAGACGCATTGTCAGTGATAACAAAAATTCCGTTTTTTTACAGCAAGATGTTGAAACAGTCGTGCATTTTCGTGAGGAAGTATTTGGATGGAAATGTTTGTGCTAACTTTGAAAACTACCTTGAAAAAGTAAATCATCGAATATCTCAGTAAAACTTTCTTAAGTAAAACTTTCGACAGCAAAGAAGTCATTTCATGATTTTGGAGCAAAATTAATTAATTTTGACACATACGCACACATACACATTGACGCAGGACAAACATTCATAACAGTTTTCACAACTAAAGTTTTTATCCTGTACAAACATTTTTAAATAATTTTAAATAATAATAATAAAACTCGAATCATAAGTTCAGAAGAAAGAGTAAAAATTTGCCCCACCAGTACGTGAAAACTGACAGTAAAACAACTGCTGAGCAAATTTGCTACCTAGAAAGGTGTTCTTAGTGGTTGTTCTAACGTATTTCGGTATACTTTCTTTCATTATTATTTTATTTTCAGCTTGTTAAGAAGCATTCTCCTTTTGATTTTTTCTGTCTGAATCTTATTCCATACTTCGCTATCAATGTCTTCACGCGCCCGTCCGTATAGAAAACTTCTAGAATTTCCCTCGTGATGATCTTCCCAAATTTCGGCTAACTCTACTCGTCTTCAACTCGGGAGAATTTGACCCGTTCTTTCCTAGTCCCAAACACGTTAGGAAGCGAACAAGACGAGGAAGATATAATGGATAAGCTGTTGCTATCATCATTCCTGTTTTTAGTTAAAGGTGATCCTAAATAAAAAAACGACGCCTTATACTATAATAAACATTTAAATAAACGGAAAACGCTTTTTTTGCAGTTACGCTTGTCTTTACCTTGACACATTGGCGCTTTTTGTAATGATATAAAAACGTATCTATCGAACAGTGTTATTTTCGTGATACAGTCTGATGCTAATTTATTACATTTGTAACTGGCTAAGGACATTTTGTAGTCAAAATTGTAATTTATTTATGACAATTAGGGAATTTAAGGTAATTTTTGCTGAAGCTGAATCTTCTTTTTCTTTGTTTAACTTCATTACGTATCATACTTTATCTCTTAATTGCAAGTCGCTTAATTTTTTAAAACTTTGATGCAAATCTTTTTTTTGATAGTTAATGTTACTTTGCTTTCAGCAATTTCGTTTGCAAAATGAAGAAGAACAGCTTCTGTCAAGACATCTCCTGCTTTTTCATCTTGGCGTGGCTCTCTTAAAAGTGAGCGTAGTTGGGTACTGGTAGAGAAATCATTTTGATTTTCCCTGTAGGAAGTATGTTTTCTTTGCCTTTGTTTTTTGAGTGGCACATGAAATTAGCCAAGTCCTGTTCCATATCTGGCCTTGACATGTGCGTTTTTGTAACACATGTGTTTTTTACCATCGTTGGGCTCGGTCTCGGTTCTAATGAGAGTTTTAACAACGGCTTTGTTCAAAAAAGAATGCAATTGACCTGTAACGATTGATGACGACATTTTATTGGCACTCCAACTGACCAAAGGAGGCTCTTGACTCGCAGTTACTACTTTTTTGACTTTTATACCATCAAGTTGGTTTCAATAAAAGTAAAGAAAACCGACGTTTCTTTCTGAAACTCGGGTGTGTAGTATATCATGGCAGGACCTGACGACGAAATTGTTTTATGATTCATAACTCTTATCATATAACAAGCGTTCTCAAATCTTTCAGACAAAACTCATTATAGGTCAAATTTGTCAATGCTCCAGTTCGCGAGGCATTGTTCAAACACTTATCATATTTGGCCAGTTTTCTGTATTTTGTTATTTTTCTACAACAACGAGCATGCTCACACAATCTGAGGCAAATGATTTAAAGAAAATTAGCACATCACAGAGGACAAATTTGTGGTACAGCGAATGCAAATAACTTTTAATTGTGCCTGCCTTTCTAATTTTTAAAAACTCATGGGGCCCATTGTCTCTAATAATTTTTTTTCAAACAAATACTTCAGTTTTTGTTAGCATCCTTCAGAATTATCTGAACCTGTTGAGAATGCTGTTTTGATGCTCCAGCCGTCTGGGTTAGTAAGCCACTTTCAAAATCATTGTAGAAAGAGTGTTTGTGCCAAGCGTAATTACAAGCTTCAGATTTTTGTCTTCTTCATCTTTTGCGTCACTTTCTTCACCATCACCATCAAATGCATTTTCTGCACCTGTAACAATACTTGTCTATTTATCATGGTATTAAAAATGCATTCGATTTTTTTAGAAGAATAAAACTTATTAATTCAAGTGTATCCTAGTATTTTTTCTGCAATCAGGCAATCTTGGAGATAGACGTAAACAGCTGTTACCAGAGGCAAAATAACAAACAAATAACAAATATTTATGCGACAAATCTTTCTAATGTTTCTAAAATTCATTTTTGCTAAAATCATTTTCTCTAATTATTTTTCTTTGAAAAGTATATTTAAGTAGAATAATCTTAACGCAAACATTATTCACAACCGTTACCGCCCTTTTGGGGATGCCAAAAATTAATACAAAAAGAACAACAGTGTATTAAGTCAAAATTAGTATAGGGAATGTATAAGTATTCTGCTTTTGTTTCACACATTCACACGGTTGGGTATAAGTTATATGCTGGTGTAGTAAAAACTTATAATAAGCTTATAAGCTTATAGTAAAGCTTATAAATGGCTACCTGAAGTATTGACTAGGACATCACATTTAATTGGAACATTGGAAGAGTAACCTGTAGCCAATTAGCAAAGTTCTATAATAAATACCGCAAATAAAACAACGGTGTTTTGCAGTAATGCCACTATACCATGTGTAATAAAGTGTTTACCATTTCTGTTCTCTGTTTCCATACATACTGGGGAGAGTTAACATTAAATGTAGAAGCAGCAGCTAAATACTGGCAAGTGAAATTATGTATAATCTATGGTCGATGTTGTTAAAAGTCAGAAATCTTGTGAAGATTTGTAAATAGGCGACGGTAATAAAACGTCTTGATATTTCCTTTAGAAATATCATGTTTTCGTTCTGCATCTAAACACAATAAAGTCTTTCTTGACACGCTAGTCATAAATTTGTAAGCTGTGGTTTTTCTTCAAAAAAGGCAAGAAAAAACACACGATCATCTGAGCATTACTTAGTTACAACACGTCAAAAGTCTTTCCCTGCATCTGTGTTCGCATGATAATTATTTGAACTTAGCTAGTACACTGTGAATATGTAGAGTAATAACACTGTCAGACTCGATACTCATTGTGGTAGAGCAGGCTAGAGTAGGGCAGCAGAAAAACATCATCCCATCTATTTAAGTAGTAATAGTAAGGCCACATTTCTGCACTGTCCATTTTCTTGATGGTTGCTATTAGGTTTGTGAAATTACTCACCTTTCTCTTTCGATAACATCTAGATAAGAGGAAACTTTTGCAGCAGGTACTATCGTTCGGTCATATATTGGTGTCTGAGAGGCACAACTTCGACGTTCTGAAATGTACCAGCCCTGGTCACACTTCTGTGCAATCTGTACATTGCCATCGTCGTTTTTGAAATAGTATTTCTTAGGATTCCCTTTATACACAAACGAACCGTTATCGTCACTTTTAGCTGCAGAAATTGGCAGCTTTTCCACGTTCAATGTACAAAACAAGTTATTTCTTCTTTCAGCTGATGGCTACTTATCCAACTCCATTGACTCTGGTTCTGTCAAAAGGATGGTAAATTTGAACTGAGCCTTTTCAGCTTCCACTGTTTCTTTTACAGCCTCTGTAACCCTTTAAAAAAGAATTCGAAGCAAAAGAAAGTTACTGGTATAGTCGCAAGGTTCTCATGAAGTACTTTTAGCAGTATTTAGGCATAAGTAACTAATCCAATTGACATTTTTGTTATAAAACTAAAGAGAAAATTTTTTTTAGCGCGAATTGCGATTTTTTGGGCGTTTTTGCGGAATTAAATTAGTGCGTTTTTTACCCAGATTTGCACTTTTAAGTTCCACACTTTTTAATTCTGCACGCTTTTTTCTTTCACTTTTTATACCCTTAAAGGTATTAACCATAATGGAATTAAATTTTGACTTCACGCATTCTATTATGAGAAAGAGTTTTTTTTTTGTATTAGCTACACAAAAAAAAATAATAATAGTCTGAGTTAATAGTTAAACTATTAACTCAGACTCACAGCTACATAGCTACAAAAGGTGGAAAGCAGAGTAAGTAATTATGAATATCTAAACAATAATTTTAAACTTACCTTGGTTCGAAAAGCTTGTAAATAAAAAAAAAGATTGGCTAGAACGATTTGATATTCTTTTGCGTCACATCACCGCAAAATGGGACGGTATTATCATAATTACAGGTGACTTCAATATCGACTTATTACAAGGTGATAAATCCACAATCGAATTATATCAAGATACACTTATGACTTATGACCTAAAACAACATATTACAAAACCAACCCGAAAATCGACATCCCTTATTGATCATGTTATTAGTAATATACCGGAAAAGGTAGTTAGTGAGAACGTTTTATTGTGCGATGAAATTTCTGACCATGATGCCCCGCATATCGTTATGAATATCAAAAAGGATAAATTCGAAAAACGATACAAATTTATACGTGACGAGAAGCAGTTGAACATCGATGAATATATTAGTGATATCGAGAAGATTCCTTTTTCCTTGATAGATACTTTTGATGATCCGGAAGATCAACTGTATGTTATGAATGAACTCATACTGTCCTGCATTAATAGCCATGCTCCTTTGAAAAGGTGTAAATTTACACGACCACCAGCTCCCTGGATGAAGGACCCATCCATTGTATCGTCGAAACTGAAACTTGATGAACTTCGTAGTGAATTAAAATCTTGTGATGACAGAGAGGCTAAACATGAGTATGTTGAAACGAGAAATAAATTGAAGAAGGCTATCAAACACTCTAGAAGAACCTTCTATCAAAAGGCTTTATCAAGTAACCGTTCAAAGGAAGTATGGAAAACCATAAGAACTATTATTAAACCACAGTTCAAACAAATCAGGCAGAATCCCGATACCATCAATGATTATTTCAATTCCATTGCAATAAAGTTAAGCAATACAAATGAGTTAAACATTTCTCCCACCATGAATGATGAGGCTGTACCGGCAATGGATTTATTTGACCTTCGTCACGCTACCCAAGAGGATGTTCTCAAACATTTGAATTCATTGAGAAGTGATTGCTCTACTGGTGGTGATAACATACCAGCGAAATTCATAAAACCAGTCGCAGCCCAATTGTCGCCAGTCCTAACAAAGATTTTGAATAACTGCATCGATGCAAACGTATTTCCAACATGCTGGAAGAAATCACGTATCTGTCCGGTACCTAAAGTTCCAGGTGCTTCACAACTAGAAGATTTTCGTCCAATATCAATACTTCCTGTACTGTCGAAAGTATATGAGAAAGTCATTTTATCACAGCTTTGTGACTTCATTGATAGATATAACATTTACGCTTCAACTCAATCTGGTTTTCGCAAAGGTCACTCGTGCATCACGATACTCTTAAAATTAAAGGACGACATTTTGAAGGCTATGCAAAGAGGTGAAGTAACTTTATCAGTGTCAGCAGATTACTCCAAAGCATTTGATACTGTGAAATATGACGTTCTGATTAATAAGTTGAAGAAACTCCAAATGTCTCCTGCATTCATCAATTTGATCTCTAACTATTTGTCAAATCGCCAGCAGTTTGTGCAAATTGATGACAAAAAATCGGACACCTTGCTGATCAAATACGGTGTTCCCCAGGGATCTATTCTTGGTCCGATCTTGTTCAACATCTATGTCTCTGACCTATCGTTGAATTCGTCGTGTAATTCTATCCAGTACGCAGATGACACAAATCTTTACATACACTTCAAACTAAAAGAAATGGATATCGCAACAGCAAAGCTTCAAAGTGACATTAACCAAATAACAACATGGTCAAAGATAAACAATCTGATGTTTAATTCCATAAAGACAAAATCAATTATGTACTCGACAAGCCAGTTAAGCTGTATAAACAATTTAAACTTCAGTAACTTATTCAAATTCCATAGTAATGGTGCT
The DNA here is from genome assembly GCF_029227915.1 of Hydractinia symbiolongicarpus. Classification (NCBI taxonomy): domain Eukaryota; kingdom Metazoa; phylum Cnidaria; class Hydrozoa; order Anthoathecata; family Hydractiniidae; genus Hydractinia; species Hydractinia symbiolongicarpus. The sequence continues at coordinate 29,274,517 of NC_079877.1, forward strand.
GAGATTGAGCGGGTATCCTCTCTCAAAATACTGGGCATAACATTCGATGAACATATGACGTGGTCTACACATGTGAATAACATCATTAGATCATCATACGCTACGATTTCGACATTAAAGCGATTGAAACGTTTGGCACCTTTTCACGTGAGAAAGAATCTCGCTGAAGCATTGATATTATCAAAGATAGACTACGGAAATCTTATCTATAATAATATTCCACAATATCAAATGAAAAGGTTACAAAGAGTTCTAAATGTCGCTGCCAGCTTTGTTCTTCAGAGATATGCTTCCACTAACGATGTGTTAGTAATACTGAAATGGCTGCCAGTGCAAGAGCGTGTAAATTTATCGATACTAAAACTGGCACACAAGGTGTTGTATGACGAATGCTCACCTGAATACCTTACACTGAAATGGTACAAAAATGGTCGAAGCCTGCGATCTGATGCAGAAAACAAAAATAAACTACAAAGCGACACATTCCGAAAAACGTTTATGGATTGCTCATCAGCGTTGTTTAATGATCTTCCTGGCAATATTCGTTCCGTTGTCAACCATAAAGAATTTATCAAAAAAGTCAAATTATTTTTACACGATAGTGCTTTGTGCAAACTCTTATCCAAATAATGTGAATAACTCTATGCATGTAGGCTACCTATTTCCCCCCATCTTTTCATTATAGTTCTACCTTTTTTGTGTGTCCTTACATCGGTGCCATCAATTTATTTATTTTTAATTAGTCTCTTCTTTTTTTTTTTTTTCTTGTTCAATGTGTCTACTTACTCTACCGGCACCATTTCGTACTCTGTGAGCCCATTTATTTCATTATGCACTTAGATTCAATATATTTTCTTACTGATCTTATAGATTTTATAGATTTTTATAGTTTTTATTGTTTTGTAGGCAGAAGAACCATTTGTAAATTATGGATGCCAAATATATGTTTAATAATAATAATAATAATAATAATAATAATAATAATAAATAAACAAATAAAATTTTCACACCAAGTGAGTAACACAACCCTTACCTCAGCAATTTTTCTGTTATTCTAATAAAAACTGTCCTGGACATCAACAGATTTTCTTTAGTCTCAATATTTTATATTATGCTAACAAACCATGTGAGAAAAACAAACGTATATTTCTATCCAATGCCACGATGTTTCCTTACAACATTTATTAATTCATTCAATTCATTCGAACTTTATTTTGTCTACCAAAAGAAAAAAATGTCTCGTTTTGGACCCTCCTCCGCATAGCGTTTTTCGTTATATTTGGGTTACACGAATTGCAAAATGAAAATCCTTCGATCAAATCATGGAGGTATATATAATCTGATAAAGCGGAATAATTTTTTAGGAAGCGTTAAAGGAAGCGTGTAATCGCTGCGAAAAATAAACTTTGATATGGGTTCCTCAACAGTGGATAGAATGACAGTAGAGGTATCTCTCACGCTCGTGACTTCAAACTGTGCTGAATATTAATTCATTCATTCAATTCATTTAATTCATTCGAACTTTAACTTTGTCTACCAGAAGGAAAAAATGTCTTGTTTTAGACTCTCCTCTGTATAGTGTTTTTCGTTATATTTGGTTTACAATTCAGATATTAGTCCGTTATTTAAAATATTAATTTTGTATTTGTTAATGCTCACGTGTGGTTTTAAAATACTAATACAGTCAGTCAGGGGCGGATACAGGATTTTTTCTCCTTAGGCGGATTTGCGAAGCGAAGCCAACTCGTGATAAAACAGCTGGGGGTCTTGGCCCAGAAGCTTTAGCTTATTTATCTATTTCAGCACTCAAAAATGCAGCAGACAGAACCCTCACATGTCCATTTCTTATATGTTATTGGAAAAAGAAAAACAACCATAAAATTCATAAAAAAAAGCCAAATAATGTTTTCAGAAAAATTAAGGCTAAAATTAGCCAGCCGGCAAAACTTCTTCTTTCTTCCAGATTCACATCCAGATAAATGAAATCCAAATATAACATTTTTTAAAGATTAGAGGATTAAATTAATAATCCAGTCAAAATCTTCTTTCTTCATTCAAAATCTTCTTTCTTCATTCAAAATCTTCTTTCTTCATTCAAAATCTTCTTTCTTCATTCAAAATCTTCTTTCTTCATTCAAAATCTTCTTTCTTCTTTCTTCCAGCTTGCACATCAGGTAATATAACCAAGCATGAACAAAATGAATCTGTCATGAAATGAGTCAACTTGATCAATTGTCAAAACCAACCAATGAATAAATGAATGAACCACAATCAAAACTGAAAATTTTTAAACTAAATTTCAGTACACCGGGTCAACATGAAGCATCAAAAAAACATACTCCCTTATATACCAACTTACTATACCTACTTCCCTTACCTACTTACTATACCTACTTACTATTATCATTGCGTTAGGGGATACTCGCACCCACCAGGCTGACTTAAGACAAGTATTATCATTGCAGCTAGCTGTTTGGTAACCTTATTAACTGAATATTATTTATACTACTATCATGGACGTAGCTACACAAAATTTATGAAAATAGCTTAAATCTTATCAATCAAATCTAAAAAATTTAACAATCAGATGAAAAGAAAAAGGGCGAGGGGGGGGAGAGAAAAAGAGCAGAGAGGTAAAAAAGATAACGGGGGAAAGAGGGGGGGGGGGTAACTTGGTAAGTATTATTTATTAACATTTCATTATCATTAGTTATATATTATATATCTTAAAACATGTCTTAAAATTTTAGTCTTCTGTTATCAATGAAAAATTTATTTATAACTTCATTTGTATCGACGTTTATTTCTTTATGGATGTGGAGCAGTGCTAAGCCATTTAGTCTATCGTTAGACATAGTACTGTGGTTATAATTTTTTAATCGTCGCAGTGCAGAAAAGGACCTTTCATATTCACATGAGGTGATTGGTAATGTGCCTAAAATTCTTAGAGCCACAGTTATATTTTCAAAGGCAGGAATAATAGCGCTTTGGCACCACAATACAATTAATTTATTTTTAAACATTCCTTAGGGATTATAAACAAAAGTAAAAACAGATAGTTGCCTCAAAGCGACGAATGCTTTCTCTTTTGCATACCCAGAAATAAAATTTCCAACACTTAAATTTCTGCTTAACAACTTTTTCTCAATATTTCTCCAATGATCTAATGTTCCAAAATTAGGAAACTCTGTTATTTTATCTTTAAAATCTTATAAAGACTTTTACATTCGCAAATATCATTGCTTTTTACAGCAAGCAGAACCCGATTCCGCAAGCTCCCATCAGAAGACATGGTGGATCAGAAAGAACTTCAGAATTGCAGTTGGCCGAAGTTGGCCGAACCCATTAAACAGACCGGCTACCGCAAGGCAATAATAATAAGAAGAGTAAATTATTCCTACGCAACCATCCCCTAATATCAATATTTCTTTCGCTGTAAATTTCGACTAAAGAGAGTCCAAAAGTCCACACTTCGGCGAGATTCTTTTTACGTCACAAATTCTTTTGTTTTAACCAGAGTCCAAAAGTCCACACCTCAGCGAGATTTTTCTCGACGTCATAATTCTTTTGTTTTTCTTTTGTTTAAGAGAGTCTTAAAGTCCACACCTCGGCGGCCGCCGAAGTTGACTGTTTTTACGGCAGAAAATAAAGGAATCGAGAAAAACAAAGTCAGCGAAATGCAGCAAAATGTAGTTCGACTACCGTAAGAGCCATAGTACTTCGGCAACGCACATCGAAGGAGAGTCGAGCCTCGGCAAACACTCCTGAGTGGAGATAAGAATATTACCTCGGATCCTGGGCGCAAAGGAATCTTATTAAACGCTTATAATAAAAATTATGCGTTGCTTTAAATCAATTTCTACATTTAGATACACATGATTTTCTCATTGGCAAAATTTCTCCTTAGGCAAGTGCCGAAGTGGCCGAAGTCTAAATCCGCCCCTGGTCAGTATATACTGTTTCAAAAAGCCTTCTGTCTCTTAATAACTGTTGCATAAAGCCCGAGTCACACCAGACATAAACATTTTAACAAATGGGTCATGAACTGTTGTGTACATTATAAAATGTCTCACATTTGAAGCGGTAGTTGCGTTTATTTCGTTTTATCTATTTAAAGGGTCGTTCTCTTGTGGTTACTTCAAAATACTGGTGGTACTCTGTTGGTTACTTCAAAATACTGGTGGCTCTCTGGTGGTTACTTCGAAATACTACTGGTTACTGCTGGTTCCTACTTTAAGTAAAAGCGGAATTTTTGAATACTGTAAACTCAAAAATCACATATATACTCACCATTTTCTTCTGTTCTCTGACTTTGCAAGCTTTGTTGAGAAATTTGATATTCTTGATTGTTTGCCTCTTTTTGCCTCTTAGCTTCAATCTGCATCTTTCTCAAAAACGACATGATGATGGATATTGACAGAGCTCTCTATCAAACACCCTGTAAGTTTGTTTACATAATCCCAGAACTTGTTTTGAAAGCTCTCTACTCATATCTCCTCCAGCGCAGATTAAAATCAATACATTCCCGTCTGATGCAATCAAAATTATTTATTGTACAACTAGTTGATAAAGACCCGTGAAAAAATCCACTTAGGCAAAAGGACATTGAAAAAGTTGGTTGTTTAATACGTTTTGTTGGCGTCAGCATTGCAAATCCAAAAAAAATTAGCGAAATTTAGTTTATTCGTTGCCTGTAACGTGTAGAGGTTGAAACGCTGATCAAAATAATGTATAGGATCATATCTTTTTTACGAACGACTAAGGACATATAAGAGTTTAAAAATTTTGCTGACGTCACCAATAGCCAGTTAAAAGGCGAAAAAAAAAAGTTTCAGAAATTTATATCCCTGTTACCTTCATCGTATAGACCTTGAAACGATGATCATGAAAATGTATAGGATCATGTACTTTTGACAAACGGTTGCAGAGATATTGGGTTTAGAGGTTTTTTGATGACGTCATCAACCCGTCCATTCTGAAACGGATTGGTCCTAGGTGGTCCCTAGTTACCTACGCGGTGAATCATTGACGTCGCCACCTCGTTTCCAAGTTATTTGGCCTCAAATTTTAGGTGCACTGTAATGGCTTCATTAATTTAATATAGCATATTGACGTTAAAGTAATGTTATTGACGTCGCGCCGTAACGTCAGAAATTTTAACATATTAGATATGTATTTTTCGGCAACATCAAAGGAAAATGAGCACATCCACTTTGCAAAAGTCACAGACAGACAGAACTGGCGTATTATTACATAGATTTCTTTTTTCGCGAATAATCGAATGTTTTGATTTTCGAATCATCCAGTCGAATTTTCTTTAGAAATGAATAAAATTAAAAAAAAATCGAACTTAGATACAAAACAACAGTTTTTTCTTGTTTTGAAAATAACATCTTTTATTACTGTTACTACAAATCTTCTTCATCAATATGGAAGAGGATATCATTACTATCGAAGATTTTGGCAACCAAAAGAGAACGCCTTCGATAGATTTGCTATAAAGACACTGAGCGAAAATGGAGAAACTGTTGGACACTTGCCAAAAGAGTATTACTTAGATCGAGGTGCGTCTATGTATTGCACGCTTTTTTCAGAACATTATCGCCCTTCTCCCTTAGTACAAGGAGGACTTGAAATAGAATGTCAAGCTGTGATCAAAACACCAGCTACCGTTCTTCAAGCGAAATTAACATCACGTTATTTAGATCTAGTTAAAGATCTCTACACGGAACCAACAGAAGACATAGCAGTTGGAAATCTGTTCAATTTCGTCATGACGTTGCAGCCTACAGTCGTTACACCGCAAGCCCCCGGCAAAAAGAAGAAAAAGTCTCCATCCACAAGCACTGTTTCAAATAATCGGGACATCCGAGAAATGCTCGCAGCTCCTAAGAAGAAAAAAACACCAAGTGTTATTGTAGTTGACGAAGATTAAAGTAGAAATAAATCATTACTTTTGAAAACTGCCCCGTTTTTATGATTTTTTTTTTATGGTGAAAAAACTTTCGCGTTTTGATGATTTAGAATTTCCAAAGGCATAAACTTTCGCGAAAATAACCAAAAAACGCGAAAAACGCGAAAGTTAATGCCCGCGAAAGTTTCTGCCCCTAAAGTATTCAAAACCAGACTAAACCAAATACATTTTGTTTGACGAAATTGTAGACTAAGCAAATCAAATGAAAAATCGCAATAAAAAGGAAGCCTGTAAAGCTTTGGTACAAAAGCAAGTAATTGGCTCTTCTTGGTTTCACTTTTTGTCTTTAAAAAAAGAAAGTATCATTATCAAATTCGTTACAAACAACTTAACTCCAAATCACATTTTGTCCTGGTCAAAAATAGTAAAAACACTTCCTCCGAATATCTTTACCTTTTGTCGTCGCTATCTCATACTTTCTATTTCAACAAAAGCTAACTTAAAGGAGCGTAATCACCCTTTTCGAAAAAAATTAAGATATACATTTTTTTTTATTTAATTCAAAGTTCAGGCGGAGTTATGACTTTCCTGAAAATTTGAGGTGTAAAACGTATAATTAATGGTACTTTAATATCTTGAATTTATTGTTGTTTTTTCCCAGCCGCCATAATTAATGATCTTGTTGATCTCTTGTTCTTGTTTAATAAGCGGGCCGTCGCAAAATGTTGGTATGAAACTGTAGGTAAACAAATGGCCTTAACTTTTAATGAGCTCTGAGATGGACGGCTAGACGGTCATGTTTGTCTCGCTGGCCTGACATAAAAAAAACAGCAGGTCCTGAAAACATGGTTTCTGCAGACCTAGTCGTAAAACCAGTTTTACAGTGTGATCTCTCCATTTTTCAATATATCTATTTAATTATACGAAGTTCTGTTTAGTACAATATTTTTTAGCCAACCTCGTCCCAGGACCCCTTTTTCTTTTTCTATATAGGTGACGTTTTTCAAAAAAACCTTCTTATTGGCTAAAAAATAATTAACTTCCGAATCCTTGTCCCCAGGGTTTGTTGCCTGATGCCAAAGCCGCTAGCACTTACTTAACGGCAAACAAGTTTCTTCGCTGCCGTCCTTGATGTCAAAAAGAACCCATGGGGACGCCCGACGTACACATTTTCCACATCGGTCTGTCATGATGTCAAATGAAATAATGAAATAATGAAATTATCCTGCCGATATCCGAAATAAAGCTGTGACGCAGTAATTTTTAACAGTTAGAATAAAGTTATCAATATAGACTAGTCGGTGGCCCGTGGACAAATCCATGGGTTCGCCTATCCTTTATATACCGCATTTGCTGTGTCTCACTCCTGTGGTTATTATTAATATAGAGATAACAGAAAGATTTAGTGAGAAATTTTTAGCACTAGTGAAAAAATAGCCAAATATCTCAGTCATAGGTACTAACTGAGGTCCTTCACCAACAGTGAGAAAAATTGCTTCAATGGTATTCCCCCTGAAGTGTCAGCGGTTGCGTTAGACCATGCTTAAACCCAAGACTTTGTTGTTGATCGTACAAGTCAAAAGGAAAATCTTTAAAACACGCTGTTCGACTGCTACCATGACTGCAACCGCACCACAAAGAAATCTTCAAATTTAAACAAACAAGAATGTAAAAATAAATAAATAAAAATTTTTGCTATGTTTTTAGTTGTGTCCATTTCCGTCAAGAACATTGACGACAGATAATTGGACAAAGTTAAAAGAAATCGTTGAGTATGTTGGCGACGTAATGTAGCGTTTTGACGTGAAAAAAGTCCAGCTACTAAGAAAAGAAATAATAGGCCAACCACTTCGGATGTGCTGGATGAAATTATTTTCACACAAACATTTTAAAACACAGATTGTTAATGGCTCCTTTGAGTTTGATATATTTTCTGTTGTAGAAAATGTGAGCATGCGCAGTAGTCTTCTTCCTCCTTAAATGTAAAGATAGACACCCGTCTCTAGTTATAGAAAAAAGTTCTCATTTGATGTAACAACCACTATACAAGACTGCAATACTCTACTCTTGAAATATTTATACACCTTTAAAGCTGGTCAAACGTACTTAATTTCTTGAAAGAAATTCAATCTTTTTAAAAGTATGAATAAATAAGGTAAATAAACAAGCCCAACATTATTTGAACGAAACTTAACCAAGTTTTAGGTGCAGTCTGGCTTAGAAGGTAGCAGTGAATCGGAGCTAGCAATGTTTTTTCTTATTCTTTCAATAATTTCTTTGTCCGGTGTGTTAGGTCACTCTTGGTTGAGTTGTCCACAGTAAGTTGGTTATTTTAATTTATTTTCTTATGTATGGCGAAGGCAAGTCACGTGGTTTTAAGTTCTTAAAAGGCGTGCAAGGCATAAAAGCCCTCACATGTCAGTTAGTTCTTGTGATTTTTTAGTGAATTAACTTCAACTGTGCAATTTAATAAAAGAAAAATCCAAGTAAAAAAATTGAAGTGTGGAGTTGTAAAGTATCATTCAAAAAAATGAGCTAGATGTAGAAGTAATTATAAGCTTGCAGTGCTTTGTATTAACAACTTAAATTCGGCGATTATTCTATAATTTTTTACCATTCTTGTCAACCTCGGCTACAGGACTATTTCTTCTCAGCGGTGCTGCGCTTTCAGGACGTTAGGGTCGAGCTTACCATTTTCGTATAATGCTGGTAATTTCCTCTTTCCTCTAAGTCAGTATTAAAATCTATAATTACTAAAATGTAATGCTCGGATTGGAGGACAGATTAGACGAGACAACCTGGTCACTATTAAGTGCGCAATCTGTGCAAAATGCAGAGTCTTGTTTTAACGAACATGCCTTTTAGATGAACTTTTCGCTAAGTTAAAAATGATGGTGCCGTGATTTTATGCCATACTACAATTCAAACACAAAAGCACACTTTTCGTAGTAAGCACTTGAATATTACCAAGTTTCTTTGGAAAAAAACAAATTTTAAAATCGCAAAAAAAAATAGCTTTTTGTTCACAGTGACCCCTACAACACAAACGTTATAAGGAGAACTATTAAGGAAAAAAAAGATTAATCAAACAAACCGATCCATACCAATCAATTTTAACTACAGTGCCTCTACGAATTCAACGCAAATGAAAAGTCCTTGCTGGCCAAATTATTTCAGGTTTTCAGCTTCCTGTGCATGGTACAATGAGAAATACTGGGTATTTGTAATACTGGGTATCAAAGTACAAACAGAAAAACATATGGAGAGTGTAGAGTTAGAAATAGCCTTCGCTTGTCAAGTTCCGTTAAACTTTACAGAAATTGACCAAGAGAGACACAATGTGTGCAGGGTGTTTACCTTGATAAGCTCTCGAAAAATTGTCGATAGCTTATATGTCTCGTTCATTGAGTTAACTTTTCCTATCTTTAGATCATTCGATACGAATCCTGTACGAGGAGGATTTTTTGTTGGTCCTTGCGAGGGTTGGCACAAAGGTAACTTTTTTTATTTGAATTACTTATTTCGTCATGTTATATCTATTTTCCAATGTTATTGTTTATATCATTCTTATTTTGTTAGGGGGAAACACCAAAGTTAAAGCAGGAGATCGGTTAAAGGTGACACTTTCAAATAAAACATTTCAAATTCTGTTCCAACATTTTTACGAAAGAGAAAAGTTTTAGATTCATCGCGAAAAAAACTAATATCATATCGTACTAATATTATTGTGTATGTTCGCTAAAAGTACAAAACAATGAAACAAATACCACAGATTTTGCGAATTTTGGAACTTTTTATTGCAAAAAAATAACTTCCGTGAAAATTTCTTCCGCTAGGATGCATACTTCCTGCAGAAACGGAATTTGATCTGTAAACTGCATATTTTTCTCTCTAATAATAACAGTATATTTTCTGTCGGTTAAAAGTGGGCCGTACTAACCACGCACGAAATCTTTAAGCGACAATAACGAATGCGATATAGTTTATTGACTTTACCGTGACGGACGAATTCCCGTGGATTTTCCACTAGTCTCTATAATAATAGCCGTCGTCTGTCTGTCGACTACAATCTGGCCATACTAAACCATGCACGAAATCTTTAAGCTAAAGAGACTAACAAATGCAATATGTATATATATATTCTTTTCGAATTTGCGTAAATTTTCGGTGATTTGTTTCAATATTACTTTTTAAAAAAGTTAGCAATCATTTTGAAAAAAATAATCTAAACTTATTTTATATCTTTTGATCCACCAGTTCATCTTGATAGCCTTCCTCTTAGGTTGGATGGACATCAAACAATCATGCTGGAGGATATGTTCGTTTAGCTCTTGTACCTGAAGGACAACACAAAAGTAACAGAAATTTTGAACAAAATGTTATGAAGTTAGCATGCTATGGTAAAGATCAACGCCCTGGTAAAACTCTTTATGGAGATTGTATTCATCCATGTAATGCAAGACCTGGATGCCAATATCAGTCAGGTATGGGATTGTATTTTGATGATAGATAGTTTCGTAGATTTGTTAGAATATAATGGAATTTCAGTTTTCATAAGCACTGATTTGAGAATACGACACTATACTACATTTTTTAAGATTCCTTACTTAACAAATTTATATTTCCAAAAAAAAAGCTGATTTAAACCACGTACATATTACCTTTCTCCTTAAAGTGGCTACGAACCGGTTAAAATGCTCGCATTCCGTATATCCCGGGCACATATTAAAAATCCGGAAAACGCGTTTTGGGCAATGAACAGACCAACGCACTTTACTCGCTGGTTCAATATTTTTTTTCGAAAAGTATATTTCAAAGAAATATTTCATCAAGACTCATTCTGGATAAAAAATGACCAAGGCTGGAGAAGATAAAAATTCTAAATATATCTATATGTACGAGTCTGTAAATTACATACATGGCGGAAAAATAGCTATTTTTGTTCTCCACGGCCATGAATTCGACTTTCGTGTAAGTCACTAAAGTCGAAAACCAACAGCCGTTCCGTAGCCCCTTTAATATTATTGTTATTATATTCCATGTTGGAGGGCAAAAATATTTGTTTTTTCCCGCGAAATCACAAGTAATTCTAGACCTGAAAGAGTTTATTTTTTTTTTTTTTTTTTTTTTTTAAATTTAATTTTATTTTTTTTTTTTTTTTCTCGTCACTGTCGAATAAGCATTTTTAAACTCTAACAACTTAAAAAGTCATAAATTTTATAAATACCCCCAACCTTTCCAGAACGTCTGAACCACGATGAAAGTGGCGATGATAAGTGAAAGGAACGTACTGAAAGAGATGATTAAGTTGTTTAATTGTATTTAGACCTGCTTATGACAATCTAAGAATGCATTTTTTTACATATATAGTGAAAAAGCAACGCATAACTTTTTTCAATGTAAATTTAGCATTACGCTTTAAATTTTAAATGTTAAAACGAACATCCTACCAAAGTGAGTTGATCTGATTGGGCAATCTTGATCCTTTGCTTAGTATGTTACTAAGCAACGCTAAATTCAACTTTTTGGGGTAATACAAGTATCAAAAAGTATATAACCAAAAAATCATTATCACGGGAACCAATCATTGAATGAAGCCAACGCAATGCAATAAACATTGTGTTAGCAAGTAAAAATTTAATGCATGTTCAAGTAATTTTATAACAATGTGTGTAAAATAAAACTTTCTCCACAGGATTAAATAATCCTTCTATAAAATGTTTTGTTTTTTGAGATAGATATCATACCGAATCTCTTTTTCGTTATATCTCTATAAAGTTTTTTTATGGTGTAAAATTTTTGGTTAATATAAACACGCAGTGCTTCTTCTTATGTTTACACATGCTTTGATCACCTTTGTCACTTTTAAGCTAATCTCTCCTCTCCATCTCGAGCTTTCAGTATCTCGCACAGATTTTCCAGTTTCTTGTGAGTTTCATATCGAAAAATTCCAATACAGATAAACAATATAATAATATATGATACAAATAAATATACAAATCTCTTAGATGTCGGTGACGTCGAGAGATATGACACAACCGTCACCATACCAACAAACTTAAAAGATGGTACCTATATCCTACAATGGGCTTCCTTAGTTGGAAATATCAAGGAGCCATATTTTAGTTGCGCTAAACTAACGGTAACCGGTGGAAATCCAAATATGAAATGTCAATCAACACTGCCTCCAGTAACTTACACTTGTGAGAGGTCTGGGGGACCACCTAGATCGCAGATCACGGTATGTAGCCTCCTATATGTCGATTATTTAAAACATTAAATTCAGCAACTCATTACCTATATACTATATACATGACTATGTTTATATAGTTGAAAAACACCGTGAAAAGTGGTCTTGTTGCTGACTAAAATTAATATTTTTATCATCTATTTTTTATAAACATTCAAAGTTGCTTATTTTTCGATAATTTTAGCCCTAAAAGTTGCTTAACAGCGGTAGGGTATAACGGAGGAGTTCTCACTGTGTGTAGGTGAAACATTCATTATATTCAAAGCGAATCAACAATATATAACAAAAATCCCCTTTAATTTTTTATAGTTGCTAAAGTACATAAAATCTTAGCACTATTTTCTTATTTGTTGATTGCTTTTTCAAAAAGAAGTGTACTGCAAATAATACCTCGGTTTCTGTTACTAAATATGAACGCGTTAATCCTGGTACTCGACCCACATTGACATGAAAGAACTAACATAACATATATAACTTGGTATAATTTACCTCAAGGAATTCTATATTTAGAAAGGCATCAAACGAGGAGAGTTCTGTTATCACAAAGATAAAATGGGAGATGTTGATGATCGCATTAGAGAAGTTCCGATCAATGTAGATTGTGATGCTAGGATTACATGTGATAACTCGATCAACAAGAAGAACTGTTTCGCGCATAAAAATATGGATAAAATTAAGGTAAAATTATAAACAGGTAATCATAGATTAGCCAGTATGTCTCACTAAAAAAACTTACAAGTGCACTGATTAGACTCCCTTTTCGTTAAGTGCCCTCTTTCAATGACTGTCTTCTTTGATCAAGTGCCCAGTCTGGTGAATCAAATCTTAACGTAAGCGTCAGTGCAATTGTCTTAAACTTGTTTAAAAGGCAAAAGAATTGCAACTTTAAAATAATTATTTTTAAGTTTTGGATATTGTTAAATTGTTCAACGCCCCTCGATTAGGCAGCTTAGCAGTAATAAGGCTCTTGATTGATAATAGTATAGATTTTGATTGAAACGAAGAAAGCAACATTATTGATATAAAATAAATATTTCTTTACAAATTCAGAACGGCTGGGATCCGAAACAACCCAACTGTGGAAGCGTGCAGCCCCCACCTCCACCCACTTGTGATGATAAGAAACAAAATCAAGGAGAAAAAGATGTTGATTGTGGTGGTCCTTGTAAAGCATGCCCTACAGCCCCATCAAATACTGGCCGATATCATTCGTAAGTTATTATATGTTACACTGTACGAACAAAAAGATTGCTTTAAATAATAATTCTTATACTCTAAAATTGGACCAGAAAAAAGCTTAAAAAATCATAATTTTGCCTAATAAGAACTATCAATCTTGTCCCCGGGGCTTCTATTTCGCTTCTAGTATGTGGCCAACACGCATATCCTAAAGCTAAAAAGAAGAACTATAATTTACCCCTCGGATCATAATAAAGTCAGAATTTTAACTAGTGAAAATGTTTCATTTCATCAAATTAATGCAAAAATTTAAAATATCGGGTTGCAAAACAGTTAACACTACCTAAACCCGAAATTAAAAGCGCTGATATTGTTTATGATATAAAAATATATTAAAAAATTTTAAAAAATAGCGGGAATTATTTATAGATCATTTTTGGAGAAAATTTTTCCTATTTCTTTTCTAAACTCTTTCATTTCTACCTTAGTGATATTAAGCACACAGTAGAGGGAAACTGGGGCCAAGGCATTGTGGGTAAAATCACCATCTTTATTATCAAAACAGTGAGAAAACCATGGCAACTAACAGTGCAATACGATAACCCAATTAACATTCAAAACACTTGGGGAGCGGTGGTAAAATCAAGAAACAAAGGAAGTAAGTTTAAAAGTTTATTGTTTGTGTTTGCAAGAAAATACATGTAGCAAAAAAAATTGGATTACAAAGTGTGACGGGATTACAAAGTACGGTGGGATTACAAAGTACGATGGGATTACAAAGTACGACGGGATTACAAAGTACGACGGGATTACAAAGTACGACGGGATTACAAAGTATGACGGGATTACAAAGTACGATGGGATTACAAAGTGCGACGGGATTACAAAGTGCGATGGGATTACAAAATGCGATGGGATTGCAAAGTGCAATGGGATTGCAAAGTGCGATGGGATTACAAAATGTGATGGGATTACAAAGTGCGATGGGATTACAAAGTGCGACGGGATTACAAAGTGCGATGGGATTACAAAATGCGATGGGATTGCAAAGTGCAATGGGATTGCAAAGTGCGATGGGATTACAAAATGTGATGGGATTACAAAGTGCAATGGGATTGCAAAGTGCGATGGGATTACAAAATGTGATGGGATTGCAAAGTGCGATGGGATTACAAAGTGCGTTGGGATTACAAAGTGCGTTGGGATTAAAAAATGTGATGGGATTACAAAATGTGATGGGATTACAAAGTGCAATGGGATTGCAAAGTGCGATGGGATTACAAAATGTGATGGGATTACAAAGTGCGATGGGATTACAAAGTGCGTTGGGATTACAAAGTGCGTTGGGATTACAAAGTGCGATGGGATTAAAAAATGTGATGGGATTATAAAGTGCAATGGGATTGCAAAGTGCGATGGGATTACAAAATGTGATGGGATTGCAAAGTGCGATGGGATTACAAAGTGCGTTGGGATTACAAAGTGCGTTGGGATTAAAAAATGTGATGGGATTACAAAATGTGATGGGATTACAAAGTGCAATGGGATTGCAAAGTGCGATGGGATTACAAAATGTGATGGGATTACAAAGTGCGATGGGATTACAAAGTGCGTTGGGATTACAAAGTGCGTTGGGATTACAAAGTGCGATGGGATTAAAAAATGTGATGGGATTACAAAATGTGATGGGATTACAAAGTGCCATGGGATTGCAAAGTGCGATAGGATTACAAAATGTGATGGGATTGCAAAGTACGATGGGATTACAAAGTGCGTTGGGATTACAAAGTGCGTTGGGATTACAAAGTGCGATGGGATTAAAAAATGTGATGGGATTGCAAAATGTGATGGGACTACTAAATGATACATGATACATTATAATTGGATTTGCAACAAACCCTGATATTTTGCCGAGATAACTGAATATAATTGAATAACCAAGATATCAAAATATTCCTAGGGAGACTTTAGTGTTGTTAACTTGTATGATTTGAAATTAGCTTTAGTAGTTGTGTATACACAACTACGTTGCTTTCAAGACATCAACCTCTCCCCAGTGCTTTTTTGTGTCTCGTCGGTGCTGGGCTGAAAAAAGATACAACAGGTCCTGGGATCGAGGTTGTCAAGACAGACATAATTCGTATTTCTTCACAAGCAGCAGAAATCAAATGCGTTACGCTTGACAGAAAATCTTTATTCATCAATATTTTTTACCGTAGATAATATTTTCACCTTCGTCAAAGAAAGTTGGGGAGTGAATCCAAAAGCAGGTGACAAACTTGTTATTGGTTTCTCAGCTTCAAAAGCACGTGATGCGAAAGTTGTGCCGTTAACAATGTCCTTCAATGTTGACGATGGTTAGTATGCTGATGCAGTCATTTTTCACGTCTAAATAGAGTTTAAGAGAATTTCTCGGTATATTTTTACTTTAGTTTTTTTGTTAAAAACGAAATTGAATATTTAATTTTCTTTCATCACCATATAGTCACCTTTTTCTGGTCAATTTATGACATTTTGAACCTAAAATTCAAATTTCTGTATCTACAACCGGTCGAAAATGATACAATTCTTCAGAGACGCATAACATGACGGCATATACAGCTTTAAATTTGCTGTCAATTAAAAGAATTGTTCCAACCAGAGTTATTACTGCTTCTATGAGATCTTAAATACTGAAAAAGATTACCGTTGGTTCATAATACCGGAGTGGTATTTGAACAGTGTAGGGGGAGGAAAGGGTGGGGGGAGCTGGACCGGTGGAGTAGGTGGGTGAAGAAGCCAGGATGGCTTGATCTCTAACTATTTTCCTTTCCCTTATTCCGTGCACCATTTGTCAAAAGAGGACTGCTGGTTTTTCGGGGTTGTTATATTCAGCCGCTTTTACATCAACACAACACATTTTCTTCATTAACATTCCTCACATCGATTTTCATTTTTGCGTTTCTGTTTTTAGGTCAAACCTTTGTGAAACGTCACATTGGTTCATTGGGTCCGAATCCACACAACAGATGCGGTGTAAGTTACTCAGATTTTACATGAAAAGTGAGAGTTGTTTAGATTCAAATTAGTGCATAACAAAACCCATTGAGTCTGGTGTAAAAGCACAAGTTTCACAAGCGTTTAGTATTCCATGACTGAAAACTGTCATTTTTGGTACCGCACAATATACCTTGCAAGTGCAATATACGCGTATTGTTTGATAATAATGTTGTATTCTTTTCTCCAGGAGACCCGATGTAAACAAGGATACGAATGCATCACCGAAAGTGACTCTCCATGCAAGTCACGTGATTGTATAAGAGAATATTGTAGAAAGATTTAAAAATGTTAAGAAAAAAATATGTGTTCAGAAAAGACAATTTTTTTTAATCTGGTGTATTGTTTATCGAGACAAATTCAATTCCAAGTACTACACAAGGGGTAACAGAATATACCTCCTTAATATTTCCGATTTTTACCCCCTTCATAAAATAAATCCGAAACGAATGTTTCTTTGGTATCAAATACCGTAGCTGTGGGTGGAGGAGGATTCAACTATCTTGGTATAAAGTTTGGGAAGGGACAGACTTAACCACTCCAAAAACCATTTATATGATGGAGCTATGTTAATCCATGGTTAGTGAAATTCAGATGAAAGTCAGGAATATAGCATAGCACATAAAACATTGATTGATGGTGGAGATAAAAGATTGCTGGCATGAGCAATTTTCCAATGACATCATTTTAGAACACGTTTTCTCCACTGGTCATTTCTATCCTTCATGAATTACTTTTTGGGATAATAAGACGGATTTCATTTATTTAACCTTCTATCGACTTATGAGGCGCCAAAAAAATAAAAAAAGTTTCAATACGTTTCTTCAGCACAAAGCACCATTTATTCGTTTCATATCTTGAATGGAAAGATCTATGTTGCTACTTAGAGTCAAAATCAACAAAGTAGCACTAAAGCACTCTTGGACGCCCCTTAGTAAAAAATGTTAAATCATACGGTTATATCTTGTGTTCTCTCGAACATCCGAATTTAATTTGAAAATAGAAAGAGTAGCTAAACAGAAAGTAAAAAAATCAGGCGAGTAAAAGAACTAGCATGAAAGACAACAAAAGATTATCGCTTTAAGAAAATTTAAAGTAAATAAGAATTTAGAAGATTGAAGCAAAATTAAAGAATAAAGTACTTCAAAATACCTCATTTCCAGGGAATTTTGCCTTTTTGGGGCCAAAGGACCCTGGGGACACGAGGATGCCGTAACAGTATTACCATGCAGTGAGCTTTAAGATTGTATTGTAAGAAGAGCAGTGGCAATAAAATAGAGAGAGAATTCCAGTGTATTAAATGCACATTAAAATATTTCTTTGCAAGTAAAAATTTTAAAACATGTGCTTAAACCATTTTGTTAAGAAACGGCATTTCTCGGGTCATAGGGGACCCGGGACAGGCGTAGGGCCGTGACAACGATAATTTTGTTGCTATGGTACTTGATGGTAAAACAAGTATAGTTTTTATTGTATTGTTTTGAAGAAGAATGACTGCGGGACATTGCAAAACTCTTCCTTTTCTAGCTTTAGACTGCAATGCAATGTTCACCGTAAGAGAGTTTTTTAAGAAACATATTCAAACTACTAGAGAAAAAATCCTTTTGCAATGTAACCAAATAAGGACAAAGCAAATAAACTAAAACTGAATTTTATTTCCATATTACAATAAAAAATGTAATATCAATAAATACAAATTTTCAGTTATATATTCAGCTTCTCTATTACTCTTCATTTCATACTCTCACTTACGCAAACAAATAAATGTTGATTCAGTTGAACTAACATATTGATATCACATACAGTGTTAGACCATTACTTTTCAATGCATTCTTACTTTCCTTCTAGCGAGCAACAAGAGGGCAGAATGAAATTCGCACTTGTACTAAGCTTATTAACACTTGGTGGAGTACTCTCGCATTCATGGCTGAGTTGTCCCCCGTAAGAATCATTGATCTATTAATGTAAAAGGATGTATAAAGAGCAGAGTAGTAGTTACTCCGTACACCATTGTTCCCGAACGTTTAACGTCTTAATATGGCGTGCCTATTTGGGATATATAAACTTGTTTACTTTATAGTTCGTTTCATACCATGCCGACACGTGGAGGATTCTTCAATGGGCCTTGCGAACGATGGAGCAGTAAGTTCTTTTCCAATTCAAGAGATTGAAGTACGGTAAATAAGCATCTTTGCTCGTTTTAGGACAAAACAGGATCTACCAAACGGTTCGTTAGATTATATTTTTGCACTAGCTAAAACTGAGGCTCATAGACAATGAAGGATAGTCAGTGAGTCTCAACTTGGAAGCTTCTAACAAAGATAAAAACGAAAAAAAAACATGTCATCAGTAAATTTCTAGTTTTTACGGCTGCAACACAAGCGTGTGCCTAACAACACCAGAAAAATGCTTTAAATCAAGTTCCCAAAGAAAATACATGGCGTTGAAAGCGTATGGAAAAGAAAATCAATATTAGAACTGGTTATTTTTTATCTCACTCAACTATTTAAGCCCATCAGTTAAATTGAGCAATTGTTCGCCTGTCCTATGTTGTCCTGTCTGTATCAGATTTATTCACTTATCACATAATTTCTTATTTCAGGAGGTGGAAACACAAAAGTTAAAGCAGGTGACAGATTAAAGGTTGGTAAATGCTCCATATAGCGACCTCACGAAGCAAGGACGAGACAACCTACGAAATTATTATTCTTTTTTCAATGCGCATGGCAGATCAAAGTAAATTTTGATAGTAGCCATATTTGTTTTGATTGTAATTCACACTTTCGCTTTTTTTTCACTTTCCGTAATCAATTTTTGGCGCGCTTTTTATATGACAAGTTTTCATGAAAAGTTATTGACAACTTTGTTCCAGATAACCCAGTTCTTGTGTCGTGTAAGGTCCTTAATGTAATCACACACTGTTTACTCGAATAATTGATACTTAACATTAAACATATAGCCAGCTGGCACGCCAACGTCACAGAGACGTCGACACAACGTCGTGCTGCAGTATAAATCTAACGTCGGAAATTGCGATGTCTGACCGATTTCTGTTGAAGGCCGAAATCCGACGTCGAAAATTGCAACGTTCGGCCAACATCGGTTAAAGATCGAAATGGGACATCGGAATAAGCGACCATTAAGCAACGTCGAGGCAACGTCGTTCGACGTCGCGTCGTAGTCACGACCATACACCGACGTCTACACAACGTCATGTGCCTACTGACAAATAAAAAAAACAGAAAAGTTTATTTTTTACATTACAAAGCAATTTCCAAAATACAGTCTTTTTCGAGGACTCTATTCTTTAAGCGAATGTCCCTTTTTTGACGATGCTATTTTAAAGACATGCTCATTCGAGTAAAATCGATAATAAAGTTACATTTTTGTGAAGTAAACAATTGTTCCCTTCACCCTCTTAGGTTGGATGGACATCAAACAATCATGCTGGAGGATTTGTTCGTTTAGCTCTTGTACCTGAAGGGCAACACAAAAGTAACAAAAATTTTGAACAAAATGTTTTAAAAGTTGCTTGTTATGGTAAAGACCAACGTCCTGGTGGATCTCGGTATGGTGATTGCATTCATCCATGTAACACAAGACCTGGATGTGAATATCAGTCAGGTAATTGACTTATGAGCCACATTCTCGATCTATTCTTGGTAAAATAAGGCCATTTCTTTAAAAAAAATATCTGATTGAGTGTTTGGCCGACTTATTGCAGATATATCCGACGTGGAGAGGTACGACACAACCATAACCGTTCCAACAAACCTCAAAGATGGAGTGTACATTCTTCAATATACTGGTCTTGTTGGAAACGCTGTGAAACCCTACTTTAGTTGTGCTAAACTTACGGTAACCGGAGGTGACCCATCATTGAATTGCAAATTAAAAGAAGCCCCACCAATGTATAAATGTCACCGATCAGGAGGGCCACCAAGGTCCAAAATAACGGTAAGTATTTGATCAAAACAATGCGTGGCCAACAATTTATTGAATTTCATCAGCAAGTTAAACTGTAATGTCGTTGTAATATTTTTTGTATATTTCTCATAAACTTTCTTAAGCAGAAAGTATGTAATTTTTTGTAATGTTTTTACTTAAGACCGGTATCAAACGAGGAGAATTTTGTTATCACAAAGATAAAATTGGAGGTATTGATGATCGCATTAGAGAAGTTCCGATCAACGTAGATTGTGATCCTAGGATAACATGTGCTAATTCCATCAGTGAAAAGAAATGCTCCGCAGCACCAGGAATGAAGGATATCAAGGTAAAGTTTTGATCCTCTTTCTCTACCTCTACCTGCATTTCTCTACCTCTACCTGCATTTCTCTACCTCTACCTGCATTTCTCTACCTCTACCTGCATTTCTCTACTTCTACATGCATTTCTCTACCTCTACCTGCATTTCTCTACTTCTACCGGCATTGTGTTATATGATCATTCCCGAATTAGTCTTTTTTTTCCCACTACTTGTCGTTCTCCTTCCTTATTACAGTCACCGTCTTTTTCGGCTTTTTTCTTCCCACCTTAATCTCCACCGCCATCTCCTCCTCCATCTTCTTCCTCCCATTCTCCTTCTCCGCGTCTTTTTTTACTTCTTTGGTTTATTGAATAATATAACTATTATCATGTCATGAACAAACGAGTTTAGTCTAGGCTACATTTCGACAACTACAGCTGTCATCGACGGGCAATGATCGTAATCATCTTTGACTATTTATTATTTGAAGAGATAATCAGAGGAACGGAATTAACCAATCAGATCACAGAAATTAAAGTAATTAACTTTTTCACGGACCCAGATTTTAAATGAGATTACGGACCATAGCTGGAAGAATGATCATTTTATTGACTGGTACAATAAAAAGATCATAGACCGAGAGTCTGGTTGGACAGCAAGAAAAGTAAAAGAAACCATAAATAGTATAGACAGAAATACTCATATCAATAGTATTTCCTATAAACTTTCAGAAATTGTCTGCACTTCGAAAAGCGAGCGTTTAGAAAAACGTGCAAAAATGGTTCGGAACAAACGTAACAAAAAGCGAACTTTTAGAGAAAAGAAACGTAATATAAAGGAAACTTTTAGAAAAAGGAAAGATTTTAATCAATCTATTGCTTCCACCTGGGTCCGTGAACACGTTAATTACTTTAATTGCTGTGCTCTGATTGGTTAATTTCGTTCCTCTAATTATCTCTTCAAATAATAAATAGCTAAAGATGATTACGATCATTGCCTGTCGATGACAGCTATAGCTGTCGAAATGTAGCTTAGAATAATCTCGCTTGTTCATAACATGATAATATTTATACTATTGAATGACAATGACTGAGCAGATAAGTGGTAATATTTCTTTTAAAATTCTTTGGTTTAATCTTCATCATTGATAAAACTTCCTAATCTTCTTTTTTGTATTTGATTTCTATTTTTTCTAAACTTGTTCTTGTTGTTTCTCGAAATAAACACCATTTCTATTTTATGTTAGAATGCATGGGATCCAAAACAACCTAACTGTGGCAATGTGCAGCCCCCACCTCCACCCACTTGTGATGATAAAAAACAAAATCAAGGTGAAGATGATGTGGACTGTGGTGGTCCGTGTAAACCCTGTCCAACTGCTGGGCCCAATACTGGTTTATATCATTCGTAAGTTATTTGTTGTTAAAAAAAAGTTGGAAACTCCAAAAATGCCTCTATTAGAATCTCCTTCTAACTTATTCGATTATTTTTTTTTCGTTGACTTGTTACATTTCATTGGGGGTTGTGAATTCTGTTCTCCTTACAAAATTTAACTCCGTAACGCAAATTTCTAGTATGGACATCGAGTGTATCAGAAAAAATGCGAAAAACTTCAACTCTATCGAAATGTTTTTCTTAGTAAAATTGACCACAAAATAACTCAATGGGGTAGTGGAAACATCAAGATATACATCAGTAAAGACGTTCCAAGAGACTGGCAACTAACTGTGCAATACAGTGTACCAATTAAGATTGGAGCCATCTGGGGAGGTGGAAGAAAGTCTGGTCAAAATGAAGGCGGTGAGCAATTCTATTCCCGTATTTTGCGGACTTAGTCAAAACCTGAGGTACGTGTTATTCTGCACAAAAACGAAAACAAAAACGTAATAGTGATAGTACCTCTATAATGAAAACAAAGATTTATTTCTGTTAACGAAAGTTACGGAGCATAATATAAAACCTTATAAATTCCTGAACCATAATAGGTTTGTCATTTAAGAATCCAACACAAAATTGACGAAAGCAACAAATCAAGTTGCTACATATTTAGACAAAAACAAAGAATCTTTGCTGATTATTTAAGAAAGCACTAATTAACAGTGCCCAGAAATTTTTATTGAGGTGGAAAAAAATAACCTTGTCAACAGTGCTTTTAGTTCTATTGCGAAATAGCTGAAAAGAAAATTTGTTAGGTAGTCATTTTTTTGCCCATTTTAGGAAACATTATCAAATTCCGACGGAATAGTTGGAACAAGTTACCAAAGAAAGGTGACATCATATCGATCGGATTTAACAGCGCGAAAGGACGCGAAGGAGAATTGACTCCATTAACCATGCTTTTTGAAATCGATGGTAAGTAAAAGTTAAAAGAATGTAGGTTGGTAGTATATTTCATAAAAAAACATTTTTTGCTGACGTCTTCAAAAAATGACGCCATTTTTTAAAAAAAACTGCATAATGGGATAATCGAGCCCTTGTAGGGTTATAAACTACTAACTAACTCTCTCCAATCTTGAGGCAGTCACTACAAATTTCCTAGTTTTCATTTTTAATAACGAAACACCAAGTAAACTTATTTTTCTTTAGACTTTTTCTGTTTTGTTACAAGTTTCCTAATTACACAATGTAATTTGGATTTTATGAATAAAAACGAATGCCAGGTGTTTTGAATTTGCTTTTCGTATTTTTATTGATAAAGATAAGATCAGATTACTTTACCTCGGTTTGTCAAAAAACTTACTGGCTAGTTCGCTACGAACGAATGAATTTGTGTGCCTCGTGGTTCACACAAGTTTGCAAAAGCTAGCGTTACGGTACCGATTAGGATGGCTCAACAATTCTATGACATAAAATCATATTTGCTTTTGGGCACAATTTATCCAAAGGAAGATATTAATTTCATCACGATTTTGAACTGCACAACTTAAACTTATTATAAATTAAGATACAAGAATAAAATTTGCGTAAAAGTATTAAAATTAGATTTCTGTATTTTATTAGAACCAAGTGTCGTGAAACGCCATCTCGGTTCATTAGGACCCAATCCCCACAACGCATGTGGTGTAAGTATCATTTAGTGTTAACAACTTATGTTTGTCACGATACACCACAATCTTCTTTCAGCCCCCTCTCTTTAACGAACCACTTTTTTATAAGCTAGCTCCAAATCTAGAAGCATCCCCTATCCTCATAGACCTTGTTCAATAAGGCAATGATAGATACCTAAACTATATTATGTTAAAAATTCTGTTATTTTTGCCACCCCCTCCCACTCTGCTTATTAGCCCCTAAAATTGAATTGTAAGTGTTTTCTATATACAACATTAAACAACGAAGGATAACTTATCTTTTTATCTCCCCGATGTTGTAACATAGCTTCTAAACAGAAATTCACTGATGTATTTTTATTTTACGTTCCAGGAATCAAGATGTAAACATGGATACGAATGTGTCACTGAAGTGGAATCACCATGCAAATCACGTGATTGCATAAAACAATACTGTCAGAAATTGTAAAAACTAACAAAAGGAGAAAATAGATTTAAAAAATCTTTATCATCTTGTAATTGCATGATATAAAACCAGATTTCTACTCGTCTACTTTCGTTTTTTGAACCCGCAGAGCATGTGTTTGCAACTTTACAATCAGGTTTTCAGCATTACCAAAACTATCTTGGATTAGTGTGTTTCAGATTTCAACAACTTTTTGACTTAAAGTCTGCATATTTTGCCTAATTCACCATGACGTCACAATTTAACGACTAAAATACTGCTTCAGGATTTAAGATTTAATTATGCTGTATATATTATGACAAAAAAATTTAAAGAAGTCAAAGAATTTGCATTGGCGCTTTGTTAGTGCATTGATATTTAAAAAGTTTAAAAGTTTTCAATGATATTATTCCGTCCACACCCTTAAATTTTTGGTGATAGCAAGTTAGGATCTGCTCCGCAATTTACAGTAAAATTTCGTGAGTAATCACATACATTCAAAATAAGGTGAAAAAGAAGGTTTAATCTGTTTCTAGTGCTCTATCAGTTCATAAATTAACTCTTCCCTTGACAGGATCAATAGTCCTGAAAAAAGGGCATATTCTTCTGAAAAGGGAAAATTCTGATGCTTTTTTTGAATTCCTGTGCATTGGGTTTCAAATGAAACTTCAGACCATTTCTAAAACTAAATTCCAAACTCCTTTGCTAAACATACCTCCACTGGTGTCCTCCACATACGTTTTGCCAAACACACTTCGATTGTTATAACAGTCGAAGAAAATGTCAACAGAATTTGGAAGAAATTCATCTCTGCTGAGAAATCAACACACGTTGCGACCTTTTCTAAGGCTACTGTTCTGTTTTATTTCTGATCACACTTAGAATATTCTTCGTCAATACGACTCGAACCCTTTAAATATTCTTCATCAATACGACTTCAACCCTTAAAATATTCTTCGTCAATACGACTCAAACCATTAAAATATTCTTCGTCAATACGGCTCCAACCATTAAAATATTTTGTTTTATAATATGACTTGAACCCTTAAGACTATCTTCTGGTATTCAACCATGCATACAACATTTTGGAACACGTGTCCGTGTTCTGTATAAAACACAAAAAGAAATCTCCAATAACTATCATTATAATAATAGTAATAAAAAAGAAAAAATGAGTGAATAAATTAATATAATATGACACTACAAATAATATATAATAACAACAAAACACAAGATTTAGTAATACATATCAACCTCGTTTCCAGGGCTATTTTTCTCTTTCTGACAATCTCGGACGGCTATTTCTTCTCGCCGTCCGAGATTGTCAGAAAGAAAAACAAAGAGACCTGGGGACGAGGTAGTAATATATATTACCACAGACACCAGAAAAAAAATTCAAAATGCGAAGCCATTTTATTATTTCGGCGATCTACGTTGTTTAAAAAGATAATAAATAGTATAAAAATGTCAAGAAAGATTTACATCTTACGCATGTGATGACGTCACACGGTGAAAGACAGACAAAATAATTCGTCATGACACATAATTTTATGACGTCACAGTATTCTTACGTCACAACCAAACAAAATTACGTCACTTTCTGAACTTTCAGGCCCATTAACTTTCTGAAAGTGTATTGTCCGATAAACACCAACTCGACGATTTCTTCTCCTTTAGAGCTACCACTTGGTACATCAGGAACATGCGACAAAGTATTTTGTCGGACGTATTGTACAAATTTGTCGTACGTCAGTAAACGTGTTTCAAATTTGTGGTGTTTAAGAAGGGTATTACGCGAGATATTCAGTCGTTGCAGGATATCAGAAATGATAAAATAGTTTTTGTATCTGGAACAGAAAGATCAGATATCATATAAGGCGAAAAGCAATTCTGCAGAAGCAAGGACTATAAAACAGTCTGTATGTTCCCTCTCTAAATTTAGGAAAGTCTAAAATAAATTTTTTATTAATTTCCTGAAAAAAACATACAACACCCATGTAATTTTCTGTAAATTTTAAACATTTAGATAAATAGATCATGCTCCTCAATGAATGAAAGAAAATCGTAAGAGAATCACAAAAATACCTATCCAATCACGTATAAATTCATTAACTGCTTTAAAAACTTTTTAAAAAAATAAATTTACCCCAAAACTACGTCGTCTTCGTTCGTGTACGGCAAATAATATGACGGTGGCATGGGACGGTTTCCCATCAGAAATTCGAAAGGTAACAGTTGTTCGTCTTCCGGTAAATCGTCAAATATTCCAGTGCAATCGTGCTTATCTAAATGATAATTTAGTAAACAGACGAACAATAGAAATTTATATCTGTTTAGTATAAAATTCAAATATATCATATCATATATTCTCACCTAGAGCATCGCATGAACTTTGAAACTGCCAACCATACTAAAAAAACAGCGAAAGTTAGTCAGAGATATGAAGGGGTGTTATGAGAAGAACGGAGAGGTGTTTTAATACGCTATTAACGATAACAAACGCAAATTTATAAATACTAACCTCGCTTTTAGTTAAGTCTCGTTTCTGTTTTACGTCCGTATTCTCTTCCATATGTGCTGGAAAAACAGTTTTAAGCAAGATTAAACGAACTATGCTATTGTGGAAGCAAGAGAAAAACAGAAAAGCAAAGTCGATATTTTGATGTGTCTATGGATCTTCTTCACACGCATATTGCACCTTCAAACTGCAATGCAATAATTAGAAACACGACATTTCGTTGTTGTAATTATAATCTATGTGAGAACTGTCTACAAAAAAATCACTCGCATGATGACTTAAAAAATAAAATAAATACCGTTAAGAAAATTTCGAATCTGAGGTGTTTTAGCAATGTCGATCGGCAACGCACCAGTATATGACCTAATACTTGGGTCGGCGCCGTACGCCAGAAGTAATCGCAGCACGCGAATGTCTCTCCTTTCAACAGCGTCGTGCAGTGGCCTAAATGGATCAGGAGCCAAATAATATATAACAATATCTCTTTACTGCGTAAATATGCCTAACCTATATGTTATTACCAGAATATACTTTGGTTAACGTGTAAACAATTTAAGCTGTACAATTTCCCTCTCTTGACTTTGCGGCACACAAAAAGTAATGCATCTTACCGAACACCCGAATTTGAGGAACAGTTTGGATCTGCTCCGAACTTTAACAACACTTTAACGACTTCAGCTTTCCCATAGGCGCACGCTTCGTGTAACGCTGACCAGCCGGCGTTATCTTTAGCGTGCACGTCAGCACCTTTTTGAATTTGTAATTCAGCGAGATCATGGTAGCCCAGTCGTGCAGCCTTGTGTAGCACGGTCTCTCCAGTGTTGCGGTTAACGTTCAAATAACGCTTGTGTTCTAAAGAAAGACGGTCAGGTTTTTACATGTCGGAGCGTTATCAAAAATATGTCGGCATTTTTTCTGCTAAAACTGTTATATACACAAACAGATTTATTCTTTCAACAAAAGAAAGCTTCAGAGATAACATATTCAGGACATCGTTTAGTGTTTATTTATTTCTGTATTTTACTTGTGTTAGTGGACGAGAAATATTTACTTAATAGATGCAAGGCAACACCAAATAAATATTTCAGCCTTTAGGTTGTAGCACGAAACCTGGTACGGTCTCGAGGAGGTAAAACAGTCATAACTCTTACTTGATAACGACTCGAATTCTTTCTGCACCGTGTTTGATGCTTCTGCTAACTTTTCCTCTTTGTTTTCGCCTTCTTGTACAATTACCTTTTTCGTTTCGTTGCCAACTTTTGCGACTACCATCAGAGGAAAATCGCGTTTCTTTATTTTATCCCGATCTTCTGCAAAAATACGTGTGATAAAAAACAAAACAAAAAATAATCGACAACAATATAATACAGATTCTGAAGTGATGTGGTGCACATATTAAAAGCATGATAATGTGTAAACATTTGACACGTGAGATGGAGGGTGTATATATTCGACTTAGCAGTAAATAGTCGACGTATAAGTGTTTTACCCATGCAAGTGTTCATATTTCGCTACGCACAGAGCAGAGTAATCTCACCTGACGACGCGTGTCTTCGAGTCCTTGAATCAAAAACAATCGGTGTAAAATCCTATATAAAATAACATACAATAAAATAAAAATATTTAGTTAAAAACGCTGGCAAAAATCTCAAAGCTATACCTTAAAACCATGATATTTTGGTACTAGCAAGTATTCCTTCTTTTGAACGGGCGCTAAAATGACCAAAAAATATAACTTACAACATATAAAAAAATACGTTTAAAGTAAGTTCAAAATTTCCATTGAGTCTTACCTGTCGGAGTTTTAGATGATGACGGCTTAACCGTCGGCGTTTTGGATGTTGACGGTTTATTTGTCGGCGTTTTCGCTATTGGCGTCTTATCTGTTGGTGTTTTCGCTGATAGATGTTTACTGCTTGGTCTCACATTTGATTGATGTGAAAAACCGGCTATAACAACCGCATTTTCTTTGTTTTTTTGAGCTAAAGAAAAGATAAAGGGTCAATTTTTCTCTCCGCAAGAGAGTGAAGGGGGGCGCAGGAGAGTGCAGCGGTACATGCTACATAGCCGACACCTGACGAAAGTAAACAAATCTTTTAGGCTCCCAGCCACATTTCCTGTCAATACGGAAAACGACTTCTAAACATTTGTAAATATTATTTATATTAATGGGTTAGTTAACCATCTGTAAAACGTTGCTTCCTTAAAATTTCCATGTTTCCATACATTGCACATTTCTTTCCTTTAACGGCGCCCACTATGAAGAGGCTTGAATGTAACTATAAAGGTTGTGGCAGTGTGCTACAGAAACAGATTTTTCTATGTGCAAACAGCATAGCTATCAGTTATTTGCTGTTATCCTTACCTTTGTTAGACAGATGTTTTCTAGCTTTGCGTAACAGTTCTTGCTCCTAAACGACATCATCAAATCAATAAGACAACGTATTAAACAACGTCTAAAAATCAGAATAACATGGGTAGCGACAATTTGTGCGTTCAAACAAACATAGGGGAAAATAAAATAAAAAACACACATATATATTTTACCTTTTTCTTCGAATTAGTTATTTTTGTTGAGCTTCCTTTCTTAGTAGCAGTTTCTGAAATAGAAGAAAACACGTACCCAAGCGTTTAATTAAAGTTTGACTTTTAGGGTGGGCGCTTATTCGAGTGGGGTGGTAAATCGATAGGGCAGTTTATTGAAAATCTAATTTTTTTATTATGTTAAAGGTTTTTTTTAGGAAACTACAATGGTTCTCAAATATGGAAACAGAATATATGTAGATGAAAATAAGGGGGGACGATTATGTTATGTTACGTACAGTTTATTATTTGTTCAAATGTTGAACGTGAACCCCCAAGGATTTGAATTCTTTACCAAAATTTCAATTCAAAGAGTGTTGTTAAACCATAAGCTCGCGTTCCGATTTATGATATTAAATGAGAGTTGACAACTAAACTAAAGTTTTAATAGGTTATCGTTTACCTTCTGAATCTGCTTCTTTTTTCGTTCTTTTTCTTGCTACGACCTGAATAACGGAAGAAGCAGAGGTGAGGAAAAATTAAAATGAGCTTAATCTTGTGCTCTTAAAAAGGCGAGCATTGTTGCTTTTTTTCAAGATGTAAATCTATAAACTTCCATGCTGATTGAGTTACAATTCCATCACACTGCTGCCCTCTTTTTTAACAAATACCTCTAAGCAAATACTTACTTTTTCAAATTTAATACTAACACCCCATTTAACGGTGCAGCGGATAATAAAGCAGGGCGTATTATAATTTTAGTGCAGTCAGTGCATTTAATGCAGTTTTTAATACAATGTGTCTAATGTGTTTAATTATTCTTTTACAGTTGATGGCGTTTAATAGAAGAAATATAATAAGCTAATATGTCATAACTCACCTCGTTACCAGACTCTCTGACTTTCACTTTCGTTCTTGTTTTTCCTGGCTGAACATTTACCTTCAACTTTTGGTTGCACTCCGACGTGGGTGATTTTACACGTTCCTTTTCGTATTCCATCTCAGCGAACCGAGCCAGAGCATAATGAAGCGCTCTCTCCTCACGACTTGACGGACTGATGACATCTGAACGCCCATCTACTGGCGACTGAGAATCTGAAAATAATCATGAAAATATGTATTAAATAAAAATCATGCAGAAGCTAAAATCTTGTGAGAACCATTTGTAGTGCATCTGATACAAAATCAGATTAGTTCATGTAAGAATGCAGGAGGTGTAAGCAACAAGTAAACTGCATTTCATCTTAAAGTTTTTAAGCGCTGTTTTTCTCTCAAAATTAACTCTCACAAAAAAATACAGTTTATAAGACTTTAAAGTTTATTTTTTACCTTTTAACCATGACTCGTTCCAGTGAGTATCCACGAGTTGATCAATTTCACGGGGACGTTTCTTTTTCTTTTGTTCTTTCTTTTCAGAGTCTTGGTTATGTTTGGCTTGCATCTCCACGTTGATACTAGCACTGTCATAAACACTGTCTCTTACATCTGTGTTTCTTTTCTTCTCTTGGTTAGCCGTTTTTAAAGACAGAGCTAACGCCATTTGCAAAGCGCGATCCTCTGCGGAGTTATACGGGTCTTTTGGATTCGCAAACTGCCGGGAGACAGGGCGGTTTCGGGACGATATCGCGGAAATGCTGCGCACTTTTGAGACTGGTGTTTCAGTTTTAATCAAAGGTGATTTTTTTGATATGTCAGTTTTAACTTCTCCTGCGACGTTAGGACTTATCTCTTCATTTTTTTCTACCTTAACAGTCGTTGCAATCGAAGTCGGAATGGTCATATCAAATTTTTTTAGCTGTTTTTTTCTTCGTTGCTCAGCTAATATCTCGTCAAATGTTTTCGGTCTATCTCGTACAGATTTCTCGGTAGCAGCGAGTGATGGCGTGAATGTACGTGACACGTTTCTACCTGTTTGTTTTTCAAAAGACTTTTTGTCAGACAATCGATCTTGTACGAATGGACGAGACTTTTTATCCTCAGCAAGTGGCGATTTTACGGATGTGAAAGACTTCAAAGAAAATTTCTCTAACAACCTTTGAGCAGGTGACTTGGTTTCCTTAACATTTTGCGGGATGTTGTTTTTAGCAAGAGCCGCCTGCTTCCATTTACGCAAATTATCGTCCATGAACAGTTTCTGCTTATTTCTCTCTACCACTAATGCATTGCGCAACGTGTATAAACCTTCCATGCACCGATCGAGCGCGCCAATTTGCTTCAAATGACTTTGAGTTCTTCGCATACGATCCAAGGCAAAGAAAGTTCGAGAGATTTTCTCAAATGAAGTCGGTGCTTCAGTGTACTCGCTTGGAGGAAAATCACAAACTGTTTTAACTCTCTTTATATTATTTATCTCTTCCTTATCGCTTGATTTTCTTTTATTATAATTTTTAACAGCCTTGCTCCCAGTACTTATACAGCTATCATTGTTTTTTAGCTGAGATTTAAACGTTTTCTTGGCCATTTCGTCACCAACCCTCTTATCAGTTCTTACCACACCCACTGTATCTTGTATTTTTGTACTTGTATTTTGTATGGACTTATCTCGACAATTTTCTTTGTTTGGCGAGTCGATGGTTAAATCAATCACTGTACTATTTGTATTTTTTTGCAAATTATTTTTTATATTATTGTAGGAAAAAACGTTTGAAATGACTGGCGTACTGGTAATCCTGCTGCCCCAGTTTTTCGTCATCGCATCAGACGTCACAAGGCTACCTGCAACAGGTTTGCATGACTTAGCTGCCCAAGTTGGTTTCCCTATATTTTCCTTGCAGACAGTTAGACTTATCGAGTCAGAATTTGTATTTGCCACAAAACTGTTTGCAGCAAGAGATTTATAATTTGCAATAGTTGGATATTGGGGCCCGTTGTTTTCTGTAGATTTTAATTTTCTGTTAGTTTCAAAAATGACGGTATCTTCGCGTAAGTAAGGTTTGATGCCATTTGTTCTTGCAGAACCAGAGTTTTGAATAGGTTGCAATTTATCGTCTTTCTTTAGTAGAGAATTCTCTCCTCCTTTGACAGAATCTGGCCACTGAAATTTCGTTGCATTTGATACTTCGCAACCAGAAGACGTTATAATTTGCGATGAAACAGATTTTGCCGCTAAAGAAATCTTAACTGGAGTTGCATTGTCAATTATCGGGTTTATTTTCGCTTGGATGACTTTTGAGTCCTGTATTTTCAGAGACATTGCGGTGGGAGGTAAGGAGGGTGCATCAGGTTTATTCTTCACGAGAGTACCGTTGGTGATAACGTAAGTGCCGTGCGTCGAACTATTAATATGAGTATGAAAGTCCTTTGGTAAAACGACTTTCTGCAAGTTTTTCGGCACATATTGTTTCGATGTGTTTGAGGCTTCACTCACCGGGATACACAAAGGCGATAGAGATGGTGTCGTAGATCTCACAGGCACTAAAGAAAAATTCTGCTTTGCTGTATTAATATTGCTGGCTGGAGATATGTTTGTTTCAAGACGGACGATTAATGGACCGTTGTTTCCCTTCACGTTCGGCGAAGATAAGTTAGCGCTTTTATTCGCGTTAAATACGTTTAATAACAATTTCTGTAAGTCTTGCTGTGAAACATTCGACAAGCTGGGAGATGACTGTTTAAATGATGTAATTTGATTTGCAGCTAGCGAGACAGGGATAAGTTTAACAACTTGCTTGCCTGGCAAAAAAGCATTTTTGACTTCTTGAACTTGTGTACTCTTAACTGGTATGGTAACGGGTTGGTTTTTACCTTGGGATGCAGCTGGCGTTTGTATCAGCAGTAAGGGTAGTTTATTTGGCACTGTCTTTTGAGACTGAGGTATGTCATTTGCACTCATAATCTGGCTTCCAACTCGTTGGTCTTGTATAGCTGGCTTTTGAGATTTGCGTGATGGAATTGGTAAATTTTGGTTCAAAACACTATGTTGGGAAGAAAGAGCGGTTTTTATAAAGGGCTGTGTTACGACCGTTGGTGTTTTATGGTTAAGCTGAACAGAATTGACTGCTTTGACATTACTTGGACCCGCCTCACGCCTTACGTGGGGAGGGTTTGAGACATTTTCTGCCTTACGAAATACAGTTTGAAAACTAGTACCCTCTATCTTAGATACATTTGACGAACTAAACTCCATAGAAGTCAAATCAATCGTTTTCGACGAAATGTTTGGTTGGCGGGGTAGCGTAGATGCAACACACGTCGCTAACCCTGCATTACGAGCTTTCGTAGTTACAACACACGTCGCTAATCCAGCATTACGAGCTGTCGTAGATGCAGCACACATCGAAAATACAGCTTCGCGAGTTGTCGATGTAGCACACGTCACTACTTCAGGTTTGCGAGTTGTCGTAGATGCAATACACGTCGCTACTTCAACTTTGCGAGTTGTCGTAGACGCAACACACGTCGCTACTTCAGCTATGCAAACTGCCGTTTTGTTTTCGTCCTCTATCGTATGAATTTTAGCGAAGTTTGTACCGCTTAGGCGATTATAAGAAAAGGGTGGAAATTTCGATACTGCGTAGTTCGACACAGGCATCGTAGTGGGAGGATCGTATTTTCGCTGCAAGACAGTATTTTCACTCGAAAAAACTCTTTTCGCACGTTGTGATAACGAACAGGCATTTGTGCTCATTGTACAAACGCTTACAGGACTGGTGATCGCAGAAGTTTCCGTGGTTATTGGAACTGCGATTGATATTGAAGTGGTAAGTGGGGCGGCGGTGGCGGCGGTTGTGCTGGTTATTGGAACCATAAAGGTTTTTAAAGTTGTGGCGGTTGAGGTTGGGGTTACTGGATTTTTACACTTTTTGTAACGGATATTTGAAGGTAATTCACCTGATGAATTATCTTTGGGTACTGAAACGTTTTTTGGCCTAGCAAAACTTTGTGATATATTTGAAGATATATGGTCTGTCTGATGCAAGGAAAAAGAATTATTTTTACGGAGAATTTGCTTGTCAAGTTCTGCTTGCAGCATTTGTTTTTGCTTTTTGAGAGCTTCTATTCTTTCATGTGTCGTAACGTTCCCATTTGACGGCTTCAGAGAAAAGGATGATCTGCTTACATCCATGACGCAGCCCTACGAAACAAACTCGATGCCTGCAACTAGGTCATTCAATCATACAAAATACCAAAAAACTTAAATTTAAATGCTGACTTAATGACTTTTCAGAAGTATAAAAAATTCGACAATGTAACGTAGCACGTGCGAGAGTTGATTTTACAAAATGTTGGATAAAACCTGGTTAATATCGCGTAACTTTCACGAGTAATGATTTTGACTACTCTTTGTTTTGAAAATTATGAAAACTAAAACAAGAACATGCACACAAAGTTGTGAGATCATATTCAAAATGGCGCCTGCATTTTGTACGCTTTGACAGATAATTTCGTTACTAAACTGATTTTTAACTTTTTCTGAATTTTCTAACCATTAAATAACTATCTTGATACAAAATAAAACATTAATAATTCATACAAACAAAAAACAACGTAGCACAATGTAGCTGCAGGACAACACTGCAATCACAGAACGATAACGTTCTA
The DNA here is from genome assembly GCF_029227915.1 of Hydractinia symbiolongicarpus. Taxonomy (NCBI): domain Eukaryota; kingdom Metazoa; phylum Cnidaria; class Hydrozoa; order Anthoathecata; family Hydractiniidae; genus Hydractinia; species Hydractinia symbiolongicarpus. The sequence continues at coordinate 29,309,219 of NC_079877.1, forward strand.
CGAGTATATTAACCATTTGTGTAAAGCACAGGTCGTTGTAAGACATTTAAAACGTAATTATATACTTTTTACATACTTGTTTGATAGACACAAAGATGCGACGACCAGTATTGCTAGCAACATTAAACTAAGGGGGAATTTTTAAGAGGTATCCAGACTAGCTTCATCGTGAAAAACGGGGATTTTAGTCACATTTGGTAATGTTAAAGCAGTTTATTTTAGAGAAAAACAACTAAAATTAACCATTATGATGTTGGGGTAGATGTGTTGTCCAACAAGATAGCACATTAAGTAAATTTTCTCTTACGTTTGGAGTAAAGTTTCACTTGTGTATATGGGCCTTCCTCCAAGATTTGTATGCAGACCTCGGCAATTTTCTTCACTCTTATATCTCAACAATGAGAAAACACATGCGTGATAGAGTATAAGTAAAGAGAAATCGATCCAATTCTTGAATTTGTTCTTTAATATAGGTCCTACAAATTTAAAAACTTCGCCATGTCGTATCGCTAGCTTGTGCTTGAAGTTTGCTTGTCTCGATGATTCAACAAAAAGAAATAAAATAAAATAGTACGGAGGTCTGATTTCCCCTTTTACAAAAGAATAAAATATATTATAAGATACATTTAGCTCTGATCTAAAATATATTATAATTTTTTATATCTTCTTAATATTTATAACTTTATAAGTTATCTTGTTTATAGTTTAGTTAGAATCTTTATCTGCTATAATCAACTTGTAACCCCCTGCTATTTTTAAAAAAAAGAAACATTTTAGCCGACTCGATTGAAACCACAGGAGCTCCAACCCCAGCAAAAGAATTTCAAAAGGATAGCCGGCTAAGGTGAAAATCGACGATATGGCTTTTTTGAAAGTTATTTTGGCAACATTTTGTTGCTGTAAGCTAAGATTATTTCTTTAAATTAATTACCTAAGGACTTGCATATATCTTTTGTTTATACGTCCTTTACCTATTTGGTGTTTTACATGTGGCTAGGTAGCTACAACTAGAGGGCTATCCGGAGAGCTACCCTAGAGCTAAACCGTTTTCTTGAATTTCTTCTAGTTGCTGTCACGAGTGCTGACTTAGTGGGAAAGTTTATATTTCATGGAAGCGATATTAACCAGGTATTTATTGCATTCTACGCTGGAGATGTTGGTAACTTGAGATCTCTAACCAAAATCATATAGCTAGCTATCTATATAAGGATATGTTTTTGTTTTTCCTTCAGGAAAATGTACCTACCTTATCAGTTCTACACCAACCAGATTCTATCCAGTTTTCACCAAACCCTGGACCAATACCATCCAATGAAGTTTCTAGTGTGTTATCACTCTCGCTAGGACTGTCTATAGACAAGGTTGGTGTCTATGAAATTAAATGTATATAATGATTTGATTTTGTGTGTGTTTTGTTTTGTGTGATTTGTTTTGTTGTTCTGAACCAGATAACGCTCCTCTAAAATTGATTAAACGTAGTTCTGCTGATGTTTCTGAACAGAGTGGGTCTACATTTTTTTATATAAAACAATATAATTATATACTTGATCTCTTATACTCTCTATATTTATAAATATGAATATTAAATAATAAAATTTCCTTGTGTGTTATTTTGAAAAGTAAATACAAAAAACGAAAAAAATTATTTTTATATCTCTGCGTTTTGATAGATTTTATAGATTTTTTAGATTTTATTTTGTGAACATTGCAGGGGCTAAAAACATTACTTTTTTTGTAAGTTCAGACAATTGAAGTTTGATTTTAAGAATTTCAGGCGTTATGTGCTGGTTTAGTGTTGTGTGTATATTTTATAAACTATGTTTTTAGGATTTGAAGTGGTCAGGTTTGCAAGCAGGAAGTTTGTTTGATAGACCCAAAGCTGTTATGATGTTTTCTGTAGATAGTGTACCAAGAAGTATGCATTCCTTTTTCATAATTTAGCCACAATAAAACATGCAATCCATTATTTGCTAGAGTTAAATCAATTTTAAACAAAAGTTTTTGCTAAGATTTCTGAGGTAACAACTGATGGGGAGAACTGACCTGACAGAAGGGGCCGTCAAAATTGTCAAATCCTCTATAAACATCTAATATCTTAGGAAGCCAATATTTTAATGCAGGTTTCTTATTTTCCCAAAACCATACAAATGGTACTCAGATAATTTAAGTCCTTATTTGATCCGTGTGTAAATATTGTTCATCATATGGATTTATATAGAGAATTGGAACAACAATTTAAAACTTTTAGATTCTAATTGCAAAGAAGCTTTAGACAACTTTTTCCTAAATTTCAATTATTTGCTTCTTGGTTATTGTATTTTTAGTTAAATTTCCCTTAAAAGTTCACAATTTTGATGATATAGACTCTCCCCTCTTTGTAAATGGTCATTGTAGGTTGTTAACTTTTAGGTTTTTGAAAGTATGTTTTAAGATGATGATTTTTTTTCAGGTGCCAATTTAATGATGACCAAAGCAACATTTTCTATCCAAATGGTATATAACACTATTATGTTTCCAATTTCATCTTTTGCATGTTCAAATTAAATTTCATGAATTTATTAATATAAACATGTTGTTACATAGGTTGATGGTGATTCCAGCATTGCTGATTTCTATGGTTTATCAGCTACTTCATCTTTTCCAAATCATGTTAGCGCCATTTTTGATGGCAAGTCCACGACTGTCTCTGTTGCTGCTGATGCGAAGGTAATTTATCATTTTTTCGCATTTGAAGTTGTATATAAGTAGTTAAAGTGAGTGCAGATAACACACTTCTTTTTGTATGAAAAAAACTTTCATGACGGCTGAAGAAAGTGCAGAAAAAAATTATTTGGAGTTAGGTTTTCTCTGATAATCTACAGATTGATTAGTTTAATTCTGTATCTTCCTTCACATTGTTTCAGCTGAAAAGTTTCTTTTTGTGAATTTCACTCTTTCATTCTTAGATTTCAGCTGGTGGGTATAGTCAAGGCGATGCAAGCACCACTGCTTACTGGAGTGATATGGTAAGCAAAAATTGTGTTTGTTTATGAGCATGTTAAAGGTAACAACTAAGCTTGTGTTACAAATTTAGTGTTACCCCACAAAAAAAGAAATTGCAAAGGCCTTAACTCCGAGGCTCTTCTTCCCAAGAAACTGGGGTAAATGACACTCCTTTTTTTAAACCTTTAAATACAGTTGTATAAAAATAACTATTGATGGCTTTAAATGCTGCATGTCAATACATTCTTTGGTGTGAAAATAATCACATACCAACTTCAGAAGAGGCATGTCATTTTACATTTTTGCTCATCAAAATTACTAACGTGAGTTGAAAATATTCTAAAAATGCAGGTGTATTGGATGTGTAATTTTAGCCCAGGTCTAGGCTAAATGCCTAAGGAAGTTAGTGCAATAAGACATTTTGAAGGTTACAAAATATAATGAAGTGCAACCATACCACCTTTATTTTACTTACTACATCAGATCAAGATGTGTAAAGTTGCCTTTGCTGTTTGGCATAAACTAAATTTTAAATTTTCATATAGTCATCAAGTTGGAAAGTGATTAATGGAAATGGGGATACACATGAAACGTTATCTAAACATCAGATCTTAAAAAGGATACCTCTGGTTTTGCCTACCGGTGAGGATTTTTGCACAAATTAGATGAAGGCTTAGAATTTGTTGAAACTTGTGTGTTTGTAACTAAATTGTGAATACGATTTTGGTTACAGGATTCACATATAATGCAGAAGAAAATGTTGTTCCTGTAAACACGAAGGAGTTGCAGTTCAACTTCAACTTAGAAAGCAAGGTAAATATATTTTTCTACTTTTTGCTTTTGGTGAAAAAGCAAACTTGTTTGTTAGCTTGTGCGGTTTTATGTATGGTATACTCATTTGTTAGCGTGTGTAGTTTCAGAGGAAAACCACGATGCTGCAGTACAGTGTTAAATATAGTTACTTGTTTTATTTAGGCTGACTTCAACTTCTTCTCCGAGCTTGTTTACATTTTGTGGCAAGCAGAAGAGGTTGGATAATTTCATTTATTTTCATCCACTCTGCTCATTTTTCTTTATTTTCGAGTTCCTATCACTTTTTTTCCCGATCTTCTTATTAATATTATTGCTCGCTATTTAAGATTCTTTAATCTTTTCTAGATCGATGCAAACCGTAAAGGTGTGAAAGATGGTTCACCAGATGTATATTTGTTTGCTGTTTCATCTTTGAAGGTATGTCCCCAAATTTTTGACGTTTGACTTCAGAAATAAACAATAAGCTATGGTTAAAAGGAATGATCTTTTTGTTATCGTTGCAGGAATTGGAGTTACAGTATTCATCAAACTCGAAACAAGTCAAAGGTGCTCTTGCAATCTTGGAAAAGTTTATACCTAAGGTATATTGAGTTAGTCTCGTTTAAATCTATTTATTACAAAAATTGGATAAAATCTTTCTTTCCGCTTGATGAATAATCAACGAGCGGGTGGTATTTTTAATATTAGAGCTGTGTTTTAAGTTTTAATTTAAGCCCTAATAGACATTTCCCGAATTTATATGACAATGCTTGTTCCGAGAAAATGCGTGTAAAATGTGTATTTTAAGTTAAATAATAAACTCATACTGCAAAGCCATCTGCAACTGTTCATTATGCAAGATCTTACTGTTGAGAGATGTTTGTTTGTTTATTTTGGAGAAGGTGTTAACTGATGTGTTCACTCATCACTGTTCTTGTAGATTGTGAAGAATTTTGTTCAGCTTTACGGTGGAAATATTTTGGTTGCTGGTATTACTGTTCCTTCCGAATTAAGGTAGCAAAATCGATATTAATAATATATATTGACGATGCATTGTACATACCCCGTTTCTGTTCTGATAACGTCGTTTCTTCCCTATAACTTTTGTTTTGATTTCAGTTTTATCCAAGAAAAGAAAAAGGACGTCAACAACGTCATTTCTAGCCTGCAAAAACACCGTCAAAATTTTCACGACGTTGAGAATCTTATGCCAGAATTACATGCTGTTGACGAACTCGTGAGTGTGCTTTTTTCGTTGTATCAACAAAATATAAATTAAAATTTCTGTCTTCTACCTAAACATATTTTTTTTTGTATACTTTTAGGAACATAAAGCACGTGTTAAACTTTGCGAATCTATACAAGGATCGATTGCAAATTTTGGTGTTTCTTTACGGGTAACGAAAAGATATTTTTTTGTATTTTATGCAATTTGAACCTTTTGTTCAAAAGTATCCCTCTAGCAAATTTTCTGATCATTCTAACACTATGTTTGCGAATGTTTTCGATGTTATCGAGAAAGTTACTACAATGTGTGTATATTAATGTTTGTTATAGTTTAAATGCGCCAGTGAACCTGAAGTACATAAAGTTTCAAGACGTTCTCTGTTAGCAGCAACGGATTCGAAGAAGGTAAGAACTAACTTTCATTTACCTGCTTGTTAAAAACAAACACAAAATATTAAAAAGAAAACATCACTTATCTTTAGAAGGACCTCAATCTTAGCTCCAATTATGACGATATGTTTGCAGTTATCTTCAATATTTGGTTTTGGTTACTCGTTCTCCTTGCGCTATCTGTTTACGCTGTCTCATTAGCACTATGGAACATGGACCCTGGACGAGATAGTATTATTTATCGGTTAACTCAACAAAGAATTAAATCCGATTAATTTACATATCTACTAACAAATGATTAAAAAAAATTGACCAGTTGACCACAATTTGTCGTGGTTCATATTTGAATGTGATATGAATATGTCTTTCTGATTATTTCTTCTCTCCTTTCTTTTTTAATAAACATTCGAGTATTCCTTGTAAATTCACAAAAATGTTTTTTCTTCTTTTTTTCAATAGAAATTAAATTCTAAAATTTTGTTACACTTTTATTTTTTATGAAATATAACTTAAAATTAATTGAAATAGTTGTTATTGTTGTTGTTATTGTTGTTGTTGTTATTATTGTTGTTGTTGTTATTATTGTGGTTGTGGTAGTGTGTATGTATCATCACTTTCTATGTGGGCCGTGTTTTTGTAAAAACGGTTTGCTCACAGTCAGGCACTTCAAAATCTGCAAAATTTAGAAATTGCGTGGTTCACATAATAGAGGATTCTATAGAGTTAAGGGTCAGAAAGAACTTTTCTTCAAAATTTAATTTAAATCGTTTATAATGATAAACCTGGTTACATGTTTTATTGACTGCGTTTTCGAGGGTTTCGACGGTGTTTCTTTTTCTTTGTTTCTTTGTTCAAACAGTAGGTCAATTTTCTAAAATTTGTCAATCTTTGTTCCAAATACGACAATATTAATCAGGCATTTCTATGACGAAGAACGTGATTGTTCCATATTAGAAGCTGTTCTGCGATTTACAAGGATTTAAGCATAATTGCAACGGTAAGTTTTTATTTGCCTTGTTATGTCACATATCTCTTAATTGACATACCACGTCGTGTTGCTATGGTGATAGGCTTAATTAGTTGACGTGCCCTTAGTAGGTGTTTACCCACTCTAATGGGTCTAGCTCTCTATGGCTAAGTATTAACAGCCAGTCTAAGTTGAATGAAACACAAAACCTCAGAAAAAAATCGTAAGAAATTAAAATTTAATCAAGACATTCTCGAAATGATGCAAGGATCCCCCTCAAAAGAAAATCGTAAATCTGACACGGAAATGTACAAAGCTTGGACAAGATTTAAAATAGTGCCTGCTGCAATAGACCAAATTTTTAATGTCACCAGTTTTGGTTGGAAATAATTCATTGGGTAGATAAGTTGAAAGTTGAATCCAGAAATGCACAGATGAAGTTATGCTGAAATTCTAAGTACTTTTAACATCGACTAAAATTAGAGGTTAGTTTACAAATTAAAAGGCTTTTGTAAAAAGAATTTTAAGGGTATTAGACAAGGCCTCGAGGAAACAGAAGAGGATTTCCTTTAAATAAGATACATCCAGACTAAACCCTCAAAACAGGTTTCCTAATGAAAAAACGTATGTATGACTTTGCGCTTTTTTCAGAAATAATAAGGATGCCCATCGTTCAATTTTATTATAATAAACATTTAGAATGCATTAGATGTAAAATTTTGGTACTAATCTTAAAGCTAATCTGATGTGTCTGGCTTTTCTAATTTTGTGAGTCTTTGCTGCTTTGTTCTTATCTCGTTCTTAATAGTAAGTATTACTTCTTAAATTCTGTAGCACAAGTATTAAGCAATGATATAAAAGGCTTAATGCAGGTTTTCCACGCTTCGTAAGAATCCTAATAAAATTAAATTATCCTAAATAATGCCAAAAAATCTCAAAATCTCCTAAATTTTAAGGGAACTTCCATTTTTCAAATTCAATTTTCATAATGGATTTTCTTTTCTGGAATGAAGTTCAAAATATTTATATTCTAGCAACAGCTAATGTGAAAGTTGAATCTGGCCAATCCATTTTGTCTCCTTTGTTTTAATTCTAAGTTACACTTTCACTAATTCTAAGACCTTTTTAATTTTTTGTATGTGTTTCATGGTAATTGAAATAATCTCCTAAAAAAAGCTAAAATTCTAAATATTCTAAAAAAATTGTTGCAAAATGAGTGGAAACCTTGTTATGGTAAGAAAGCTTAAATCGTGTTAATGGTTATGAGAGAGACTTCAACAATTCAATAAACACAAAAAGGCGGGGGTTTAATCATTCTCAACCCCAGAGCTCTTTGAGCTAAACCTCGAGACTAGGTAAGTACTTTTGATGTTTTAATGTCAAAGAGCTCCGGGGACGAGAATGGGATTTAAAAACACGCTTTAGCATTCTACTACTACAGGGCGTCCAATCTGTCAGAAATGTACTAAAAAATTTTTCTTTTGATGAAATGCCAGGAAAATGTCAGGAATTTTAAGTTTAGATGGTAAATCAAAACTGTCTTTATTTTCCAAAATATTGACAAGAATTAAATTTTAGAACTTTTTTGAAAGAATAAGCATTCATTTCTAACTAATTTTTTCTATTAACATATTTGTTATTGCATTTAAATTTTTAAGGTAATCCAAGGTTCCAATAGTATGAAGTTCCCGTCGAAAATATCTAAAAAGTAAAGGAAAATGAATTGTCAAAACATGCTGGAATGTCATAAAAATAACGAGTTAATTAACAACAGAAAAAAAGACTTTAATTTCCGTTTCACCAAATTCGATGGTATTAATGATGAAATTTGATATTTGTTCCTCAATTTTGTACGTCAACAAAGCATGCAAGCAATGAATCCAGTTTTTGTTACTTTGTTTTTCAATAACAATATGTTTCGCGTGCTTTTCTTCAAAGCCTTCGTCACACAATCACAACAGTCAAAAAAGGACCAAACTTAAAAAAACAAACAATAACCAATTATGTTTTAATTCAAAAATATGTTGGACGCACACTCAATACAGTTTTACTCTATACTGTCCTTTCTTTATTAATTTTCATTTTATTTAACCTTAGTTTATTTATATTTTAATTAAATTGCAATTATTTTTAATGAATAAATATATTTAGTTCTAAAAAAAATAGATGAGAAAGTATACTTTGAGGTGGATTAATGCAATTTTTCACATTTTTTTTTTTTTTTTTTTACAAAATAAATGTTGTGAATTTGATTTTCTCTGTTGTACATATGATTAAAGTGTGATAAAAAGGCAATGAAAATCTTTTATCTTGCACTCCTTATTTTTTTGTCTAGCTTTTTCTTTCAAGTACGTATTGTTTTCTTCAGCACGTTGCTTCTAGGAATGGATGTTGGGGCTCCATGGTGATTAATTATAGTTGCTTGAAAGAAAAAGCTAGACAAAAAAATAAGGAGTGCAAGATAAAAGATTTTCATTGCCTTTTTATCACACTTTAATCATATGTATAACAGTAATAATTGATTGTAATAATTTGTCCTTTATAAGCTAAACATAGAGAGTTTGTGAGTGTTGTGATTTCAAAGATATGCAACCTCGTCCCCAGGATCTTTTTACCCCTTAGCCGTTGCAGAGTGGACGCTATCAACTTCATCAAAAATGCAAAATGCCCTTGGGACAAGGTTGAGAGATATGATACCTAAGTATTCAATAGAGGAATCATGTTTTTGGGTTTAGCCCTCAACACTAACGAACCTGTGAAGTAATAAATTTATTTTCTAATTTTTTTCAATATTGAACGATTTAGCTGTTGAAATTACGTATCTCTTTCTACAAATCGTGTTTCAGTTATCAAAAAGGTATATGTATAACTCCCTTTCCTGCGTTTCTGGACCCAACTTTTAACTTGAATGCAACATTAAACGATCTACCACAAAATGAGCTATTTCCTGACGAAAATTGATGACTAATGCGGCGGTCATTATCTTGGAATTTGGCTAAACTTTGACATTCTCGGTAACATTCACGTGCCAGCCACCATTAAAACGTTCTTGTTTGCAGTTTCACGTCTTCAATGCATATTATTCCCGATATACATGATGCTGAATGTTTGGCTGTGGACAACTGCAAATATTGAAAGTTATCTTGCCTCGTATACCGACGCTCATCCTCGTCCCCAGGGTCTTGTGGCCCTTGAGCCGTTTATTACGGAGTGGCCAACAATTTTCGCCGCTATCAACTTCATCAACAAGGCAAAATGCCCTGGGAACGAGGTTGACCGACACTTTGTGAGTATAAGCACTAAGGTTTGAAAGGTATGCCTAGATAATCGACGTTAAGAGCTGCTGCCTAAACACTTAGGCGTTTATTTAACCATAACAAGTCGAGCTAGACTGAACAATTTAAAAAATTATATCGTACTGGTTGATAATCAATGTACCCATCCACGCGTAACCGTTATTATAAAGTGCTCTTTTGTGAGCCGAAAATCGATTCCTGCATAAAAACAGCAATGATGGAGAACATTAAAAACAAACTTGTCGACACCAGATCCCATGTCACAATGATACCTGCAATTTCAAATCCAACCACGGACCGCATACTTTCCAAATACGATAAAAATTTCTCAAAATTAAACCGAGGTTGTTTCGCATTTTTTCGAAATTTTGCGATTGCTTTTGCGGCACCTACAGTTCCAGCAAAAGAATTTTGTGTTTTCTCATTTGACTCCGCGTTAAGATTTTCCAAATCTCGTTGCCATGGAAACAAACTGTGCTTCTTTTTTAGTATACTTGCTAACTGGTCAGTAGTCGCCCCCAGGGAGGATGATCTTTTTAAGCGCCCTCTTGCTGCTGAATGAACGCGCCCAACGCCTTGTGTCTTCTTGTTTTTTTTCAGTTTAGATATTTCTTTATGTTCCTGATCGCGTTTTCTCTTTTTTGAAAATTTCGGCAAAGTTGGCAAATTCGAAGATGTTTTCTTTGGACTTTTTTCAACTTCGTCAATCCCAGAATCCTCTTCGCTGCTCGTTTCATCTAAATCGTCTCGATGTACCCAAGCTCGCACAACAACAATAATAAACCTAAAAAAGGAAAAAAAAATCTTTTTTTTTCGCACCCTGTCAATTTTCAGGAACTTAAAGTTTTTTATGTATTTCGGCGGGGAAAAATTTTCTGCAAACCTTATGTAATGTTTGCGCGTGTGCTGATTCATTTCCATGCACTGCTAAAACGTATGTGGTAATAATTTCAGCGTACTGATATCGTGTCATCAGTGCAAAAATATTTTTTGGTTTTATGCACTTTAATTTTTACGCATTTATACGCATCCATAGGCCAAAAATTTCTATTCCCGCCTCTCCACACAAGTGTAAAGGAATATGCTCATAGAAAAGACACGGAAACACAGGGATACCGTGACTATAGAATGACGAAATAAAAAACATATAAATATTTCGGGATACGAGTGTAATATTTGTTTATGTTAAACCATAGAAATACCTACCTCAACGATTAAACGAAAGAGTTTAACTTGAGAGGTTGAACATAAAATTTTCCAGATTTTGGCAATGGTTTTTTCGGTACGTATTCCGAAAATTGTTAGTTCAAATTTTTGTATTAAATTGTTAAATAGCGTTGGTACTGGTAATATAGCAAGATCCCTTAAAATGTGAGACAAATTTCTCTTTACATTTTGGAGAACTTTGGAGAACGATAATGAGAATGTCGCCATCGGATAGGTTGTTTGCTAGCCCACTATCTGTGTTTTTTTAGTACTTCGTATATTGAAGTTTTTGATACAAATTATAATTATAATCGAAGTATAATGAAAAATTAAAAATTTGAGGGTAAGGGATAACAACACTATTAAGGTTGGATGAAATGTTGGATGAAAATGCATGTTGGATGAAGCAAAATTTTAGGTTTGTGGGACTGCTTTTAAAAACATTCGAACGATAAAGAGTTCATTCATTCCTGAAAAACAAAATGGCGGACGGAAGGAATTCCGCAGTGCTGCTTATGTTACTGAACGAACTCGTCGATTCAGACGATGAAAAACCAACTAGCGGAAAAACAAGAGAGTAAATAGAGAGGAGGGAACAAAATGGATATTTTAGTAATATCATTAAAGAATTAAAGATCGAAGACAGGTTCAGATTTAGGGAAATGTTTTAGATGGATGTGGGAGATTTCGATTTCTTCCTCAATGAAATATCCCGTCTGGTATTAAATTAAAAACAGTCCATTCAAAATGTTCGATATTCGTGGGAGTTTTATATGTTTAATGAAATGTACCACCAAACCAATCCAACATGAGAATTCACGCAACTCAGATAAAGAATTCCTTTGATCTTGCCGAAAATGTTGGATGAAATGTTTGACGGTGATCAAACTTCATCCAACATCGACCAACACGATTTTTTTCTTCTTTTTTAAAAACTTTGAAGTGACTGGTGTCCAACATTTCATCCAACATCACAAAATTGCATGTTGGATGAAATGTTGGACAGTTTTGCCCCCGCCTTTAGACGTTGATATTGAGAAGAAATGCATCAAACTTTTTAAAGATTTGGATTTTTCTAATAGATTTAGTGGCTGCTGCTAAGTGTGCTTCCCTCTCAGACCTTTCAGATCAATATTTTCTTAAACCCATTTTTCTCCGACTAAAAAATAAATTTTTTCAATTGTTTCTAGAATCTTCAGGTGGATTATCATTTAGCTAGCCCACCATCTCTTTACTTTGATTTTAGCACGAACAGTTTGCGTCACTAAAGTCGAAGTAAGGCTTTTTAAAATTTTAAAAATTTGAGGCCAAAGGAGTGCTTTGAGATGTTGATATTAAAATAAGTTAAGTGGGTGTCCCATCATTTTTTTCTAGAATCTTCAGGACGTTAGTAGAAGTAAACAATGTTTTTAGGAATTCGGAATTTTCGAGTCTCTGGACGAACGCTTCACTGGAAGGTAACTTAATATTACAAAGTGCGTACCAGCGATATTTTTTAGTCACCCAAGCAGCTTGACATAGTGGATAGATCATAACAGCTGCAGGTAACAGGGAGTGCCACAAGTGAATGTATCTTCTTTGGATGAATAAAAACAAGTAAGCGTTTAAACCAAAACAAATTACAGCTGTGAATAATAGTGTCGTCAGTACCACCTAAAAAACAGAGAAAATTTTCACCAATTTTACGTTAGATTTAACGAGAACATTTTTGGTGACGACGGACTCCAAACACATACTTACGAGACATTTTGAAGAAGATTGCTTCACAAATTGTGCTTGACTGGAATATGTTGAAATTGCTTCTTTAAAAGTTAACACATGCGTTTTATCTTTCATTTTCACGCTCATTTGATCTATAACGAAGTCAAATATCAGATCAGATTTTTAACCTCGCTCCCATTATTTGGCCGCTCCTCAATAACAGTTTAGGGGCCAATTAAAATTAGGTTTGTGAGAGGTGGAGGGGCGGGGAACTTATTTTCTTTCTCTAAAGTTACAATTTAGAGGGTAAGATTCAGAAATAGAATCATTATTTTCCGACTAAATATTTTTGGACGTTTTTAAACCTAATTTTTGGACGCATATCTTGGACGTTAAAAAATCACGACAGAAGATACATATGTATGCTGTTTCTTATGAACACTTCACAACTCCTTAAACAGGTCTCCTCCAGGGATACTATATGAAGTAGAGATTATAGAAGTTAAGGAGAAAGAAAAACAAGATGGTTAATCGACGGTGAAGACTTTTTATTCGTTGACCATAATGCCAATGATAACTTCGGACTATGCTAGTATTTTTAGACATTTTTTATTGTCCCTGTTTTATGAGAGTTTGGAAATGTTAAGAATTTATTAGGTGTTGCAACTTTTCATTTTCTTTCATTTTGTACGAATGAAAGTAGTTTAATTGCCTAATATAAACTTAAAACTCCAAAATTTTGAAAGAAAAAATGTTATTCTTACCCATGAACTCCGTCATTGCATAACCAGTCATCAGCATGATGGCGGTGGGTAAAACCCAGAACAGCATGTAAGCAAAGTAAATATGTACACCCGTTACAAAGCGGACTGTGTGAAACAAGGCTTGAATAGGCGCTGTTGCATTCAAACCATAATCCACATGCAAGCCGCCATCTTTAGCCATGACACCATGTTGAATAGCCGAAGAAATAATTCCAAATACGAGTGCGATATAAGGTATTTTCTGGCAAAAAAAACAAAAGTTTAGAAGGAACAACCCGACGAAATAAAATATGCAGTAAAAATATGAGAACATGAGTGAAAAATAACTTCCGCAGTTGTACATTAATGGATTTTTTAGCTCAAGATATTGCTAAGACGGGGGAAATATATTCCAATTTCATTCCCTTAAATTTTTGATATTTACTGTCCCAAAAAATATTGTCTCTTCCACGATTGACTCTTCCACAAAAATAACTATTTCTATTGGAAGAAAAAGTTTTTTCAACATAAAAAATAAGGAATGGAAAAGTTGACTTGAGGATAAGGCGCCGTTGACATTTAAGAAGTGAAATTGCGGTTCACGGTGTATTTTTTAGCCCTAATTTCACTTCGGTCTCGTGTAAACAGCCTCTAAGTCAAATAAACATACCTTCAAAACAACCACCATTTCTGTGATTGACTTTTCATAACATTCATTTCTTCTCATATTTCTCAAGCCTTCTTCTAACCACGGCAAGGTTCGAAATGCAGTCGCCCAAGTTAAAAGAATAAACGCCGAAAACCAGACTGCTTGCACAGCGAGGAATGTATAACCATAAAAGACGATTGATTCATAGATATCGGATGCAAAGTGATACAACAAACTAAGGACCCATAATCCTATACCTGATAATCGAATCCATCGTTTAATTCTTGGGCTACAGGCACCTATACAGCAGGTGATATATTCAAGCTTCTTGATTTCATCGTTGAGGTTGTATTTGCTAGACATAGGTTGTATAAGTTCTTCCAGTGTTTTATACGCACGACGCTTTTTCTCAATTCCCATATTTTCTTTCTCTTCTTCTTCTTTTTCTTCTTCACTGTCCATTGACTTGCGATTTAAATCATCGTCACTGTTTTCTGACGTAAATTTCTAAATATAAACATATTGTGTAATTACCTTCTCACGCTTTTTTATTCATTTCTTTTTTCTCTTTGCGCCTTAAAACTCAATGTAAATTTTAAAATTGTACACACACCCAAGGCGTAGAACAATTTCACTAAATGATGAAAATCACATTTAAGTGTAACGACTTTCGCCGAGGTTTATCATAATGTTAGATTTTCTTTAAAATTCGACAATATTAAAATATCTATTGTTTAAGCCTAAATATACGTAAGCATGGCAAAATTTCTAAATTTAACTTTTTTAACTACAATTCTCAAAAACATAAATGGTAGCAAAGTGATTATATGGGCTATTTCTATATTAGGTTCAAGTTCTTAAGCTGTGCTAATTTTTGCTCACGTCAGCATGGCTTTTTTTCTTAAAATTTGGAGTTTCTGTGAACCCAGACGTGGATTTTTTCGCAAAGCAGAAATGTTAGAAAGTGCAGCTTGCGCAATGTAAACGGCGCTTATCAAACCCACTAATCTAAAAAGTAGCTACAGGCTAAGGAAAATTCGAAAGTTGAGTTTGCCAAATCAATCAACCAGCCAACTAACTTTTTAGCAACTTTGTAAAATGGCCGAAACAGTGGTGTCAATATATTTGCATACTTATTAGTCAAATTCTAAACAACCAGTTTCGGAAAGCAGGTGCATTAAAAAAATAAATTCACAGAAGGTACACTATAATTCATGTAATGCATTAGGGTCGATATCTACCCCAAATAATAATAAACAGGGAGAAAAGACTTTAAAACATATTAAACATTAAAAAAAACTGCATACGTTCTCTTTCTTAAACTATCTTGTTGAATACAAAATTTTCAAAAAAAATTTTTTTTAACGCACAGGTAAAGCATTTTCATTGAGAACACATGGTATACCATGGTATATGTGTCGCCGTTCGCAAGACATAGCTACTGTAATTGATTTCTCCCAGCAAAGGCGGAATCTTTAACTTGCGTTTAATATCACTAATACATATATAATATATTGAAGAAACAATATGAACATGTAATGATCGAGAATTTAGTTTCCAATAAGATAACTGAGAACAACCGACAAACAAAGTGAGAAGGCAAAACTTACGTTAGCCGAGAATAGCCACATTCTTGTAAAAAATTCCTCATAACCTCAATGATAGTGGCAAATATAAATCTGACTTATGAGGAAAAATCTGAAACTTGTATATATTTGTTGTTGCTTAAAAAAAGTGTTAATTATTATGAATTGTCGTACTGGCTCTCCTCCTTTAAAAATAGATAGTACATACGTTCAACGAGCTTTAAACTGGGTTTAAATACAACGGGGGAGCACATAGAAGCCAACGTGCAACATATTAGGAAAATTCACAGAAGAAATTAATTTTTATTTCATTATTTTTATTATGATGTTTCAGTATGTTATTTTGGGGGTGTAGATTGGTTTTCTTTCAATTTTGCTACAAGCATTCTAACCAACTTCGTGAAATTTGTTTACGTTTTGTATTATTTTCTTCCAACTCCCTGTAGAGTAATGAAAAAGCAATTGTGAACTTTCTCGTCACTTTTCTTTCTTTGTTATTTTATTTTAAACAATTTATTTTATTAACATTACTCTTTTTATTGTGTGACTAAATAAATTTTGTGGCAAAATAATAAATTTTTAATCTTGATTTCAATCAAAAAACATGTTTTCCTTTTCTTTTAAAAAAATAAATAAACAAAAAAATGAGCCCATTTTTACCTACGTTAGTTTTTTGTTGACTTTGCTTCTCCTTTTCTCGTGCATCAAAAAGGAGGATACAAAGTTGGGTGGGTGGGGCTATTATTTAAAAGTTTTACCCCCAATAAACACCAGGCTTGTTTTGGTCTAGTGTAGCATCAAAGGGGGGATAACGTGCCCGCCAGATATTATTCTGGACTACTTATGCTTAGATGATAAAATCTGGCAAATTTGTAGAAAGATTTCAGTTTAAAAATAATTTGATGAAGTTATAGGGGTAATAAATGATGCCCTAAAGTAAGCCTTTTTCCCAATTTTACAATAAATTTGAATTCCTCAACTTGATTTTGAGTAGCTCTATTGACTAAATAGCAAAAAAAACATTTTAATGACGTCATTGGGATCGGAAATGATTTCATGTTTATACCAGATTTTCTTTTTTTAACGATAAAAGTAAAAAGTTCCATTTTCTACAGGTATTGATGTCCATGCCGTTATACTTGGTAGCTAGCTACATATTTAGAATGTTGCATTTAAAAATGTGCAAGATAATGAAAATAATATAATGACGTCATTGGGATCGAAAATGACGTCCTTTGATATAGTGATACTTCTTTAAATCTGCTCTGTATTTTATTGCTTAGGAAGCATATATCTCCTTAGCAACACCATAGTAACCACCTGTTGGCTGTAGCACACACTTTGTTCCGATCGATGTTTTTCGCATAGATCACCCTTTTATAACTACTATAAACCTATCAAACAGACGAATAACCAATCAAATTATAATATAGCCATTTTTTAGCTCAAAAATATTTTTTTAATTATATCGCAGTTTTTATAAAAGATCGTAACAAGTTATCGTGAACCATAGGGAGTAGTTATAAAAGGGTAAATGATGCGAAAAACATCTAGCACACTTTCACTTCTAGCATATTTTATACAGAACCTCGAGGTGGATTAGGGGAGGAAGCGAGGATTCGCTCTTCACTTTAGTAACCAACATAAATGAAATAAGTAAATAATAATAAATACTATACACGGACTGGTGGCCTTGTAGTAGAGCGTTCGCCTTTAGTGCGGGAGGTCTTGGGTTCAAACCCAGACCGAGTTATGCCAGAGACTATGAAAGTATGCAACTATTCTTTCTTCTTAGCGTTCAGTATGAGAATAGGATTCATGTCTAAGGCGGTTGTCTAGTTGAGCAGTTGTTGTGTTTGCACGCCGTCCGTAGCTTAAATGGGAGCTTCAAATGCACTAGGACTCCCTTCTCAGGAACCTCATTGATAACAGTTCGCATAGAAACTGAAGAGGCTATCCTGGGTAAATAATAGTAGTAATAATAGAATACCATTACAGCATCTTAGAACACTCAAGCATGGCTGTCAGCAAATCTCCCACTTCACTCCGGTGCTAATAGTTTTTTAATTGGAGGATAAAGAATGAAATGTAATAATTGAAATGAATTTAGAAATAATAAACTTAACAAGTATTAAGTTGGATTAAAAGTGACTAAATTTCGTGCAGGTGACAAATATTTTCACCGAGTAAATTTGTTAACTCCTTTAAGAAAAAGAAAGAGACGGCTTATTGGAAACACGCAATTAGAATGATAGTCGTGCTACAGGTCGCATGATATATAGCTGTGGACACATCTTTCCGAGCCCCACCATTGTTCTGTATCTTCTTGTTTTATATTTATATATTATATGTTCAATTACAATTACCAAGTAGAATTATTTTCCAACCAAAATATTTGCAAACGAATCGAATAATATGGGTAGCACTTGTACAGTTTGGTCTCGTTCTAAATTTTTCTTTTGGGGGGGACAAAAAAATCTAAAAGCTATGTGGACAAGTTTAAGATCAATAATTTACTGCGGCTGACCAGTACATCTTTGTCCCGTAGCAAGGAAGCCGACGTGCGGGATTCAGCGGAACATTAGAACGTCGTGTGTCGGCTGTCTTACAATGTGCAGATTAGTTAGTTCCAATAGTTGAAGCGTAGATTGTTCACTTGTTGAACTGGATACTTTCTTATTTAACAGTTAACGAGATGAACAGAAAATAATGCTCACCCCGGTAAAACTTAAAACGAAAAAGGATTTTTTTTATCAAAATGTAAATGTTTCTTTCAACCTTTTCTTCAGGTTTATTCTCAGGACTACTGTCGACGCCGCGCTATCTGAGACTAAAAGGAAATGTCGAAAAATTGTTGACTTATGATGAACGGTACAAATGTTATTCAAAGGAAAGTTCTTCAAGAATTTTATACTAATTTTTTTTTGCGCGCGCATGTATTTTTAATACAAATTAAATTTAAAAAGGCGTTGCAAAATTCCTATTTATTGCAAATAATAGGAATTTCGCAATTTAACGCCGCAATTTAACGCCTAAATATTTCTTAACATTCTCGGCAGCAAAAAACAAAGAACCATATCAATAGTTCTATTTTTTTGATTATGTTAGTGTTAGCCTAATAATGTAATAATAATCTGGTAACGTAAAAGCTGTTTGGATGGGTTTACTTCAATAATTGATTTAATTTGCATTTCCCTATAATAATGCTTACCCAAAATAATTTGCTTACAAAAATTATAATTTCTTTACTTATCAGATTCGACAAAGGCGAATGATTGGAGAAATTTATTTAACGAAATTTCTATTTAACTTGTCAATACCCGCGAAAAAAGCTAAATTTATCAGGTAGAGATGATAAAAAAGACAACCTTAAAAATACAACGCATATATTCCCAAAACATAATCGACTGCAACTTTATCACATCGTTTGTTTTTCTTCCCAAACATTTCTCGAATCTCTCTTGACCGAACTTCCGCTTTCTTTTTATTTTTTGTGCTTGACGAAGCCACACACGGCGTACATTTGCTGGTTCCCACGAAATCGTTCTCATGGATGACGGATAAGAACGTCCCCATTATATCTTCATCATTTGGTTCGAGATAGAGTTCCCCTAACAACTGTTCATACCGGGCAATCAATGAATGGTTCCTTATGCTGCTGAGTATTGTGATGGTGACAAGACAAGGAACATCGAGTCCACCTTGAATAAAAGGGGGCTACGTCGATAATGTTTCCCAGTTACCGTCGCTTGTACCCTTGCAACCCTTTGTAATATGAATTTGGTAATCCTTGATATCTCCATTAAAAGATGTCCCGCCACACGTTATGAAATCACAAGAGATAAGTGTTGTTTCCCAGGCACGTGTTTAATCCTGTCGGAGTTTTACTTTGCTTATGAGTTCTGATTCAAGTCATCTTTCGAACATTTTCTTTCTGAAGTAGAATATCAAGAGTCCCATTCATTTTTTAAACGTTTGCAACACAGGAAACAATAGAAACGTTCGAACGTTTGTGAGGATGACTCCAACTCAGAATGGGAACCTGACGGTGATTCTGATAATTAATCAGCACCAGAATCTAGATGGAAATGCATTTGATGCATTCGACCATGGCTTATGATTAGTAAGAAAGTGGCAATTTTGTTAGAACATGTCTTTTAATTGCTTCAATTTCCCATTTCGGAAGGCTTCTCGTGGAATGCAAAGTTAATAAATTACATTTTTTTATTTAAAGTCCACTTCCACGAAAATTAATTCCCGCGAAAGTTTAAAATACGAACAATTCGTGAAAATTAATGCTCGCGAAAAATCAAAATTTCTTAGATTTGCGAAAATCAATACCCACGAAGTACAACGTTTTTTGACTCGCGAGAATTAGTACCCGTGAAAATTAGTACTCCTAAGGTATATCCACTTTCGGATATTGATTAGACTGACTGTGGCAGTTGTATGCTGGCAAAATAGAACCTCGTACGTAGGACAATTTTTCGCTTTTTTAGGCAAAATATATTCGCCATTGTGCATTTCTCCGAACAAGCTAGAACAGTGACGCAATTAATTTTTCATTGCAAGACAATGTTCAGCAAAGTAATCATAGCCCCATTGTTGTTAAAAGAGAGCGGCACCTGGAGGTGAACGATAAGAGAATAAAAAAGTGTCAGATTTTGTCAAAATTAAAAAAATAAAAAATAGAGTTTTGGGCTTTGGTAACTCTAAAATCGTCATCAGCATCCTTAAAAATAATAATGCCTCAAAACACGTTTGTTCCGAAAGTTGGGGTACAAACCTAAAAGTTAACGTCTCTTGACCCACGTCCTACCTATCTGTCGCACTGGTGTGAGGTTTGTACCGGCAGGAGCGTTATTTCGTCTGAAACCATGTAAACACAAAAAAAATTTCGCAGAGGATTTACTAGTAAGCCGTTTGCTTGGATTTTTAAACAAAAACGGGTAAGTATCAAGCAGTAGGCTTCTGTTTCAAAATTATACACAAGGTTTCACGTACCTTAAAAATTGGAACTTTTCTTTGTTTCTTTATGTTCACTTTTTCTTTCTTATTTTTCTTTCGTTTATCACTTAATGCATTTGTATCGATGTTAAAGATTTCCATGGCATTCAATATTTTTTTAAAGTCATGTAGCTTTAAAAACCAAAGTTATTTCACCTGTGATTAATATAAAAATATTCATACATAATTTGCGGTATACATCTTTAATTTTTTTGTGAAATATTTCACTTTATAACCTCTTTGAACCATTTCCCGCTTTTTTCACTTCGTTTCTTTTATAACCAAACATGCAATGCCATATTCTCAAATTTCATAGCAATTAAAAGTTTTACAAACGATTTTGTCGTGCATATATTCTTAACATAAAAACAAACCGACAAGAATATTAATAATTAAAATAATAACAGTTATTTAAATAATTCTTAGGAGTTGTTGAATCTAGTTGATGAAGTTTTTAACCCCGCAAGACTTGTACTCATTACACGTTGCCTTAAAATAGAAATAGCAAACTTCTGTACCTTAATTAGTACTGGGGATATTGTGGTAGATCGTCACAAGCCCCAAAAAGTTAAAAAAGCTACAAAATTTCAGCACTGCAAAGAAATTATGTCTAGTCAAAGAGGTAGCAGATACTTTCTCCTTTTAAAACCCACCCATCTCACCCTGTCATGTGCTAACGCTATCAAACGAAATTATAATCTGTGTTTCCCAAGTTCGTTGATGATTCCATTTGTCCCGTCACGTTCTTGTAGTTGAGACCTTGAAGTTTTAATATGGTTTAATCGCGAAAAAAAATTCGCGAAATATCTCAACATAACTAAATCGTAAAAATAATCTTCGTAAAATGCATTTTTTTATTCAATGTGATGGCCAAGCCATGAAGAATCATGCTGATGACATTGTAAAAAGAGTTTAACCAAATGTTGTAGCTGTGGAGACTCGATAGATAATCGATACTCTACACGCAACGATAATCTATCCGCAACGATAGTCTACACGCAACGATAATCTATCTGCAACGATAGTCTACACACAACGATACTCTACACGCAACGATAATCTATCCGCAACGATAATCTACACGCAACGATAGTCTACACACAACGATAATCTATCCGCAACGTTCGAACAATAAGACAGCAATACAAAAAAAAAGAGTTATTACATCTGTTTACAGAAGTTAAAAAATAAACAATAGGCATAATAGACATCAACATAACATCGACAACTAAGCTTCAAAATTAAGTTTCTTTAACACGACAGCTTAAACGCGAACGAATGTGTCAGAGCAAATCCCAAATTCAAATTCCCGAAATTTCTCAAAACAAACCCCAAATTCAAATCAACCAATGAACACAAAACCAGTGTGGCCACATATTACCCTTTTATAGTTGCAGAATTAAATGATTGTTCGGGTGAGTAGGATCATTTTTTGCGGTTAAAGCATTAAAGAAGAACGTATTTCC
The DNA here is from genome assembly GCF_029227915.1 of Hydractinia symbiolongicarpus. Taxonomy (NCBI): domain Eukaryota; kingdom Metazoa; phylum Cnidaria; class Hydrozoa; order Anthoathecata; family Hydractiniidae; genus Hydractinia; species Hydractinia symbiolongicarpus. The sequence goes on from NC_079877.1 coordinate 29,331,231, forward strand.
GATAATGATCATGTGAGCAAGGAAGATCAGAAATAATCAAACCGAAATCACTGTCAGTATTCCAACCACAGAAAATTCTGCCAGACCAAGTGCCATTTGTCCTACCTTAACTTTTCCGATCAGTAATAAGAATTACTGTCAAAAAGAGAATTCTCTTAATTATCAAGAGAGGGTGCTAAAGATGCTGATGAATAAGATAACTCCTTACCAATGTTATCAACGTATCAAAATGTAACTCGCCAAGGGTGCTGGGGATTTTAATGAATATTTGGGAACATATGACATACCAATAGAAGTTGATTCATCTCTGTAATAATAGCCGTCGTCTGTCTGTCTCTGCGCAGAGCCCCCGCCAAGTTAGAAAATGATGTTACGGAAACACGAATATCAAATATGATATATTTTTATCCACTTTGTTGCAACGAGTAAATATAAAGGACGGGTGATCCGCGGATTTTTCCACGGGCAAAGACTAGTCTATATTATAATACCCATATACGTCTGTCCGTCCGTCTATTTATCTGGCACGCAAAATGGTAGCTTATCTGTGCAAGTAGCGAGATGCACGTAATGCGGTATAAAATATATTTATCCACGGGCTATTGACTAGTTGTAGCAGATTCAAAAAAAGAAGGTAAACTCTGGACTTACACACCAGAGATAAACAATGAAAGACACAATTAAATTCATCCTCGTCAGTGTAAATTTTAAAGAACGTCAAAATCTACACAAATTTTGTTACCAGTATAAAATCTGAACGCTTGGTTGTTTCAACAAAGCTTAAAGGAGAGGTGGACTGTTGCAGGATTTCGAAATATAATAATTTTTCTTTCCTTGATCAAAATTTATTTTGTGGATGCCACGAAATAGTTACTTAAAAGTGATCTCTCGCTAAATTACAAGTTGAGCAAGAGTATATCACCGAGCGCTATCACCGCTATGTCCTTCACCGCTATGTCCTTCAGGTAAGAAACAGGGTTAAAAAAGTATTTAAAAAGAAAAGTTTAACTAGAACGCATAATTCAATCAATTTCTTGGACAGGCATAAAAAATTTAAGTGAAAATAATGTAATCAAAATGTAAAGATTCTAAGACAGACATGGAAGACTTTTTAGTACCAAAGAAAAAACTAACATATGAAATAGCTGCAAGTATCACTCCAGATATCAGAACTGCAATTTTGACGGAGTTTTGTTAAACTTTATCAATCGTTTCCTGATGATAACCAGAAGTCAGAACTATTTATCGTAAACAGGCCATGCTATTGCTCCACCAGAAGAAAGGCGACTTAAGTAAAGCCATCAACTATCATGGTACAAGCCACGCCTTATATGCAGGAAGTCACACACTATTGATTCTCACTTCTACAGCTGTCACCATTAAGATAAATAAACAAAGTGTGGGTGGGGTAAAAAATTGGTATATTTACGCAAACAAACTGAGAACATATTTTCCCGAATGGCGACAATGGTAATTAAAGCATTTTGCGATAAGTTCAAAAGTCGCAAAATCGTGAGATTTGATTCTCACGAAAATTTATTTCACTAAGGTAGATTTTGATTAGCGAATCAGTTTAACTGAGCAAGAAAACATGTGAGTTTAGTCTTCCGAGTGGATAATCAACGAGCAACAAGTAAGCTTAATCAATGGTGGGAAATATTGAGCCTCAGCAAAAGTCTTGTGTGGCTTATAAAAAAATACGTACGCTAATGCTCATAAAGAATGTTTGCTTGCCTTTTATTAAAAAAAGAAAACATGGTGACCACAGAAAATTATAATATAAATTCCAGGGATTTCCAGCACATTTTTTTTCAGGGCAAATTTTTTTGAGAAAAAATCTAAAAAGTTGCTATTGTTCAATAAAAGCTTTTTAAAAAATCAATTAAGTAACAAAACAATTATGTAAACTAAAAAATAATGAAATAACTTGATGATCGCAAAATACAGAAAAATTTAAACAAGAAAATTAAAATCTTCTCTTTCTTTATATTATAAAAAGTCATTTAATATTGAGTAAAGTGATTCACATAAAATTCTTCAAACGTTAACCTTTTTAGCTACCCTGTATAACCAAAAATTCAATATAGCATTGCTTAACATACTAGCCTGCCTAGCAGGTTAGCGGTCAATAGCTGGCATCAATTGATAGCACTAAATTTAAAGAGCGCCGGAGTGGGAACCCAAAACCTTATGCTAACAAGCCGAATGCGCTACCACTACACTAGCTCCGCTCAGATTATTTTTTTATGGCCCAAGTACCTACTCATATGCTACTTTCTTGTAAATGTTGTGTATCAAGTTGCGTTGTCAAGTTAAACTAAATAGATTTTTATGTTTGTGTTAAACCGCTGTTTGTAAAGCCGTGGTTTATGCAACGATTGAAAACCTAAATGGGATCAGTTACGCTCGGGTATATCAAACATGAAATTTTAATAATACTCGAAAAACTCTATTAGGTCGCGGTTTTCCGTTTAAAAAATAACAACTGTGTTGAATTCGTTTTGATATTCCTAATTTTGTTTCTATTGTTATGAATCAGGGTATTGATATTACAGAGAACATTCTAAATTCTCCAATAAAAAAACGTCAAGCGCCACAAAATGAAAATCAGTTAGGCCTTTTTATCTTTTTTGCGAAAAAAAATTTGTTCCCTCAAATTTATGGTACACGTTCATTTTTTCTGTCTTGTTGTTGATTCACGTGACAAAATAAAATTTAATATTATAATATATATTTAAGAATGTTTCCCAAAAGATTTACAATATAATTTCCTTGACGAAAATGGAATGTGAATCATTATCATTTCAGACTTCAGCTATCTTATTTTCGTACGTAACACAATGGTTGCTAGGTAAAATATTGATAAACATTTGACATTTATTGTTCTTTGTGAATTAACCACAAGGATTCCATAATGGTAGAAAACGATAGTTGAAAATATATTATAAAAAATACATTATATATTATTAAAGAAACTTTAAAAGTGAATATTCATTCATGTGGATAAAAACAGTTATTGGAAATTAAACGAGAATTAACGGGTAATCGCGGATGTGTGTATGCGCCATTTCTTGTGTTGGTAAAAAAAAAAAACTGTATATTTTTTAAAAATAACAAGATATATTTAATATCTAGCTAACTATAGCTAGCTAGCTGGGTACATAACTCATTCAACTTAAAGCAACTAAAGGTTATGTTCTCCGGCTACTAAATATACGTACTATTGATGGAGTAGTAGATTGATATTTTTATGGAAAAGTTACGTTTTTGTATGATATTTTTGTTATGGTTTTATGTATGCGTGGATATCGTGGAAAGTTGTAAGTAGCCGACTAACTTTGTTCAAACCTTTTCTTAAACTAAATAAAACGCAGTTGCAATTTTTATAAAAAATTAAGTTTTCTTGAAGTATATTTCATAAATTTTTGATTTTAATAAAACATTTTTTGAAAACAAACAACGTCACTAATATTTTAAACTACGTATTTTAGCTTGCAACTGTTCAGAAGTTGTCTCTGCAGGATGTGATCCAGGAAAGTTCTTCACAAACTATAACGGATCATGGGCATGTTTTAACTGTCCTTCAGGGCATTAGTAAGTGTATAGCTATACTAATTTTTATGTTTGAAATTAACTTTTTTTGAAAACAAACCTGGATTTTGAAGTAAAAGAGTAATCTGAAACCAACATGTTGAGATGCTAAAAAGCGGACCAGCTTGAATGCGATGTCTTCCGCAGATATTTTGCAAGCCGTATGAAGAATAATTACTTTGTTTCTTACTTTGTTGCCAACGTGTATTTTATTGATATTACGGTCTGTTATTTGTATATGGTTATTTTTAAAAATGGCATCCTCAAGGTGCGCGTTTATGTAAACAAAACAAATGAGAATTACGATTTTAATAAAATGAACAATGTTTTGTGAATTGTACTAAAAGTTAAGTTAAGGTGTAATATCAGGTCAAGAAAATCTACAATTTCAGAAAATATTTCTAACTAAATGTTGCTAAACACATTGCACAGAGATATAAGTTGACATTTCAAAATAGCTGCGCTAGAATAGCTTTTGTCAAAACAGACCTACTTCATACTATAAACTTTAAATTCTATAATTAAAATACATAAAATCAAAGATTAGAAAAAAAAATCATTCCAAAGATTTCAGAATGACAAACTTTACCCTGTATGAAATTTTGACAAATAAATATCCAGTCAGCGTCTTGACTAAATGTTTGTCTCTTGTCTTTGAGATTAATATACTTTACTGTTAGAGACAATCTGTGATAATTATTATATGGTTGTAGTTTACAAAGGAGTATAAGGGTTTAGCTGTGTTTTGTGTGGATAAATGTAATTTTCCGTCTATTGGTATATTTAAAAATACAAAATGACATTATGAAGCAATAAAAGTTTTAAAATTATTTTGTAAGAAAGTTTAAGAATGATATTTACTTGCAGTTTTTTTATTGCATATATAAATTAATATTTTGACACCATCTCTATAATAATGCAGAGTGTGTCTGTCTGTAACAGGCAAAGTGGATGTGCTCATTTTCCTTTGAGGTCACGGAAATATACATGTCTCAAATGTTAAAGTTTGTGACGTTACGCGCAATAACAATACTTTAACGTCAATATCAGATAATAAATTAATGAAGCCATTACAGTGCACTTTAAACTTTAAGGCCAAATAACTTGGAAACAAGGTGGTTACATCAGTCTTTTTTTAACGCATAGGTAATTAGGGACCACCTGGAACCGAAATGGGTAAGTTTCCCAAACCTGAATCGGTTTCGGAATGGACAGATTTATGACGTTATCAAAAAACCTTTAAAACAGAATATCTCTGCATCCATTTATCAAAGGTACATCATCCTATACATTTTCTCAATAAGCGTTTTAAGATCTATACGATAAATGGCTATATATAAATATATATACAAATTGTGTATTTCTTCATGTCCTTGCTGATGTCAGCAAATTTTTTAAACCCTTATACCTCGTCGAAAACATATAATCCTATACATTATTTTTATGAGCATTTTAACTATTCACATTACAGGCAAAGAATAAACTATATTTTGCTAATTTCTTATTTTATCTACACTGTTGACTTTAGCAAAACATCTAAAACAACCTATTCTTTCATTGTCTGTGGATTTCTCCACAAGCTTTATCTACTTTAGATAAAAGCTGCCTATGAGTTATTTTATGTAAGTTTTAAAAATTGCAAAAAAGATATTTAAGTTTGTTTATGTTTTGCAATAAAACATTTTTTAATGTATTCTAATTAAAATGGTAACCCTATATGTTGGATTTGATTTTTAATACCATAGACACAATGTTACATCTTATCTCACCCATAAAAATGAAAAATTAGTAGATGCTCCATGTTATTCTTAAACAAAGCTTTTTCTTTCAGATCTTGAGACTGTGGATTTTAGATAACTGCCAAACATATTTCATTACATTATATACTTTTTAAAATTTTTCAGATTGTACCCAGAGTGACTGTTATAATCACAGGGGTTTTCTTGTTTATTGTTTTTTGTATTTTAAATTTTTGTAAGCAACTTAGGATTTTTGTCACATCTCAAGTTGCTTATTTTTAGTCAATATCTAGATCTTATTAAAATGGTTGCTTAATTTTATTCAACTTGTTTTCATAATTTATGTAAGAAAGGACACAAAAGAAACAAACCACATTTTTTGTAACAGTGGGTGTACAACAGAATTTTATTGTAGTTTCTTTTGTTTTAAAAGTACGTCTCTTTCTATTTTTTGTTGCTTGTGCTTTTTTATGGTAGCTGAGAATGGTCAGCCAATCTGCTAAAAAATCTTTTAAATTGTGGAGAAACCTTTTTTTAACTGTCAAATCTTTTTAACTGTCTTTTTAATTTGTGATTAAGATCAGTCCCAAAAGCCTTGTTTCCATGCAATGTGCTCTGAGTGTTGCTTTATACTGTCTGGTACTAATTTCTTGTAAATGAAGATTGTAATCAAAGACATTTTCAAGCTGCAACTGTAATTTCAAGCTGCAACTGGTTCTTTTAAAATCATTTTTTATATTACTGGGTTGCTATAAAATGGCATAAAGACAATAAATAGTTGATTCTGTTATCCATGTCAGTCCTCGAAATTAGCCCACAAACCCGTCGGCAGTAAATAGCCGACGACATAGTCATTTGCAGCGGCAATTCCTCTGCAATAATTTGCCGACACGAGAGAGTGAAGCGTCTGCAATTTTGAAAATATTAATTTTTGAAGCTTCATTAGTCTTAACAACCCTTTAGATATCAGTCTCTTTCAGGAGAGGCGTCCGATCGCACACGCACTCCTTGCACACTCCTAAATTGTTTCAGGCGTGTGATTAATCGCACGCCTGAAAATTTAGTTTTTAAAATCAACCTATAAAATCCATTTTGTAGCGTGCGATGGCCTCGAAAAAAATTTTGGAGACTCGTCAAACAAAATTTCCGCCACATTTTGTCGGACAAAACGTCCGATAGATTTTTGTCTTAGAATTATTGAATAGTCCTGGTCCTTTTAATCCACGAGCAAGCCTATTCATAGCCAACCTGACCATCCTAGTTAATTCATTGACACCTGACTTAGTTAAAAGAACTACGTAGACCTAAATCTCTGTGGCCTGGCCACTTCGTCGTTGGTAACCAGGTCTTACACAAGAAATCCAGCCATGTGCTCCTTAACTAATGCGAAGGTGTATGCCGACGGAGCACAGATGAATTAAGTCTGCAAAACTGCACTTACAGGCAAAACAGACATTTTATCGTGGATTTAATTGTAGATAATTTCTTCATTTGACAAAGCAATTGGAAACCCTAGCTGGTCCAAATTTAATGGATTTTCTTTATGCCGCAAGTGTTATTTAAGCAACTTTAAAAACGAAACTCATGTGCGGTAAAAAACATTTGTTTGCATAAGTGTTGTTAAAATGTAGCTGATGGATAAAGATTTTTTGTAATTTGAAAACATTAAGTTTATAAAAATGACAGTATAGTCATGCATACTATTTCGAATATGTAGAAAAGAAAGTTAAGATTGAGAGAGTCGCTATACGTAGACACTCGATCATCGTATTTGGGGTTCACGATTCAAAACGTCCCCCACATTTCTACCACAAAATTAGCGCACAGCAAAGATTAGCCTTGGCATTTTTTTGCCGTCGCGAAATGAAACCGCGCCAGCAATTGCGACGGCAATTGCCGATTGCCGACACTAATTTCGAGGGCTGCATGTGCAGCCGGTAAAATTTAATTACGTCCAAGGTTGTTTCTAATTTTCCACTGAGAGGACGTTGTCTCCCATTTTTTTAAATTCAACATGTGATAAAAACCATTATGTTAGCACCATTAATACATTTCCTGTCATTTTCTTCCTTTTTTCTTCCTTTTGCCTTACATGTGTTGTAATGTCCTTGTTTTTGCCTCTTTTAGTTTATATATATTGTCCATCTTTCTTTTTTAGGGTAGGCACCTCTGCTTAAGCTTAAGTTTTGATTTCCTGTCACTAGTAAATTCAACATATGTAACACCTTTATAAATTTATAACTTTGTAATTATTTTCTACTTGACAAATAAATTTACTTATGTATTTTACTTTACTTTATTTGCTTTACTTACTGGGTACACCCTTTAAAGTTCAAATATTGGATGTACATACTTTCAGGTACATATTTGATCTGTGCATATAAATATTGGTTAACATGATCACAACAAAATTAATGTGCATAAAATTGTATGACTCCTTATAGCTGTTCAAATAGACTGTATTTATGTAATTATTTTTTATTATTAACATTCCTTTTCATTTAGCTGCCCAGGTGGTGTAGAATCTGCCATTCCTTGTCAGTCAGGTTTTTATAATGACAAAGTTGGTCAAAGTGATGGAAATGCTTGCAAGGTATTAAATGATTTAATCTCTGGCTGTTCGCATGTTATTTTAATAAAACTTACAGATACATAAAAGACTTTTACCCATAGTGAGAACACTGGCTCTATTTCCTTAACTGCAACATAAAATTACAAAAGCATATATCTTCTGAATAAGAGATAATTTCCTATCAAATACTGAGAATGCATAGATATTAATGAAACTTTTTTAAGTTGCTGACTGTCGAGTCTAACAGGTACATGCATTTTAATATAAAGACTATTTAATGGTGTCTCAGTGTAACTTTTAAAGGTTTGGTTCAGTTGTTATATCAAAAAAGTTGCTTTTATTGCTTTTTCTGTTGTGCTTTCTTATTTTTACACTGTCATAATATCTTAACAATCTATTTTTAAGAAAAAAGCAGACACTGTTTGAGAGCTCACCATGTCCAGAATATTTACTCTTTGTCTCCACATTTATAATGCTTTTACCTTTAGTTTTTTAAACATTTAAACATTTTGTAAACAATAAAAAACTTTTTAAAGATATTTATGAAATAGGCATGGGCATATAAATGACACAGAATATCGTCTATACAGCAGCAGGCGATAAAATAGAAAACCATACTATTTTTTCAAGTAACCTCTGTCCTCTTTTGATTGTGTCAATGTTTTAAAATCCAACACATGAAGGCAAAAAATTTCAGATTTAGACTGTTTTTGCATTCAGAACACATAATTTTACACAGTAACATTTCTTCAGCCCTTTAAGCTCTATCCAATGGCTAAAAACATATTGAATCTTGGTTACCCATAATTTGTACCTACAAAGAAGACCCTTTTCTAGTACCTAGTTGAAAATATTTAATGACTAAGTTGTATATGCTTTTATAACAACATTGCTGAAAACTTTTCAGGACAACTCTGCTGGAGCCATCCATTTGCGATCAGAACAGTTTATACAAATTAATTTTTATGAGTGTCTGAACATTACAAAATTTGTTACACACCTCATAAAAAGCAACTTTTACTCATGATGCGTGAGACAGAAAAAATGTTTAAATGTAAATTAAATACAGACCGTCAAATGCTATCAAATTTTATGAGTTAAACAAGCTTTTATTCACTTTAGGAATGTCCCTCTGGTTACTACTGTCAACAACGTGGCATTTTACCAGAGCCTTGTCCACTTGGATTTTACACCAACAATACGGGAAGAACAAGCTGTATAATTTGTCCCGAAGGCTACAGCTGTGAAGTTTCTTCTTTTAAGCCTGTGAAGTGTGAAAGTGGGTACTACAGTTCTCAGGGCAATATTACTTGTCAAGCATGTCCAAGTGGATACTATTGTCGAAATGGTTTACCACCAGTGCAATGTTCTATTGGTGAATATTCACCACACTTATCTGAAAACTGTTTAAACTGTCCCAGAGGCTTCAAATGTCCTGCTTCAGGCTTGTCATCACCAGTCATTTGTAGTGATGGTTATTACACAAATGTAGAAAGACAATCTTCATGCATGCCATGCGAACCAGGTAGAAGCTGCGCTAATAAAAATAATTCTGAAATATGTCCTGCTGGAACATTTAGTCCAAGTGGTGTTCTTGGTTGTATGCCATGTGGTAATGGAAGTTATAGTCTTGAAGAAGCTTCGGCTTGCATTCCTTGTCCTGCTGGGAAATCTTGCTCTGATTCTTCACTACCACCACAAGACTGTCCTGTTGGGTATTATTCTAACATTGGAGACGGCATTTGTAAACTATGTAATTTTGGATATAAATCCATTGGAAATGGCACAGGATGTGTACCATGTGATGCTGGGTTTTACTGCCCAAACCCAAGGTATATGTATTCTGCAATTGAATGCAAGCAATAATGGTAGCCTGTCTAATAGAATTTATTTCCTGTTTGGTAATATTGTCGATGAAAAATTCAATTTGCTGGCTTTATGTCAGCAAACTGTTTTAGTTGGAAAATGAGAGCAAAAACTTGAAATTCTGGAAGTTCAAGTTATTACCAAAACTGCGTATGAATGTGAAATGAATCAAGAATCATTTTAATGTCAGCATTTGCCTCTGCAAAGTGCCAACAGGAATTAAAAAGCTAAAAAGTAGATCTGATAAAAATTAAGGTAACTTTTAACATGCCAGAAAATAGAAAACTTCAAAGTCTGGTATAAAAAAAAATTCATTTTTTAATTTATGATTGTTACTTCTAAATAAAAAATAATTAGTTAACTTTTTGTATCACACTTGTACATGATTTATTTTTTAATTTGCTGTACTCAACTAAAAAACTAGAACTAGAAAACTTTAGTAGTGTTTCTTTAATTGGAGTTATAGTGAAGTCATCAGCGTCAGCACAATGTTCTAATTGTGTGAAACCCTGGAATTAGACAAAAAAATAACAATTTTTCTCCCATCCATCCCAAAATAAACTTGTTAAAGTTATAATTCTGTCTTTCAACTTAGTAATTCTTTTCTGTTGTAGTTATCGAATGGTGCCATGCCCTGCAGGAATGTATTCTTTAGGTGGAGCTATTTCAAATTGCACTGCCTGCCCTGCAGGTTTTGCATGTCCAAATGCTGCTTCAAGCCCCATTGCTTGTGCTGGAGGTAAGGAAAGTTAACATTGTAAAAGTGATGTTTTGCATGTAGAATTTCAAATTGTTTATAAAATTCATTCCATAAATAACATTTTCTGTAAAAAAAACACAGCTTGATGTATTAGAGGAGAATTAACGAAAAAACTTATATTTAAAAATATTCTTTATGAAAATAACATGAAATAAAGGTTTTTATATTTTCACATTTTTTATGTCCAAATTTTATGTCCAAAAAGTTTAATTTCATCAACAGTAACCATCATTATTAACAAAAAAGCCAAGCATGAACTAGTCAGGCTGATTTTATATGTCTTTAAGGCAAAACAATAAAAATTAACAGACAGTTTTTTGTTTTTTTCTTAATTTGCTTGTTCATTCACTACCATTTGTTTATTTCCATTCTCCTATATTGTGAAGAAAGTTAAAAAATTGTTTTATTCTATTTCAAAAATCTTTAAATGACCCAAACACTTTTACACATAAATAAATATTTTTTTGTTAATTCATTATTGTATGTTTCTCAAAGATTTATTTCCCATCAATTGTTTTCTTTAAGCTTCTTATTCGACTGGTTTTGCTACGTCATGCCAAACATGTAGTGCTGGTTATAAATGTCCAGGAAGAAGCTCTATAGAAGCATGTCCTTTTGATGAAATCAATGGCTATACATACAGTACTGATGCAGGTATTATCACAGTGTTGTTTTTTGTGCTTTTTGTTACATGCTTTATGCAGGCTTTGCAGGAAGGTCCATTTCGGTGGTGAAATAAAATTTCAGTTTTGTCTCTTTTCTAGCAATGTTAACATGACTTCAGGCAAAATTAAACTCATTTTAACACCAAAAGGAAATATTTGTTGAAAATAGGCACTCTTGCCGTAAGAACATTCTAGAACCTTGTGTACTATCTAGAAATATAAGGGACATTGGAGAATATTCCAGAAATAAGATAACTATACTAGAAACTACTAATAGTAAATAGAGAACAATGTGCTAAATATAGAACATCTGGAATATACTAGAACATTCTAGAGTATCTTACCTTTAATATATAAATAGGAGAACGTCTTGTAAATTTTAGAGTTATAGAGTCATAAAGTTATTGGAGCAGTCGAAGCAACTCTGCAAATATATAAAGTTTACATTTCAACAGGTTATGGGCCCAGTCTATGCCCAAGAAGATTGAATATTTACAGAAATAATATTCAAGAAGAAGAAGCCATCTTGTGTGTCCGACGAGTTTGTTTTGATTTTGGTTTGGATTGGTGTAAAGTTCGCACGAAAAATCGTATTGTGGAAACCTGAAACGGATTATCCGGATTAGTTGAATACGGAACAAATGGCGATGGAAAGCACCAAAGTATTGATAAAACCATTGAATGGAACAAACTATGCTACCTGGAAGGTACAGTGTAGAATGGCGTTAATCAAAGATGGACTTTGGGGAATTGTTGATGGAAGAGAAAATGCTCCAACTGAAGAGAGAGAAATTCCGAAATTTAATTTGCGTAGAGATCGTGCGTTAGCAACGATTGTTTTGTCGGTGGAACCAACGCTGTTATACCTGCTTGGACCAGATCCAGAAGATCCTACTGAGGTTTGGAAGAAGTTGGCAGACCAGTTCCAAAAGAAGACATGGAGTAATAAATTGACACTACGCAGGAAGTTGTATGACTTGAAGTTGAAAGATGAGCAATCTGTTCAAAAGCACGTTAAAGCTTTGACAGAAATTTTCGATGAACTTGCAATTATTGGAGACCCGTTGGATGATGAAAGTAAAGTTGTTCATTTGTTAGCAAGCTTACCAGACTCGTATGATATGCTAGTTACAGCTCTGGAGGCTAGTGCTGAAGTACCGAAGCTTGAAGTCGTAACTGAACGATTGTTACACGAGGAAAGCAAGCGGAAAGATAAGGACACTTTGGAAACGAATGTCAAAGCAATGACATCGAATCATGGAAAGCCAAGAAAGGGACCCAGATGTTATCACTGTGGAAAGATTGGTCATGTGAAACGATATTGCAAAGAATTAACGAAGAAGTTCGAGAGACAGACTCCTTTGACGTACAGTAAAAATCGAATGAAGCCGCAAAATGTGTGTACGGCTGAAGAAGAAGAAGATGATGACGAAGAAATCATCAGTTTAGTTGCTGAAAATACTTTGGCAGTCAAAGGAAAAAGTAACTGGATAGTTGATTCAGGCGCAACATGTCACATGTGTAACGAAGAGGAATTGTTCGAAGAAATTTCGTCACTTGAAATACCACAAGATATCACTGTCGGTGATGGATATTCAGTACAAGCAATTGGAAAAGGAACAGTAACCTTGGAAATGAACATTTCAGAAAACAGAAACGTTGTATGCAAGTTATCTGATGTCTTATTTGTACCACAACTTTCGTACAATTTACTTAGTGTATCAAAAGCTGCAACAAATGGAAAGAAGTTTCAGTTTGAAGATTTCAAATGTGACATCGTGGATGCGAAACACGGAATCATTGGTACAGCAACAAAGCATGGCAACCTTTACTATCTCAACTGTAATGGATTGAGAAATTCAAAGAATGGAAAGCAACTGTGGAAAAATCGACTGGAATTCAGATAAAAACGTTTAGAACTGACAATGGTGGAGAATATACATCCAAAGAGTTCGAAGACTATTTGAAGAAAGAAGGTATTCATCATGAGTTGACAATTCCGAAAACACCGCAACAAAATGGAGTTGCAGAGAGGATGAACAGAACACTCGTGGAATCTGTAAGATCAATGTTAGCAGATTCAAAGTTACCAAAACGATTTTGGGCCGAAGCCTTGGCTACAGCAACGTACCTTCGTAACCGATGTCCAACGACAGCAGTTAAAGGGAAGACACCCTTTGAAGTATTAACTGGAAAGAAACCAAATGTCGAAAATCTACGAATTTTCGGATGTGATGCGTATGCTCACGTACCAAAAGATGAAAGAAAGAAACTTGATTCAAAAACCAAGAAGAGTGTATTTCTTGGATACGGTGATGGAATCAAGGGATATCGTCTATATGACAACGACAAGAAGAGAGTCTTTTACAGCCGAAATGGGACATTCAATGAAATCTGTGGTGAATTGAAAGACGATCGTGACATAGACGAACCAAAAGTAGAGATCGAATTACAACCTCGTGAAGAAAACACAGATAATCAAATACAGGAGGAGAAAGAGCGCCAAGTAAGAGAACGACGGCCTCCTGATCGTTACGGAGAATGGATATACATCACTCAAGAAGAAGATCCAAATACATTTTCTAAAGCAATCAAAGGACATGATGCAGACAAGTGGATGCAAGCAATGGAAGCCGAATAGGATTCTCTACACAGAAACGAAGTATGGGAGTTGACTGAATTACCTCCAAACAGAAAAGTTGTTGGCAGCAAATGGGTATACAAAAAGAAACAAGACTCTGATGGGAATGTGGAACGATCCAAAGCAAGATTGGCTGCACAAGGATACAATCAAAGATATGGAGAAGATTATGACGAAACAACTTCTCCGGTAGTGAGATTCGAATCAATACGAACATTGATTGGATTGGCAGTCAAGAAAGAACTTCACCTACATCAACTGGACGTTGGAACTGCATTTTTGAACAGTGAACTTAAAGAAACCATATATATGAAACAACCAGAGGGATTTGAAATTCTAGGAAAGGAACACTTGGTTTGTAAACTCAAGAAAAGTATCTATGGATTGAAGCAATCATCTAGATGTTGGAACGAAGCACTTGACAAACATCTAAAGAGTATGGGCTTCAAACAATCAAACAACGATCCTTGTATATACACGCTTGAAACAGATGAAGAAACATTCATAATCGCTGTATATGTTGATGATATCATACTGGCCGGAAACAATCAAAAACGTATTGATGAATTTATCAAGATGATTGGAGATAGATTCGACATCAGAGACATGGGGAAGATGAACCATTTTCTAGGAGTCAAGATGGAATATTTTAGTGCAGGAAGAATTTGGATTGGACAACCAAGTTACACAAGAAATCTACTCAAGAAGTTTTCAATGGAGAATTCCAAACCTGTGGCAACACCTGTAGAGATTGGAAGCAAACTCATCAAATCAAATGAAACAGATAAACTCCTTGATCCAGAGATGTATCAATCAGTAGTTGGACAGTTACTTTACCTTTCTACGAGAACACGACCAGATATCGCTTATGCTGTGAGCAATGTTGCCAGATTTTCATCAAAACCGTCACAACAACACTGGATTGCCGTTAAGAGGATCATGAGGTATCTCAATGGAACAATTGATTATGGTCTTTTGTACGAAAAAAATTCAACAATAGAAGGATTTTCTGACGCAGATTGGGCTGGAGATTTGAATGATCGTAAATCAACTTCTGGATACGTATTCATGATGAGCGGAGCAGCAATCAGCTGGAACAGCAAGAAACAAACATGTGTAGCTTTGTCAACTGCAGAAGCCGAATATATTGCATTATCAAAAGCCTCACAGGAATCGATTTGGCTACGACTACTTTTAGCAGACATGGGAGAAAAGCAGCCAAACGCAACAATCATCAATGAAGATAATCAATCAGCCATCGCAATGACAAAGAATCCTCAATTTCACGGACGAGCCAAACACATCGATATGAAATATCATTACGTAAGAGAGCAAGTTAAATCAAACCAAATCCAATTGAAGTACTGTCAAAGTGGAGATATGATCGCAGATATAATGACGAAAAGAATCGGACGAGTACAGTTTGATAAGTTGCGAACGATGATCGGATTGAAGAACCTTACGGACTGCGAGTGAGGAGGAGTGTTGAAAATAGGCACTCTTGCCGTAAGAACATTCTAGAACCTTGTGTACTATCTAGAAATATAAGGGACATTGGAGAATATTCCAGAAATAAGATAACTATACTAGAAACTACTAATAGTAAATAGAGAACAATGTGCTAAATATAGAACATCTGGAATATACTAGAACATTCTAGAGTATCTTATCTTTAATATATAAATAGGAGAACGTCTTGTAAATTTTAGAGTTATAGAGTCATAAAGTTATTGGAGCAGTCGAAGCAACTCTGCAAATATATAAAGTTTACATTTCAACAATATTTTACCCTCGAAATATTCTTGTCAACACAATTTAGCCAAAATGAAAATATTTTGCATGTGTACAAAGTTTTGACACGTGTACAGTTCACACAAGCCTAATATAAAAAAACGCCATGTAAACACAATGTTTTTATATCGGTTTGAAATCTCATTTTGGGTAAATTTCATGTCAGGTCCATATAAAGACCTATATATACCTTAATTGCCACTGTCCTCATTCGCAAAAATATGTTCTCGCTGATATTTGTCAATTCTGTCTAACAAAATAGAATTCTCTCAAAATTGAATTTTCAAAATCCTTGTTTTTAGCAAAAATTGGGAGAAGTCATTGTGTTTGTGTAGATTCACTAATTTTTGACCCGCTGCATTTTGTTTAGAGGTCTTAAAAACAGAAATGACATTTTCTTTCTTTTCTCTGTTTGAGACACAAACTTTGATATTAATTCTCTTAAAAAAGCATGTAGAATAAAACATTAAACATGCTATATTATATAAATAGAAATTTGCTAGTCACAAAAATATCTTCTTGTAAAATTTATTGAAATGATCCATTCGCGAAAATAAATCTTCCTAAAATCTGAAAAAAATTAAAAAGTCAGAATTTCTAATAAAAATACAATATGCAAAAGACACAAGGTTAGCTATACACATCTATTGTTTAATATTTTAATGTTATTCACGATCTATCGTGACAATCACGATTAATAGTGACGATCGCGATAGCATCGTTATTTTTTTATTAATCGCAAAGCTCTTTGTTAACATTTTTTCTATCGCCATGGTCACGATAGGATCGCGGATCGTTCGTGTTGCACATGATACACATTCACGATGTTATGTGTCCTGATTGCAGTACTGTATTCGCTAAATCGCGAAATTAAATTCTTACAAAAATGCATGTTGTAAAGGTACTACTAATCTTATGCCTATAAACCAATATATTTTAGGAAAGAGGTGCTTCCGAAAACTGTATAATATTATAACTAAATCTTGTTATTTCGTAATGCTAATGATGCTTTACAGTTAATTTTATGAAATTTAGATGACACGTGTAAACCTTGTCCACAAAAAGCCAGTGGGCAAGTGTGTATCTCACGTTTTGTGGTACCTAAATCATGTCAAAGTGGTGAAACGATAATAGCAAATGGGACAGGTTGTGCTCCTTGTTCTGCTGGTTTTCAATGCCCAGCTCCTGGTTCTGAAATGACACAGTGTCCAGATGGATTATGGTCACCTCCTGGTGCAACAAGTTGTCAAACATGCACTTTAGGCTTTTACTGCCCAAATAATGGATCTATTCCTATACCATGCCCTACTGGTACTTATCGATATGCTCCTGCCAGTACAACATGCCAACAGTGTCCAGGTGGATATCAATGTTCAAATCCTGCTGTTGCACCTGTTGCTTGTCTTTCAGGTACTTTAATGTTTTTTGTATTTTATTTCTGCATTGTTTATTTGCTTTTTTTATGAAGTGTTATGGTGATGTTGTTTTATTACCTCTGTTATCTTACTTTTGCGTAAAATACAGTTACAAATACAGTAAAATACAGTACGTCGTAACCTAAAGCAATGATAGATTTGATATTTAGTCTTATACATACTTAGATAAGTTCTATGTCATAAAATGTAAATGTTGAACAGCCTGAATATTATGCAAAAAATATTTAAAATTAGTTTTAAAACTCCAAAAATGTGCATAACCCACGTGTTATAAATGTATGGTTTTCATGTTGTTTTAGGCTATGTAAGTGGTCCAGCTTCTACAGCATGTCAAATATGTCCAGCTGGTTATGCATGCCCTGATGTCACTGACCCAACAAATAATACAATTTGCGATGCTGGAAAGTACTCGATCGCGGGTCAAATGGACTGTACTTCTTGTCCTGATGGTAGCTACTGTCCTAGCACAATGTAAACATTAATCATTTTTAACTTATCTATATCCATTTTCGAGATAACACTTATTCAATAATATTTTTTTAATACTTATTATTTTTATCTTTTTTTCAAATATCAGTGTTATGTTTTTGCAGTATCAAATTTAAAAGTAAAAGACCGGAAAGTATTTAAATAAATCATTTTTACAAAGCTGTTTATTATTATATATACACAAGTCGTTAACCCGTTTTAATCAATTTCTTTGTAGTACTGCCACAGTAACATCATGTCCACCTGGACACACCTCGAATGCAGGTGCTGCTGTCTGTACGCCTTGCCCTGCAGGATTTGAATGCCCCACCACAACAGCTTCACCTAGTCCTTGTCCTAATGGAAAGTATTCAACTGGTGGTGCTAGAAATTGTTTATCTTGTCCAGCTGGCTATATGTGTCCAAACAAAACATCAGCTACTGTTATAGCATGTACGCCTGGATGGTACTCAACTGGGGATGCTACATCTTGTACTCCGTGTGATGCAGGAAGGTATTTCCATTTCTCGTTTTATTTTTCTCATTTTGAATTTTTATGGTGTTTTTACTTTAAGTCATTTTCATTCTCTTAATTTTCTGCAGTTACTGTCCAAGAACAGATGACAGCAGCAAAGCTCCATGTGAAGTGGGTACCTGGTCAACATCGAATTCCTCCTCATGTACATTTTGCCCTCCAGGTTATGCATGCCCACATACTGATCAACCAATACAGTAAGATTACATTAATTTTGGGGGGTCCGTACGACTGTATGTCACAGCTCTTTAGTTTTTTTCTTTTTTATTGCACAAAGTTACTGATCAAAAAATAAATACTAGAATGTGACATTTTTAGATTTTAAAACAATTTCTAATGGTTTCGTTTTAAGTAAAAATCCAAAAATTTGGCTCAAAAAATAGGGTTTTTAGATTTTTCTTAAAAGTTTTTATTAATTTTTTCTATAAGTGGTTTAAACTGTAAGTATGGATTATTATTACAAATTTCGTATGGTCCTGTGTGCAGGTTATTTGGGTTGTTAGGCAACAAACCTAAAAAAGCCCAAAATTTTACATTATTTATTAAATGAGACTTAATGTCAAGACGATTTTGGATTTACTTGTTTCTTTTTTATGAACTATTAACTTAAGAACAGGTTGATTATTTACAAATTTCAGTTAGTTTCATGTTTAAGAAAAATTATGTTGCTAGGCAACAGGCCTCAACAAACCTCAAATTAACTGTAATTAAGGTTGTTTGCTTTAAAATTTACTGTTTCATTGTTCATTCTTATATTTGATAATTGCATATGATCATTAAGGTGTAAGCTTGTTATTACAGATTTTGTGTGTTACATACAACTTCGTATTTTTTTTTGTTCTTAGAAACCCATGTCCAAATGGGACATACTCTCTTGGTAAACAAGAAGTATGCAATAACTGTGATGCTGGTACATATTGTCCAACAACAAAGTCAAGACCTATAAAATGTCAAGCTGGATATTATTCAGTGGGTAAAGCAACAGAGTGCAAAAAGTGTGAAGCAGGATATGAGTGTTCTGACCCAACAGGTAAGCTTTTGCAAATCAAGTTGAAAATTAAGGGGAAGGGCAATAAGTCTGTCAGCGCATTTTTACAAGTAACCATTTTTACTTTCGTATTGATCAGTACAAGATTCAGAAAGAGTGTAATTTGTGCATCTACATGTTAGTAGTGTATAAAAAAAAAATTTTTTTTAATTAATTTAGGCCAAAAATTTCATTGCAAGAAAATTTTTAACATTAAATATAATTTTATTTAGAGGCTAACCCATGTCCTGTTGGAACTTACTCACAAAGTGGATGGACATTGTGTAGACCATGTGAAGTAGGCTACATTTGTGCTGCTGCTTCAAACAGTTCAACCCCCAAAGAAGGTAATTTGTTAACGTTATTTTGATTTGCTATTTTGAACTGCATTTTATTTTTGCTTTACTATCTCTCTATTAAAATCAAGTAATAACTGAAAGATAATTGTACTTGCCAAAAAAATTGTGTAGTTAAGACAAAAGTTCTTCAAATTAATTTATTGAATCATCAGGTAGTGTCTCACTGCAATATTTATAATTAAATTCAAATTTTCCCTTTCTTTTTTTCCAGTATTCCCAGTATCAATTCTTTTTTACTATTTCATATATAGTTTTATTGCTCCAAACTCTTTACTTAAAAATTTTATAATAGCACTTTTCAAGAGCAATTCATGCAATCTATAGAGAGTCTAAATAGTTGTATTGGACTATAATTTTTTTTATACAGAAAAGAAGTGTGTTCTTGTATGGACATATTTATTAATTTGTTATTTGTATTAAATAACTCGGTAATGTGTGGAAAATATAGAAATAAAATAACTGTGCATACAAGGCGGGATTAATATGCATTTCTGGAAAACAAAACCTTATTTTTCTAAACTGACAAATGTTTTTTACATAAAGATGTGATATGTTTATTGTGTCATGTGTTTTCATAGGTCTTTGTTCAAAAGGTGGTTATTGTGATGGGAAAACCTTCTACCCGTGTCCTCCTGGTACCTACAATGATAAAACTGGATCTGTCAGTTCAGCAGCTTGTATAAATTGTCCACCAGGTTATTATTGCACTGGTCCTGGAACATTTAACTACACTTCTTTTCATTGTAAGACTGGATATTACTGTCCTTTATCCACTCGATATTGGAACCAATTTCCATGTCCGGCTGGGTCATATAATCCAAACATGAGTAAAACTTCCTTGTCAAATTGTTTGCCATGTAAGGATGGCTCATATTGTCCACAAGGTTCTGAAACATTAACACCTTGTCCCAGAGGTTTTTTTTGTCCAAGCAGAACTGGATCTGGTACAACATTTGCCTGTCCAAGTGGTACATATTCAGGCAATGAAGGTCTCAAAAGCTCCACAGAATGTATTAGCTGTCCTGAAGGTGCTTACTGTCCTGCGGGGACTGCTAGCAGACCAACTATAGAGCCAATCAAATGCCCTGCAGGGACATATAATCCTGACACCAACGCTGGTCATCGACTCAATTGCAAACCATGTGATGCTGGTCGATCATGTCCTGTTAGTGGTTTAAATTCATCAAGAGATTCCTGTCAAGAAGGACACTATTGTCCACCTGGTACTATTGTTAGTATTCAATTCCCATGCCCTCCAGGAACTTACACCAATGCTACAGATTTAAAACAAGCTGAGGATTGCTTGCCATGTCCACAGTCCTATTCCTGTGGTTGGGGTACTGGTTTTCCAACAATACCCTGGATGCCATGCCAAATGGGTCATTACTGTCCTGAAGGTATAGAAGTTTACTTTCTGAGTTATGTAGTTTTATTCACTATTTGTCACAAGCACTCCACTAAGCTAATGCTGTTATAAAACTAGCTGAGGTCTAACCTATGGAATATCTTAACTTTTATGATGCAACTTATTTCAAGTAGAACATAAATGTATCTTGTTATAGAAGTAACACTTCTCTTCTTAATAATAACACTTAATAACAAAAATTTTCTCCACCTTATAAGTCCCTGAATTTGCCATTTTAGTGGAAAAACAGCCTACAGGAAATATTGATTTTTTCCTAAAGTTTTATAGATTTCCATATATTAATTAATATATAGATAAATTGTTCTCATTTTTTGCTTATCGTATTTCTAATAAAGAAAAAAAGATAAGTAGCCTTTGGGTTGTTGATGATGAATTAAATTTTTATACACATTCTGTATAGTGTTGATTTAACACTTATTTAGCATTATAATTTTGTTTATTTTTTATAATTCAGGAACCTCATCACCTACTAAATACCAGTGTCCTGCAGGTACATACACAAACAGTTCTTCTTTATGGCATCAAGATCAGTGCACAAATTGTGAGCCACGCTATTACTGTTTGGGTGGAGAATCAAGACCTCGTGGTCTTTGTCCACCTGGGTACTACTGCCCTGAGAAAACTAAATTTGCCGAGGAGTATCCATGCCCCAATACGACATATAATCCAGATTATGGCTTGCACAATAAATCTCAATGTAAACCTTGTACGCTTGGACATTTTTGTGAAAAAGGAACTGTGAAACCTTACGAATGCCCTCTTGGTACTTACATGCCCAATGGACATAACGAAACATCATCATCTGTTGTTGGGTCTCCTGCTGGATACCAAGATGACTGTCTAACATGCACAGCTGGATACTATTGTTTGAATGCTACTATTTTACCTAAACCATGTGGAAAAGGTTTAGTAACAACGCCTGGACAATCTGTTTGCCAGGTAACTTAAGTTTCTCTTTTTATATTAATTTTGTTTGTTTTAAATAACTAAGTTTTTTTGTCATGTTTTTATGTTTTACTTATAGCCTTGTCCAAAGGGATACTATTGTGATAACAAAACCACAGCAGAATCTGACATGAAAGCTAATAAGAAATGTCCAGGTGGTAAATACTGTTTTGGCAGCTTAACTGATATTTCAGAGGCTTCAGATTGCAGTGAAGGACACTACTGTCCCATCGGTATTTTGTTGTTGTTTAATCTTGCTTATTTATTTTAGAAAGTATTTTTTACAAAGAACTATGTATAAAGTAGTGATGTTAACATACCTTAAGGGTATTTTTTCTTTACTAAAATTTTAAAAAACATTTTACAGGTATTAATTTTTTGAATGATTGTCTGTGAGAAAAAAAACAATAATATATATCCTTTATGATTTTGGCACCATCATTAGAAAGTTGCTCCTTAAGTGAATTTCGACAAAATCCATGAAATAGTGTGAAAAATAAAGCTTTACTATTTGGTGCTATTAAATTATGGGAAGAAAATTTTCGGAACATTTTCAGTTATCTGACAAAAATAACAAATATTTTAAACATTTTTTGTAAGATCTTGACATATTGTCATTAGTCATGCTCTGCCACAAGGATATGTACCCAACCAACCTCATTGATTAATTCTTTTTCATTGCATAACCACCTCCCTGAACTCATATGATAACCCATTTGAAACATTTTATGTATTCTGAAAGTAGTGACAGGAAAATGATGACTATTACTTTATGAGAACTACTATTAATGTATTTTATATCGTTGTAGGTACTGAAAGGCAAATACCATGTCCTGTTGGAACATACAACCCTAACAAAAATGGTGATACAGTGAATTCATGTCTCCCATGTACTGCGGGTTATTACTGTGAAGACCAAACAGTAAATCCTACAAAAAAATGTTTGCCAGGATATTATTGTCCTACAAACATAACTTATGGTGTTTCTGCATTGCTCATTGGTTCCTATGGTGAAAAACAAGTTCCATGTCCCGCACAAACTTACAGTAATGTAAGTGGGACTAAAGACGTCAGTGAATGCAAACCATGTCCTATTGGATTTTATTGTCCAGAAGGAACAGATAATCCAAAGATATGCCCAAGAGGTTCTTACTGCCAAGATAATTCCGCTGTCCCAACACCTTGTCCTATTGGAACTTATGGAGCCAGTGAACAGCTGCATTATCGTGAGAATTGTACACTTTGTACAAGAGGATGGTTAGTATCTAAATTTTAGTTAATAAACACTATCACTCACCAATAAAAAATCATCATCTAAAGCACGGTTTTCATTAAAAGCTGTAATGTGTAGCAGTTCTTTGCAACTTGTAGAGATGCTATCTTTCTATGACTAGTTAATTCATGTCTTAAAAAATAACGCTTTTGGACTGACAAACAGTCAAGGGCATGTTTAATTTATTTTAAACACATAATCAATGACCCATAGAAAAACAAAAGTTGATTATGCTTGAGTAGAATGTAAATCTAAATTTCTTTAGGTATTGTGATGCCCAAGGCTTGTCAACTCCAAGAGCTCAATGTGACCCTGGTTACATATGTATCTTAGGTGCATATACTAGTACACCCACAGATAACAAAACTGGTAATATTTGTCCTGCTGGAGGCTTCTGTACTGCTGGAAGTTATCAGTCAAAACCATGTCCACCTACGACATATTCTAATACTACAGGAGCTACAAATGACAAAGACTGTCGTGATTGTGACCCAGGTTACTATTGTATGAGTGCAAGAGGTCCAAGTCCTGATGGGCCTTGCAATCCAGGATATTATTGTCAAAAGGGTGCTCGTTTGCCAAATGAAACAGAAACAGATCCAGGTTTTTATGCTCCAAGGGGTTCCTCTGCACAACGACCTTGTCAAGTTGGAACGTTTCAACCTTATAGAGGTCAAGGCAGTTGTATGCCATGTACAGCTGGTCATTACTGTGATACAACTGAAATGAACTACACAAAACCTTGCCAACCTGGCTACTACTGTCCCGAAGGTAGTGAGGTGCAACAGTTTTGCCCAGCAGGAACTTACAATAATTTCACAAGGCAAAATAGTTCTGATGATTGTACTGCATGTCCTCCTGGCAAATTTTGTGGAACAGCTTCTAGCAAACCATCAGGTAGGGAAAGCTATTGAATTTGTATCTTGAACACGTACATATAGTTCAAACGTAAGGTTAAAAATCGTATGCCTGATTATGGTGTGTAATTAGTGAAGTTAAAAAATGATAATAAAAATGCTAACCTTGTTCTTTTAAGACCAAGGTGTCACAGTGTATTCTTTTAGCATGTTATTGAGGATGGTTCCTAGGGTCAACAATTTAAATTCCTACACTTCTTTGCCCTCCATAAATTGTTTA
The DNA here is from genome assembly GCF_029227915.1 of Hydractinia symbiolongicarpus. Lineage (NCBI taxonomy): Eukaryota > Metazoa > Cnidaria > Hydrozoa > Anthoathecata > Hydractiniidae > Hydractinia > Hydractinia symbiolongicarpus. Next base: position 29,355,462 of record NC_079877.1, read on the forward strand.
TGATGTATGGATATATCTAAGAAAGTATATTGATTTTCTTAATAAAGTTTTTTTGGAGATAACTCCAATTAGAGTAGAATGGGATAAGGATATTTAAGATGTTACAATACTACAATGAATAAAAAAAGATTTTTATTTAAATTACTAAAATAATAAAATAACATCTTAAAATAGATTTTTTTTTTTAAATTTTATAAGCATTCCAAATGCAAGCACTAATTATTATGCAAGCGCAGGTTGTATGGATCACCTCTAATCACAAAAATTTATTCTGCAAAAACGCATACACAGGCCTTCACAAAAATAATTTTTTTCCTAAAAAAAACTTTCTTGAAGGTATACCATCAATCCAGGTTAGATGATAGTAAGATAGAAGTTTTTGAATTAATTTGTTTAAAACTTTTAATTTAAGACTTATTATTTGAAGCTCTATGATACAAGTTCAACAACTTTTTCACCTTGGATTCCCCTTAAATAGGCGCGCATACTTATAAAAGGGTGCAGTAAATCACAAAAATTCAGTATACCCTAATTTTTAATTTGTTGTATATACGCTAGAATTTTTCTGAGAAGATAATATGGTCTATCATAGGTAATTGCCAAGCTGGTTTTATATGTTTTGGAAGAGCAGAATTTAAAAATCCAACCAAAGGTGTAACATGGGGTCGTGTTTGTTCTGCTGGGTTTTATTGTCCTGAAGGTACTCAAGTGGAAATACCATGTCCTGAAGGAACATATCGGTGAGTGTAAATTATTGTTCTTAGAGTTATTTAACGCTGCATTACGTTTTATCAGAGCAATAAATTGGAAAGTTTAGCAAAATTATTTTCTGACATATTCACCACTTTGATGAAAAATAAGATAAACATGCTGCTTTTTTAAATTTTCGGTGGTTGGTTTCAAATAAAATCAAACCTTAAACCTTTAATTAAATTGAAAATGCTCTCAATTCTTCAGTATAAAACTGTCCTCTTTCTCCATGTGTATTAATCTTTAATAAATATGGTAGCAGGCAACAAGCTAGTGTGCCTTCAATGTATTATACCTCTAAATGAAATTGTATTAAAAAAAAGAAATTATTGTTCACCAATCAACTCTTCAGTATTTTGATTTATTGTCTAACTCTGTGTGACTGAACTGTTAATCAACAAAACATATCAAATCTGTGGTTATTTAAAAAAAATTTTTTTAAAACAGAGGTGTCACTGGTGGAAAAGCGGAAACAGACTGCACCCAATGTGATGATGGCAAATATTGTCAAGGTCTTAATAACACAGCACCAAATGGACTATGCTCAGAGGGTTACTTTTGTAAACGTGGAAACAAACAAGCAAAGCCTAACAACTCAACTGAAGGAGGTCTCTGTCCAGCTGGAAGAGTATGCCCAGAAGGCACATCAATTCCTGAACAATGCCCAAAAGGTGACACATTAAGTTATGCAGTTCTTTGATATTCTCAAATTTACAAAATTTAAATTTTGGAAATAATATTCAAGGATAATTTGCAAAAATTTTTTCTTTCAGGTGAGTACTCCAACGGTGCAGGTGCATCTAGCTGTCAAGTGTGTCCAGCAGGCTATGAATGCGTTAATAGCCCAGCATATCCAACGCCTTGCCCAAGAGGCTACTATTGTCATGTTGGCAATGATATCAGATACCATGGAGATAAAAAACCATGCCCAGTAGGGACATATGGAAAAACAGATACATTGAAGTCAATAGATGAATGTTCAGACTGTCCACCAGGTAAGTTTTGTGACAGCGAAGGGCTGACGAATTATACTGGCTTGTGTGATGCTGGTTACTGGTGCTACTCTAAAGCAGAAGCATCTAGATCTCTTGTTGATAGCACAGGACTTTATGGTATTTGTCCAAAAGGAGGATATTATTGTCCACAAGGTTCAAGCACACCACTACCCTGTTCACCTGGTCGATACAGTAATGATAAAAGTCATTTAAAATCAAATGATGAGTGTGATCTTTGTCCAGCTGGGGAGTATTGTGCTTCTGGCAATCAATCAGCACCAACAGGTTTGTGTTCAGCTGGTTATTATTGTTTGAAAGGCTCTCCTGTTAAAGAACCAACAAATGCTACATTTGGTGGGATATGTGGACCAGGAACCTTTTGTATTGCTGGTTCTAAATGGCCCACACCGTGTGCCGCAGGAACATTTAATAATATGTCTGCACAAGAAAGCTGTAAGCCATGTCCCAAAGGTTTCTACTGCCCAGCTAATAGTACCATACCTATACCCTGTCCTGAAGGCTATTTTTGTGAGCCAGAAGCAAAATCTGGGAATGCGAATGCATGTCCAGAGGGTACTTTTAGTAACTTACCAGAAAGATCCTCAAGGAGTGAGTGCATTGACTGCACACCTGGCTATTACTGTCATGGAGCAGGTAATGTTTTGTTTTTATATTTGTTAGCATCGCATTTTTGTTATATTAACATTCAAGATGGAGAATGCACCAAAATGTTATGTGAAATAAAATCTATTTTTAGGAAAAAGTAATGTAACTGGTGAATGTGATGCTGGATACTATTGTAAGAATGCATCTGTGTCCCCACGCCCTGTCATTTCATCACAGGGAGGAGTATGTCCTGAGGGTTCATATTGTCCTAAAAGATCTTCAAATCATATACTGTGTGATCCTGGAAAGTATTGTCCCACCCAAATGCTTTCATTGCCATATAAGAACTGCTCAGCTGGATTTTATTGTTGGCTTGGTGCAAAATCCCCCCAACCTGATGATGACATAACTGGAAATCGCTGTCCGGAGGGAAGCTATTGCCTTGCAGGCAGCCAAAATTTCACATTATGTCCACCTGGTACCTATTCAAATACAACAAACAATACTATGCTAAGTGACTGCCAGGATTGTCCAGCTGGTTATTATTGTGCTGGTTATGGAAATGCAAACCCTACTGATAAGTGCAATGCCAGATATTATTGTCCGGGAAAGCAGTCACGTCCTGATCCACCAAGTTATGAATGTGGTGCAGGACATTTTTGTCCTCGTGGATCACCAAATGAGAAACCTTGTCCACCTGGTCAATACCAAGATCAAACAGGACAGTTGGATTGCAAGGTAGTTTTTTTTAAATATATACTGTATTATAAGTACAAACTCAAAATTATTCAAAGCCAATGCCATACTCTTTTAAATTAAGTAAATCAACTACTTAATGTAAAGTTGTCACAACTATAGCATAATTTATAGGTAAGTTTGTTGTCAGGTAACAATGCAAACAACCTTAGCTTTTTAAAACTTTGTTGTATACATACAACATCATGAATTGTTTCTCATTCCTGCTTATGTACAATGCAATATTTCCTAATTATGAAAGTATTTTTTGTTAGATATGTCCTGCTGGATTCTACTGTCCTCATGGTGCCGTTACACACTACAACAGTACTTCTTGTCCTGCAGGAATGTACTGTCCAAATGGAACAGAGTTTGACGACCAGTATAAATGTCCTATGGGAACGTTTAATAACAAAACACATTTAAAAAGTGCAGAAGAGTGTACACCATGTCCTGGTGGGTACTATTGTGATGAGTTAGGTCAAACAACATACCACAAAAAATGTAGTGCAGGTAAGATTAATGGAAATTTTACATTGCTTAATTGTTGAGAGAACTACAATGAAATCCTGAGTTTGAAAATTATTGTCTCTAACTTCTATTAGATGTTGATATTTCATACAGACATACAATAATTTTGCTTTGTTGTATATAAATGATTTACAATATAACATATAACTAGTCAGTAAGGCCTGTGGAAAAATCCGCTTTATGAGAACAATGGTAAAGAGAACTATAATAGAGAACTATTTAATGATGTCTGCCAAGGTTATTACAATTTTTTTTATTGGAAATTTATTTAGGCATTGCCTGTATTGTGCAGAGCTCGAAACACTAATGAAAAAAATGTAGAGGATCATGCGTTTTTCACAAACGATTTAGGAGATTCAAAGGTTTAAAAATTTTGCATGACGTCAGCAAATTTCCCTTTGAAGTGGAACACTGATAAAAAAAAGGTTTTTTAATGACTTCAGAAGCCCATCCATTCCAAAAGAAATTTGGGGACCCAGGTTTTGAGAAACTTACCCAATTTAGTCCCAAAGTGTCCCTAGTTACCCACACGGTGGAAAATGACTAACATCACCACCTTATTTCCAAGTTATATGGCCTAAAGTTATATGTGCATTGCAATGACTCCATTAATTTAATATATCTTATATTAAATTAATGGAGTCATTGACGTTAAATTAGTGTTATTGACATCGCAACGTTAAATTTGTTGATAAACATTTAAAGAAAAAACTTTTGCTAGATATCAGAATAAGATGTCTTTTAATTTAGAATACATGCAAATGAAAAATGCTAACTTGACAATTAACGAGAAGAACTTGGCTAAATTAGTCACCAAGCCTACAGATTAAATTTAAAGTGTTTTTATGTTTTAATTTTTTTCGTTCTTCAGGTTATTACTGCAGGAGTGGTGCAACTGTATCTACTCCTGAAATAATTATACCAATGGGTGTCTCAACAGTTGCAAATCTTACCAATTGTACCTGTCCAGAATGTATGTGTTCTGTGGGTGCTTTTAACAAATCAAACGCAGGACCCTGCCCAAAAGGCTTTTATTGTGTGGAGGGAACAGATGAGCCAGAACCTTGTCCCCTTGGTACTTTTAATAACATTACTAAACGACAATCAAAGGAACATTGTTATAATTGTACTCAAGGAATGTACTGTGGTGAATTAAACATGACTAAACCAAGTGGGTTATGTTGGCCAGGATATTATTGTCCGATTGGTTCATCATTAGCCAATGAAATTCCATGCCCAGAAGGAAAGTATTGTGAGGAAGGATCTTTCAACCCTGTATTTTGTCCAAATGGAACTTTTCGAAACCAAACAGAGGGAAAGAATGTATCAGATTGTTGGTTATGTACAGGTGGAATGTATTGCGAAGGAAATGGCCTGAAGGTTCCGACTGGGAATTGTGCACCTAGGTAATATTTTTGATGCATTTTAGAGCATGTTAATATATTTTGTTCTTGTAGGCTTTATTAAGTTTAAATGCATGGGTAAGAAAGTTTAATGGGGGACAAGACAACCACATTGTTACATTGTAACAAAGCATTGTAACAAAGCATCACACAGTGGTGGTTTGTTACTATGAAAATTAGTACAAGGAAAAATGCTTAGCTTGAATTGTTGCTTTTAACTTCTCTACATTGCTGCATTATTAAATTGCCTTTAAAATTATTTCAATTTATTAAAATAATTTCCGATATATTTTTGTTGATAGATATTACTGCCCACCTGGCCAGTCAGTAAGAGAACCTCCAGAATATCTTTGTAACAAGGGACACTTTTGTCCTGGTGGTACGGCTAACCAACTACCATGTCCAAGCAACAAAATGGCAAATTATGATGGTGCTGAAGAATGTGATTTATGTCCTGCAGGTTCTTACTGTTTGATATCTGGCGTGCCAGTTCCATGTGAAGCCGGCTTTTATTGCCCTGCTGGCACTGGTAGCGATTTAAAACCATGTCCACGTGGAACTTATGGACCTGAGCGTAGTTACAGTCAAATATCAGACTGCAAGCCCTGTCCAGCTGGGAAATATTGTTTTTATGAAAATTCTACAACGTATACTGGCTTGTGTGATCCTGGACATTGGTGTAGCTATGGAATCGATCGCCCTAAACCCATTGGTGTTAATATAACAGCATCAAGTAACTCTACTAATTCAAGTTGTTTCGATGGGCGGGAATCTGGTTATGGTGGTCGTTGTCCTGTGGGCCATTATTGTCCTGCTGGAACAGATTTTCCTATGCCATGCTCAAATGGATCTTATGCTTCTATCTCAGGATTGGATGAGTGCTTTCCATGTATGGAAGGTTATTACTGTCCATTTACTAATATGACAGATTTTTATGCATACAAATGCCCAGAAGGACATTACTGTCCAAATGGTACAGTTATGGCAAGGCAATACCCTTGTCCCGTTGGGAAATATTCTGCCACGAAAGGGAATACAAAACCAGAGGATTGTCAATCTTGCCCACCAGGTCGATATTGTCCAAGAGAAGGTACTTATTATTATATATTACAGTTCAACAGTAACAGATTATTGTTGTAAGCATCACAAAAAGGACTTGTATATTCATATTTTTGTGGTTTAGTAGTAGTTATATATAATATAAGGTTTGACTGACAATCTTTCGAGTTCACATTAGCGAATTCTGATATTTTGACACAAAATAATTTGAATTTGAATTAGAAAACCTGGCTGATTATATTTTCTAAATGAGCGATCGAAAAATATATAAATGAATTCATAATTAATCTTTGTAACCATGTTTTGTTTTTATGTGTATTTCGATCTTTACAGTACATTTTACTGATTTTTCTATGATGTTTTAGGAATGGGATATCCAAATGAAACTTGCAATGAAAGATATTTTTGCCGGAGAAATGCAAGAGTTGCTGATCCAAAACAAGGAAACGATGCTAATATATGTCCAGTTGGTCATTTTTGTCCAGCAGAAACTGGGGAGCCCCAGAGATGTCCTGCAGGGACATTTAACAATCAAACAGGTAAGTGTGTGCATTCTTATTAGAGTACTAGGTATGAATATAGATGCTGGATATAACTTACATTTACTTAAAAACAGGTAAAAGCACAGAGCAGGACTCCGAAACTCTCTAAGCAACTATCAGAAATCCCCAATTCGGACCTAGTTAGATTTTTTAGTAGCATAAAAAATTTCTAGATGACGTGAGAGAACTACATTTTATGATCACATTTTTTACAGGGCTTGCATCAAGCTCAGAATGTCAAAAGTGTACAGCTGGTCAATTCTGTAGTTCAGCTGGTTTAAACCAGACCTCTGGTCCATGCAGGGAAGGTTTTTATTGTCCACCAGGGTCACTATTGGAAACACAAATTGATTGCCCGGCAGGCTCTTATTGTCCGCCAGGATCTTTTGAACCAAAGCTGTGTGAAGCTGGAACCTTTCAACCAAATTTAAACAGATGGTTAAAGAGTCAATGTCAAAATTGCACGGAAGGTTTGTTTCATTGTATTTTGTAATTGTTGAATTGTGCTAATTGTTTGAGGCTCTTCTGTCCATGTTTTTTTCTTCCACTTTTTTCACTTAAGATTATCAAAGTTAAGCAAGTAACCTTGATCTAGTAGGTGCAGATAACTTTATTGCTAACTTAAAATACTGCCGCGTTTGCAAAAGTCATGTAAATAATCTAAAGCTATGGAATGCAAAGTGTGCTGATTTTATTTATGCCTTTTGTGTCAAATCATTTTTTACTTAAACTTTCACTAAACGTCTATCAAGATAGCAGTACAGCAATAGTAATTAAACTTGTTCACTCACTTTTTGTCCATCTAAATCACTAAAAAAAATAATATAGTTATAATAAATAGACTTTATTATTGTTATTAGGATTTTTTCTCACAATGCTACTAGTTAAATAATAACCCATAGAAATATTCACTTGTTTAAAGAAAGCCGTTATATGAGTTTATTTTGATGGCATTTCATCAATGATTTGTCCATATACATTTTTTTTTTTTCAATCTTTTAACTTTTCCATTGTGTTGACCTTTAAATGCTAATCAAAATAAGTCTGCTTGCTGATGTCATTACATGATGGTAAAAAGGTAAATTTTCTTTTAGCATATAAGACTTAATAACGTTTGCCACACACTGTAATACAGAGCAAAATGTAAGAGATAGGAAACTAATCAGTGAGTGAGAAATTTCCATCATTTTTTAAGGCTTTTATTGTGAAACTTCTGGACTGGCTAACTATACAAATGCTTGTCAAGCTGGTGCTTATTGTCCGACTGGTAGTTCCGTTCCAGCACCTTTAACATGCTCATCTGGATTTCATTGTCCTGCTGGTAGCCATAAACCAAAACCTTGTACTTCAGGATTTTACACTAATGCAACAGGTCAATCAATTTGTGATGTTTGCCCAGCTGGATTTTACTGTGTGCCTTTGATATGGAGAGAAAATATGTTTGCTAATGAATCTATTGGTTATAAAAAGTGTCCGCATGGTCATTACTGCCCACAACAAACAGGATCCAATTGGAAACCATGCCCTGCGGGTACTTTTTCCAATCAGTCTGGTCTCCATGAGGTGGCTCAGTGTGTTGCATGTCCTGGGGGGCAATTTTGTGCTGGTGATATTTTAACTCGTCCAAGTGGAGAGTGCAGTGCTGGATATTATTGTACTATAGGTAAAGTATATTCTGTTAACAAAGGTTTATTAAAAATCTCTATTGGTGTAAGAAGGAGAGAAAAACAATGTCTACAATTTGACATTATTAATTAGTTAGAAGTTTGATTTATTGCGACTGATCAACTTTTGTTAGGTGCCGATATAAATATAGAATTAAATATGTGTCATTGTTTACTTTTTTTAAGGCGTATCGTTAAAAACACCGTTTGTTGACTCGTACAATTCAACTAACGACACATGCAGATATGGTCTACTGCTTGGAAGTACATTCAAAGGGATTGGAGATGTTTGTCCTAAAGGTCATTTCTGTAAGGCAGGTGTTTCCAAACCTACACCATGTCCTGCTGGCTTATTTAACAATAAAACAGGGAGATCAACATGTGAAGTTTGTCCAGCTGGATATTTCTGTCCCATTGGAACCGTGTCATACCATAACCTTACTTGTCCAAGTGGTTACTACTGTGAAAGAAATACAACTCACCAGTATCAGTGCCCATGTTACAATGGCACTTTCAATAATCTTACCATGCAAAAAGATAGTTCTGCTTGTAAACTGTGTACTAAGGGTTACTATTGTGAAGGAGAAGGATTGACAAATCCAACAGGAGTATGTGCAGCTGGTTGGTATTGCAATGAAGGGTCAGCTTCTAAAAAGCCATCTGTAAGAGGTGGCAGATGTAAACCAGGCTATTATTGTCCAAATGGATCATATGCTCCAACTCCTTGTGATATAGGAACTTATTGCGATCAGTATGAACTTGAACGTCCTGCGGGATTGTGCTCACCTGGGTTCCATTGTGGACACAATTCAACAAGACCTGACCCACCTGAAGGTCGGTGTCAAGCAGGACGATATTGTCCAGAAGGAAATTTATCTCCTAGATTGTGTGATATTGGAACTTATTTGGACACCATGGAAGCTCATAATAAATCTCAGTGTAAACCCTGCACAGCTGGACAATTTTGTAATGAAACTGGCCTACCAAATCCAGCTGGTTACTGTCTACCAGGATATTACTGCCCACCTGGCCAGTCTTCAGCAAGAGCATATTCCTGTGATAAGGGGTATTATTGTGTGGGTAAGAAAGGATTTCAGGAGCCTTGTGCTTCAGGATACTATCAAGATCAAATGGAGAAAACTGACTGTAAGCCATGTGTTAAACGATATTATTGTAATGCTACTTTTGGTCCAGTTGTCAACTATACAAAAAATATTTGTCCTGAGGGTTATTACTGTCCTTCAAATACCGAGTTTGCTGAGCAATACCCATGTGATATAGGAACATTTAATAACATAACTGGTAGAGCAAATCAGAGTGAATGTAGTTTTTGCCTGGGTGGTTTTTATTGTGGTAGACCAGGGCTTACTTATCCAGATACTCCATGCGATGCTGGCTATTTTTGCAAATCTGGTGCAAAATCTGCAACGCCAATAGAAGGTAGTAATGCTAATGTTTGCCCTCTTGGCCATTATTGCCCAATACAGACAGCTGAGCCAAGGAAATGCCCGCAAGGGTTCCTTGGTCAAGTAGAGAAATTAAAGTCATCAAGTGAGTGTGTGAAGTGCCCTTCTGGTAAATTCTGCGATCAACCTGGAATGGCTAATTACACTGGCCTTTGTCAGAAAGGTTTTTACTGTCCGAATGGCTCAATATCAGCCAAGCAAATCGTATGTCCGCCTGGGTCATATTGTCCTGAAGGGTGTGCAGAACCAAAACAATGTCCACCAAAGACCTTTTCAAATACTACCCAGTTACATGATGTGACGCAGTGCACAAGCTGTCTAGCAGGTTCTTACTGTAAGGAGTCAGGATTGACTGCTCCTTCTGGACTGTGCAAACAAGGTTTTTATTGCCCAAATGGAAGCGAAGTAGAAAATGCTGTTGAATGTCCCATTGGGGTTCAATGTCCGACAGGTTTGTAAAAAACAATCTTCTTTTTTATAAGAATTAGTCATTACCTAAATTTAATTTTCTGTTGTGTTTTTCTTAATAATAGGAAGTAAAACACCAAGGGAATGTCCTTCCGGTTTTTATACCAACACAACACGACAATCTTCATGTACACCATGCCCAGCTAGTTATTACTGTACTCCAGTAAATCTTACAAAATCAGGCCCATACAGTGGTTATAAGCCTTGTCCTCGTGGATTTTATTGTCCACTTCAAACTGGCCTAAATTGGAAGCCTTGCCCACCAGGTACTTACAGCAATAAGACAGGTTTGGCAAACATAGAACAGTGTACAGATTGTGAGCCTGGGAAATATTGCGCACTCTACAATGCAACAAGTTACACTGGCATATGTGCTGGTGGCCATTATTGTACCTCTGGCGTTGATCGTTTAAATCCAGTGGAGAATGAGACTATCACTGATGGAAATTGCACACGTTTAGGTCGTCACAAAGGTTAGTTTTAACTATTTATTTTACAAATGTGGATCTTAGAAATAGTATGTAAATGTATATAAATTGTACGATATGTTTCAGGTAAAGGTGGTTTATGCCCAGTGGGGAGTTACTGCCAAGAAGGAGTTTCTTTACCTGTTTTCTGCCCAGCTGGTAGTTATCAAGATAAACCTGGCCAAACTTTTTGTAATGATTGCCCACCTGGTTATTACTGTCTGGCAAACTCTACTGATTACGTCAGCACAGAATGCCCTGAAGGTAGCTATTGTCTTTTAAACACGACACGTCCATCAGAATATCAATGTTGGCCTGGAACGTACAACCAATTTAAAAAACAAACAAATAGCTCAGCTTGTTTGCCATGCTCGGGTGGTATGTATTGTCCTGGTTATGGAAACATAATTTCTTATGCAAACTGTAGTGGCGGTTATTATTGTCCTAGTGGCGCCATGAATGCTACGACTTTTATATGTCCAATTGGTCATTTTTGTCCAAATGGAAGTATAGAAGCAACACCGTGTACAAAGGGACATTACTGCGACAGACAAGGACTTATAAAACCGACTTTCAAATGTAAAGAAGGATTCTATTGTACTTTAAGAGCAAGTCAATATAACCCAACAGATAATATAACTGGCAATGAATGTCCAAAAGGAACGTATTGTCCACTGGGTTCGTCTAGTCCAAGTTTATGTCCTGTTGGTACATTCTTAAACACAACCAGAAATGTGTAAGTATCTTAAATGGTAAATGTAGAGATCCCATAAGGAAATATTTCAGGATTTGAACCTACTAATTTTTTTGTTGAAGATAGGGTTTTAAGGTTTTTTAAGTGTTAGATGTTCCGTTCTGCTTTTTAATAGTTTAATATTTTTGTATCATTAATTTGAGTAAACATTTAAATCAACACTTTTTTTTACTTTTTTTACTGGGAGTCTGCAATAAAACGCTGAGTGTTGTTCCTTAAACTAATCTTTATTTTTAAGCATCTGATTTAGTTTACAAAAGATTTGTTCAATGTATTGTTTGTTTAGCACCAAACTGTTTGAATTTACTTGTGCTCTTTAAACTTTTAACATTTTTTACAAAAAATAACAGGAACGAAACAAATTGTCAAGATTGCACGTCAGGCTGGTACTGTGGAAAAAATGGACTACATACTCCTACAGCTCCTTGTATGCAAGGATATTATTGTACTGGTCGTGCTGAGAATAGCACACAGTTTCAGTGTAGTCCAGGTTATCGCTGCCCAACACAAAGTTCAAATCAAATACCTTGCGATGCCGGCACGTATCAAGACCAGCCTGGACAATGGGAATGCAAAGTTTGCCCTGCAGGTACAGAAAGCTGCTTTATTTTTTGCTGCTTTTCTTTCTTAATTTTTATATGATAAGAAGAACAAAGTTGATTTATTTATGGATGATGTTATTTGTTTTTAGGCTACTTTTGTAACAATACATTTGGACCAGTTGATAATTACAATCTGTTTGAATGCCCAAGAGGTTATTACTGTCCAAGCAACACTAAATATTCCACCCAGCACCCATGTCCACCAGGAACACATCAAAATCTAACGAAAAGAGTCTCACCATCTGATTGTCTACCGTGTCCAGCAAAGTTTGCATGTGATGCCCTAGGAATTATTTACCCAACGAAGCTGTGTTCTGCTGGATATTTTTGCAAATATGGTTCAAATTCAACCACGCCTTCATTAGGTTCGAATGCAAATGAATGTCCTCCAGGAAGATACTGTAGAGAAGGTACCTTTTTATTAGCTTTTAGAAATGTTTTGTGAAAACTGTTTGTATAAGGTAGTCATTGTTGATAATTTTGTTGTTTTATAATAAAGTAATAATTTTTGTGATGACAAAACACTAAATTATGACAAATTTCATATACATATCTTTTTACTTATTTTAGGTACTGATAATCCAACCGAATGCCCTCTTGGTACATTCCGTAATACAACTCTTGGTGAATCAGAAAATGACTGTCAAAACTGCACAGGAGGATGGTTTTGTAATGAGACTGGTCTCACTAGCCCAGTCGGTAGATGTAATCCTGGTTATTACTGCCCTCTCAGATCATCAAGTCCAAGTCAGGTCGTATGTCCACCGGGTTATTTCTGTGAATTAGGTACTGAAGTGCCTTCAGAGTGTCCACGTGGAAGGATGTCGAATGGCACAAGGTTGAGCAAAGCTTCGGAATGTCCGTTATGCCCAGGGGGATATTACTGTGCCACTCCTAAATTAACTTCTCCAACTGATGTCTGCAATGCAGGCTATTATTGTCCTAATGGAAGCGTAAGCAGCCAAGAGAAACCATGCTTGTCAGCAATGTACTGTCCAACTGGTAGTTCTGAACCAAGATATTGTGAAGATGGAAATTATACTGCCTGGGAAATGGCACATTCTTGCATAACATGCCCAAAAGGATATTACTGTGTGGCAGATACTGTTATACCAGGTTACTGTCAATTTTTCTATTATTGTTACTATTATTGCTTGTGAGTTTTAGTCTTATAATTTAGTTGTTATTTTCTACAAAATTATTTGTTTTTATCGCATTCGTAACTACAATAAAATCCAAGAGTTTATTTATTCATTGAACTTTTCAGGTGTTAACAACTCAGGAATCCATAAGTGTCCTGAAGGATTTTATTGTCCTACTGGTACTGGAAGAGAGTGGAAACCATGTCCACTTGGAACGTACGGTGTTGGACTTGGATTAGAAGAAGAAAGAGATTGTACACCATGTGATGAGGGGATGTACTGTAGAGAGTTGAACTCGACTGTGCCAAGTGGAAACTGCTCACAAGGATATTATTGTGTTTCTGGTGTTGATACTCCTTCCCCACAGCTAACAAATCTTACTCATTGCCCATCAACATATGTTCACATGAGTGTCGGAGGAAAATGTCCACCTGGTTTTTATTGTCAAGAAGGAAGTAAAACATACACAGGTATGATATGATAGTTGCAAAATATTTTACATTATTTTTGAAGCTTTTTGGGAACTTAATCTGAAGTGGTAGCTTGTAAGATGCTGCAAAGTTTGATTAAAACTGTTTGTACAATATTACTCATCAGTTTCTAACTTTTAAAAAGTTATTTTAAATTTGTTTATTTTAGCTTACAGTATGATAATGTTTATCACAATATTTATTTTTTCTTGTGCAGAGTTAGCTACACTTTTCTAGATCTTTTGACACACGACAAAAGGCCCGCTTGGTTCAAGTTTTCATTTTCAATTACTGAAATATCCATCAGAATATTTCAATCTGTGCTAAATAACTAAACCTCAGTCATTACCATAATGTGTGTGCATGCTTTTAAACTCTATTGTGAAATTTTATTTCAGCTTGTGAACCAGGAACATATGCATCAGATGCTGGCAACTACCAATGCTCACCATGTCCTGCTGGGTTTTACTGTCCAAAACAAACCTCAAACTACACTGATAATATATGTCCCCCTGGTCACTATTGTCCACTTGGTACGAAAACACCAACTGACAAACCTTGTGCTCCTGGTACATTTAATCCATTACCAGGGGGTAAGAATGCATCTTATTGTCTTAGCTGTACTCCTGGATACTACTGTGAAGGACATGGCAGCAGGAACACAACAAACCTTTGTGATGCAGGATATTATTGTCCAGGTGGTAACGGCAATAAACGACCTGTCAGTCATCAATGTCAGCCTAGGTATTATTGTCCAGTTGGATCTTCAGGAATGAAACCATGTCTGGGAGGACATTATTGTCTAACATCAAGATTGAAATTTCCAACTGGTCCATGTAAACCTGGTTATTATTGTCCGAATGGTTCGCTGACTGAAACAGAAATTAAATGTCCTCCAGGACATTATTGTAAGAATGCTTCAGCTAGCCCATCCACATGTCCAAGTGGCAAATATCTGCCTTCCGAAGGTGAAAGTGACGCAGGTGCATGCCTCAATTGCACTGCAGGCTATTACTGCAACACAACTGGCTTGCACAGGGAAACTGGTCTCTGCAGTCCTGGTTATTATTGTCCTGGTGGTCAAAAGGTAAAAACACCAACTGATTATATCTGCCCCAAAGGACACTATTGCAAAGCCGGTTATCATGCTCCCCAAAGATGTGAGAATGGAACATACCAAGAAAATACAGGAAGTTCATCCTGTGATGTTTGTTTGCAAGGTTATTATTGTGACAACACTGCAGCACCTGTGGATTCTTTGGTTGGCCGAGAATGTATTCCAGGTTATTTCTGTCCACCTGGTACGCGATATGCTAATGAACATGGTTGTTTACCTGGAACATGGTCAAATAGAACTGGACTAAACCATTCCTCAGAATGTGATCCTTGTCCACCTAAGTAAGATAATATTCTCTGTTCCTTTTCAATTTTTATCAAGAAATAAGTGACCCAGATAGACATTTTAAGCTTGGTTT
The DNA here is from genome assembly GCF_029227915.1 of Hydractinia symbiolongicarpus. Lineage (NCBI taxonomy): Eukaryota > Metazoa > Cnidaria > Hydrozoa > Anthoathecata > Hydractiniidae > Hydractinia > Hydractinia symbiolongicarpus. Next base: position 29,370,591 of record NC_079877.1, read on the forward strand.
CTAATAACATTTGTAATTGTTGTGCGGCAGTTCTTGTGCAACTCTTGTAGAGATCTTAACATCTTCTTAACATCTCAGGTTTCGCCTTGTTGTACAATAGAACAGATAGAAAAAACTCTACAGTATTTTGTGTCCACCATTTCAGGTGTCACTTTGTTGTACAACATGTGTTTCCAATAAAGTCGTAATGGTGTCTGTTGTTCAAACATATTTTTATGCTAATGGAAACCGGTCCTTATGATACTTTCCCAAAAATGGTTCGAAAAACTACTTACTTCCATGTGTGATTTACCATTTTTATTCTAACATTCTCATTGTCAACGTTAAACATTTATGTGGATGTACATTACTTTCTAAAATTTATACAGGTGATTGTAGTAAAGTTTTTTTTTTTGTTTAGATATTACTGTCAGCAAGTAGGCTTATCTGAACCTGAAAATCTCTGTCTGGAGGGAAACTTTTGTAATGGTAGCGCTACAGTGCCAGGTCAACATATTTGCCCCATAGGCCATTATTGTCCTACTGGTTCTGATAAACCAACAGTCTGTCCAAGAGGTTACTTTTCAAAGACTAAGGGGAATGCGAATTTCTCTAGTTGCAAAGCATGTAGCCGTGGTAAATGGTGTGACCCTAACGCAGGAGCTATAGTGACTGAACGTGATTGTTATGGTGGTTATCTTTGTGTCTCAGGTAAGGAGGGAGTATTTAAGTTCAACTTTTCTAAGAATGTGGGATTACTTTCTCAAAAGGTTGTGCTCTTATTACCTTGTTTTCCACTGTTTTTATTAAAGCATAAATTTGCTAGTAGGCAATGCAACTTACAATGTTGACGAGAATCATTAAATAAACTTTATCATATGTTATACAAATTCATATATGTTGAAAGGATATCATAAAAGTGCTCAATACAACAAGCAAAACAAAAATTAATTGAGTCATGTACTTTTTTTAAAGTTTTATTTTATAAATAAATGAATTACAATCTTATATAGCAATCTTATTAATCCTATGGACATTCCGATAAATATTGTACTGTTTTGTTTTTGTTTTAGGAGCAATAACACCAACGCCCTCTAACATGACTGATGGAGGTCGTTTATGTTCTATCGGGCATTACTGTCCCAATGGCACTGTTGTTGAAAAACAATGTGAACCAGGCACTTATGCACCAACTGAAGGTCATAGTACTTGCAGGTCATGTCCTGCTGGTTTCAGATGTCCAGGATTCGCTACCTCTGTACCGGTGGCCTGTCCTTCTGGGTACTATTGTAAAAATGGAACAAAAGATACAGGTGTAGCTTGTGATAAAGGAACATTTAATTCGTACGAAAACCAAACTTCCATCGCATCTTGTTTTCCTTGCCCAGCTGGTAAATATTGTGCCAATGCTGGACAACATTCTCCAACTGCAGATTGTTATGGTGGGTACCTATGTACATCTGGTGCACAGGTTCCTGATCCAGTGTTATGTCCAATCGGGAAGTATTGTGAAAATGGCACATTAAATGCCACCGATTGTCCTGCAGGAACATTGAGGGCGTATCCAGGAGCAAAGTCCATCGACGATTGCCAACCATGCGATCCAGGAAAATTTTGTGATCGACCTGGTTTATCAACTCCCTCTGGTAACTGCGACAAAGGCTTTTACTGTCCAGATTTTGCTAAAATTGATCTAAAACAACCAACTTCATATGCATGTCCGCGTGGATTTTATTGCGATGTAGGCACGTCAGTACCCCGAGGTTGTTTACCTGGATCTTACCAACCAGCTAAAGGATCTTGGGATTGTTTACCTTGCCCTGCTGGAAGATTCTGTCCAGGAAATACATCAGATGCTCAACCTTGTCCACCATATCATTTTTGTCCTAATGATACAGTTGCTCCACCGACATGTCCAAATGGAACGTATACAATGGATAACATCACCGGTCTGGCATCCAGTGATGAGTGTAATCCTTGTCCAGCTGGCTTGTTTTGTCAAAATGGTAGACCAGCTGCGAATTGTAGTGGTGGATATTTGTGTTTAACAGGAAGCATGGTTCCTAATCCAACTGACGGTATACAGGGTATTATTTGTCCTGTCGGTTATTACTGTCCACCAGGAACTAAAGAGAAGTTGCAATGTGAAAAAGGAAAAGTGATTGTCCGGGAAGGTAGTTCTAGTGATAAAGACTGTCAGCGTTGCCCTGCTGGTTTTATTTGCACCACAGATAGCACTGTACCTCAACCATGTGAGAGAGGTTATTACTGTCCATTTAACATCACAAGAAAACCATGTCGCAATGGTACATATAACAACGTAACAAAAGCTACAGATGAGTCTTTCTGTAAATCGTGTCCTGCAGGCTATTGGTGCAAAGAAACAGGCACTGCTGACTACACCCAAATTTCATGCCCTGTCGGCTATTATTGCAATGAAGGTGTTATTCAGCCCCAACCTTGTCCGCCAGGAACCTTCAGAAACTACACCGGAGCTGAGAATGTTAAACAGTGTGATAAATGCCCTGCTGGACACTACTGTCCACTAAATGGTTCAGCAATATCGATTCCATGTACGAATGGCACTTACTGTCCTAATGGAACTATCCATCCTGAATGGTGTGAAGCTGGTTTTTATTGTCCTGGTGCAGAAGCCAAAATACCATGTCCCAGTGGTTTCTACTGTCCAAATAAAACAGCTAATCGTATTCCATGTCCTCCTGGACATTACTGTCCAGGAAATGATAACTGTACATTGACAAGTGGGGGAGCAATATCACCAACAATTTGTCCTTTAGGTAACCTTTATTAAATTCCTTGTTTTAGTCCTTTTAAATTTCATACATGGCATGAAGAAGGTATTTCTTTGGTTTCTTAGATTGAATCTGTTGTATCTCTATCCTCTATATTTAATCATCGTAATTTCATGTATTATATGCAGGCTATCAAGAAAGTCCTGGAACTCTTCGACACTCGATGGAAGATACATGTGTACAATGTCCACCAGGAACGTTTGGAGCTGCTGTTGACAGAACCATTTGCATCAAATGTAGAGCAGGAGTTATATGTGAAACTGGTGAGCATGTTTTTATATGTCTTATCTTTCGAGAACAGCTCGATGCCTGAATTCCTTTAAATAAAAAAAAATAAAAAAAAACGTTTTCTAGGAAATAATGTTAGAACTACCTTTCTATGAAAAACTTTGATACAGAAAGGTTAAAAAACTGAAGAAACCCACTTCTCTACATAGGTGCCACCACCGATAATCCTCTTGGGAACAATACCAAATATGGAGTTAATTACACCAATTCATACCCATGCCCCATTGGTTACTATTGTTTATCTGGAGATAAGATACCACGACCCTGTCCAAATGGTACATATAACAACGTAGAATTTGCATCTGAGATATCCAACTGTACTTTGTGTCCTGTTAATCATTTCAATCACCGACTGGCACAAGCTGAATGTCTCCACTGTGGTGGACAGTCAAAGCAACCCTTCCCAGGACAAGACAAGTGTCAATGTAATGGTAACCACAGAGTATTTATGGTGAGTTGTTGTTTGTTGTTGTTGCTGTTGTTGTTGTTGTTATTGTTGTTGTTTTTGTTTTTGTTGTTGTTGTTACTCATTTTTTTCCTTATTTTGTAGCCAAGTGACAAGACATGTCTGTGCGAAAAAGGTTACAAGGTCTTTGAAGGACGCGAACAAGACTGTGCACAGAATCTGTACGATATCTGTTCAGAGGGACAGTGGAGAAGTCAAAATGGCGCTTGTTTAAATCAGCAACAATGGCAAACAGCGTGTACAGAGGTATGATAATTTGTATGTGTGTAACAAAGCTGTATGATGCAATTCTAGATACTTTTTTACAGTATGAACTTGGTTTGGGTATTAGTCGGCCATTTATACCACGTTTACCAGTTAACATGAAGTCAATTATAATTTTTAGTTATTTTTTGCTGTTTTTTTATTTTGTTATATGTATGTGTATCTTTGTAGGTATGTGAGGAAGGTAAATATGTCGGTTTCGATCGCGAGCTCGGTTTATGTTTGTGTAAAGTTGATGATTTGGAGAAAATATGTAATCGTGAATGTCGCATCCGACAAAAAAGGATTATGCAGTATGTCTGTACGGATCCAGTCACGATAAGAATAACAAGAACTGATCGCTCAGTGGTAAGTGGCTTACACAATGCTTTTAACAAATCTGGAACTCCTAGCCATGGTGTTTGTAAATATTCTTCTTGTTTGTAAGAATTTTTTTCGCTTCATGCTCTTATAAGCTCTCAAGAAAACGATGTTTAAACGAAGAGATGAATGATTTGCGGTTGTTATTGTTATGTAGCTAGCCTATAATCGGTGTTAACCAGTCATTACAAGGCTAAATGAGAACTAGGCCTTATTAGAAAGCAGATTTACATGCTTTACCTTCACACCTGTAGCTACCGCTGTGGTAACAAGAAAACATTCTGATGTCATTCTCACTTTAGGTTAACATGTTATATTCCGACTTACTTAACATACCCAACTTTCGTGAAGCTTTCTCGAAAGATAAGTGTGAGAAATTAGACGGCAAAGCTTATCCGTTCTACATGGTGCAAGTTGGAGGTGAGTTCGATATGTAATGATTATGTTACTGTAATGTTATGTGTTTTTCATCTACTCTAACGGAATTCATTTTCGCCAGTTTTTATCAATTTTGTGAAAATTAGCTCCCGCTGGAATTATTGAGGAGCTGACTATTCACGAAAACCAACATTTAGATTTTATAGCTTCTTTGAAAAACGACATATTTTTTTCTTCTTGGTGACCTAAAACTTTTGTAACATATGTGTGAATTTTAACTTTAGTAGTCTTTGTGTCTAAAAACAGTATAAATCGAGCAAATAATATTACCGAATTGTTTTTTGACGAAATTTAATTCTTGAGAAGTTTAACGACTTGCTAACTTCGCAAAAATTAGCTGTCGCGAAAAAAAATTAAAAAAAAATTCCTTATATATTATTATTTTGTTATCGCTTCAAAATTCAAAATGATCAACCACTATTTTTTTCCGTGCCCTGTATAACTTAAGTTCTGTGATGACAACGCTGTCCTCTCTTATGAAGTTTCAACTCATGTGCTCAGTGTATGACCGATCTACGGATGAAAATATTTTTAATATTTCTCTGCAAAATAAAACAAGGAAGTGTGTCCATTACATTCACAAAAAAAGTAGGTACATGTCAATTAATTATCTATGTTCATGCTGGATGTTGCGAACCTTGTTTTTTTAAATTTCAGTGAAAGGATTCACTGGAGCTTACGACCCTCCACCTGACGTGATAGTAGAAATGTTTCAACGAAATGCTGTGAATGCTTCTGCATCATTCCCTTCATCACCATCACGCAGGCGGAGAAACCTACTTGCTGTTTCCGTCACCAATCCAGACATCAGCGGTATCACCAGCCCAACCACTTGTTTACGTTTCAACGAAGCCATGTTGTTTAGCGTCACAAATGATTTTTACCCGCAATATGACGAGACGAATTTGTACAATACGAACCCTGATTTTGACTTTGGTGCGTTTAAAGACCTTGCGGAGAGGCACAGGTTAATGGAGACAAATTCCACCTTGTTTGCTTTCAGGTTTCAAGCAGCAGGCGTTTACGCGTTTAAAATGAGCTCTTCCGGAAGTCAAAGAATGGTAAGCTGTCAGTTTTATCTTTCTGTTTTGTGTGCGATGCCACCAGGAAGAGACACAAGCTGGCATTTCCAGAAAGTGTTAAAAAATCAATCAATTTGATCTTTTTGTTTGTTGTGCGGTGTACTAACCTCATGCTCTCAATAGCCAAGCAATTTTTTTACCATATTCCATAACTCTGGGTGATGAAAGCAGTATATTTATATGGTTTTTAATAAAATATTTTCTGCAATAAAACGATTTTAAAAATGTTACTTTGCTGACTTGTCTGTGCTCTTTTAAAATTATTGTTCTTTATTTATTTTTTCTTTAATCCATAATAACTTCTAAAATAACTCACTTAAGATCGTCCATGTTAGGCAACACAAAATAAGTCTATACAGATAAATTTCCGTCCCTTCTTTTTATTATACTTTAGTGTTGAACTTTATTTATTTCAGTATGTACGTGTCATGGCTCCTGGTGCACAGTGTGGTGAAGATGGTCCCTTCTTCGCGACCACTCCACGTTCAGTTATTCAAAATGGTATCGCTATAGACTCCAGTATATTAATCACTCCTGATTGGTTGTTAATTGGTCTCATGTTGGCCTGCTTCTTTGTACTGGTGTTAGTTCTTGTCTTAGCACTGGTAAGAAAGTTGTTTTATGTGTTGATTTGTTGATGTAATAAATATGGTGGGTTTAAATTAAGATTTTTTTATGTATGGAATTAAATTAGAAACATGAGAAATGAACAGGTTTGACATCTGGTGAAGTTTCATCTTTTTTGACTGTTAGCACAATCAGTATAACTGATCATGTTGTCCAGCTTCTTGGTGTCTTTTGACGATGGGCTGTGATGAGAATAAAAATTTGGAAGTATCTTCTACAACTGTTGTATTTTAACCTTCATACTTAGTTCATGTTCCGTACTCATGGATGGCGTAAATCATTATACCAAAACCCAAGATATAGACAAGCAACACAGCTGTATGATTTTGATGACTATTCATCTAAAGGCTCAGCTGTCCACCCGCTTAAGAAATATCACCGCACTAAAATGGTGATGGAGCAGTTAGAGAAACCGCCTGGCAAATCTGAGGGTCAAGGTCAGTGTTTTGTAAAGTGAAAGTTGTCTGTTTTTAATGGGATTTTTTAGTAAGGTAAACTTCGCAGACAGGAGACATTTTTCGCGATAACGAATTGGTGATCGACGTTTTTTTTGGAATTAAAAAGTGTTATTCTATAGTGAACGTGCGATTTTGTACTTCAGGTCAAATGGTGGCTATCGATGCAGCTGGTGTAAAAGGCGATGAGTTCTGGGATTATGACCAGCAGGCAGACTTGGAAGCGTTTAGCACGAAAGATTTCTACTCAACGCTTGCTAAACAAACAAGTGAAATTACAGCCGCTCTTGCTAGACAAAAAGATCAAGTAAAGAATTACTAATTATTTGTTTGTTTGCTTACTTGTTTGTTTGTTTTTATTTGTGTGCTGCGCCAAACTCTTGTGCTTTCTAAAACTTTATTTCTGTTTTTTTTATCTTTATTGTTTATATTTGTATGTTTGTTTGTTGTCTTTTTTGTTGTTTTGTTTGTTTGTTTTTTTGTTGTTTTTGTTTAAGTTAATAACAAAATCCGTATTTTCCAGGTCAAACAACTCTACAACAAAATAACGGGTCAAGCTGAATCTCTAAAAGGATTGTGGGTTGCGAAGCTTAACTTGAAAGGACGAAGCGCACTTGCTACGACTGAAGACTTGCAATTGTACGAAAGAAACAAGGCTGAAGTATGAATTACTTTTCTATTGTTATGATGGCATTTCTCTCATATATTTTAAAAAAGCTAGGCACAAACTGTTAAATTTTTTATAATGTTTTAAGAGCAAATAATGATATTTTCTTGTGCATTTGACTCCTTTCATGTGTTCCTTGTCTAACTGACTTTCTTAAGAATTCTTATGGGTAGCCAGCCTTTTTTATTGCTCTATCTGTAAATTATTTACGCGTCACAAAACGTTTTGTTAAGGCAACGTCCTAAAATGACAATGGAAATCGTCGCAATATTAAGCAAATGGTTTTGTCTTGTTTTGTCACAAGTATATAAGTTTAAAATTTTGGACTTGCAAAAATATAATAAAAACGTCTTGAAAAGCTGAGACCATGTTTCTTATGTATTATACGGACACGCATCTCAATGTGTTTAGCTTGAAGAGGAAATTGAAAGGAGAAAAGAACTCGGCTTCAACTTCCAGCAGATACTAAGACAACAAAACGAAATATTTGTCAACGATGAAGACGAGCGCGAGAAACATCAAGTTGCATTTATGGCTATTGCTCGAGAGATCACTCGCCTTTTAAAAGAATATGCTGAATTTGATAAAACGAATGTCAATGAGGCTGGAACGAGAGATTACGAAACTGAATTTGACGAAAATCTACAACATAAGTACGTTATTTGTTTCTTTTTGTTTATTTGTGTTTTTTTAATAATTTTTCATTGTATAATTGTTATCACTTTGTTAGCAAGTGGAAATACACTTAAAAGACTTTGTTAGCAAGTGGAAATACACTTAAAAGTTTTTTCCACTTATTCATAAATTTTTTGCATTGCTTCCACAGAGTTGGTAGTCGTGTGGAAATGCTCATCCACAAGCTAACAGCAGAGCTTACCAGTGAAGCGCAACGTCGTGGAGCACTTGGTATAATCGGCCAACAAACTGGTGCGGTAATGTTGATGAAAGACGGTACCGCTGTTCAGCGAGAACAGATACTAAATGCTGATGGTTCAGTCACTGATAGCAATTTGGTCACCTTTGATCAAAAGACAGGTCTTCTTATGCCGAACAATCAAGAAGTTAGTATGCTGTTACCAGATGGTGTGACCACGGTCGATGTACCTAAAGGGTTTTTCGTGCATCCCGTTACATGCAGGTTGATGCCAATAGAAGGTTTGTTACTATGTTGAGCTTTTTCCTTATCCTGTATACATTTGAACGGTAAGCCTGTATGTTTATTTTAACGTATTTCTTGCTTTGATTTAACTTTAACATTTAACTCATCAAATTGTTCAAAGTCATAATATTAACCTAAAGATTTTTGCTCATAGAATGTTTTTTTTTTATATATATATAAATACTTTTATATTGATCCTAAACTGGCAACTTTTTGTGATGGAGAATTTGTATGGCGAGTATTGATTAATAAACAATATCTTGACTAGTAGTGTTTTATAAGAAAATTGTTTAATTTAATCTACAGGTAATGTTGCTTTTGATCCAGTGGCATCCCGGCTAGTGTTTACTACTGACAGTCCAAATGGAGAAGCATCCAATTCACATGATAGGTTAATACCGTACATACCGTATCCTACAAATCCTGAAACAGGTCAACCAACCAAAACAAATTTTAGTCCATTGGAGAAGAAGAGTGATATGACTTTCAATGGTCCTATGGTCGATTCGAAGACAGGACAGACAGTACCTATTCTTGGAATGACTATTCACCCGACAACAGGTTTCTTGATTTTTTTTGTCCAACCGTAACCTAACCTAAAACCAATTAAGCATCCACCTCCATTCAGAAGTACTTACAAAGTAAGCGCCCTGAGATTAAGAGGGAATATACTTAAGCCACTAAGAGTTCCAAGCCACCGTCACCACTAAAGAAAGACTTTTATTGATGGGGCTTTTTGTCATCGGTATTGGTCTCTATTTTTCAATAATATATGTTTGTGGTAAATCATTTTTCAGTTGGGAAAATTAGAAAAGTATTGTGTGCCTTCTGATAATGCTTCACTCTCCTATTTTATGTCTTTTACAGAGATTGTCTTTGTGTTTTAAGAACCATGTGATCACTCTTACTTTCAGGAAACGCCTACCCTGTGGGAGGTACTCATCAAGATCCTGTTACATCACTTCCCATACCAATCGAGTTAGGCTCTATATTTGTCGATCGCGTTGTCAATCAACCGGTGCCCATCATGACGGTGACGATAGACGAAATGACAGGAGATGCTATCCCTGTCGGTGGCATGACGTTAGATGAACCTTCGTCACCAGTTCTATTGTATGACAAATTTACTGAGATGCTGTCTAAGAAAAACATGAAAGTGACCAGTGTCCGCTTGGCTGACTCAGCAGAATGGGAAGTTGAAAGACTCAATGGTGGAGAGCGTGCGCTAATGGATGTCAATGAATTGTATCACGAAACTCGATTAATAGACGCTTTGCACGATTTGAAAGATGCACTGACTGGTGTAAACAAGTCAAGTGGTCGTCATGAACAGAACATCCTCGAGACAGCATTAAAAGACTTACACAAAGCACGTTCCAGAGTAAGAACAGTCTTACTTCGTGATGGACATGATCTTGTGAGAAGACTAGAACGCGCTTCTCTATTATCAGAGACAGGTGGTAGTCCCGGTATGTACGAATTCATTCTGACTGGTCAACTCCTTCCTATCATAGTGGGTGCCAACATGAAGGATCCGTCTGGATCTGGTCTGGATGTACCCATACTTGGAGTTGATCGCAACAAAGAGACTGGTAACTGGATACCATTAGGAGGGTCAGTGGAAGACCCATTAGGCGATGGGTTGGTACCTATTGTCCTTGGAGAAAAGGTGGTGGACCCAATCTCTCAAAAACGAACTTATTGCGTCGGTGTAAAATATAACCACGAGATCGGAATCACTGAACCAGTGACTTCATCTGGCAAAAATAAAAAGAAGCGAAAGCCACCATTTGGTTCAGTAAGCTATTTACCTTTCCTTCTTAAATTAACAAATATTTAACGATATTTCGCGAATTTGGTCAAAATCGTGATGTCAAATACGCGCGAAAACATTGTTGAATTGGAATTAATCACAAAACGACAACAATAGCTTTTTATATATATATTATTGTTTGTTATTAATAATGTTAATTCAAGAAACATGGACAAGAAATCCTCAAATTGCATGGTATAGGTACCGTCGAAAATAGTACGTTAAGGTGTTTCATCTTTTCTTGAGGTTGAGGCTGTTCATTTAATTTTATATATTTTTTCTTGCAGGTGCAATTACTAGAGGAAGAAATAGCTGGTCGTCGAAGTTATTGGAGACGACAACGAAAGCGTGAGGAGGAATTGTCTGCACTTGAAGGTGTGGTTGGTAAACAGCTGATGGAGAATGAGTATGTGACAGCGGAGTCGATCAGGATGAAGTTGGATATAATCGCAGAAAGTAGGTTGACATTCTATGTAGGCTACGGTGGAAAGAATAAGATTATATGGCGACGATTTCTTATACATTTTAGAAAGGTTATTTGTCACAGAAGTTTCTTAAAATCTATACATATCTGCATTTTGTTGGCACAGTTCTTAACTTCCACGCGATTCTAGAATTCTTGAATTTTGCATGCTTCTAGGATTAATGTGACTTGTTTAGATACGTCTACCTTATCCGACGCACACCGTCGCGAAATGCAACGCCGCGCTGACGCAGCGATCGACCACGCGTCTGCACTTCCACCAGAGGTGGTGTCCGTACTCACACAATGCGATAGCTTGGAGAGGCAGCGCGAAGAACTTCATCAACAGTCGCACGGAAAACTGCTAGAAGTGATTGAACGATTTTTCAGCAAACTTGAAGCCGAAGAAAAGAAATACCGAACTCGAATGGACGAGTTAGAAGTAAGTTGCGAGTAACATTTTATGCGAAAATAAGCCAAAACATTCGAAAAACCGTGTTAAAATACCGCAACACAAATGTTACGTCTTGATACTTTTATAACTTCCTTTTTATCCAGGATGCAATAAGTAACTTTTTTTTCACCCAGGTTGCAATGAATAACTTTTTTTCACCCAGGGCGCAATGAATCCAGATGCAGAGGAAGCAGTTTCTGAACGTTTCCAAAACGCAAAGGCTCGTTTACGAAACGAATTACACGACCACTTGCAGAGTCGCATCGAAACGCTGGACGAACAACACGAATCGCTCGAATACATTCGAGAGAAAGCCGAACTGTGTGCAGCTGAAGCCAAGGTAAAATATTCATAGCTTAAACTCATCGCAAGGTTTTTTGTTATTTCCTTTGTGTTTAAAATTGCGGCTTAGAGATATAATGTCTTCGTATTTTAAATACTCTCTACTATTAATATATTTAGTAACTACCACATTTCCTATTTTTGTTAAATTCGTGGAAATTTCATTTCATAACTTCCGTGACTGTCGGATTAAGTAATATAAGTTTATTTCGTTTGATGCTGATTTATCAACTTTTTAGGCCATCTTAAATAACACTGAGTTCCACGCTGGTGATTATGATGCGTTAATACCTGGTGTATATGGAGAACCTAACCTTTCTTCAGACGAATCTAGCAGAGAGATCATTCCTCTACTGCAACGTCTTATCAAGGTCATTGAAGAATCTGGTCCCTTACCGGAATGGGCAGGCGCAATGCAACAGGCCCTCGGTGGATCACAAGGTATGCCGGGTGCTGTGCAATTCGGAGGTGGAACCTTTGCAAGTGATCCAGCGCAGAGGGTAGGAATTCCTGGTGAGCGAAGACAAGCTATGTTTATGCAAGGACTCGGTGGAGGAGTTCAGAATGCACCTGCGGGATATACAGGAGGTCAGATTGGTTTCTTATTTTCTAACCTCGATTTGTTGTATCTGATTTGTAGTATATCTTGTTTTATTACTTTAGGGGTTCCTGGCATAAACATTTCTGGTGCAGGGCCTGGCATGAACATGTCCGAAACATCATTAAAAGATGGTGCTCCGTCTGCAGCTATATATGAAAGTGATGTCTTTACTCCAGCACCTTTGCAGTCTCGTGCTTCGCTCTCCGCTGAGGAGATTCTCGCTCGAGTCGAAGTTGCTAAATTAGGTGAAGCGAGCAGTGGAGGAGCGATTGATATAAAAGACGTCATCAACGCAGGAGAGTTAACTGATGAAAAACGAAAAGAAATTGCTAAAGCGTTGGTTGAAAAGCATATGATCGAGTCTGTGGATTTGGAAAATCAACTCCGTGAAAATGAGATCAATGAGATCAATTTCATTCTTCAAGACATTGATGCGAAAAAGAAACAGGCTATCCTCGAAATTCAACAAGAACTGAAGGTAAATTGCAAAAACGTTACGTTTTTTTTTCAATTTTCATATTAGTAAGGGGAATTTTGGTGTTGTACTATAATAACCTCGTTAATTCTAGTTTGGTCTAAGTCTACGTGCATTCACGTCTTACATGTGTATTTCCTCCTCAGAAGTGTCAAAATGTTCATATATTTTGCACAGGAAAAACTTGAAGGAGTCACTGACGAAGCAGAGCGCGAAAAAATTATTATGGAGCATGCCCAGAAGATGGAAGAAGTCTCGGACAAATTCGCACAGCTTAAAGAGAGACGATTGAAAGCAATGCGAAATAAATTGAAGAAAGATAGACTAAAGCGGAAGGAGTCATTGTACAGGTGTGTTTTTGTTGTCGTTGTTGTTGTTTTTGTTGTTGTTGTTCTCGTTGTTGCTGTTGTTGTTATTGTCGTCGTCGTTGACGTCGTTGTCGTTGTTGCTGTCGTAGTTGCCGTTTTCGTTGTTTTTGTCGTCGTCGTTGTTGCTGTTGTCGTTGTCGCTGTCGTCGTTGTTTTTGTTGTTGTATTTTTGAAAATTTGATAACAAAAACCTTGCAAATATTGTTTCTTGAACTTGTTTGGTTTTTTAAAAGAAAAAAATTTCCGTCTTTGTTTTAGGAAACACATGGAAGAAGCGCGAAATGCAGGAGTAGCGGAGATCATTGATCACAAACTACCTACTGAGGATGAGATTGATCGAGACATGCAGTTGTTAGCCAAACAGCAAGAGAAGCTTCTAAACGAATTGAAAAAGGCTTACGAAGAAGAAGCTGAGAAATCGAGGCAAGACATGGAAGATGGTAAACAAAGAGAAATGGAGGAGCGACTGCGTTCCATGAATTTGAAATTTTCGCCAGAAGAGGAAGAAGAGTTAGAACGATTAAAAGCAGTAAGTTGTACAAGCTGTCAGATTAAACAATTTCATTATCTCGTGTTCGATCACGTTTATCTGAAAGTATTTTTCTCTATAAGCGTCGTAAAGACAGACTGTCTACCCCATCCGAGAAGTCAAAAAATTTAACTGAATTCTCAATATTTGATCTGAAACATCTTAGGTGGCGTGTTGTAAAAAATGTCTGTCTGATGTTATAAACTGTTAAGAGCTTTCGCATGTGCTGTAAGATGCTTTTCTACTGGTATTTGAAGAAGGATTAGAAAGGTTAGGAGAAAGTCATTGTGGATCTTATGAAAGAACGTAAACCCTGATATGGTTTATAAAAAGCGCTTCTTGTTCCAGTTGTTGTATTTAGTTGTGACTGATTCAATTTAGAGCTGACCTTATCTGTGTTGAATTTTAGGATCGAGATCGCGACAACAAGTTACGTCAAATGATGAAAGATAGATTGAAATCCCGACGTGGTCAACGCAAACGCCGCCCGTCGGTTTTACCCGATAATCTGACGCCGGAAGAGAAAGCGAATGTGCTTGCTGCTTTAGCCGCCGAGGATGAAGCTGACATTGAATCTGAGACGGCAGCTATTTTGGCAGCACTTGGTGAATTGTCGGATAACAATATCGATAATCGGGAAAAGAAACTATTAAACGTATTGTTGACAAAGAACGAATTATCCGACGAAGATAAAAACGCGTTGGTTGAGAAATTCATGGCACAACAAAGAGAAGCAGACGAGAAATACAACGAGATGAAAGAGTACAGTCAAGCTGCTTTAAAAGCTAAGCTAGAAGCCAGGAGGAAACTGCGAGAAGAAAAGAATAAAGAAGATGCTATGAGAAAGGAAATGGACGGCTTGTCAGGAAAGAGGGTATGTTGTTTCTACCAGTTTTGAAAAGACATGTGTTTTTTGGTAAAAATAGTGATAACGAAAGTTCTTTTTCTTTGATTGGTGTTCGCTTTTTGTAAGTAATTTTCAATCAGTCGAGCAAGTAATTCGCAAAGGCTTTTATCTCATTTCTTTTCATCTCATTTCTTTTCATCTCATTTCAAAGATCGTAACAAAACCAAAAATTTACAACCTTTTCATATCAAACAACGTTCACTTGCCAATGTTTACAAACGGAACTTTCTAGGGTCTTAGATTAGCTGGTTAGATACGAAACCTCAAACTGCGATAATTCTTGTTGAGCATGGTATTTTGTCTCGATTTCCTGGTCTTTCAAAGGCGTTTGAGTTAAATGTTCCATGCTACGGACATTGCAGAAACTGCGGTCAGCGCATTTTTACTGTTTCTTGCCGCCTTACACATCTGCCTAAGAGGCACTTTCGCAGCCTTGTTTTGTCAATTTTCCAAAAAAAATATAAACAGGGTTGTAGATTGCTAGCATTTGTAGACATGTTAAAATTGTGGTAAATAGCTATACAGAAAGGGTTTGCTGATTGACTAAATTTTGACTGATTTTAATATACTTGTAATTTAGAACCAAATGTTGCACGGCGAAGCGACAGCCAGCGATGTAGCCGACATCACTGGCGTTGCTTTGACCCCTGAGCAACTAGCAGCACAGGAAGCCCTCATGGCGAAACAGGAAGAAAAACAAGCGCGCTTGTTACTCGACCAATACAATGAAAACAAAGAAATTGAAGACGAGCTTCAGTCACAGGAACAAATGGCTAAACAACATATCTCTGAACAACTTGATGAACAAAAGAGAAAGGTACTTATATTTTGAAAAGATATAAGATTGCGGTAGATTGTGCTTTTTGTTCTTAATTTGTAACACCTTAAGCAATTGAAAAAAAATTAAAACAAAGTAGATGCATAAAAGTTTGTTTAGTCACTTTTTTTGTAACCTTTTTTGTGTGTTAGTTTTGTTTCAACTAGTACGAAAAGTATATTTAAGGACAATCCTTACGTTTTAGGCTCTAGAAGCTCAACGCGAAAAACTTCAAGCCGAGCTTGAAGCTAAAAAGAAAGACCTGTCTGATGATCAAATGAAACTTCTCATTGACGAGCACAATCAACAACTCGAGTTTCTTGAACGTAACATGGACGCCGAGAAGCAGCGCCAGGTCTTGTCGCTAGCTGATAAGATCGCCGAAAAAAAACGCAAACGCGCGGAAGCTCTCGCGAAACGCCATAACGCCGACAACAAACAGGAATTGTTGAAAGAAAGAAAAGAGAGGAATCAATTACTTGATGAACAGGTAATTTTTCTTCATTTTACTGCGAAGTTCTTTTTGTTTGTTTTTGCTCATTGATGTTATGTGTTTGTTTTGTTTGAATCATATTCTTATATAATGAAAAAAACAAAAGCATAATGGAAGTATGCTTTATTCCTTGGGGGAAGCAAATATAAATGGATATGACGAAATATTTTATACGATACCAGACAGAAAAACAAAGCCAATCTTAATCCTGACTGAATATATATTTTTCTCGTGTAGGCGGTAAATTTTCAATGTGTAAGTGTTTGTACATTATAGTTGCGAGAAAATGAGAACAAGATGTTAGCTGAGAAAGTTGCGGAAGGCGATCCAGAAACAGCAGAGAATATCGTGTTTGCTGCACTTCAACAGCGTCACATACGTGAAAGAATTGAAATGGAAGAGCTGTTCAGAAACGAGGCGGAAGCTGCTAGAGCTTACGCGAAAGCCCAAGTGGATGAAGAGAGACAAAATGAAAAGGAGAAATTAACAGCCCGACAAGATAAGGTGGGATTCGTAATATTCTTGCATCAACCACCTTTTTCCATAAAATTAGTTGCAGTGGATTATTGATATTTCGAACACCCTTCTTGTTACCTTAGTTAACGTACTTTTTCGTTTGTAGGAGTTCATGGAAATGATAAGTAAATCAGGAAACCTGGATAGTGCCGATCTCACTCAAAAGAAAGCTGAGTTGAAGTTGAAGCACAAGAAACAACTTGCACAGTTCGACAAAGAAACGGAAGAGATGCTTGTAGCCGCTGACGTTGATGCTATCCCGTCTCTTGAAGTGAAACACGCGCACCAACGATTGGAATTGCGTGAAAGACAACTGAACGAATTGGCGGGATCGATGAAAAATCTGATTAGCAAAGACGATTTAATTCAACAGTACGCTGAACAAGCGGAAAAGGCTACAGCCGCGGCGAATGATTTCCGTCAACGAACCATGTTCGATATGGCGCAGAAGATTGAGGATATCAAAAACGCGCGGAAGGCGAAGGATGACGAGCAACGTATCGCAATGGAAGAAGAAGTAAGAAAGTTAGAAGAACAACTTGAACGCGAAAGGGAAGCTGAAGCTTTGAGAGAAGCCGAAAAAGAAGCAGACTTAGATTCGGATAGAAAAAGAAGAAAACAAGAAAAGGATGAAGCTGAAAAGGTTTGTTTACTACACAATTTATTTTGCATCATGAGTATGTCATAGAGCTTGTAAAATATAGCAATTGAGATTCGAAGTAATCTGAATACACAGTGCATTTTCTATTTATTTTTGGTTTGGTTTTAAATCGGTAAGATGACCCATTTGTCGTGTGCTACGACTTATTCATCTTGTTTTTTTCAGTTGGCCATTCTTCAAAAAGAAGTCGGTGACACCGAGAAGGAGCGTCTAATGAAAGAGCATCAAGACAACATGGCGAAGTTCGAAGACAACTTGAAGAAAGAGCAGAATCGCACTAAAGAAATGTTACGCAAGAAACTCGAAGAGAGAAGAAAGAAGAAGAAGAGTTTAGAGATGGGCAAGATCAGGGACGACTTTCAAGAAGAGGTTAAAGAAGCAGCACAAGAGGAGAGAGAAAGGTTAGCTGCGCTTCAGAAGGAAGGTGCCAAGGTGCTAGCTTCTGCTACTCCTTCACTGGGTGCAAAACAGATCAGAGAAAAAGAAGAAGGTAAATGCGCCGTATTTTTTATTTTGTTTTGTTTCTATGTTTTATTTGTGTGTTTTGTTTATGCACTGCTATCTTTATTTTAGCTCCAGAGCAAGATGCGTTACAGCAGTCCAAAGCTCCTATGCAATCGGTATTTACTGACTCAGCTGCCGGCATGCCTGTAGCAGCCATGTCTGATCAAGACTGGATGAGAGTATTGGCGGGCTCACCGTTATTTAAAGCAGTTAATGACATCGAAGAAATGATTAAAGATGGAGTCGGTCCACAAGGTGTGATTGGTGCAAAGGGAAGGCCCTATATTGATATTAAGGTAACAATTACTAACATTAGGTTTTGTTTGTTTATATTTTTATGTGTGCATCTACTTCAATATCTTTTTTACTTGCAGGATGCGCAATGGACGTGTCAAGGTGATTTAACACCTGTTGACATCAACGAATTGAACCCTATGCAGTTCGTCGTGTATCGCTTTGGTGTTTTCATAACGCAACTCCTTCAAGACATCATGGACGTTCCCGAAGTTACTCTACTTGTTGCGTCGAGTTTACCACCAAATAATTACTCGAAAAACGCTTTCCGAAACTCGTTCTTTTACGAGCGTTCTCGTCGAATTTTGTTCGTACGACAGGAGCGCATGGACAGTGTCGGGGATTTTGTTGTTCTTCTGATGCATTGCTTAGCACACATCAAAGTGGACGATCTTGCAGATGACAATAACGTTCTCTTTTTGAGAGAATTTTACAAGGTATGGTTTTTATGTGATTTTTTTGGCTCGAGATGTAGAAATACCTTATCGGTAAAAAAAAGTCGGCAAAAAAGTTAGTCGGCAAAAACAAAAAATCGGCAAAAATATCACTTGAGCAAAATTTAGTCACTTTTTGCTATCTAAATTTCTGAATTTATTCACTTTTTGTCGACTAAATTTTTGAATTTAGTCACCAATAAAGAATTGCACAAAACTAATAAAAATTAGCAACAAGAAAAAAAAAAACGGCAAAAAGGGGGTGTTGGAAAAAAAGTTACGTCTGAAAAAAAATGTCGGAAAAAAAGTTTGGTCAGTAATAAAAAGCCGGCAAAACTTTTAGTCAGCAAAAATTATTAGTCACCTAGCCGAAATTTAGTCACTTTTTGCCGACTTTTTTTTTACCGATAAGGTAGGTTATTCAATCATAAAGTTTTCAAAACGCAAAAATAAACTTAGAAGTGTAAAACGATTTTACAAGCGAAGTCATTTTTCTCATTTTTAAAGGAGATGAGAGGCACAGTAAACATGAGTACTAATCGTTAGCCCATGAAAAAATCCATTATCGCCTGTCGTACGTATTCAGGGCATCGCTATTCCATACATCTGTAGAACAAAATACAATCCATCTACCAGTTTGACCGCACAGACGACTGGTGTTTGACGACTAGAATGATTGATATTTTGAGATGGCAAATGCCTTTATTTTTATATTGATACAAAAATCTCGATACATTTCTGATATTTCTTAAAATCTGTATTTACGAACAACTGTGCGTTATAAACGATTTTGATTTGGCATGCGTTCCTAAAAAGGAGTAACAGCCTAATAATACCCCGAAACATAGCTCAAAAACGCATTTTCCCATTTTATAGAGATTGTACTACATTTTTTTATTTCTTTCAGGCTATGCGTGTCTGCTGTCAAGACATGTTCTTCTCCCGTTCACGTTCCACGCCCACCACCGCCCTCTTGACAGATATTCCTTCACAAAACAGAATGCTGGGAACACCTTTAGAACAAGCTTTCAAAGTGATGAAGAAACCGTCGCATAAATTGAACGTAGTAAAAGAGTTGGTTGATGTTAAAGTGAACGATCCCGTTTCACAAGAT
This sequence comes from Hydractinia symbiolongicarpus, assembly GCF_029227915.1. Lineage (NCBI taxonomy): Eukaryota > Metazoa > Cnidaria > Hydrozoa > Anthoathecata > Hydractiniidae > Hydractinia > Hydractinia symbiolongicarpus. The sequence continues at coordinate 29,389,974 of NC_079877.1, forward strand.
TTTACGAGCGAGGTATATAAATTGTCGTTGAAACTATACTGATGTACTTGTAGCGAATGTTCAATTTCTGGAACATTCCAACCTCGTTTTTAAGGAGTCTCGGCCTTTCAGAATCGCCTCCTGCGTATCAAAAGAAAAGCTCTGAGAGCGAGGTTGTCTCGAACCCTCTGTATTTAAGGAGAAGTCGAGACGTTAAATTTGCTAGGACATAAAAGATATATAAAATCTGTAAGCCTTTCTGATGTTTTAATTATTTTCACAGGGTGTTACTGAGCGCATCTCCAAATACAACACTTTCGTTGATAACGCTAAGCTACGCGCTTACCTGCGTTCAGTCGGGGCGATTGACACGTCTGAGCAATCAGAAAGCTTCGCCCAAACACGATTAAAAGAATTAACTGGGAAACAGAGCAAATCAGCAGAAACACCGTAAGTTGTTTTAATAATGTTTTCGTCGCTAGATGATTGAATGTCGTATATGTTGTTGACGTTGACGGTACACTCTTTGTTTTTTACAGGCTTCGACGAATGACTTCGAGCAGAATGTCGGTTCTGTCGCCATCGCAACTACTCGATAATCAAATAAACGAGTTAAATAGTCGGATAGACAATCTAAACTCCGAGTTGACAACTATACTTAAATCCACGTCGGACATTGCGAAGAATATCAAAAATCTTGAAGCCAGCGGTACGTCGCCGGAGATATTACAGCGTCGGCGCAAACAATGGGAAGAACACGAATTCAGGAAAAACAATGTAATGAAAAAGTTGAAATTACTTGAGGCTGAAATAGCTCGTAAAGAGAAAGAAAGAGCCACGTAGTGGCTTCAAACAATGTAGATAAATATAAGAAAGCACTAAAAAAGACATTTTAAATGTTTATTTTAATATTTTAATATAAATGCCAACTCTTTCAAATTCAGGGCAGTATTTGAAAAAGTAGGCAGAATTATTTTTAACTTTTTTTTTTTTTTTTTTTTACAGAAGAAAGTTGACTTAAAGATATTTTAGTCTAAAAGAATGGTTTGTGATAACATTTCCAAGATCTTTAAGTCAACGGATTTCTGTGGTAGTAAATAATATATTCCCTGATGGTTATACATTGTGCATAATATTTATAATATAAAAACATATTTTTTCATACCAATAATTTATTTTAACGGCGGGCAACGGATACATTAAAAACATTATTTTTACTCTATTAACATTAATCAACACATTTTTTCAAGGTAATCAATCATTTTTTTTCACGTGAAGGGCGAATTTTGATGAAATTAGTTTGTACTTTTATGGAATGTGATTTTATACTTGTATATATTCACGACTGATTGTAAATTGTTTTATAAGGCTGCACGTTGCGTGTTGTGTATTTGAAATACTATCATATCTATCCACGCTTTTTCCATTATTTCATCCTCACCTAAACATTGTTTTTGTAGCATATCACCTCGTAACTTTATGTTTATTTTTGGTACTTTTACTAGACCCTCCTCCTCCTTTATTGCCATGAGGACGAAGCTGGTTCTTTTTAACCACGCAATCTTAAGCCGGGCGCAACCGATTCAAAATTAATATCCAATTTGTTGGAAATTGGTGAAAGGTCCCCTACTCTAAACTCCCCTACCTATAATAAAAACTTCAACCAACATATTTTTTTCAGTGCAGATTTCTCTAAGATTCACTCGTTTCCTCAAATCACTTTCTTAAAACTCCTCAACAATTATCTAAATTTATTTGTTAACACTTCTATATCTTCCTGGAATGATTATTAGCCATTCACTTTCACAATGTACGCATTTGATTATTTACTGGTGAAGATTCTCAATTTCTTCGCTGGTTGTTGTAATCCTGTAGTGTTTGAAATTGAAACAATACATCCACTTTTACAAGTTAATCTCACCTGTTATTATTTCGAGTACATGATTAAACGTGTTTAAGGGACTTCGTTAAGACATAACAAATACATACAAAAAAACACGTAAACCTTTACTAAAAAACTAAAACCTCTTTCATTTAGAATAATGAATCTCACGCTCCTATTTCGTTAACAAACAAAAAAATAAGACGGTGAGGGCTTATGAATAAAAAACGTTACTTAAAACAAAGATTTACTACAAAATCTCGTCCCCAGTCTTATTTTGGAGTGCTAGACAATTCGCCTCTACATGACACACCCGTTTTAACGCAACTTCGTACCTTTTTGACATCGAGGCCGGTTGTTAAACTTGTTTAGCCGTCAAGTAAGCGCTAGCGGCTTTGGACATAAGCAACAAATCCTGGGAACGAGGATGGTTTCAAAATGCGTACATTAAGATAAGTGACCAAAAAAACGACAAACAGGTCCACACACAGGATGTTATTCAAAGCGTATTGTTTGAACTTAGAAGGTAATACTGGAACTTAAAACGGTTGCGAAAAACATATTTCTACGGAAGACATTGCAAGTGGAAAGATAGATAACAACACAAGAAAATAGCTCCCGCATCTTTATAACAACTTTTTAACATCATCGATTGTTCTACTTCCTCGAATGCGCAAATATAAATACCACTTGTCAACGAATGTAAGTTTTAATAAGAATAAATACTAACTAAGCTTGTCATTACTTTAATCGTAGTTCTAAGCCAGCAGGCCAGCCTAGTATTCTTATAAAGCATAATATTCTTGTGAAAAAAAGCGTATAAACTTTCTTCTTATCTTAAACACGAAAAAACCGTCAACTACTGCTAAATTTCTACTTTTTAATCTTTTATAAAAACAGAAGTTTAACTTTTGCTGTTGGCGGAAAAGCGCGAAAATCAGTTAAAAATAATAAAGTCGGATCGAAAATATTGAAATATTGCGGCATGCAAAAAGAGGGGTAGACTGACATGTCACTCAGGTTCACTTTTCTCGAGATGAGCAAAACAAAATACTAAAAACTTGAAGGGTAATATTTAGAAAATAAGTCTTGCCTGGGAGAGAAGCAATGATTATTATTCGTATAAACGAGCCATCTCAATCAGATGCGGTTTTCGTGCCATGGACACGTTCGTTCCGTGGTTTGTTTGCCAAGCTCCATAAAATTTTTTTGCAGCGAGTTATTTCCCGCCATTGTTTATGGTGTTCCCCTTAGGGCCTGGGACGACCAAAAATTAACTTCTGCGCATGTGTGACACGACGATTCTGACATTTTAACCAATCATAGAAGGTCTTCTTTGATCACCGCGAAGCTCGCTCGTTTTACTGAACTACAAAAATAACAAGAAGCCAATGTTTACAAAAATGTAAACTTTGTGCCAAGGATATAGAAATCTTTTTTAGCTAGATGTCATTACAAAATTTTAGATGTCAGTGGTTGCTATTTGACTTAAATTTCCCCTCCACACAGCAATAACTAGTATTTGTGGTGTAAAGCCCCCACAACCAAATTCTCTGGATGCGTGCGAAAAAAACTGACTATTGTGACACAGCTAAATTGTATGGCTAATCCTGGGACTGCAGTTACTACGTTATGGAATTCAAAGCCAGGTATTATACAGATAGATATTTATGTAAATATTTGCGATATTTTTTAGTAACCAATTAACGCTCTATTGGAAGTTAAATTATTAAGTTTTAGCCACAACAAAACACAGGAAATAGCTTGAGTTGGAAACCTAAAAACAAAACAACTTACCTAACTTGTCCTGTTAAAGATTAAAACTGAAAGCTAGTAAAGTCTACATCTTATTTATCTACTTTCTTTTTGACTATTCTTGGATGGGCAAGGTATGTCTGTCCACCCTGCTGCATGTATCAGATCCCTTGGTTATTCTATTAATACACTCAAATCAGAGGAACACTCAAAACCCTATATAACACTGCAACAGAGTATGGATGAATTCTTGGGAGACGTTATTTGTTTACTTCTCAGCGGTAATCTAACTGGCTCTGGCATTTGTGTGGCAGGAAAAAAATGATAGGATTTGGTAAAGCGGTCTTTTTCTCTTGATTTTTCTTGTAAAACCATTGTTTAAGGTTTTAAACTCTTCAGTTGAGTGTTGACTGGTGCCTTCTGATATATTTGAATTCATTTAAAGTCCTAACAATACCTTTGTGACAAAATGAACTAAAAGTAACTTTGCTTCACATAGCACCCCCATCTTTTTCTAACAGAGCTTACCCCTAAAAATGTAAACAAAGGAATTCATCTATATCCCTCGAAGTTGTTGAGGCTAACCACATAAAACATAAATCACTACTACTGCACTTTAAACATTTTGCAGCCAAATTGTGGAATGAGGGGAAGTCAACAAATAATTTTTATTTTTTATTTATCGATATATGCCTGATTAATACTTGCCTCATTGCACACAATGAAAAAAATCCTTGGGCTCTGCGCTAACAGTACGCTGGTAACAGTACCTTGGAAACTGGAAACAAGGCTATGTAATTTACTTAAGAACACCCAATATCATATTAGTGTGGAAAGTTTATCATTTCTTGAACATGATAGTTTAGTAGGTGATGTTTCGGGAGATCCTTCTCCCATCATTAGGCAAAGTAAAATGATGTTGAGCATGTATTTATATAATTGCAGAGGATCGAAATTCATAAAAATTAACCAATCAGAAACGAGCTGATAATTACAGTTAATTACGGTAATTAACATTTTCGGACCTAGATGTAGGTAACTACTTCTTCTGTAGGGCTGGTAACCAAACCTCAGGAAGTTAATACAAGATGCTGTTTATGTCACTGTTGATGGTTTCTTTAATCTTGGTGGCCGTTCTGTATTCTTTGTCAATGAATTTCTTCTCATCCCAATTAAACTGATAACTTCTGCTCCAGCTGTGGTCCGCAATTTTGTTTTTCTTCACATCTCCGTTTCTCACTGCGCGTATATGTTGTTGTACTCGTTGCTTAAACTTTCTTTTTGTTTCGCCTATATACACTGCATCACAATCTTTACATGGGATTTCGTAAACAACATTGCTTTGTTCTTCCAGGTGTATTTTGTCATTTGGTTTAGACAATGTGCTTCTTAGCGTGTCTTTAGAGTTAAGAATGCATTTGATCTTGTGTTGCCTTAAAACTCGACGAACAGGCCTATCAATAAGAAAAAAACACCAGAGCTATAAATCGCTCCCCCAAGGTTACAATAATTTAAACTGGGTGAGCAATCTGAATAAATAGAATAAGATTATAAACGCATATTTTATTATTGTCTTTTTTATTTATGTTATTTTATCTTTTTTATATATTTTGGTTCTTTTTTACTGTAAATAATAAGAAAGAGGACATTGATTTCCATGTGAGATGAATTAATATTGCTCAGGCAGAATTTTTTTTTTAAATTTGGGGGAGCAATTAATGGCTCAGCTAGTTTCTCATTTCTCAGAATTGGGCGAGCCTTTGGGTGAGCAAGAGCAATTGCTCTCCCCTTATTGATAGGCCTGGACGAAGGATGTCGCTGGTACCTGATACGAAGGGTAGGAATGCTGATGCGATAAATTCTTCTGATGTTTTACTGTTGTCTTAGTTGGATCTTCTTTTATTTTATTTTCTTCCAGCATGATGTCTTTCTTACTATTTTCTATTAATGCATTCTTCACATGTCCAATCTCATGTTTCCTCTCCTTTTCATCAGTGACTATGCTGTTGGAATTATTGAGTAATAAAGATATGACACTTTCTTTGCAACATTTCTGATGGCTTGATTTGTAGTTAGGATACTGGTCAGTTTGTGTTGGTTTACAATATACTGAAACTGATGTGGTACCATTCTTGCCTTTGACCAATGTGTCAGGGAAAGGTTTGCCTCCACAGTGAATTTAATTTGTCGGTGGAGGCCATTGAGATGTTCATGGCACTCTTCTAGATGGACCTTTTAGCGGTTATCACTCTCGTACTTTGTGCAGGAAACCAGGGTTGGATTCCCCTTGGCAGCGATTCAATATGGGCAATTGAATATTACCGTAGCCCCAGTTTCACCCAAGCCATGTGAGGAAAATTGGGTAGATGGCGCACTGTGTGGGCCTTCGGATGTGGCAAGGTGTTTTCTGGCAGAGCGCTGACCCTAATTGGGTTGCGTAGCTTAAAGAAAGCATTAAATAATCCAGGACTCCCCATCAAAGCCATGGCCCCTTCTGGAAATAATAGACATTGTATATCCCTCGATATTGGTGAGGCTAGCCATGTAAACTATGCACATCTACTTAACTTGCCGAATGCAGCTGACTCAGGACACAGGATTAGGTCTGCTTCATGAAGACACTTTTGGGGTGTCACAGGGATCTGTGTTGCCCTGAACTTTCTTTTGTATATTGATGACTTAAAATCTGTCATCAATTCAAGCTACCACCATTTATATGCAGATGATCAATAATTATTTCGTCCCATAAAAACTTGGATACCCTTGTCTCCCAGGTTGAGTTAGAACTTTCGCAAGTCGACCTCTGGCTGAATAATAACAAAATGACTATTAATATGGACAAAACTGAAAAAATCTTTTTCAGCAACTACAGCCAGTTAAAAAAAGTTGAAAACAAAACTATTAACTATATGGGTATATATTCCTTTGAAGAGGAGAGAAAAAGTTAAATATCTTAGGGTAACATTTCATCAAAAAATGCAATGGAAAGAGCACATTAATGACATAAAGAGAAAAATACTAATTGAATAATTTAAAATTAGAACCATTGCATTCTGTTTAACACCTCACACAAAAAACGTTTTAATTAATGCACTGGTCATGCCATATTTCAACTACTGCTCCTCTGCATGGGCTTGTGCCACCCAAGGTAGATTGGGAAAACTAGAAAAACGATTAAAATGTGTTGGGAAAGAGAGGGAATATTCAATGAATAATTTACTCATCAAAAACGATGCCATATTAGTTTTCAAAGCCATGAATTATATTGCTCCTGATTTCATGCACTCTTTCAGAATTTCAGAATTCCTTTTGACAAAAAACTGTCATAATCATCAAACAAGAGGAGCTTCAAAAAACAGGTTGACACTTCCCTTGGTCAACGCGGAATTTGGCAAAAAAGCCTTCCCATTTAGAGCTGCAAAAGTGTGGAATAATCTTCCAGACCAAGTGACCTGTCATGAAAGTCTGCTTTTGTTTAAAACTTCCATCTCTAATGTATTTGGCAAATTCTAATGGAGATCACTTTTTAACTTTTTAATTTTTTTTTTATTCTTTTTCTTTTCAATTTTCACAGATTATAAATGTTACTATGTTTGATTGAGCTGAGGCAGTCTAAGGTTTATCATTTTTTGTTTCTTTTTTGTTCTAGTGGCCCCCAGTGGAAACAATCCACTAACTATAGGTTTTTGTTATTATTATTATTATTATTATTATTATTATTATTATTATTATTATTATTATTATTATTATTATTATTATTATTACATCTATCTATCTATGATGATTACATTATTAAGAATCTTTACCAAACATTTACATCTTTCTTTTAGAAAAGAAGATTGGACACACCACTGCAGCTCTAAAACAAGAAGGAATACAGGCACACACCCAGGAAAACAACTTCAAAACATTCTTTAAGGAAAACAACTTGCAACAGATAAACATTGAGGTATGTATTAAACTTTGTCATTCATATTTTAGCCCGGGTGCACAGAGTAATTCTTCTTCAGTATAATTTGCACCAATTATACTTGCCATGCATGATCAGAGGTCCATCAGGTTGAAAAACTCTGTATTGAGAATGGACATTGTATATGATTTTGAATTATAGAGTATTCTCACATTGTTTGAACTTTGAAAGTGTATTTTTAAATTCTTGTTTTAGAATCTATCCTACTTATTTCAGTCATAAGAATTATGTTGTATCTTATTTCCAAATTTGATATGCTGGCAAAAAATGTTGAGTGAAATTAAGAACTTGGAACTGTGATAATAAAAGAAATATTCTTTGGCTCCATTTTCTCAATCTAGTTTAAAAACATGTTATACTAAGTTTTAAGTCATTTTAATTTTAACTGTAGTTATAGGACTTTTAGCATAAACCAAAATTGCATTTTTCATGCTGGTAAAATCAAAATGACCACAGGCCAAGACCTGTAATATTGAAATTCGTGGTATAAAGACATTTAATTTTATGGTACTTGCAATAATAAAGGATAAGTTATTGTCTAGAACTATGTCAAATCTTGGCACAAAAACTAGTTATTTTTTCTTATTTTTTATTTACCAACCAAGTTTATTGAGACCATGGCCAATTTATTTATAGCTTCAACACTACTAAGATTTTTGACTTTACCTAGCTAACTCTGGAAAAATTTCTTTGAATATAAGACTACACTGCATACACAAAATTAAAGACAGCATAGAAAGATTATTTTCCTAGAAAAAGAGCATAAAAATAAATCGTTTACCCAGCCTTCACAAATTTCCACGCCTGATTGCTAGTACCACTTGTTATAAGTGCTCACAAAACTGCATCAATAGAAAGGGCGCATATTCAGTTTTTATTAAATCTTTTATAACTTAATACATTTTAGTCTGAAATGGCCAACTCAACTGCTGCAACAAAAGTGACAACTATGGCAACATTAGTTTCAAGTATTTCAAGTTTAGTTGGCACTGCAGGAACATCATCTAACCAAGGTGAGCTGCTCTTTAACATTTTTATTGAATTAGTGAATGCTTATAGTCTTCCACTTCACATTGACTACCAAAGAAAAATTGAATGCTCTGAATTAATGCTTTGTACATAATTATATTGGAAGTGTTTGAAAACTTTCAGCAACTGTTTAAAAAAAATCAGGCAAAAACTTATCCCAAATACGTCAAGGTTATTCCTAACCCCAGTCTTGCTTATAAAACCAAAAAGAGCATTAACCCATTAAGTGCCACTTAAAAATTTACCTCAGCTACTATCTTTTGCAGGTGTTTTTTTTCCTATTCATTGACAACCTTGATTTGTTTCCCTTAGAGCAGCTAATTTGGTTTTAGATTTTTTGCTGACGTATGCCTTAATTTACTCTTTGCTTGTAATTTATAGAGGTTAAATCGGTGTTCAAGATAATGTATAGGATCATGTATCTTTGAGAAACGGTTTCTGAGATATTGGAGTTTAAAGGTTTTTTCATGACGTCATCAGCCTGGCCATTCCGAAACGGATTCGTGAACCCAGGTTTGGGAAACTTACCCAAATTGATCCTAGGTGGTTTCTAGTTACCTGCACGGTGAAAAATGACTGACGTCACAACCTCGTTTCCAAGTTTTAAGTGCGATGCAATGGCTTCATTAATTTAAATTAAGATATTAACGCTAAAGTAGTGTTATTGACCGTACCGTAACGTCATAAAATTTAACATTTCAGACGTAACTTTTCGGCCACATCAAAGGAAAATAGCGATATCCACTATGACTGTCCTACACACTTCGTATTATTACATAAGATTAGAAAATAAGTGTATGTACTTTCGTGAAAACAAAAACTTTAGACACAGACAAAATTGTGACAAAGTTGTAGAGAAACTCAAAAGAACTAAAAGGACGGCATACAAATATTGAAACTCAGATAAACTTACCATTAAAAAACAAAAAAAATGTGAAGTGAAAAAAAATCCAATATCAAGAAAGTGTAATTGCAAGCTTTTTGAAAAACAACCTTTATAGGGAGATCTATAAAATTTTGCTCCCATAGAGTAAAAAGACTTTTTTCCAAATTCAAGGTTACATTTTAAAAGTTTTATTGACTTTTGGTTATTCCGTGTATTCATTGTGTGACTCTGAATCTCATATAACCTTGAAAGTTTGGACGAACATCAGCATCTAAGCACTAGAAAACAAAAAATATTGTTTTGTTCTTTTTGATGTTTTGGTGGACAGCAGTTCTTTTCTGACAATCTTCTCTGCACGTTGTTCCAATGATCTCTGTTTTCCCAACGTTCATGTTAATAACCCATTCATTTTCATTACAATATTTAACCTCTTTCAAACTCCTCTGCCAGTGTTGTTTCGATTCACTGATTTTTTATCCGCACAATAACTGACAATGTCATCGGCATACATTAGAGTTTTTGTAGATGACAGATCAGAGCTGGTCATATAAGCCGCATGATCACGCACCCACGTCTCCGCACGCGTCTACCTCAACCTAGGTGCGTGATAACCTGCGCGCCATGGCAAATTTTATACAAACATCCATTCCCATTACTTTGTACACCGAACAAAGCTTAAACTATTTTAAGGAGTGGAGGAGGTTCACAGAGCAAGCTCCATGAGCAGTGAACCCCAATCATTGCGACACTATCAATGACGGTAAATCATTATGGTCAAGCATTAACAAGTTACCCTGGGTAATAGCAACCCGATTTTCATTAGTTGTTATTAATGCCATTAAATTAGTTTGTATCTGCTTGTGGTTAAAAAATTAAATTTAGGTGAAAAAATTAAACAAGTATAAAAAAGGGAAATTACGAAAGTTCTCCTGATGAAGAAACAAAAAATTTATGTTTATAAAATTAGGCCAAACCAAGAAAGTGGTTAATCTGTTTCGTGAAAGCGATGTTAAAACTTTATTCATCATCAGCAGACCAATAACTGCATAATAATATATTTTTATTTTAAATTAATAAGGCCACCAGTTGGACAAAAAAGTCAAAACACTTGCATTATAAAAAAATATACCTTATGATTTGAAAAATACTTCAATTGTTATTAATAACTTAAGGCTTGCAGCATGTTTGCAGCATTGTTTGGTGTCCATCCTCTATTACCTTTGAGTAATTTTTACTAATTTAATTCTTCATTTTTATTATTATTAAAAACTAAACCCGACGCCGAAACGCTAGGGTAAGCCACAAGTCAAGGTGTGAACACTCTGTGGAGCGCTTAATAACAGCCGTAAACTGCTCCACACAATCCGGTGGAGTGCCTTAGTACATGTATACAGTATGTTATAAATCAAGTAATGCGCTTACACCATTATAGTGTTGCGACTGTAAGATATTTTTCAAAAAATAACTATCCCGCAACAATAGCTGAAATAAAAATAGAGTTTACAAACTGTTGTTACCCGTTCATGGCAAAAACATTTGGTCAATAAGTTTTTCTAAAAGTTAGAAATTTAATTTAACTTAGTACAGTTAAACAATGCTGCACAGGTGTGTAGGGATAATACCCTTTCTCACAGACTCTGTTTAAATAAAAACACAAGAAACAGTCCGTTGTTCACACAGGGCTGAACAGTCAGTTCAGGTAAACCGTGGTGCACATTCGTACAGGCGTACTTTTCAAAAAAAATATAACAGCTTCGGTGTAAATAGAAACGCAGAAAACAGTCTGTTGGAGGACCCGGCATTGAAATGCCCAGTAAACCCCAACTAACTGTGTTACACAACATTGAACGCCCGATGGAGCGATGAATAAGAGCCAAAAACAGTGACACACATTCACGTAAAGTGATTTAATACAGCTATATAGTATGTAGTATAATAAATGTAGTGCACACAACTTTATGTGTTTCTGGTGTCATATTTATTTTCAAAAAATAACTTAGTTAAAAAAAATACTCAGCAATTTTATTTGGCAGCATAACTTTTCATTACAGTATTAAAAGCGGAAGCTGCGTAACTGCATTTATTTAGCATAAGAATTGGGTAGCATGTTCCCTCCGTCGGTATGGTGAGGCCGCGAAGCACTTGGATTGGTCATTTGTGAAAATCCAGCCCTGTTGGTCTATTGCGAGTGAGCGGTCCAAGGCCTGTAAAAAGAACGGGTCTGCTGGGATGCAAAATAAAGCTGCAGGGCCGCAGGGATTTTCTGCGGTTCTCGTACTTAGGACGCCATGTTCCGCGCAGAGACAGATAGACGACGGCTATTTTTATAGATACAAGTGGAAACTTCCGATTCTGGGAATGATTCAGCTGACGATGCATATTTAGCGTTACTTGATTAGGTGTAACTTGATTTTATGTAACAAAAAATCTGTTCTAAAAAAAGTTTTAAGCATCATTGTGTTAAAACATTTCTCTTTAAATGACTTTATTTAATTTAAGCCTGGAACCAAGGTTGTTTTTTCATATCAATAACATCTACCTTGCTTTTCACTTGTATTTTTACAAACTCTAGATTTTTGTAGCAATTCATCACAAGGATGCGTATTTATTATTTAAAGCATCTAAAAGAACAACAATATAATAATATAAAACTTAAAGAAAAAATAGTCTCAGATATTTTATTTAATTCATTTGCTATGCTAAAAGTCTACAAGATAATTAAAAAATACAACAAAAAGCAGTGGCCCCAAAATCGATCTTTGTGGGACACCTGTGAAACACCATTCATCATTAAATGTTTGATTCTGCATCTGAATGTATTGACGATAAACCAGATGCAACTTCCATCAAAATGTGCATAATTTGTATTTTCAAAAGGGACTGTAAACAACATCAAGTGAACCAATGGCCACGTCCTGGACTCGACTCCCTGTTATGAAAACATTAAAATGGAGTCTTGTGTTGCCGATTGCTGTTGTCCATACATTGACCCCCTGGCACTTCCCTCCTTCTCTTTGCCTTGACAACATGGTTTGATCTTGCATGTCGGAGCTTCAAATGCACAGATTTTCTTTTGGGACAAGAATTAAATATGTTATGTGTTTTACTAATAAGAATGTTTACCAAGTGGCAACACTTTAATCAGAATTTAATTCAATTCCTATATTCATTTTATTACAACCAATATTAATACAACTGATATTGAGGTGCAAGGTGAGGTGTACAAATAGCATACACACATGTGCCTACAAGGTTTTAAGGTCTAATTAGCCTACGAGGTACACAAAAAGACGTGTCCTAAGATTTTAAATTTTTAAGCCCTGACGTGTGAGTATATCATATGCTTAACTCACCCCACTGTAAAAGTGTAAGCATAGCCTCTTACATGTATGTCTACTGGTTACACACATGTTTGTTATGTTTTGCCTAACGAAAATGCAAATAAAAATCTTATCTCTCATATTTTGCATTAAAATCTCCTGCAAAATTGTAAAAAGTTTAATTAATGTAAATTTTACTGCATAATTTTTTTTGGCATCTTTTAATGCCATAAATTATAGAATCTGAAGAATAATTCTTCTTCTTTAGGAATGGTAACGGCTTTCATATCATCAAGACCAAGTGCAAATATAACTTCAACTACAAACATCACCCAAATCACTCAACCAATCATTGTAGCTCCAACTCAACCATTGTTATTACCTAAACCCAATATACAGCGCAAACAGGTAGGTTCTTAAAGTTCTAAATCCTTTCGTTAATTTTATAGTATACAAAAAACTGTCAACACTTAGTTAATTTGGATATAACATACAGACTGGAATTAATGTTAGCATTCAGCAATCCTGTGGTAATTAGCATCCTTTGCTACCTAAGGAATGTAAAAAAATTGGCGTTATAAAAAATACCGCCCTGCTTACTAAAATTTATCTTAAATTGAAGAAATATTAGGTATAAATGAAAATAAAGAGAAAGAGAACCAGCACTTTAAATCATATCATACAACGACAGGGTTCAGGATAATATACTCCTCAAAGTTCCCCCTTGTGCACGAAATAGCAGGCCACAAGTTAGTCCTTCCCTTGGTGTTTTTAAGTATAGGTCCTGTTGAAAACCTTATTATTGACTCTCTTCCATAGTACTGCTTGTATGGAACCTTGTCAGTGACAGCATTTTAATAGTTATCTCTGGTGACTTCTGCAATATGCAAGATTTTATTTAGCCTCAAGAGTTTTGAATGCTGATAAGAATAGGCCAATCAAATACTTCATTCATTTTTGCTGATACAAAGATAAAACACAATTCAAGATCGCAAGCGACAAGATGAGTATGATGGACTTAAGATGTTTACAAGAAGAGACATATAAAAAGAGAAAAACAGGGCAGATCAAATAATACATAAATATCAATTAGATTCTAATTAACAATTACAGTGTATTTAAATTCAACTGGAGCAAAATCTTTGAAGAAATACTCAATAACCTTTCACCATTTGTTTCTTATCTTTAAAGGAGAACTAAAGATTGATAACAAGTTGTGCTTAAAATGTTCATTGTAATGTGATTATAAACTGTGTATTTTTTCTTATATTTGACAGGCCATTTCGTGAGATTTTAGGTAGCTCAATAGTTCTGCACATGCGATCTTAAAAAATTAAATTTTTAAGAAGCAAAAGTAAGAACAAAATTCCTTTACCCCTTACACTACCCAGGGGCTTTCTTTTGGCATAGGGAACATGCGAAGAGCAAGTTCCAACAAAGTTAACAATTTAGAATTCGGAAACTATATGATACATGAGTAAAATTGTGAGTAAAGTCATTAATTAAACTTTGTAACTACTTGTGGGACAAACAATATTTAATGTAAATTATATTATGGAAAGTTGAAGCGTGGTTAATAACGATATTTAACATTTCAATGCTAAGGATGGCTCATGAAATTCCTTACTAAAAAAATATTCCGTTACTATCAAAGATTTTTTTTTTTACTTATTATTTCTTTAGTTATTTTTAAACTTTATTTCTTCGAAAGACGATTATAAATATTAAAAATATAATTAATAAGCCACATGGAACTTTGTCCTCCCCATACTACCACTCATTTTATTATGCACACTATGATTGGTAAGATAAAAATGGATAATAAAATTATAAAAACATGAGAAAGAATCTTCCGTACATTGTTGTTACATGCAATCTGTAATAATTCGTTATTTTGTTTCTTTTTGTGCATTTTAACTATGCAGTTTTCTACAGCATGAAAAAGATTTAGTTAACGATAAGGGTTGTATAGCCTTCTTAAAGCATTCTCTGACTTTATATTTCGCTTTTTTCGTAATTTCGATAATTTCAGAAAGCTATCGCAGACATAAAGAAAACAATATTTGCACGCCTCAAACCTGCACATGTGTGTGGGGGTGTGCGCTGTCAGTGAGGAATTTCTGTTCAATAAATTACTAACTTGTGTGACATCATTCCATTTTAAATGAATTTGTTTCTTATTTCTTGATCATCTTTTGTAGAGGAAAGGTTTCGTTTAACGGACTGACTTGAGGGAACTTTTCATAAGACAAAACAGTCGCTTAAAAATTTTATATTCCACAATGTCACAAAATTATTTTTATATACCACAATGTCACAAAATATCAGAACGTGACAAATATATACCATATTCTCCTGTGCGTAACTGCATACTTACAATCAATGTGATTATTAAAACATGGTAAAGACTGGGTGTGTTGTAAGATAAAGTTAGTCTTATTTTTTTCTTAGATAATCCATTCAACTCCTCCAAAAATTGGTTATAATCCCAACCCATCAGTGTTGACATCACCTCTTCATGGTTCACCAAGTCATTCATGGCAGGTGTAAGTAAATATATAAATGAAATTTAAATTTTAGCTGATTTGATGTGTAGTTTATACATGTTATGCATGTACTACATGGTTTTTACCCAAACCCAAAAATTAATCAGACAATGACATAATCAAATCTTCTTGAAGTTTACGAAAATATGACAGTATAACTCTTGACTTGACTCTTAACTCTCTTGTAGTTGTAGCTTGCCACAATAAAAACAGGAGACTGCAGTAACAATAGAACATTTAATAAGAAATCACCTTATAAAAGTTATCTTTATTTACTAGGACGTCACCTTTAAATCGAAAAAGAATTCGTGCAGATTATGATCTGGAGCAGCTTGACAGGTGTGTTTACTTGTTGCAATAACATAGCTTTATTAATAGCCGTCGTCTGTCCGCGAAAGACGCATCCTTTTACGGAAACACGAAATGCGATATATAAAGGACAGGGGACTTCGTGGATTTTTCCACGGGTTAACGACTAGTTTATATTTTATGTGTATTATAATACCTTGATAATACCCATACGTCTATCTGTCTGTTACGCACAATGGTCCGCAGTAGGGAGACGGGAAATGCGCTGAATATAGGATAGGTCAACCAGTGGATTTATCCACGTGCCACCAAATAGTGTTGAATAATACACTACTAGCATTTTCTTAAGTTTCTTATTTAGTTTCTTAAACTTATGATATATTGAATGGAATTGACATACACTCCGTACATTTTCAATCACACAAATGGCAAATTACTTTTATTAGTTTCTTAATTTTTTGAAACCTGAAAAATCTAGTACTGAAAGTTTTTGATTTTTTGAAATTCCAGCCTCCAGTTTCTTATAAATAGTTTTCCTTTAAAAAAAATACAGAATAATAACATGAATCTAACATTTACTTTTAGTAAACGCAGAAGAACTCCCAATCGTTGTGGCCCAGAGAAAGGTGGAAAAGGTCTTCGACATTTTTCAATGAAAGTTTGTGAGAAGGTTCAACAAAAAGGAATCACCTCATATAACGAAGTAAATGTTTTTTAATACATGTGTACTATTGAAAGGCTTTAAAAAAATTTATGTTACGCTTAGAATTCAAACCTCAAATCTTGTGTGATTTTTTTATATTTCTGTGAATAAATTGTCTTTAGTTTTGTCTAGCTAGGACCTAAACAAAAATTTGTATTTAACACTTCTGTTTGAATTAGAAACAAGATAGCTGTACAGCGATGAAGCTGTGGAACCAATGTTAAAACGGAGCTGGGTTTTTTTGTTACTCTAGGATACACAGAGCCTATTTCTAACTATTGACGTATCACAAGCCAATAAAAATTCAATCCTCGCTTGCCTAACATTTGCGACAGATGATGCTAGACTAATTACTAAATATCTTTTTTTTAACCTTCTCACAAACGCAAGACTGAAATATAATGAAATACATCATTTTTTGAGTAAATAAGGTTTCTAATAAAAGTTGTACCAGTAAAAGCATGTTTTAATAAAACAAAATCCCTGCATAGGAGCTAGTTTATGTCAATAAAGTATATGCAGCACCAAGAAAACATTGAGCATTGAAGATAAGAAATTCATTAAAGCAACAAAAGGTTAGCATTGCAACTTAGGTTGACCACATAGTCCAGTTAAACCATTTCGCACAACCAGTGTGGAGTGCTTCCAGTAAAACACTTACGGTCTGCTATAGGAAAAACTGTCAGACAACATATTTTATTTCACGTTTCCCTATAAAGGTTGCAAATCAAATAAAATAATAAACAGGCTACAGTCTGTCGTATACCAGGCCAATTAATTACCTCTCGCAGTCAAGATACTGTACACGCTGTTTTTTTTATAAGAAACCAGTTTTGGCTACTGAGGCTCAAGTTTCTTATTTTTTTCTGATTTTGAGGCTAAAAGTTTCTTAACAGTTCTTAATTTTGACGACATGGAAGTAAAACATTTTTGACCTATATCTTTACAGTTCAAATGATTTTGTTTGTACATAAGTGATATATACTAGTGCTGTGTTAGTAGTATGAGTATTGCTTTCTGATAATTCATATCGCTTTTGGAAATGAAGGGTTGTTTCTTTCTTAATATATATTTCTAGTTTTGTCTGCTATTTGACCAATTAAAAAGTGCTAAGAGCTCACTGTGATATTTTCTGTAATAGTTTATGGCCTGGGGGAGCTTGAGGTACTGAGCCAAGCTAAGTTTCTTAATATTTTCAAATTTTGAGCCTCGGGTTTCTTATAAGCGTGTTTCTTATAAAAAAATTGTGTCTCACAAAAAACAGGCTCTATTTGAGCTTGCATTGAAAATAATTTATTCATAGCATAACTAATAAAAATGAGCTTTTGGTGCTTGTTTTACAGAGGAAAAATTAAACAGGCGGGCAAAATTGTAGAACCCCTCCTGTTTAATTTACTGAGCAGCAAGCTCAATAATATACGTATTTTATTCAAACTGGTATAGCCGAATTGTCATTTTGTACTGAGGACGCCCGAAAAAGGGATGGCAAGTCTAAAAATATCTGAGCCAACCCTTGTTTTATGGGTTGAAGGCTAGTCCAATAAAACGCCCTTTCAGACATGGTCTGCAGAAAATTTCCACAAATCTGAGCAATTCTAGAGTAGTTTCATATATTCCCAAGATCTTTTGTGCAAATCGACAGGCACAATAAACATGCAATGATCCGTAGACCAACCAGCCTATTACAAACTTTAATTTTAAATGGAGGCATTTTTTGATCTTGAAATTAAAATCTAGTTTATGCATGCAGATTAATTTACAACATACATAAGTGAAAAAATGCTACTAGCCTAACAATTTTTTTATCATAACTTAAACAGTCAGGAAGAACTGATAATTAGCCTTTAAAGGACAGTTAGCCAATACAGGAAATTATATGGCACACAGTAAAATTAGCTGCTTATGTGGCTAATTATACTGTAGAGATCTTATTTCTTTAATTTCCACACTTTTCTTCGATATCGATCTTCCAATAGTCATCTACCTAGTTTCATAGCATGTTATGCTCCAATAAAAAAGAAAATAAGAACAAGAAACGACTGCGCATGAAAGATATATATTCATTTTCAAACTAATACTGGCTAATTAACCTTATGAATACGGACGTAGTCAGGCGTAAAAAATATGGGGAAGGCATACCCTACAATATCGACATATTGAAGAAAATTGTGGAAATTTAGGCAAAAAGATCTCCACCGTATTATAGCCGTATTGACTAACTATCCTGTTACAAGCTAATTATCAGTTCTCCCTGACTGTTAATTTTCTTCTTCTATATAGTCTGCATTTTATTATCCCGTCAAAACGTAAACATTGAAACTCTATTGAAACTTTATACCACGGTGATAAAATATTTTATTCTGTTGCTGTGAACCTAACATTATAAACTATGATGTATGGAAAGATACTTTGTTAAGCAGAGTATTTCAGCTAAAATTTGCAGGGTATTATTACAAGATTTATAGTTGACCTGAGCTGAAGCTAGCCACAAAACCTGAAGCTAGCCACAAAAGTAAGGAGGCATTCCTTACTTTTGTGGCTAGCTTAAGGTTGGTAAAAGATAACACAAGAAGTAATAACGATGAATAGCACAAAATGCACTTATACCAAACTAAATGAAAAACTTTGGAGAAAACCACAAAATAGCTTATAGCTAGCTGTCTGTATTGCTACCTACTGACACTGACAACGTTAGCTGGCCTGCTATATATATACGCCAGTTATAGCCAAGATAATAAAATGATTTTACTAAGATTTACATGGATGTGATGGTATCTTTATTAGCATATAGAAGCATAGAAAACATAGACAAAAAGAGATCTTTTCCAAACATAAGCTATGCAACTTTTAAAATTGCAGATTAAACGTCAATTTTACTAACCGTGTCCGAGATACGCAAATCTTCACTTAAATCTCAGAAGATCAGGATTTTGTTCGAGCTTTCAGCCGAAACTAGAAGCTGTGTGTTCCACAGCTAATAATGTGTGTTGGATTTCAAGGATTTATTTTTGTTGTATTTTTTAGGTTGCAGACGAGCTTGTTCAAGAATTTAGTGAACAAAGCATGAAGAGTGCAATGACAACTGTTGATCAAGTGAGTATATTATGTTGTCATCCAACTATTTGTCAAAGTTGCAAAATTGCATTAGTGCACTGGCAACAACTTGTGCTCCTGCATTTTTATGAATGACTCTTTGTGGAGGAAGGGCTAAGATGTTCAAAATAAAAGACTAAAAGTATTACTGCGTACATTTCGGCATCATTGTCAACATACACGTGGGAATTTTTCCAAAAAAAACTAGTGAAAAAAATAGATTTCATTTGTTCACCGGGTTAGATTTCAGTCTTGCAACTTTTGCAACTATTAAGTTGCTCATTCTAAACTTTCTCTCTCTTTGTGTGTCTATCTTATGCAATGATTTATAGTCTTATGATCAGAAAAATATTCGACGTCGCGTGTATGATGCACTGAACGTACTGATGGCGATGAACATCATTTCAAAAGAGAAAAAAGAAATCAAATGGGTTGGACTGCCGACGAATTCGGCGCAAGAATGTAAACACCTGGAGGTATTTATTTTCAACTTTATAAAATTTAGGCAATCAATTTCTAGATAACCCTATTGTTTAAGCATTGTGTTGAAAACTCCTCCCAGGCTGGTAATTGTTTACCGAGGCTTGGCAACTTAATATATTTTCAGTTAAGATATTTTTAACTTACATCTTCTTTTAAATCATTAATAATTTTTTTTTCAAAAAACAAGGAATAGCGTAGTGTTCTTGCATCTTACTTTTCGCACCTTGTCTGTATAGATGGTATGAGGATTCATTGTTGTTCAATTTCGTTTTGTGTCTACATCAGATTGTTGTTCTATCTTCTTGATTGATTGATTGATTGATTGATTTTACTTTTAGTTTGCAAACACATATTATTCCCCCGTACAAATTAAATTTCAAATCCTTTGTAGGACCAAAAGAAGGAGAGAATTGAAAGAATTAAACAGAAGCAGCAACAGTTAAAAGAGCTAATAGTACAAGTAAGAACTACCTTCTTTCTTCTTCGTCCTTGACGAGAAATCTACCCAATTGCCTGTTAAATACAATTCATAAAGAAGTACTTTTAATAATTACGTGAAACATTTACATTCCAGCAAATTGCGTTTAAAAACCTAGTCGAGAGAAACAAGATTGCTGAAAAGAAAACTGGTCCTCCGCAATCCAACGCTTGTATCCATCTTCCCTTCATTATTGTAAACACGAGCAAGAAAACAGTGATAGATTGTAGTATCTCCAGTGACAAGTGAGTTTCTCCCGTTTACAAACATAATGAATGAAGATAAAGCGAAATTATCTAAGAAGTTATAGTTGCTTTAAATCTTCTCAACTCTCACATTTTAAAACTCACTTTTCAAACGCAATAAAATTTCGTCACATATGATATATATAAATAACACTAAAACAAATTTCTGAGGATTTGGAACACATTCACATGACCAACGTTGAAACTTGGAATTTTTTTATCAAAGTTTTGTCAAAATTTGATTTGTCATTAGTCATGTCATGGTCATGGATTAGTTGTGATCATGGTCTCTGTTGTAAATAGCAGGCTAACTGTGTATACACTAATTAATTTCGGCTAATAAAATATGTGCTTCGTGAGAATTTAATTTTATAGTTTTGCTGTTTTCTTAGGTCTGAATATCTTTTTAATTTCGACGAAGCATTTGAAATTCATGATGACATCGAAGTTTTAAAGCGAATGGGTTTGTCATTCGGGCTAGAGAAAGGAGAATGTAACCACGTAAACTTAAAGTCTGCAAGAAGTATGGTCCCAACAGCACTGGAACCTTATGTTATGCGTAAGCTGTTCATTGTTATATTTTGTTGTTGTTTACGTTACAGGAGCTCCACTACACGCAAGTTACAAACTGTCTTTAAATACTTTAGAAATGGCGAACGGTACTTACGGTGACATGGAACTCATAGCATTAGATAGGTATGTCAAATTCCATTATCCCCCCTCCCCCACCACGCCATCGGAAAGACTATGGTATGGGCGGCAGAAGTAATTTCAAATGGTCAATTTATTTACTAGAAACGCAAAAAATTCGATATCACCTTTGGCAACGCCACTTTCATCGGAGGTACGGTCGTCGCCAGGTCCTTCCACACATCGGCAATCATCGCGAAAAAAACGACCATCAACGTCCACTTTGTCGGCAGGTACTGCTAAGCGCGTAAGAAACTATGTATCGTCTCCGCAAGTAAAGTCGGAAAATGACACGGACAACGAAAGTGGGGACGAGAATAGTGCGGAGACGTTTTAATTAGCCTTTCACGACTATTTTTGTAACAAAGGAAATCATTCAGAGGTGTGAAGTTTATATACTGTGACTGTGCAAAGTGGACATAGAAATGTGATGTTGTTGGAAGCACATCTCATGGAGTTATGGCATGAGAGAAAAAAGAGATTTAGCTGTGTTTATATTTGAATCCAAATAATTTTCGACATTCCGCAGATGTATTTCGATGATGCTTTTCGTATAATTTTGCACGATGTATACATTCTCCGTGAAGGAGAATTATTGGTTGTTTGTTTTTTTTTTTGAAATATGTCAAGGGAAAGGGTCTTCACCATTTTGTCGAGGAAAGTGGATATTTTTGGATGTGTTTGTAGTTTCAAGTCGTATCTGTTTTTCAGTAACAAAAACGTTACAGATGCACTTGAAATGTCGTTTCACGCAACTACTACTATTAATTTTCGTAAACTTAAAAATGGTTAATGTCTTTTCCATTGACGTGGGCCACCGAAAAACCTGGAACTTTATTTTAAACACAAAAAAAAACATTAAAAACGATATCTTTAAAATTTCTCTCGATACACATGGATATCTGTGTTGTAGTATTAACATCGAAATGATTGTTCCGTTTTTAAGTGTAACTTTTCAACATTATTTCTTTTGCATTCATTGTTTTTCCTATCGTGTCGCTTCCTTGAATGTAAAATCTAAGCTGTAATTTTTTTACCGTTATCGTAATCCCGTGCCAGTTTTGAAATGTGTAGAGAAATTGTTTTTATTTTTATTTTGAACAATCTCTGACCAGTAGCTTTGTTCTTTACAAACTTTACTATGAAAATCTTCATTAATGTTATTCTTGTTATATTGTAAATATTTCATTCCTAATGTCATCTCACCATTTTTCTGTATGCGTTCTCCTTTCGACTTCTTGTTCTCGTTTTGTTTTTAACTTCTTGTAAACAATGCTACCAGTGTAGATTTTGCTCTAAAAGATTTCCGCACAATGTTAGGATTTTGTTCATGGCCGAACTATTATAACATGTTTTGTATTGAAAGTATAGTCGGTGTATGATTGTGTATATATATATAACATTTACCTAACTTTAACGTATCAATAGATAGAAATATTGGAAAATTATCACCTATTTGTTTTATATGGAATACCTTTCGAATTTAAACCAAGGGAAGCAAGAAAGCTTAGCAGCTTCAAACTTCATAAGTGATTCTAAAACCTCACTTTCAACGTTTAATTACAAGCATATCTCTCCGTCTGAATAACTTCCTGCATATTCATAACGTAAATATTATGTGTTTAAAATTTTGAACTTTCGTTTTTGTTTGAATATCTTACTATTTTCTCTCTTTTATGTCATCACACTATAAATAAGTTATATAGTGGAGGCTAGATGTGCCATATTTTCGAAAAAATGCCATCCCACGTTCTGTTTTTAAAAATATGTTTTGTTTATAAACCACGTCTTGTCAAGCCGGGAGATCCAGCATATTTCTCTTACCACTGAGAAATCGGAATGGTTTATTTGGGAGGCATTGCGCTAAATCACAAACAAATTTCCTGGAGTCGGAATACTGACGTCACTTTTTAAATGGTTACTTTTAATGGTCTTTACTCACCTACTTTACTCACCCAAACAAATATGATCAATTTTCCTATTTATTTATTTTGTGTTAATTGTTGGATTTCCTTTAAAAAAATTCGTTTACATCTAAGCTTGAGTATGAGATTTTTAATGCCCTCGTAGAAAGCTTTGTTAACTAGGCCACGTTTTGTCCACCGCTGATGCACTGTCATTCTTTAATATTGCTGCCCTGATTTTCTGCTTCTTCGTGGTCACACCAGCTTAATTTCACATTTTATTTCAATATCGTGCGGCCACAAGTAAAAATGATAAACAATGAAATTTTGCTGTGTAATGTTTTAGGCTAGTCGTACTTCACTTCGCAGTATAACTCAATTAGAAGTCTTCTTTATTTACCCTAACATTTTGTATAGTTTTTATTCTCTTTGGAACTTTAAGAATATGCGCATGCGTGTGTTAGTTGTAGCTCGAATTGTTAAAGTAAACGGATAATGAAAACCAAATCCGACGGGTTCCATCCAAATGTAAATAAGTGCTACCAAGCCCTGGGAGACAAGGTTGTGTTTTTCGTTTCTTTTTAACGAAACTACTTTCTTCAGTGTTATATACATTCTTTAGTTTTTTAAATCCTCGTTTTTCTCTATGTCGAGCAACCTAACGTAGCACAGATATCACGTTGAACCTTGTCAAAACTCAATGATAAAATTATCCAAATTTCATCATACTAGAAAGCGAAAAAGAAGCACCCGCTCCTGGTTGCAAAAATTGTGGAATATTGCAGTATTGACTCCCTGGATTTATTTTCTTTGTGATAATTTACATTGCGATTTTGACAGAGATTTAGCGGTGACAAATCGGTGTGGCCTGTAATACATCTTTTTTATACCTCTTTCAGAGAAGGGCTTACAACTTTCATGACCCCTGCACACTCCATATTGAGCACTCACTTTTCCTGTTAAGCATTTTATCTAAGTCTGCCCGGTTTGTCGGGCTAGAGCTGTCGCACACGCTTTAAAAATATACTTTTATAAGAATATCAGTCTGGGGTTTCTTATTAGAAACAATAGGTTTACTGTTTACAATAACAAAGAAATAAGAATAACGACCAGCCTGGTTAGAATTTTTTGTTCCTATAATAAAAGGAAAAATTCAGCCTGCGTTGCAATTGAAGTTGAAACAAAAAGCGAGATGCCGATTAGCCGAGCTTACTCGCTTCTAATATGTTGAGTTTTAAAAGGATTGGCTGTTTAAAGACCGGTATCTCCAGCTTCCTATGGTCTACAAGGTACCAAGAAAACGGCGAACTGGCAAAAGTTTTCTAATTTCTGAGGTAATTTTACTAGAAAAATTTCTTAACAAGTTTCTTAATTTATACACAAAAGAAAATGAAATAATGCCCTAGCTTTTTTTTATACATCATCTAAAATATTCGTTGGATTCTTTTTGTTATACCGGGCGATAATACCCGAACGCCATTCATAACCATTAATTAAAGGAAGGCATGTGTGAAAAAGGTTCTTATTTGAAATTTTTACATTTTTACAATAGTAAAAGTTTCCTAATTTATTGGAGGCTTTTCTCAGTTTCTTAAAAAGTGGTTTTCTTATAAAAGAACATGTAGTATCCGGGCTGCTCAAATGAACACCTAAGAAAACGTTCAAATAAACTCTGCGTAGGAGAACTGACAAAAATGTTCTGCGAATTTTGTAAACATTGCCAAGTCGTTTACTCACTATTGTTGTACAAATTACTTCATGCTTTTTGATTTTATAATCAGGAGATGATAATGACAAACATTTTAACCAAAATGGCAGCTCAAATGTGATATTCTTGTTATATAAACACAAAGCTGACTTTTGTTTAACTTGAACATGTAGATAAGATATATTTATACCATCTTGTTTTCAGATAAATCAATAGCTTTTTCTTGTTTATGTCATATGGAACTTAATCTTTTGAAGATTATGCTGGAAAGTTTATTGCATGGTGCTTTATAACCGTTTTTCAAGAAGGAAGAGAGAACTTAGTTATCAAAAAAGAAGTTACAAAAGAATACCATGTTGTATGATCTTCTTGCCTAAAAGTGCCGCTTATATTGGATACATTCTGGTTATATTGAGTACAATATCTCTGTTGTTTTCCACTGTAAAAGGGGACAACATTACAACCACGGCAAGCACCACCACAACAACACATAGAACAACATATGGAGTTCAAATTTGTAATGATAGAAAAACTGACTGCTCAAATAAATATATAAATGACTCATCTATATCAAGTTTATATAAACTTTGCAGAAGCTATCCAAGCTATCCATCTAGTATTCTAAATTTAAGTCGTTTTCACATTAAAAATATGCATTTTGATTTCTGCAACAAGATTCATCCTATGTTTGCACTTAGTATTTTTTCTAATGGCAGATCAAATTTTTCGACTTGGGTTAACTGTACCTTACTAGATGTTCTGCATATTGCTGATAAACAGAGTGAACGCTATTTTGATGATTATCACTGTATTCTCAACCGTGCTGATGACTGCAGTACTGTAAAAGATAAAACGGAATGTAAAGAATGCAAGGTATAACTTTCTATTTTTTAACCATTTGTGTTATTTAGTTTTATTTTGTATAGCTTTGCCACAAATTTTAAATTTTTAAGATATGTCTGACTCTGGATATTTATATACATGTTGTATGCTGGAGGACAGTATGCAACCAAAACCTTTGAGTAGGCATTTTCCCTACCTATATGTAAAAAAAAAATCAAAAATGATAGCTGTTTTGTATACGTAAAAGAAAAATTAATTGGGTTTTAACATTTTTTCTCTCTTGGTGATTTACTGTATAAATATTCTTTTCAAAAAGGTAAAGAAAATCTCTGTTAGATATTTTTTGTTTTGTTGTATACATAATTGTTAAATGTATATTAAAGTTCTCAAAAAAATTCTAAACTAATATTTACCACTTATGAATAATTTACATTTTTTCCTAAAAACATAACACCTTTTATTTAAAACAACATTTGTGATTTTTATTATATATTATAAGACACAATATAACCTTGCATATGATCTTATTTTGGCAAGATGTCTTTGACGAAGTAAAAAGATTTATCCATTAAGTATTTTGTTAAATGATATTGCCATGTATATATATACTGATCATTTAAAATATAAGTCCTAGTGCACAGTTTGTGCACTAGGATGTAAATTGTTATAAATTGTAGGAGTAAATGGTAATAAGAACTTTTTCTGAAAGATATCTATAAACATAGGATATTCCTATTTATGCAACACTTTGCCTAAATCTAATGTGTCAGGAAGTTATATCTTACCACCAAAAAACTAAGCATTGGGTTATTATTACTATTATATTATTTACCCAGGATAGCCTCTTCAGTTCCTATTGGTACTGCTATCAACGAGGGTCCTGCGAAGGGGGTCCTAGCGCATTTAAAGCTCCCATTTGAGCTACGAAAGTCGTGGAAGCACAGCAATCGCTCAACTAGACAACCGCCTAAGATATCAATTCTATTCTCATGCTGAGCGCTAAGCAGAAAGGATAGATTCACACTTTTATAGTCTCTGGCATGACTCGGCCGGGGTTTGAACCCAAGACC
Source organism: Hydractinia symbiolongicarpus (assembly GCF_029227915.1). NCBI lineage: Eukaryota > Metazoa > Cnidaria > Hydrozoa > Anthoathecata > Hydractiniidae > Hydractinia > Hydractinia symbiolongicarpus. Next base: position 29,416,867 of record NC_079877.1, read on the forward strand.
TCCCGCACTGGAAGCGAACGCTCTACCACAAGGCTATTAGTCGGTCCAATTTTTTTACAAGAGGTTTTTAGGTGTCATAGTTTACAATAAAGTCCATTGGGCAAAAAGATTGTACAGGATCAGTGAAACTTACTGACTTAAGAAGCAATCAGGTATTATTTAAAAAGCATTAGAAATAAAGTAAAGAAAAAATCCATCGTTACAGATTATTTTACGCTGTTCATGTTTAGGTTTACTCTGAGAACTTCTTGACATTTATTTGTAGTGTGCAAAAGATATATTATATTTAAAATTTGTAAATTTTAAATTCCTTAAAAATTCAGTGTTGTCTTTCAACTTAGTGATTTTTTCACACAAAAAAATAAACAGACTCAAAATATAAGTTTAGAAATATGAAATTCTGTAGGTTTCTTTATTTTTTTTTGCAACATAGTCATTGGGTGAAATCTGTGTAAAATCTGGTTTGCCAATTTGTAGTTTTTCCTAAAGTTCTTCTAAAAGTGTTGTTGAACAAGTTTTTTGTTGTTAATCTCCTCTTAATTTTTTTCCCTTAAACTTTATGTCTGGTTAAATTTTAACAATGGCTAATCACAATTTGATATAACCAGCATAATAAATCAGCATAGTCACCAATAAGTTTTGAAAAAGCTGCTAAAATTCCAGTTGTCATCCTTTTTATGGATAAATTGTTTTTTCATCTTTAAGAATGTGAAGATTTCATGGAATATTAAAGAAAATAGAAACAAAATTTTTTCTCATGAAAACAATTATATAAAATGAAATACATATGGAACTTTAAATCTTATCTTTCAAAACTAATTTTGGTTTAAGAAAAATTATCAATAGAGTTAAGGATTGCAATTCACTATTTGAAATCTGTTTTTACAAAATTGTGATTTCTCATATTTACATCAAACCACAATCTCGCTGGTCAACAAAACACAAATAAAAGGATCTGTCTTCCAGAAAGAGTATATATAACAGTTTCATTTAAAACAATTTAGATGGACATTTTCCTGAAAAGAAAAAATAGATTTGATATTTCTAGCATAGCAGACAAGTTAAAATTTTTCCTCCTTTACTTCTATACACTTGCTAAAAGGTCAACCTGAGATTTAAATGATTTATTTCGTAGAAAAGTTATTTCTCCCGTGAATACCGTGTTTTTAGAATTATTATTAATAAAAAAAGAATAGAAACCCCTGGTATGGGGGTAACGGGATGCTTTTTCGATCTTTTGAACCAGCCCAACAAATATTATTTTTCTTTTGGTAGCCATAATAAGAGAATCTCTTCAATATACTTTATTGCAAAATGTTAATGATATTAGGACTGATTGCAAGATATTGTTTTTGCGAATTTCTGCTAACACACACTTGATATTATATTATTTATTCTGTACATGGTAATTATTAGAAGACACCTCATGGGAGCATTTTAGAGTGTCAATATTTTACATTCCTGTTGAATAAGGGAGGGATATGGGTACTAAAAATAAAACATTATGTTAAAAAGTATTTTTTAATTCAGTCTTGGTAATTTTTTTTTGTTACTATTTTGTTATATATAATTGATAATTTTCTTTTTATCTTTGTTAGTTTTTTGTTGTTGTTTTTTGTTTGGTCTGTTTTTTTTGTTTGTTTTTTATTTTTTTATTTTGATGTGGAAAGAATAAATCAGCATACAATTACTTAGTCATCAAACTTGTATCCAATCAATTTCCTAGGTAACAAATTTAATGCGTATTTTTCAAAGAAGTTTGGGATGAACCTGGAACAGCACACTTTTTTGTAAAAATTATTTCGATAAGGATCATCAAGACTCAATTTCTCCCAAATAAGTTGACAACATGAAAGTAAAAATACAGTAGTGTAATTAATCATGTATATTTTAAAACATGGTATATATACATTTGCTTTTTTATTGGATACTAGCCTCGTTTATTCAATCAAATTTTTAACAATTATTTGTATAAATATTAGCCGATTTTTTAACAAATATTTAACACTTATTCAGGGCTTGGTATGTTAATATTTTCTAAATCATGGGGTACAAAATAAAAAGTAAAGCATTTTAAGGAATTCCCAATTTCATTTTTTAAGATTGTCTCCAGAATAAGACATGGCAAATTAAATGAGAGAAAATCCCAGTCACTGCCATAAACTCTGAAATAGCAACTTCCTCAGATTAATAGGAAAGAGTCAGAAATTTATTAAGATAGGAACCCCTAATAACAATTTTGAAAAAAATAAATTCTTTGTTTAGAAAAATTACAGAATACATTACAGCTCCTTTTTCAGGCTAAACAAAATCAAACTGTCTTTTTGAAGGGTGGGTTTTTTTTGAGGCCTTCCTGTCAACTCCCTTCACAATTACCTTATGCTTAAATAGAATTTGAAAACACATTGAGTTTTAAAAAGGTCAACCTTTTTTAAGGTGTGTATCGATGTTGCTATAGATATGCACTGAAATGCCAAAGCTCATAACTTGTCAAAATTGAAAAAGTAGGGCGGGAACGTAGATTTTTTTTATAAATAATGAACTATCTGTTCAACTTTGTTTTTCTAAGAATAGAAGTGTCCACATTGATACATATAGATTGGTACTTCCCTTAGTTGTGAATTAACAACGTGTTAACTTTATAAAGTGGAAATTTTAAATGTGTTTTTACTGCACAGATGTGTAGATGTGTAATCTTGTTAATTTGATTGTGAATTGATAACCAGCGGGGGACACCAGCAGAGGTCTTCAGCTTGAAACACTGAATTAGTTGTTTTGTTGTACTGTTATGAAGTTTACCAAGAACTTGTATGGAAATTTTCATAAAGTCTTTAATGAAATAAAGTTTTGTAATTTATAAAAATTTGATTCAAACTTTAAAAAAAATTTCAGGCCTTGAAAACTTTGATATCAGACTAGGTAACCCTAAAATCTAAAAATTTATTTTTAGCAAAGAAAACCTTAAAAAACCTTGAAATATAAGTATTTCTAATAACATATTTGTCTAGCTTCATATAGCAGTATTTGCAGCCTTTTTTATGTAGGAAAACTTGACCATTAAGAAATGACATTTTTAGACCTTTTTACATAATTTTTTTTGTGACTCTGTGCTTCTTTTAATCTTAAATTGAGAATATATAGGACGAATATGACGAATACAACATGAAGTTATTTCAAATCCCTTTAAAAATATACTATTAAAAATGATGATTTTGTGATTTGTCATTATAACGGATGGGTTCATCAAAAGTTCTTTAAAAAGTTGATCAACTTTACCTTATATTCTGTGTATTGGTATATTTAGGTGTAATTATATAAACATAATAATAATATAATTACCATTAAAGCATAAAGGTCAGCAACTTGTACTTAAATATAAGAGAGAACAAAGAAAAAGGACATTAATAAAATGCTTTCTTAATCGAACACGCTGCTTTTGTGCGGATATATAATGTGTATAGTTTTATAATGGGAAGCTGTAAAAACGTCATAGATAAGCAGCCATTAAAAGTTTTGCCGAATCGAGTCGTGTCACGCAGGTTACTAAGCCGTGCTGCACTTCTCGTCATGGACTTGAAACCAATTCTTGCATGCGTATAACATTATAAAACTGCTTTTTTAGAAAAATTTAGCTTTCTTAACGACAGCTACTATCTTAAAAAAATTTGGCAGATTCAGTTTGGCACGGTTCTTATGAAATGACGTCACCAGCAGAGCCAGATTGTTGCGTGCTTAAAGTTTTAACTCGGTGCGGTGAAGCTTATATAATAGATCTTTGTGACACTTCATAATCGTGGAAAAATTAACGAAACAAAGGCAGTCTTTTTTGTCGTTTTTCAGAAATGGGCAAAAGGGCCAAATGATGAATACTCTGCATGCAAAATGCGGCAAAGTCGCTACATTTGTTCACACGTAGGCTAATGATCGATGTCGGAGCCCACGATTGTCGCGAAATTCAGGAAAAATGGCGAAGCATGTTTTTAAAGTTTTTAAAGTTTGCTCAGTTAAGAACGTAGTAAGAAAAGTTTATTTTCAATTTCTGAATAAAGTAAACTAAAATTTAGACGTTCTTAAGCGAATACGTGATATTGTGTATTACGTCATTAACGAAGACATGATAGTGCAAGCGACTACCTTGTCCTTCCGACTAAGATGCTGGTGGCTGGAGCATATAATTTGTTCGTCTGCGTTCGGTTACAACCGACTTTGATTTACTCATATCCATTGCCAAGTGGACTATAAATTTTTGCATCGAAGCTATTCTAGAATCGTCTCCTCTGGAAGCTTTTGTCGTTTTCCGTCTGATACCTGTGAACAGAAACTCTGGTTTACGTCCCATTGGCATTGGTAAAGTGCTACATAGCGTAGTTAGGAAGATTGTGATGAACGTATCTAAAGATGACGTAATCAAATAAACCGAACCTTTGCAGGTTTGTGCTGGTCCAAATGCTAGCGTTGAAGCAGCAATCCATGCAATGCACGCTAGTGATGAGTCTGAAGCTGCTCTACTGATTATGTAGAAAGTGCTTTTAATTCAATTAATAGGAAAGTCATGCTGCACAACATCAAAATTGTGTCCATGAATTGCTACGTTTATCAGGAACTGTTATTCCTGGTGTAAATGGAATGGAGATCCTTTTGAAGAAAGGCACTACTCAGGGCGATCCTACAATACAGCTTCAAATGCTGTTGGCATTACACCTTTGTTGAAAGCACTTTTCCACTTCGTGTTGAGACGCCATAACGACATTCGTGTCGAGACGGCACAACGACATTCGTGTCGAGACATCGTAACTACATTCGTGTCGAGACGTCACAACGACATTTGTGTCGAGACGTCACAACGACATTCGTGTCATATAACTAATCGGCATAATTTTGGAAACTTATGAAGAAATACTTTAGGATTGTTTTCTGCTAATTAAACTTGATTTGTTAAACCGATTTCCGACTGTGTTTTCATTGCAATTACTTAAAAATGTTTTAACCCTGTGTTGACATTTTTATGTTTTATTTCAAACTACTAATTGGTTAGATTTTTTAGATTTTTTCATTTTTTTAGTTATGTTAATTTTTTTTTTTTAAGCAAATATTTACACTGGGTAAAAACACTCCAACTAAAAGAAGCTGTTACAATGTGTGTCCAGCCTAAAAAATATAAATAAATTTAGTTTGGTTAAAGATCTATATTAAAATATCAATATTCATATAAATAGTTGTGAAGACAAAAGAAAAAAGTCGCTATAAAATTTCTGACAGTCAATATGGCGTTTATTAACTGAAAAAATTAAAAAAGAAACATAAAAAAGCTTCATGGCGTACGACATCTTCAGTACATAAAATGTTTTGTGTGAGTTCTTCCTGCAAGTTGAAAGTCTTCGTGTATGGAAATAATTCGACATCTTTGGAAATTGGAACAATCAATTTTTGCAATTTTTGATTTTTTTGCCGACATTAGCCCGTAAACATAAAAATGAGGCTGCCATCTCTTTTGTTTTGTTATAGGAGTTATTTCTGCCTTTAAACTTTAAAAGAAGGCAGTTGTTCGAAAGTTACAAGGGGTGGGACATTTTGCCCCTCTCTTTCCTACCTGTGACGGGTCACTCGAACTCCAATTTTAATAGGGTTATGATAATAAAATGTGTACGCTACAGGAAATGTAATGATTCGTTCTTTTTCCTAAATGTAGGAGTCATACAAAGAATGGTTATGTATTCGAGAACTTCCTTTCTGGGTGAATGGCCAGACGTTATCAATGTGTCCATCAGTTCCTGCTCGTGTTTGTTTACAGTGTCCAGCACTGGCTCCTGAGAATGGTTACGGCGGTTATTCGTCGTTCATTTGCACCGATGACGGCGGTATTGACGGCGATGATGGCGGTAATGACTTTGTTCTTGGTCAACCTTACTGCGAGAAAAATATTTTGTTTTAATTGACTATTTTTTTTTAAATATTAAATCATCTATTAAGGGAGCAAGTTAAGAGAATGACAACACAGACGTCTATTACGCTTTGCTCCATTTCTATAGAATGATTCAAGAGCCCTGAGAACGATATTGCTAACTAGTTATTGCATGAACATCATAGAAATTAGATTAGGTTCATCATCATTCGGAAGATAAATCTTGTTTGTTTGTTTTGTTTAGAATATGATGATGCTGAATGTTTAAAACAACCCTGCGCATCGATAAAATGTCTAAGTGCATTATACCATCCTGTACAAAGCAACAATAACGCTAACAATGCCACCTGTGGGTAAAGACATCAAGTTGTAAGAAATTCAAGACAAGTATTCAAGCTTTTAATTACAACTTATAATTTTTTCACAGCCTGTTTATTTTTCTGTTGAGGTACGGTTCTATTTTTTCCTGCTCTTGTTGTTATTTGGTGGACCTAAAGTTTGTTTTAAACTTGTGTATCAAATTGTAATCACGAAATTATTTAATACGATAATTTTATGTTTTGTAGATATTTATTTCAAAATTTTTTTTCTTGAACTTTAAAAACAAATGAACACCACAAACGCAGGGACGTTGTGAATGTGGGAAAGCCCCTCATCATAAACAAAGACTCCGTCAATGTGGGGAAGCCCCCTTTCCTTCCCGCCAAAAAAAACCAAACGCGGAAACGGTCCAGAATAAACATGGATAAGCAATTTATTGATATATTTGGTTTGCATTTTAACCAATCTAAAGCGTTTGTTCATCGTATTTGAATTATCACGGTGTTCTTATCAAAAAAAGGTTTATCAACTCGCTATTATTGTGGTGAAATTTTCAAGAGCTTTTCTTAACTTTTTAAAAAAATTATTTGCAACCGAAATAAATTACACGAAAATAAAAATCATTTTTCTATCTCACTTTTTTTCAAAATTTTACTACTGAGTATTTTTCAAGTTCAGTTTTACTATTTCTCTTCTCGTATACGTTTGATCAGAATTCCACCGTTCTCACACGCGAAAATCGAAATTTGTGCCCGATAGAGTGTTATTCACTCGAAACTGAGTCTATTCGACATTCTATACAGAATCACTCTGATTCGATGCAAATCGTAAAATGAGCTCGCTCCGATTATGGCATCGTGTGAAAGCATCGAAACAAAATGGCTTTTAAAGTCAGCCCTCTTCTAGTTTGCCTGTAGACATTATTTTTTAAAACGATTTCTCTTCGGGTTATATCTAACCGCAACGTGTGAACACGGTTTTCGTCTCGTGTGTCAACACGGTTTTTGTCTCGTGTGCTTGTAACTATAAAGTAATTCATTGCTCTCCATCCTACTGACTTTAAACCAAAAGACTTTCATAATCGGGGTATAAATACAATTTTAAATTGCTGATGGTGAGAACACTAGGAGTTTTCTTTTTGGTGTTGATAATATAAAAAATAAAGTGTTAAAAACATGAGAGTGAACTTCTATTTTCATCTGCAGATTGTATACAATAGAAAAATGCTTTCCAATGTTTATTTTTGTATGATTTGTACTATTATTTCAAGTAATGATAAAAATACTTTTGTTTATATATTATATACGTAACTTTTAGTATTATTGGCCAACGTGATGTATATTTGTAGTATTCGTCAAGAATTGTTGACTCGAGTCTTATTTCTTGATCTATTAGAAATTCCCGATCGATTCAGGTACACATTAGTCAATAACTGGGTTGCAAAGCTCCCTTTTTTCGTTTATTCAAGAACGTTTTTCTGTCCCAACCTCTCGACAACTAATAACCTAAAAAGGAGTTGTTTTGTTATGTTTTGCTTGTAAAGTTTTACTCTGTGGACTGGCCAATTTAAAAAAAAATTTGTAGATTTTATTTAATTTCATTTCAGCAGACATCTACAACAAATTACCTAAGTCAGTTTACTTCTCTTTTGTTTTGGTGGGCATTGCGCTCCTCCCATCTTCGGTGGTAAGCAGATGACAACAGACACAGTGAAGAATGACACGTGTTTTAATTTCTAAAGACATATATCTATTATACATCTCCTTGTCCAAATAAAAAAATAAATGCAAAAAAAAATATTTAAAAAATAAAATATTGTTTAAAAGTGTGGCTAAAAAACAAACGTGCAACCTTTTTTGTTAATATAAACTAAAAGTCGTGGGTTGATTTTTATGGCTCTCAGTAATTGTGCGGGTACTGATGCATTAAACTCCTTCCCAGGAGCCTTTTTTACATTAAGATTTTGCATTTCCCTCCCAATGTAAAAAGCAAGAGATCCTGGGAACGAGGTTATTGATGCACTGTGCTCTTTCAGTACTTCACCTCGATATTCAAAATTATCAAATATTGAGCTCTACTCTGCTGGTCCAACACGTTAGATATCTTGTTTCCTTCATTCATATCTCGATGAAGAGAGCCCTACAAATTATATAAGCTCCTGTCTATGGTGGAGAGTTCACTATGTTCACTAAGTTCTGATCGAATCGCTGTAAAACTTGTGAAGACAAAAACTTTTGTGAGTGAGAAAACTTTGCAGAAGCTTTTGAGCCAGGGCGTAGAAATCCTTGGCAGTTTAAGACTACTCTATAACAGGAACCCGAAATCATTTTATACTTTTTCCACCTTAGTATTCCGATTTCCCAGTGGTAAGAAAAATTATACTGGGTCTTCTGACTATATATTTTTACTTACACTGAACCAAGACCACTTTTGTTAAGACTTAAGGTGACAATTATAGGAATTATCCCCATCAACATGGCCACCAAAACAAAGAAGAATTTATCTAACATTATCGCAACATTTTTCCACTGTTCGTTGAAGTTCTTCTCCTCTAATATTTTGTCTGTAAAGGCTTTCTCTGGATTCAAAGCTTCTAATTCGATTTCCGGTTTTTCCGACTGAATTATCGGTTTTCTTGTTAGTTTGTTGTGCAGTGTCATCAAAAGCCCAGAGGGTTGTGTCTTCCTTCTTGACAAATTGGTAGTCAGTAGAGACAAAGCCAGTGCTGCACACAATAGGTAAAATTCAATTATAAAGCAAATACCAAGCATTGATTTATCATCCGATTTTTCCGGTAATTCTTCCGATATCACGAGCAGATAAACTGTTATACTAAGCAGGATGGTGACGCCAAAACCCATCCGCTCAGTGTCGTATGGTATGAAAAACACCATAAGAAAGAGGAAGGCAAGTGAGATAAGTGGAAGTAAAATGTACATGAAATAATACAGCGATAATCGAGAGATAACCACTTCATAAATGACAGCCGAGAAGGGTTCGTCGCAACAAGAAAAGCTTATATTTTGATAGTGAATCTTCGTTTCCAGAACCTTCCATTCGCCATTTTTGATCATAAAATGTTCTAAAAAAGCAAACATGAAATAAGTATATCCATCTTCTGTTGTTTTGAATCGTCAAAGTGAGCCAAGTTGTGTTTAATAAAAAAAAGATTACCCGATGAATAATTATATGTGGTAATAATTTTGCCTATCGACCCTTTTTCTCAAGATTTTTTGACTAGGTTATTTAGGTTTTTCATGTGCCGCAAAAAATAAACAAGCTCTGCTTAAGGATTTAAAAATGTATATTAACAAAATGGTTAAGTCCAAAAATGTTTCAAGTATAAAAATGACATCACTGTAGCAAAGGTAACAATCATATTACCGTGGTCCTCGTCTCCTCCATGTTTCGTCAAGGGCGTTAGTTCTACCTGATGAAATGTATATGTCCACGAACCAAATGTCATATTACAAGACTAAAAAATATAGGCGGGTTTTTGGTCGAAATAACGTAAAAGAATTGTTTCCATGGAAACGAAATTAGCACTTACTTGTTTATCAACCGGAAACCACGTGACATCAAAACTACACGACACTTGCCACGTGACTGGAGCGACCCACATTACGTCACCGTCGGCGTAAATGGTAGCTTTTGTTTTGTAGTAGTCTGTATGTGCGTTACTTTCATCGTCAGCACTAAAAGACGGGGGTAGAAAGTTTATTGTGAGGCTTTAACCCTTTCTTGGCTAATGCAACAATATGGCGTCCATGAGAGTTGTAGGAGAAAGGTGGTGGAAGAAACGCGGTGTCTTGTTCACGAATTCAAAGAGAAGAAAAGTGGTTACTAAGGCTGATTTACTGCGGATGTCAAGGTTAAATTTCTGAATAATCGCAAATAAAATGTTAAAAAACATTAAATGGTTGCCTAAGCAACCTTGATCCTAGGACCTGTAGCTCCATATCAAACTGACCACCTTTAACCAACTGGTGGTCATGTGGTAGAGCGTTCGTTTCCAGTGCGAAAGGTCGTGGATTCAATTTCCGGCCGAGTCATGCTAAAATGTAAATCGGTCCTCTCTGCTTAGCGTACACCCTGATATTTGGATTTATATTTTAGACAGTTGTCGACTTGAATAGTGTGCTTGCACGGCGTCCGTAACTTAAATGGGAGTTTTCAATCCACTGGGACGCCCTTCGCAGAACCCTCATAAAACATATTATGAGTAGAAAAGTAAATGTAGAGGTTGGGGTTGTACATGTAGTTTATCATTTTTTTTTTCCGCTTTTCGCGTTTTTTTTGATAACCGAGACAACGCGGAGAATTTTTTTCGCGTCGTCTCAAATATCAAAAAAGCGAAAAATTGCCCTGGGGGAACATGGTTGCGTTTTTCGACCATATCAGCATTGTGTCAAACACGTTTTCAAATAATAAGCTAATAAGTCAATACAAATAGAAAAACGAGAAATTGTTATACAGTAGACTCCCGGTTATTCGAAGTCTCAAGGGGGATAAGAATTTACTTCGAATAACCGGGAGTTCGAATAACTGAAAAATTCGTTTTCCCGCCAGTTTTTCAACTTAACCTTAATAGGATGGACTTTTCTTAAGTAATTGAGGCATTGTGGTTCAGTTGAGCGTGTAAACACAAAGAATTTTTACTTTTTGAAGAAAGAATAAATTTGAACAAATTGTTAACAGGTTTTAAAATATGAAAGTTATAAAGAAAATGTATCTAGTAAATACAAGGAGTTCAACTCTTAAAAAAATCTTTAATGCTACATTGAATTCGAATAACTGAGGGTGACTTAGCCTATAATTGGCCCCAAGGGGAATAAAAATCACTTCGAATAACCGAATTATTCGAATAACTGAAGTTCGAATAACCGAGAGTGTTTTTGCCAGAGTTGGGTAAGCAGATCCAAGGGGAACGCCATCTCACTTTGAATAACCGAATTATTCGAATAAGTGCAGGTTCGAATAACAGGGAGTCTACTGTATAAAATTTGTTCTGAGAGAAAGAAAGATTTGAAATAACTTGGATAAAAAAGTATGACAAAAAAAGTAGAAAATAACGTAAAGATTAAACTGTATGCGGTGGATCTTAAAATGGAAGTCGTAGATTTGATCTGCACTGAAGCAAAATAAACAATAATAATATAAATACAAATTTATTATTTAAAATGAAGAATACAAGCAAAAAATACATACTTACGTGTTGTACAACATAATATCTGGTGTCCAAATTTTCTCACTCGCGACTGTGATGTATCTAATATTGTCAAATTTAGAAGGGTCCCATGCCAATTGTGGATCTGTCCATCTCTTAAAAAAATTTTTAACATCATCATCGTGGCGTGTGGCCTTGTGGTTATGGAGTTCGCTTCGTAATCACAAGGTCCATGGTTTGATCCACAGCACGAGCATGTTTAGGAAGTGTCTGTACTACAGCTACGGGTCAACCCATGCCATGTGAGGGAAATTGGATAGGTAGCGCCGGTGTATACTTAATGTATACATTCCGAACACAGGACCCACATAAATAACAGTGTTTAAAACACTGAAGTGGTTATATCCTGTGTAAATTCTTGGAATAATAATAATAATAATAATAATAATAATAATAATAATAATAATAATAATCCATTATTGCGTGTAATGGTGATGCGGGGCGCTCATTACAATACTTTTTTCATTAAAGGGGCTACGAAACGGTTAAAGTGCTTACATTCCGTATATCCCACGCACATATTAAAAATCCGGCAAACGCGCTTTGCGCAATGAACAGACCAGCGCACATTCCTTTCTGGTTAAATATTCTTTTTCGAAAAGTATATTACAGAGAAATATTTCAGCGAGACTATTTCTGGATGAAAACATGACCAAGGCTGGAGAAGATAATTCTAGATATATCTATATGTTCGAGTCTGTAAATTACATACATGCCGGAAAAATAGACGGTTTGTTTTTCGCCACCATCAGCTCGACTTTCGTGTAAATCAGTAAAGTCGAAAACCAACAGCCGTTCCGTAGCCCCTTTAAATCTCAGCAATGCTGAAGAAAAAATACTTGGTTTGCTTTCAAATTTTAATGGCGTTTAATTTTAGGTCACAATAGGTAAACACTTTTATAAGCTTTTTTGCAATGTTCCTAAATATGAAAGTTTTTCAAAGATTTCGAAGCTTGTTTCTTTTCTCTATTTCTTTCTCACATTAATGTTAAAATAAAATTTCTTCCAGATTTTTTTACATTATTGCATTTCTTACAGGACACAGAATATCGATAAAAAAGTGAAATTGTTGCCATTTTAATCCTAACTTACAAAAAAGTTTTTACGATTAGTTAAAGATTTTAGTTTTTGTTGAAGTGTGCGTAAGTATTTAAGAAGAGTTTGGCCACGAAATTATCAAAACAGTTCATATCAAAAAAGCGAGAAGAGGTCATTGGAACGAAGATGTGTCCTACGGTCTTTGATTTTATGTTTATTCTCAAGTTTTTTTTCAAGTTAAATCATGAAAAGACTTCACTTACTTCAAACGAATTTAAAACACGATTCTAATTGCGTCTTACTTTAAGTTATTCAAACTTTGCAAAAATTCTTTTTTTTTGCATAAACCGCCTACAAGAAACTTTTTTATGCAGCAGATATTTTACTAATTGAGAGATCAAAGCATATGATGAAAATCTATCACCTTAGTGATAATCAATCATGATCTCCTGCTTACACAAACCCCCTGGGACGTTAGCTAGTTGAAGCATTTAAAAACTTGCTTAACTTTATCCCCACCTATCTAAATAAATCTGGTCCTAAAAGGAAAATCCCGCCTATTAATTTAACCAGCTTATTTCATATAATAGATGAGAAAATGGCGTAAAGAAAATATGGAACAGGAAATTTTTCTAACAGCGAAGAAGTCCGTTTAATACATCCAGGGTGTATCAAAGTGGTATAAATTGGTCAAAAATATAAGGATTAAATCGCCACAATACATTAGTATTGTACAAAGCAACAAAGAAAATCACCTTTGAATTGTGGGCAATCAAGGCATATTTAAATTATCTTCTAAATTTTAATGACATATACAGATGAACAGTATAAACTCCTAAAAGTGGACACCTCTTTAAGACGGACCAAAAATTTTTGTCCCGGCAGATTTCTTAATAAACATCTTCAAAGCGTACACTTTTTACAGGCCCGCACGCTATAATAAGCAAAACCTCTCCCAGGAGGACACCTCTGTAAAGCGGACAAACCCTTCGCTGTATTTAATTAATGACTGAACACGTTTGCTCGATAAGCACATAAAAATGTTAATGAGTAGCAATATCATAAAAAGTAAAAGATATTGAAAAAAAGAACAAGGAAGACACAATTTGACATTGAAACGGCCTTTAATGCGACCTTTAAAGTTTCAGATTTTTCATTACTTCGGGTCTTACCGCAAATAACTAAACGTGCCTATCTCTTTTGAATAGACTGTAAAGTCGAAAACAAACAAACAAACAAACAAACAAACAAACAAACAAACAAACAAACAAACAAACAAACAAACAAACAAACAAACAAACAAACAAACAAACAAATAAATAAATAAAGAGAACATACCATTATCGTAAAAGCATTGACCTTTAGTATTTGTTCCCTCACGTCCTGTAAAATAAAACACATTAACATACGCAAGCAAGTAGGGAGGCTAGAAAATAAACAAAAAAACAAAAAAACAAAAAACAAATATGGAAACTTCCAAACAAAAACAAACAAACAACAAAACCAACAAACAACAAAAAATAAACAAATAAACAAGTAAACAAATAAGCAAAAAAATATATGCAAACTTTCAAACAAAAACAAACAAACAAACTAACAAACAATAACAATCAAACAAACAAACAAAAAATAAACAAGCAGCTACAGCAAAAAATATCACTGTTTTTGTAGTCCTAGTTGTTTGTTTATTTTTTTTACTAAGTTGGTGCTGGCTGTTGTTTACTTGTTGCTTCGTTTTCTGCCAGGTGTTCCTTTGATGTTGAATATAAAAAAGCGTGTATTTTCATTACAGATCGTCCTTATTATCTCTTACCAACTTGATGAGTTTTTTAATTCGAACATCCAGGTGAACTTTGACAGGTTCTTCGTGTTTAGGCTCAGGAAGTACATCAGGAATATAATTCGCATCATTCAAAATCTTAGCATAAAGAATTTTTTCGTATTTAAGTGAGCATAAAACTCCTAAGAAAAGAAAAGCATGATAATTATTAATACGAGAGACAAACCATTAGCAACAACAACAACATCGTCAGCAACTCCAACTACGATAAACAACCAAAAACAACAACAACAACAAAAGAAACAACAACAATAACAAAAACAACAACAACAACAATGAACCCACCTGATATAAGGATAGACACGATGCAGACACGAACAAGCTTTGTTCTTGATGTGTAAGCCTTCATCACAAAATGATAGTTAAAATAAATGTCTTTTATACATTCATCTGCAAAAAAGGAATCGAAATAGGATAAAAAAAAATTATGTACATGATAAACTATTTAGTAAATTTCCTGGGAGACCAGGTCTTCCTTGTTTAAAACACAATATCAGATTTTAATAATTAACTTTCTTTACAGTTATCACTAAAATTATAATCAATAAAAAATATAAAGATATATTGAATAACCAATATGTTTAGTTAAATATTTTCCCAGAGCATTGAAATCAAAAAATGTAACTGTCGCCGTTCCGGTGTCAAAAAACATAAAAGGTGCCCTGGGGACGAGGTTGCAATTAACCGGCTTCTACGAATAAGGCTCTTCTTCTTCCTACAAAATTGCCTAATTTCATAAATTGTATTTATCAGCAGGTCTGTAATGAAAGAGAAAAAAAGCCCCGGATGCGATGTTTTACAGGCGAAAATAACTAAATTAAAACCAAAAAAAATGGAAAAAATCAAGTAAAAATAAAACAATCAGTGAAAAGCTTCGACAGCATGATCACAAAAATGGAAGAACTGATCATTGGTCAAATCACAAACTGAATAAAAATAGAATAAAGTTAATAATAAAAAAAAAACTATAAAAACTTGCGAGAGATTATTATATGTCGAACGTTGTAGATCAATACAGCCTTCCGCTACTCAGCGTTGTATTTGTTGTCGACTGTGTTAGCATTCATCTAACGTTAATAAAGTTATACAAAAAAAGGGAAAATTATGTCATAGAAAAATAAAAATAAAAGATTAATTTCTCCGCAGGAATTAAATAAGGGAAGATATTAAAAACGATTTCATTCACAGATTTCTTTTGTCGTCTATCTATGCAGTCGACGTATCGAGATTGGTAACGAGAGTATTTCCGAGTTTTTAATTAACGTCGGATTATCTCTAAGCAGCCCAACCTGTATCAGGAGATTCGCTTGAACACGAGGGAGCATTTTTTACCCAATCATGCGAAAGTAAAACATAATTATAAAAAACTTAAAAATATATTAAAATGCTTTCTGAATTTATTTTTTTTGCATTTCCTAGTCTTTTTTATTGATTGACCTCGTAGAAGATTATCATGAGGTATATTCCTTTTTACTTGGCCTCTCTTTGGAAACGAGATTGTAAAAAAAGGTAGCAAATTTATAAACCTTTTGACCGTAACAACGATATCTTCAAAACAGTGCCAGTTTCAGTTCAACATAAAACCCACCAAATTTGAATAATTTTAAATTTAAATTAGCGAAAGGTGCATAGAGATAATAGCGACAACGATGCATATTTAAGATTTGACTACGAAGGGCCTTTTAAAAAGTACGTTCTCCTCAATATTCGTCGTTGTCACTAACAGTGTTGCAAAGACCAAGCGGAGATTGAACTGACGACCTTACCGGGTGATTAATGTAATGTTTTTGCCTGGAATGAAAGTAAATTCAAACTTCGCAAACGCTTTTTCTTCCAAAAAAATTGTTTTTCCAAAAATTGCGGAAGTTTTAAAACAAAAAAAAGTAAGAAAAAATCAAATTGCCAAGCACATGTTTTTTTTATAAGCACACATGATTTTCGAAATTAGGCTTGTGTATGCTTAATCCAAATTTATAAAAAGGCTCAGATTATACTTGCTTGGTGGAATATAAGATCAGGAATAATTGAAGATGATGTTACTGACAACGACGACATTTATTCGCAAAAGTTTTTTCCTTGAAAGTGACGTTTTTATGACTTCCGCGAAAGTTTTACACGAGAAATTTATCGTAAAATTCCAACCCGCTAAACATATTTGTCGCAAAATTTCGTTATTTTTTGGCCTTGCGAAAGTTTCTACTTTATCGGTAAAAAAGAGTCGGAAAAAAATTAGTCGGAAAAATAAAAAAGTTGCCAAAAATATTAGTCACTTGGACCAAATTTAATCACTTTTTGCCGACCAAATTTTTGAATTTAGTCACTTTAAATTTTTGGATTTAGTCACTAATAAAGAATAATTGCATAAATCTGATAAAAAATGGGCAATAAGGAAGAAAAATCGGCAAAAAGATGGTCGGAAAAAAGTCGGTAAAAAAGTTAGATCGGAAAAAAAAAATGACGGCAAAAAGGTTTGGTCGGTAATAAAAAAGTCGGCAAAAAATAGTAGTCACCTAGCCAAAATTTAGTCACTTTTTAACGACTTTTTTTACCAATAAGGTACCCCTAAATTAAGAAATACGAAAAAGGATGTCTCTTCTTTTATTTTTTATCATTATTTAAAACCAAGTAATATGATAAAATACAACAACAGGTAGATTTTATAACTGAGTACCAATCAACAAATGTTCGCTCTTTACATTTCCACAAGTCGCAAAAGTCACCCTTGTCCACAGGGGTTCTTGCTTTTTTGACAAGTGTCAGGACTTTGACTCTAGGTCAACAAATCCTAGGGCCGAGGACACTCAAAAGTATTAAAACATAATCAAATAGAGTATCCTCGTCCCCAGGGGCTCTTAGCCCCTGAGCCGTCATAATGGAGCGACCAATAATCAAATTAAAAAAGAAGGCATAATGCGCTGGAACGAGGTTGCAAATTGAAATAACAACGCCTTGGAGCATTTATGCTGGGCGGCAGTATATGTTATAAGTAAAGTCAAAAACTGGTTTACAAAAAAAGGTGTTTGCCTGCCAACCTCGTTTCCATGACCTTTTTAGCAAATGGCTCTGGGAACTAGATTGGTGTATTTGCGGGGAAGATTATTTAGCAGTGATCGCATGAGTTTCCGTGTCTCTAAAGCTTTTATTAAGCGTCGAGACAAAATGAAAAAAGCAAATTTTAAATTTTGATTATATTGATTTATATTACCAAAGATGCTGCCATCTTTTCTGAAGTTTTAGAAAGAAAAAAAAAATCAAACAAAATAATTTCATTTTATTCTTATAATAATCTTTTTAAAACAATCAATTTTCAAACAATATTTATTACATTTTTTATTGTCTGTCTCCTTGCAAAGAAACATCAGGTTTTTAAACTTATATGGGAAGTCTTCTTTCATTCATTTAACTCGACCAAGGATAGAAATTAACCATCTTTTTGTTCATTTGTTCCAATGAGATTTAACTTTTGCTTTTCATTTAATTTTTTTAAAACTTTGAAGAAAATTAATATCCTTTCTTTCTGTTCTTTCTGAAGAATGTTTTTATGAAAAAAATCATTGAATTTTTCAGGACAATGGAGAAGGGTGGGAAAGGGTCCTGACCGCTGGGTTCCAAAAATATTTTCCCATCCATTTTCGGGAATCTGGATAAGCATACAAAAGAAATTATTTTGAAAAAATACCGTGAGTGCAAGTCATTTACAAGAGCCTGGGGTCCTTTATTTTTTCGGATTCCAACATCTACAAAAACTAAAGTAAATGCTCACTTCGTCTTGTAGTTACTGTTCAAATATACCGCATGTATACCAAAGACCTACAAACTGCAACAATTCAAGTTTACGAATTTTTTATCATCTGCAATAAACTCTGCCATCTTACAAGATAAACAATTCAAAACAAATCAACAAAGCTGTTGCCATTAGATCAACTTGTCTTTAGTACAAAAACTTTTCATCTTGCGCAAAAAGAGGAAACGGTATATGTTTAAATATCAACAAAATGTTCAAGCAGCAACGGACTGCAGAGATGGTTTTATATTTACAAACACAAATTTGCTTAAGAGACAAAAACAACAGATTAAAATAAATACAACTATGGACGAAGCGAATGAGAACGACGTTCTTTTCCATGTTCAGGAGTGCCCAAATACTTTACGTTATCTCCATTAAAACTCATTCTTTCTTTAATTTTGACAATGTCGAGTGAAACGCTGCTAAAAAGTTCGCCAACCGTAAAACTTTGCTCGTTCACTTCGTTTTTTAATTTCGTTAACCGGTCATCTATGACGATAATGTCCCCCTCGATATTTCTTTCTTTCCAAAGTTTCATTTGAGGCTCGACCGTTTTGATGCTTTCTAACACGTTCGCTAACATAACTAACTTCGCTTGAATTCGCTCTTTTAAGTGTTTTAATTCTTCGTCTGTGTTTATGCTTTGCGTTGATGTTGTGTCTTCGTGAGATTGTGACACGGCATCAATAAAATTACGGAGTAGCTTTGTGACAGCAAAATTATTTACTTCCGACGTTTTTTTGAGTTCACTGCATTCGTTTCGTAAAAGCGCCATTTCGGAACGAATCAAAGCAAATCGGAATTTTTTACTAGCATCTAGATCGCCCGATTTTAAATCCGATACGTTATTGACATCGTAATGTAAACGTTTTAATACTTCGGTAATTTCATTCCACTTCTGATCGTAAACCTCGGTCGACGAGTTGACATTTTCTTTCAATGTTTTATCTTTGGTTAGAACTTGCAGTTTATCAAGTTCGTTGAAAAGTACGACACGATTTTTTAATCCGTCGTCGTCATCGTCAACAGCGACGTCGATTTGCGGGATTTTTTCGACGCATTCTTTTGATAAAGCATAAAATAAATTCGTCGTAAACGCCTGCGAGTATGTTGCATGCGAGTCTGGGAAAGCGAGTTTATATTCAACTTGATTAATTTGTTTTTCCTCTAACATGGTTTTTATTTTTGCTTCATACTTTTCTAATTCTTTATATAACTTTTCTGGATCTGTGGGGAAACCGCCAAATTGTGGATCGTGAAATATTTTGTAATATAACTCGAGTTCGGTGTGGTTTAACAACGTCATTAGACGGAGAAAATTGTCGTTCGTTTGGACGATGCCGCACGTTTGATAATGACGTTCCGTCATATTTAATTTCTCAAATACTTTCTTCATGCATTCGTAGTTGAACCTAAAAACAAGTAACAGAAATTATGGAATGTGTGAACAATGGGAGCACACATCCCACCCACGCGCCTCCCCCAAGCTAAATAATAAGTTCTTGTGAAGGAGCAATGTTTAAACCTACCTCATCCCTGCAACCAAAAAAAAAAAAAAAAAATCTAGACAGCACTCTAATTTACTATTAACTAAAGGTAACCTTTTGCCTAAGCACTGAACACATTGCTACACAAAGATATAACCGTGCAACTACAGCCTTAGAAATTGTCTCTGTTTACACGAAGCTATTCCATTGGAACAAAACAAATGACAAAGAAAACTATGACTATGGATAAAAATACAACGCGTTTTTAAGACGATTTTCTACAGTGTTCTCATCTCTGCATTATACCTTCTTTAGATGTTTTTCATCACATCTCCATAGCATGCAGATAATTATATATAGATACATACAAATTTGAAAGTTTTCATTCAAAGTTTTTTAATACCACTGAATTGAGTATTGATTAAAGTTATATTTTCGTATTCAATGCATGAATTTTATATCGATAGGCTTTCTTGAAACGAAAACGAAATCTATACACACTTTTAGAAGAAAGTAGCTAGTATACCCTATTTATAAGGAACAGGTATTTAAGGTTTAACCTAAAAGTGTGTTCATAATTTTCGAGTTTTTAAAAAATTTATAGTGCTTCTCGGAAAAAGTCTTGTCACATTGTAATTTTTGCAAGTTAGTCTTTTCTTAGCGTTAACCAGAATTTGCTGTTCTTAAATGTATATATCCCTGATGTATTTAAGATTTCGGATGTATCATAAATCTTATTAAGAATTTAAATGTTACACCCACAACCTCGATCCCAGAACAAGTTGCCTCTTTTTGCATAACATCGTCAAGCCTTAGCGCAGCACCGATGAGAGACAAAAAGCCCTGAGCACGAGGTTGGTTACGCCCATACTTTTTTGCCTGCTTTAAATAAATTTTTCTCTGCCGTTTCTTTAAGTTAGGGAAGGTGAAATTTAGGCTGTATCAACCAACCCTTAGCTGATAAAAGTAACTATATTCTCGGCTTCACGTTTCTTCAGATAGGTTTCTTAGAAACAACAAAACTCGAATCCTACAAAAACACTACCGTAACGATTCACCCTACACTTATGACGAACTTTATTATACCCTGCAAAGTAATTAACATAATTAGCATAATTAACATTACTAATACCTGACATAATTAATTCAAATAATTAACCACTTTTTGTAAATCCGACCGATCAAAGAATTTATTGTCGTAAAGACAAGTTTTAATCGCGAATCACTCGTACCGTGCTCAACAGAAGCAACACACATTCGTATGAGATATTCTCACTCACCCTGGGAATAACATGCTAATTTTTTTTTAATAATTAAACAAATATTCAACAGCATTCTGGCCATATACCACAAATTTATTTGATGATACTCTACACGCGAAAAAGACACTCAGCTACGAATAAAAAAGTTTTACATTGAAAGTGAATGAAAAAATATTACATTATTTAGTTGTAAGTGTCCAAGCCACGCTAGCTTGTTGGTTTTGTGGTATCTCCACTCGAGCGTAACAAATATGCCGCAATATATACAAGTCAGAAAATGACTATCGAACTTTGTGTATTTACTCATGCTCAAACACCTCCCCGACTGAATTAACGTCCATATTAAACGCCCATGTTACTGTTACGATTTTTGATTATATCCTACTTCTTCACCAACGCTTTGATATTGCTTTTTGATGGCCATGTCTCACTAGAATGCTAGTACCCAGTCCCTACCTATCCAAAATGGTTTGTAAATAGTGACGTAGTCGTTTTTGCCAACAACGCCCTCCTTTAATGAATGCCCTTTTAAATGAAAGTCCAATTGTAAAGAAAACAAAACATTTTTTTTAAAAAAAAGAGAGGAAAAAATGCACAGCTGGCCACGTGTGGTGCTGCATAGATAGCTGGTGGTAAAGCATGCTTTATAATATCAAAACTCACGTGTCCATAGTAGCTACAAGAGCAGTGAACTTTTAAAGATATTATGCACAGATGAAAAAAAGATCTTTTATGTCTTCTAAAGATAACACATATGCATTGTTTTGTAATGTCACTGCAGCGTTATTTTTTTTCAATGCAATGACTTCATGCTTGCTGAAAACATTTCACAACAGTGAGATCTGAAAATGGATAGGGGCTGCAGTACAGGTTGCGTGGGGGATAACAAAAGTGAAGTCGCCCACTCACAAAAGCGACACACACCTAATATAGGAAAAGTACATCTTGATTCAACTGATACACAAATTCAGGATTGGTGAAGTAGAAATGTGTGTTACACTTTTTTGTTGCCAATTATTTTAAAAGCAATGAGGTCGAAAAATTAAAACAATGGCAATTGATATTCTCATTTTTCCTGAAAAACACAAAACAATATGAGGAAATATAATATTTTATTGCAGGACCTTGTACTCAGCTTTTCGCGTTGACTTCTGGCAATTAATTTAGCGGGAAATTAGAATTGGCTAAAATTTATCATTTATATTACACATACTAAATACTTTGTCATATTTTTAGGGATATTTTTAAAATCCACGAATTTCGTGATTTCTATTTCGAACGCCATTTTTTTTTTTTTGCAAACCATACAACTCTCTCAACTCGCTAAAATTAAAATCTGCTTAACTCGCAAAAGTTGATTTACAAGAAATTAGGTACCTTATTAAGGTAGGTTTTGTAAATTGTTGTATAAATAGGAAAATTTATACTAAACGTCTTATGAAACGTCTATAATAAAATAAAATAAACTATTTTCGCCATATGCTTCAGCTTTCTTGAACTGATCATGCGTAAAATATTACTAAAAATGCCTCAAATAGCATCATAAAGTATTAAAAATCTTCAAATGGGTGTTCAATGTTTAAAACGAAAATCACATAACTTACTTTTTTTTACTTTCCGCGAAATTTAATTTTTTAAACATTCACGAAAATAAATTCCCGCGAAAGCCATTGTTGGCCTACCGTGAAAATTAATTTAACCCAGTTGTAAAATTTTCTACCTGCAAAATATGCCACAGCATGTGTGCTTTTGTCGAAACGGCGAACGAACACAGCCGACTACGAGTTTAAAAATAAATAAATAAACAAACTCGTAAACATATTTCGACGTATTTAAATTTCAATCCGCCACCAAAACAAAAGTGATGATTTGTGACCAGCCTCGTTTCTAGTGTCTTGCAAAGTTATCATGTCGTTTTCGCACAAAGACAAAATCCCCTGTGAATAAATCTGGATTAGTGATCACGTTATAAATGTTTCAAACACAAGCATCGTTCAAAATGGTACGCGGGACATTTTCTATCTCGAATACTGTCTTCCCATCCAAGGTTTTCCACCGTTTATTTTAAATACAGGTTTTGCAGCACACGGTATCTGGTCTTTGGCGCTTTTCAATTCTACAAGCAAGTTAACACGACGGTGATCAGGTGGTACGGACTTGGAATATCATAGTGGTGAAATTCTTCCTTCAGAACAATATCGTGAAAAATCTCCATTTCTCTGGTATATGTTCCATGAAGGGATATATACGTTTGGCAAAGTTCCTTCCTTTTTTGTAGAGCGGTATTCAGTGACGCTTGACCTTGGTAGATTCTCTTGTTTTCTGAGAACCAAGTTACGTTCTGTGTTTCCATAACATCATAAACCCAACTCGAGACAGCGTCAGTACCAAACTCAGTACACACAAGGTCGCTCTTCTTGTAGAAGACTTGTAACAAATTATAAGAAAACATCTGATATCCTTCGTCAATACGAGCTGGTTTGCAATGCGTGTATCCGGAAAATAACCATTCCACAGGTCTGTGTTTTAGTTCGTAAATCAATCTTTCTACGCACAGGTAATGATCGTCATCTAACCTGAGATAATATTCAACTTTGAATCGTTCCATCACATAATAAATAGATTTATAAGTTCGAACAGCGAAATTCCGACCGGGAGGTGTATCGAGTACAGCAATGTCGTTGTTGCTTTTTGATTCTGCAATATACTTATTCAATATATCGCTGGACAAACGTTGATTATTAATATCTAATCCATCAAAAAAGAACTTGTATGTGCAATTTGTTTTTCTTGTGCAACCAAACAACCATGTATTCCGCAACACATTGCGCCGATTCTGATTCGTATACGCAGCTATTATACCAATAAACAATAGATACTTCTCCCTTCGTTTGCTGGTATTGATACTTTGTGGAAATTCCAACTGAAACCGCTTGATTATATCTTGATCTCTAACTTTCACCAGAGAAATATACTTGAAAAGGTTATAGCATACCAGTACCACACACAGTAGGACCATGCAACAAATAAACTTTTTCGAAAGCATAAGATTATGACCAAACGAAAAGAAAAACTTTTCCTGTCGTAATAAAATTCTAACTGCATAACATTTTTAATTTAATATTTATACAATAAAAAAATATTTATACATTATTAAAAAGTGATTCGATAACAAAATTTTATAAAACAGTTTTTTTCTTTATTTCATATACTATCATATTTTGTTATAAAACCTTAGCTGTTTCATGTAGCAGGATAAGCCGTAAAACGAACAGATATGTCAAAAATTTTGTAGTTTCGGATTTATTTCGTTAAATCTCAAAATTGAAAAAAAAAAAAGTTAGCGTGAGATCGGGTTTTAACCACATATTTCAATTCCTCGAATGTTCAATGTTTTAACGGCGCCATTATTCAATACAAAAATCGAAAACTTGAATTTTACATCAAAACGCAACGTTCTACCCCAAAATGCTTTGAAAAAAGAAAAGTTAAAAAACAACAACAAACTTTGCAACTTTTTATAAATCGTGCATTCAGACTGCACCAGGGCGCACACATTTACTGGTTGTTGACAAATGTAGGAACAAACTCATGTCAAGTAGTCCAAAAATCAGCTGCGTTTAAATCCAAACGCTTTCGATTTTGGAAGCCATTAGATAACGCGATTTTTTGTCTCGTTGGACGCAGTAGAGTTTGTTGAATACATCCTGTTATAGAATCGGGCGAGCAAGAATCTAGTTGACAACTATTGTACTTTATGTCTTGCAATACAGCACGTGTTTCTTTTTCCATCTTTTTGTGAAAATCAATGCAGCTAGGTCGTATGTTCTCCTTCCCAGACATTTTCAACATATTGGATTTGACTAACGTGCCAGAATCAAATTCGACATAAGATTTCTGATCAATGCGCGACGACTCTGACTTCAGACTTGAAGTATCTTCTTCTAACAACTGTTTTTTTAACGTGGTTTGTTTTACTACTTCTTCAGTATTTCTTATTGTATAACTGTTATTATTCAACCGCCTACGAGCAAACTGCAAGGGCGATGGAGGGCGAAAAGCTGTCTCTTTGTTTTGTGTATCATTGCACGGTTCAGTGAATATTAAAGGCGAAGGAGGACGAGGTGTTGCAATAGTATGCATGGCTTCGTTTTTATGGTTCCGCCTTTTATTGGTATTCATTTCAGAATATTGTTCAGTGAAAATTAAAGGAGATGGCGGCTTGGTTACGTGTCTGTTTTGAGACGGCGACGGTTGAAGTGCCGATTGTTTTCCCGTAACACACGTTTGCGAGCTAAAAATCCCTTTAAAGAAATCTTTATCGCCGTCATTGTTTTTAACTTCGCTATCAACATCGAACAATCTTTCTCGCGTTAAGCACTTCGTTGGGTCCTCAACGCAACCCATTCGGCTTAATTCATTGCCATAGCAACCTTCCAGGTTGACACAACAAGGCGAAAAATCGTCATCAATTACGCTCCTCTCGTGTGTCATTTCAGGGTGAACTATGGACATGTCAAGTTGTTTGACGACGCACGGCGACTGCTGGGTGAACTCCTGACAGATACTATCTGTATTTTTTAAAGATGAAGGTTTATTAATTTCTTTTTTGTCTCTGCTGTAAGGTGTGTTCGACTTTAAGACCGGCAACCGAGAGAAATCCTCAAGAAGTTCTACTTTCGTTTCTTTCGTCGGCTTTATATAACTAGTAACCGCCATTCTTTTACGTTGTTTAGAATTCGATTTCTCGTGACTAATTTTTTTAATAATATTACATAAGTTATTTTTCGTCGTACCTTGGGATTCACAAAAGTTAGATATCTCCAGTAAACTGCTTCCACACGTCCCAAACAACATCCTCTCCTCCTCGTCGTCGTCATCACATCTTGCGGTACTAATCTTGGCGTCATTACATTTATCGTCAACGGTAAATCGATTCATAGAAAAGGTTGAATGGACTAAAAAAATTGGCACACTACTTCACTAGATGTACATCGTTTTAGGTTGGGAAGGCGTTTGAAATTTAAGGTAGCTAATTGGAAGGAGATTCATGACGAAAATCAACAAAATTCAAGACGCATTTAGGATTCCAAAATATATAAACACATAACTCACTGCTCGTAACGAAGATTATCCTCAGCATATTACAAAAAATTCGAAAGTATTCGAGTACATTATTCACATTCAAAATATAAAATAACACGAAGGATATAAAAATGAGTGTTTCTAGAAGTTTAGCTATGCAGAGTTTATAGCTAGCTCTTTCGAAAAAAAAATCATTGATTCATTAAAAACAAGCAAGCATGTTTTCTTGCCCTCTGATTTTTTCCCTAAAATTTGTATCCCCTTGCCTGAGCGGAGCAATAATGAACGAGTTTTCGTTAATTTGTGGAAATTATGTAAAGTCTTATTTATCAATTTATTTACGTCTTAATGAGAATACCGTAGTTATTCACATTTTACTACGAAAAGTTACTTTGATAAAAAATTAGTCCTATATGGTTGCAACAAATCATGTACTCTAAAATTCTTAATACGTGGATCGGTTGATCTGCACCGTGTTTATTCGTCTATGAAAACTCAACTAATAAAACGATTTTACAACACACGTCAAAATAAACAAAACAATTACTCACATGATCGCTGTTCCTCGCTTCTTCTCGATAATCCATGATTTTTAAAAAACGAAGAAACTTTGGTCTGTCTTAAATTAGATGTATTTAATGCTTGTGAGAACGGTTCCATAAACATTGGATATTTTTGCTGTACTTTTCTGTTGACAGTTTGTTTTTGCTTGCAGGTTTTCTTTTTTATTGGCACTGCAGCAGACAGCCACTTATTGCTCATATTAATCCGCTAAATGAAACTTAAAAATACTTTGAAAAAAAAAAAAAAACTACAAGAAAAAATTAGACTTAGACCTAATACGTAAGGTCTAGTTTACATTGAGAAATTTGTAAATAGAATAGTTGGGTAGGGTTGCTAGCTAATTTATATTTTCCCAGACTTTTTCGTTACTCAAATAACACAGACTTTTTTATTAAAAGATTTATTCTTAAGAGCTTTCTTTCGAATTTTTAACGCATTAAATTTTCATGCATAGTTGACAGCTAAATTTTTTATACAAAATATTTGGACTTTTTTCTTGACTTTCAATCTCTTTAAATCTTTAAAATTTTCTAGATTACTGGCCACCTTCAATCAAAGCCCGCTCTAGGTTCTTTAAGTCCAATTTAAAAAAAAAAATTAACTGTTGAAACCAGCTCATTGAAACCTCTTAACATTATTCATGAAAGATAATGTATACAAAAGACACGTGCTTTTCTTGTCAAAATAATTTCAAACACAACAATAAAAGAAAAATTACTAGGTAAAAAGCCATTGTCAGTCATTGTCAGTCAGGATTCACTGCGACCCTTCAAAAATTAGCCCTTTTTCCCCAACTTTTTTCCCAACAAATAACATTAAAGAAAATTTTAGACTGCAAAAAAACTAGCTTAAACTATAACAATGGCTTGAAACTGAAATATTTTTAGACAACTAACATATTAAACACAATATATCTCAAATACTAAATATAAATGTTAAAAAAAACATAATATAATAAATATGCAACCAACGCTATCATATTTACAGCAGCGGTTGTTTCTCCCTAGTATTCTCTCTTCTCTTTTTTATCTTCATAAATATATACACGTAAAAACCTCCTTGAAGTTATAAAAATATGGTCTAGTATCTAATAAATTTCATCCAGTTTGTTTAGGTATTTCTAAACAACCAAGTAAAGACAAATTATCAAATATAAAAGTAGAAACGAACAAATATAAAATATGGTATAAAACTAACAAAATATGGTAACTCAGAAAACTTTGAAGCAAATCCAATGTGAGAAGACACGAAGCGCTCTCAAATAGAACGCCATTTGTTGTATACGCATACAGAACATAAGGTTGACAAGCCGAGGGTCGGAAAAAGCGAGGGTAAACGGGTAAGGAAAGGAGAGGTGATCTACAACACAGGGTCAACATGTGAAAAGGCGGACATGACGGAAGATGGTAGAGATAAGGGATGGAGAACAAAGGATATGTATTTTAAAAAACAAAATATACTATTTTTGTTCATCAACTTTCGTATGTCCACTATGTTTTTTATTCTTTGTTTGATTGTTTTGCCTTTTAAGAGCAGCATACTGAATCTTCAATTCTTTGCATTCCATTTTATGTTTCATGAGCCAGTGTTGTTTCTGACAATTTCGTCCACAATATCGCACCATGCGACAATCTAATTTACAAAGCACAGAACAAAAACACGTTATATATTTCTATCTATCAGCGAGTGCATAAATCAGTTGTAAAACAATGTTTAATGCAATTGCAACACAAACAAGATGTAGGGGCTGCATACACTATCTCGCATGTCAATGTCAATTGCAAATTATCACTGCAACAATATATTTTAAATATATAAACGGAGTCATTTGACAAAACCTAAAAACCTAAAAATTGATTTACAGCTGTTCCTGGCGCGAGGGATATAATGCATCACTATGTTACTTACTGACTTTTTGTGTTCATCTATTAAACACCTGCATGTGAAATTTTTAGGTTCTATACCTCTGAGAGCCTTTGGCCATTTTTTGAAACTACCGCTTAAAAATTCTTATGAAATCCTTATAATGTGAAAATTCATTGGGATTATTCTTAGACCATGAAACTCATAACACAATTTTATGTCGTTGCGAGGAATCATTTTGCAAAAATTTTTAAGCCAAATAATTAATATAAAAGCCGTCAAATTAGAAATCACCCATTTCGGACGTAGTTAGTTAGTTAGACAGTGAGAAGTTGGAAAGCAATACTATCCTCGCAAAGCGAGATAAATAAATAAATAAATGATATTTAATCAAAATGAATGAATGAATAAATGAATGAATGAATGAATAAATATGTACTTCACATTACATTGTCGTCCCATCGAACTTTGAGGGGATGACTGACGAAGAAACTTATTTACAACTTACCTGCACAAACGTGTAAGTTGTGAGGACTTCCACAGTTATTACACAAAGCCTCTTTCTTTCTGTCTCGATCAGTATTTACTGTTGCTTCCATATATGAGTTTCTACAAACAGGTGTTCTGTTGGTAACTGTCTTTCCGTTGCTGCTTTTACAAGGTAATGTAACTGATGAAGAAAAAATGACACAAATATTATTTTTTACGAAGTCCCAAAATGGTTCTGTGACATCAGGGGTCAATTTAGAAACTCAACCTAATAATTGAACAAGGTCCTAAATTTCCACTTAATAGCAAAAAAGACTGGTGTAAACAATTCATGTCTTTTCTGATAGCTTTTAGGTAGGAAATAAAGAAATATAGTTGAAAAAGTTTTCTATTTACATCCCTGTCACTGGCCTTCCTTACAATACACTTTGTTTGTTCTTCAACCTTTTTTCTTCAAAATACTCTGATTACGTAAGCAATTACATACAAGATGCAGGCGCTGCATAATCTCGCTATTAAAAATGCACAACTATGAAACATCCACAATGCGACCCAATTCTACAATTTCTGCTAACAAAAATACAGCCTATCATCCATGGTTAAAAGTCGCGCGATTGAAACGTTTATGGTCTTAAACGGCATTTAGGTGACAAAGAATCAAAATTTTGATGTCACCATCATGTTAGCATACTTTTTTTGTTATCTGTGCCAAATTTTGTCGAAAATAAAGTAGTTTTAATTTCGGACCAAATTTGGCCTAATATGACATTTAGGTGACAAAAATCAAAATTTTAATGTCACCATCATGTTCAGCATACGTTTTTTGTTAACTTTGCCAAATTTTGTCTAAAATAAAGTAGTTTTAATTTTTGGACCAATTTTGGCCTAAAATGACATTTAGGTGACAAAAATCAAAATTATGATGTCACTATTATGTTCAGCATACCTTTTTTGTTAACTGTGTCAAATTTTGTCGAAAACAAATACCAATTTTGGCCTGAAACGTCATTTAGATGACTTCCAAGTACTTAGAGAGTTTAGGTACGAAGTTTAAATCTGTGACGTTGCAATTGACCATTTGGGACATTTAGTTAGTTACGAGTTGGAAACCTATCCTCGCAGGCGAGATAGTAAAAAGAAAAAAAAAAAGTAAAAATAGTTACCAAGATGAGATTCGAACACACGACTACTCCCGTGTCGGTGCTCGCAGGCGAGATGGTAAAAAGAAAAAAAAAAGTAAAAATAGTTACCAAGATGAGATTCGAACACACGACTACTCCCGTGTCGGTGCTCAGAGAGCCAAAAATTTCCATTTTGGGACGGACAGCTGTATTTGAATACTCCTCGCAGGCGAGATAGTAGTAAGTGTGAAAGCAGGTCATTGTCAATAAAAATTATATAAATTCTTTTTACATGAAGTCACTTGATGATTATTTTACTACTTACCATTCCCTTGTTAAAAAAAAGATGTAATTTTGTATATAATTTTGTATATAACTGTATATCAAGAGAAATTTTTTTTCTGATTTACAATTAATGTTTATGTATCTTTATCTATTTCAGCTATTAATGGAAACAAAAATTATAAAATATATATATAAATATATATATTTCGCTCGGAAATGGTTATTCTAATATAAAAATTATAAAAAAAACAAAAAAAAATATAAAATTTAAATAAAAATCCTCTCTTTTTCATCTTCTTTTTCTAAAATGACAGATAATAACTTATCTTTACTATATAAAAAAATGATCGCTTAAGTTGACTTCTTCCTATTCCTATATTTTTCCTTCATATTTGTATATTCAAAATTGCTAAGAAATCTCTATTAGCAGGCTGGTAATCTATACAGGCCTAAGCTTAGCAAGTCTGTTGCCTATAAAAAATATTGAGAAAACAATATAACAGAACAAAACAAAACAAAAACAAAACAATACGAACAACAAGAAAAAAAAAAAGTGTAGCACTTAAAATATTTAAAAATATCCTGACAAAAAATTTGACAAAATCTGACAAGAATAAGAATTTCAGGATCTCTGTTTTTAATCTTAAACAGCCTATGTATACATGCAATAAAAACTAAATTTCCTGAGTCGTTGGTTGAAATTGAGTGCACTATTTTTTTGCTGCTAATTTTTGTACTGCAAGGACTGTCCAGCGCAGCTTTCACTGCAGCATTTCTTTCCTTCAAATCAAACCAAAAGGAATCATACAACACACCTTTAACATTCAAAGCAGTACCAGCTTCTCGTAACTTTTTCTTTAATTTCCTAGAAATATTTTTGCCATGCGGTCCTAAATAGAAATTCAAAATAGGTGATGTCTTGAAATGCATTAATAGGTTTAGTTAGTAACTGAATATATAGATGTTTACAATTATAAATACATATCCTTAAGTTTCTAGAAGCTCGTGAAGAAATTCAAGAAAATCTTTTATCAGACATAACAAATCTTGAATCCTTAAGAAGCTCGTCAACTGTGTGTTAAAGTTGTCTTGCTAAGTATGTGAAATTATGATGTCATGAACTAGCCCTTAAACATGTAATTGTTGGTATTAAGCAAAGTCATGGTAACTAAATATTGAAATTTATGTAAAGTGTTCAAAACCCTAAACTGAATGTTTAAAAACTATTTTAACCGTATATTTCTTGTCAAAACTGGTCGATACAATACTACACTCATAGCTAGTTTATGCCATGGATAATTAGTGATACTTCTGAGTCTAAATTGTTATGAACCAAACAGGATTTTTCAAAAAATATACAAATCCATAGACAACTTTTCAAGCTGAAATTAACTGGTGTTTTCGTTGGAGGTAAGTATGAATTTATCAACATCTTAATCTTCCTAGGGCCATCATTTCAAGATTTAAAATGTTTTTTTTGATATCATCATTCCAAAAAAGTGTTTGAATTCTAAAAGCCCAACCTCAGGGAGATTTTGTGTTGGCAAGCAGGCATCAAGGTTTTAATCTATATTATAATACCTGTATACGTCTGTCTGTCACGCAAAATGGTAGCTTAGCTGCGCAATAGCGAGAAGCACGCAATGTGGTATAAAAAGGACGGGCGAACCTGTGGATTTTCCACAGGCTAACACTAGTTTTTTTTAAATCATTCAAAAAGGCATTTGAATTTTAAAATGCAGTGTGAAAAATGCATAAAGATAAAAATAATTATTCAGCTGTGTTGCACCATGATGAATATGAAAAGTATAGAAGGCACAATATTTTAGGGAACAATTTTAGTAAAAAGTTAACCAACCATGACAAGTTATAAATGTATTATCAAAAGTGCTTTAATGAAAATAGTAGAAACATTTTGTTCAAGAAGCTTCAACAGAAACTGAAATAATAACCGCATGTTGCATAAAATTTTTAGCTTTTCTTTAAGAGCTTACTAACCTGGTAAAATAAATAAAAAAACATGTTTTCTTGTTTACTTCTTTTTAGGACTGGTGCTTATCCAAATAAGACACTTTTAAGCACTTTAGATGCATATTTGTCATTTACAGTGCAAAAAAAATATACCAAACCTTTCCAATTTCGTTTATTGGGTAATCTGCTCACTAGTCAGTAAAATGCATCATTGCCTTTGCCATCACACCCGTTGGAATCTTCAGGTGGACAATTCATGCAACCAACTAATACAACACACTTTCCATCAGACTCTTTCACACTGAACAAAATAAAGAACATAAAATATATGTAAATGTACACCATGTTCACAAAATCGACAAATAAAAATAAGCAGGAAAAATACTCTGCAGCTAATGCAACATTAAGCTATGAAATTAAAATTTAATAAACTTAGATTGTTTTAGAATTTAGACTGTACCTGATGTATAATAACAACTAATTGTAACTGAATATTTTGCCATTCGTAAAATTATTAGCACATGCAGGTTAAATTGCTAGTTTTAGTTGACTGGCAACAGACTTCAATAAAATTAAATTTCTGTACAAATACTTCAACAACATTGTTCAACTTCAACTCAAGTTCAACTCTTTCTAAAAGTCATCTGTCAGCTCCTTTAACATTGCAATACTGTGTAAACAATCATTTACAATTCAACACATTATTAATTTCACAGGGCTAAACGAAGTAAGTAAGCGACACAAAATAATTATGGCAATATTTTTTCCACTTCAATTTCATGCTCCCAACGGTCACCAAGATCGTAAGTGTACGCAAATCGCTCTCCTGGTTTTATTATTTTATCCCAAATTCCACTTTTTATCATCGATCCAATGATAACCATTATTATATAACCAGCACATGTCTATGGCATCAGATATTGTGCTTCCAAACAATGATCCATCTTTCAAATATGTAAAATAATGTGCATGGTAGTTACGCGTCCAACCCATAACTGGGGAAATTATTTTATCTTGAAACACACTCAGGGTGACACCACCTAAATAACAATTCATCACACATTTAAAACATTTATCATTCATCATTCAAAACACTGACATGGGTCTAGGTGTGCAATTGTTTCTATGGCTTGCTTCTCTTCTTAATAAAAACACTTTTCTTCTTAAAAAACACACTTTTCTTCTTAATAAAAACTCTTTTATTTCTTTCTTCGAAAAATCTTCTCTTCCGTTCGAAACACTTTTCTTCGAAAGTGAGAAGTACTTCCTTTTTCCATGAATTTAAAAAATTCTAGTCCGGAATATTGATTGAGCTGGATTTTGATAACTCAAGTTTTTGAATAAATGACAACCCTCGTCCACAGGCATTTTTGCCTTTTCGAAATATAATTGATGACGGGGACAAGGATGAATTAATGACATACTGACCATAAAAAAGATCAAGTGTTCTTAGTAATTAATAACTCTCCAAAAATTTGCATTGGATAAAAATATATTGTGGTATTCCATTTGAGGCATTTCTTATCTTTTTAAATACACACTTTTTATATATAACTAGGCTGGTCAGTATCTTATTTTTCTATTGTTCTCAACAAAAGGACTACTGTGGTCAACCTAAAATCCTAGCCTAATATTCTTAAAATATGCTATTAATTATAATAAAGAAAAAACATGTGATTTGTTTAGTTGACACCACCATGATTTTAAGGAATTTTGAGATGTGTCAAAATGCAGAAGAGAAGTGTGAGAATACGGAAGAGAACTGTTTGGATCATAGAAGAAAAATGTTTTAAATTGGAAGAGAAGTGAGCCATAGGTGCCATCATAGTCCAGGCATGTAATTCTTATTTTTTCAATTATTCTGTCTATAAAAAATAAACTTTTACATACAATTTTGAATTTACATTGAGAATTGTAAACACCATATCCAATTCTCTTCCAGGCATGCATTGAGGTGTCTGCAAGACCGCATGAGTAAATAAAAATACAGTTTTTTTAGAAATTAGAAAAAGTTACTATACACAGAGTATAAAGGTGTGTGGGGAATTTTTATAAATTTAGCATCAACTTCAAATATTAAGGACATCTGTAAAATCTTTCCCTTTTTAGTTTTCTGCTGCGTCAATCTAGTCCGAAAAAAAGAACCCATGGAAAAAGAAAAACAAACTGTTTTTTTGACTATATCAAACAGGAATCTCTCACAAAAAACAAAATGATATAAAGAAATTTTATGAACATAAGTATTATAAAAAAATTGAAAAAAATTATGTGGTGTGAATACAGTTCATCATTATCCTCATCGCCGTAGCATCGGTTTACAATTCTGGCATGGGCTTAAATTATTAAGTTTTTCCAGTGTCTGTTATCTAATTATCTTCCTCCAGTAAATCCAAAGAAATATGTCATTTAAGTTTTTAGTCATCATAAATATATTTTGTTTCAAACATTAATTTTTAACATTATTGTCTGCCTTAGGGTTAAAGCTTGTATTTTTTCATTGCACAGGACAGATTTGTGCTAATGTGTTTTTTATGCTTTTCAAACATTATAGTTTGTAACTTTTTCAAAAACTTGTTGAATCTTTTCTTAAAAAAGAACACTTATGCAATTTCATGCTTTAAAAATAATTCTGGCTCCCTAATATTCTGGACTCTAGCAAATCTGCCTTTACCTTCAACGTTATACTAACTCTGTAGTAGCAATAATAGAGTAAAAACGGTATACTTTACTTCGGAATATAACTGAATAAAATTTAGTTTTTAGTTAAATATTTTTATTTTTTCTAAGCTTCAAGAGTACACCATATCCTTAGTGACACACAAGTTCAATTGGGATATTAAAACATAAATTACTAAAATGAAAGTCAGGCTTGACCTATAATGTAAACTATAAATAAGTCAACAAATCTTACAGATCACCATTGAATTTCTGTACATTTTTACTGTAGCAATTCAATCAAAAACAAATTAACAATAAAATAATAACATTTGTATTAACATACCCGATACTTTAAAACGTCTCCAAACAGATGGAAAAGTTTCAATCAATTTTATGTTTATTATGTAATCCCGCTTCAGGTTTTGATTTATAGCAGGATCTAGCTTCCGTTTGGCAAAATGCTTTTCTCTTTGCTTGATTAGCTGTTTTACAAACTGTACTTCAGGAGTGTCAACAAATTCCTCTGAACCATTACAATACAAATTTTAGGTATTAATCTTCCTGTAAATTGAAGTCATAAGGCCTTCATGTCTAGTTGGCAACCCCCATTGGAATATTGGATTTTCGTCAAAGCAGTTGACAAAAGGGATAAATAAATTCAATATGTTCATGCTTTGTACACCTAGTGTCACATGTCAAATGTGAATCTGAACTTACTTCATCCTCGTCTTCATCACTACTGTCATAAATGTTATTCCATTTTGAATAATCAATTGCACTCATTTTAACTGGACTAGATAATAAAAAATAATAGGAAAGATCATATATTACATGCCTTAAACAAGAATGTTATAGTAGAGGAAAGAAAAAACCTTTCAGGCCCCTTGCTATTGTATTGTACCGAAATCTCCCTCACTGCTTTTCAAAAATTAAAAAACAGCAATGTAAATTAGTTTTTTTCAACATAATCAGAACAGTTAAAATTTCAAGCAAGTTATTTAATACAAAGATTATGCTAATGTTACAGAAGAAAATTAAACCAATTGAAAAACACGGAAATAAGGATTTTATAAGAATTTTTAAGTGGTAGTTTCGAGCCAAATAGCCAAACGGTCTCTGAGGTATGGGACCTAAAAATTTCACATGCAAGTGTCTAATAGATAAATATAAAAAGTCATATCATAGCCATGCATCACATCCTTCATGGTAGGATATATATAAAATATATTATTGGCAGCCGTTGCATCTTGTTTATATATTGAGAAAGCCGTCTAAATATCGAAAACTGCGTATATTTTCTTAAAGCCAGATAATAGTGTTATTTTTGCCATAAAATAAACTGGAAAGACGTAAAAACTGATCGAACACCTTCTTCCTGTTGCTGACTCTTAAGCTTAAGAGGAAAAGCTTGTTGCATAAAATCCCATTATCCAAATCTACTCCCCTTGAGTACTAAAACGGTGGTTTGTTTTTGTTCTTAAGGGTGTAGTTCCAAATTTTTTATATTAAATAGTTGCTTGCGTGCTTCTCTATTGTACTTTTGTTACCTTCACAGTGTGATAAAATATCAGCAAGTCATATTTAAAGAGAAAACAGTTCCAGAGAGGAGAAATGGCTTCATATAAAAATCAAAAAAATCGACAAAAATAACGATTTGAGTGTTTCATCTATATAATAATACGCCAGTTCTGTCTGTCTGTGACTTTTGCAAAGTGGATTATATTCTTCACTAATTTTCTTTAACAAATTCTATAAAACATCGTCTATGAAATTGTTCTGTAATTTACCAAACTTTAACGTTAAAATAGTATTGACGTCAAAGGAAAGTTAATTAAGATTAGTGAACCCATTACAGTGCACTTAAAACTTTGAGGCCAAATAACTTGGAAACGAGGTGGTGATGTCAATGATTTTTCACCGCGTGGGTAACTAGGGACCACCTAGGACCAATTTGGGTAAGTTTCCCAAACATGGGTCCCCAAATCCATTCCGGAATGGATGGGTTGATGACGTCATCAATAAATCTCTGCAACCATTTGTCAAAGATACATGGTCCTATAGATTTTCTTGATCAGCGTTTCGAGATCTATAAGATGAAGGCAACGGGTATACAAATTGTTGTTGTTTTATTAGGGACTTTGCTGACGTCAGCAAAATTTTTTTAAACCCTTATATCTCATTAACCATTCATCAACAGCACGTGATTACATACATTTTCAATAGAGGCAATGTAAAAACCAGGTTTTAATTTTTTTTGCAGATGGGTTGCTGATGTCATCAAAATTTAAATGACGCTTTTTTTTTTTATCTTGCCTCAGTGGATTTTTCCACGGGCACTATCGACTAGTGTATATATTAATTCAAAACTTTATCACTTAGCAAATGCTTTTAGGTTGACCTTAAA
The DNA here is from genome assembly GCF_029227915.1 of Hydractinia symbiolongicarpus. Taxonomy (NCBI): domain Eukaryota; kingdom Metazoa; phylum Cnidaria; class Hydrozoa; order Anthoathecata; family Hydractiniidae; genus Hydractinia; species Hydractinia symbiolongicarpus. Next base: position 29,454,171 of record NC_079877.1, read on the forward strand.
GCACAAAGAAAAAGCGCATTAAATAATAGTGAGAGTCCTGTAAAGTGGTTCTTGTGCATTTAAGCTCTCATTCAAGTTTTGAAAGAACAACAGCTACCTAACTAAACAATTGCATAAAATATCACTCTTCTTTCTACACATTTCTTTGGTGACTATTCAATATGGGCAAGTGAAAGTTATCATATATATCCCCGGGTTAACTCAAGCTGTGTGAGGAAATTTGAAGGGATAGAACATTGTGTGGGCGGTTGGATGTTGCAGGGAGTTTGTGGGGGCGCATACCCTGATTGGGTTTGTCAGGTCAAATTGAGTATATATACTCTAGGCCTTTTCCAGCTAAGCTATGATCCCTTCTAGTAAAACAGACCTTCTATATTTGTAAGGCTAGCCTTGTAAAATATGCCATCTCTTTCTTTCTCACATTTAATTGGCTCTTCGACTTTTCTTTCTTAACCATTTTTATGCCGGTTTTTTCGTGAAATTTCAAGGATTGTACCCTAAAATGTATTTTAAGTATTATATTCTGAAATATACCAAATGTTAACTTTTGTGAATTGAAGAAATGATGCCCTTCATCGCAATTATTTTGCAACAAACTTTGGGCGCATTTGGTCGAAATTGTTGGGCCAAATCTGCAAAAAAGTTCTGTATATACAAGTTCCTCTACCTAGATAGATTTGCATATTTTACATGGCTAGACTCAAAAATATTGACGGATATAATAACTTGTCTATTATTTCCACGAGGAGCCATGGCTTAGATGGAGAGTCCTAAAGTATTGAATGCTCATTTTGAGCTATGCAGACTCAATTAGGGCCCATGTTCTACTAGACAACTCCGGGCAACATCCAACAGCCCACACAGTGTGCCACCTCGCCAATTTCTCCAGTGCAGGCCTCTGGTTTTAATGGTTGTAATGTGATTGCAGTGGGCTAAGGAACTCTTCACAAAATTTAGTTGCCTTCATTTGAAAAAAAAAAATTTACCAGCCCACCGAGATCTCGGGTGCGATATGCATTTTTCCATATAAACAGAAGTTTCCTCTGTAGGCAAGATAAATTTATGTTGATTCGGTATAATTTTCAAAAATAAACAGTAGAGAGTAAATTCTTATCACAGTGTAAACAATACAAACTTATCACAGGGTATTTTCTTGCCAAGGAAAAGTTTTCTCGCCCATGCCATATGAACAAAAAGTAAAAATTATATCATGCTGAAATATTTCCCGCTAACTGAGAAAATATTACCCATATAAACAGCCCCTAAATAACACGTTTATTTGGTGTTTTTATCATCATGGAATACCATGATGATAATACAGCACTATTTATGAATATTTCGTTTAAATAACTGGCCGGCGTTGCTTTCAAAAATTGTACATGCAAAATTGCGAGTGGAAAATGAAAAACACAAGCGTAGTCAATAATTGCTACCAGAAGTTCTTCAACTCAACAAGATGTGCGTCGATTCCCGCGCAAATTTTACCGTGTTAAAAAAAAAAATTCCTAGAATTTCGCATTCGGGTCCTTGTTTTAGTCTGTCTTGATTTCCCTTGATGTTCTGCCGTAACTGTGCAACGTGGAGTGCATGGTGTAAATTCAGGACTATTATTAAAATTCATCTTTTCAGCCCGAATGATGAATTAAATGTTTTACATGCAATTTACAAAACTTCATTTGGAAAAAAAGCCTTTGTAAAATAATGCTTCAAAACAATAATAATATCATTATTCTTTATGGTTGATCTGTTTTAAAAGAAAACTATACTTTGGGCAGGTTTTTAGAATGTAGATTTCAATGAAGCGGAATGCTTTTGTAAACAAATGAAATCAAAGATGGCATCGCAAAAATGTGTGGGGTTCCAATTTTTCGAAATTTTATAAAAGATCTGACATTGGATAAAAATTTGTAATGGTTATATTATAATTTTAACAATTGTTACACTTAAAAAATGGTAAATATAAATTCCTTTTTGATTACGGTCTAAATGTTCACCTGACACCACTGCTAACAGTTCAGAATAATGTGTAGCCTAGCTAGCTATAAAAAAATGGAAACAGTTTTCCTGTTGAGAACCAGTTTCCATATTCAAAAACCTTTTTGTGTAAAAATATGAAATAGTTTGTAAATACGGAAACCAATTTTAGTTTTTCATCTTCAACAAGCTATTTTGGGTTTCTTCATTATAATCTTTTGACCAATCAGTCTGATCAATTCTTGTGGTTTGAATGCTCTCCTTCATTAAAGATTTGACTAAAAAAAAGAATTCCTTGAAAAATCCAGTATTTTATTAAGAAGTTTTCACCACAAAAGATTATGATTACAGCCTTTGTACACCATTTCATAATGGCTGCTTAACCTGAATACTGGCCGTGATTGATATAACCAGTGTTATGATGTGAATCCGACTGCAAGAATATCCGAAAATGGATATATCAATTATATCAACATGTGGATATATGTCCAGATTTCGTTAAAAAAGCATAATTTACCTTCTTTTTTTGACAAATTCCTCTAATATAATATTTTAGGCAGGATAAAAATTATTATAAAATATATCACCTAAAAGAATATTTTCCAGTTTTCAGTGTTTTTGTAGCTTGTTTTAATCCAACAGAAATTAATTTTCAAGTTGGTTAACAGCGAGCATAATTTTTTAAAATTCGTCATTTTACTTGTATTTCATACAAATTAGATTGGTTCCGTGGTTTTAAGGGTATACTATCTCTACTTTTTTGAAAGCCAAGAGTTTCTTCTTTAACATAGTGTAAGATTTGTATTAGGTACGTTTTTTTGCTTTAAGGTACGCTTTTAGAAAATCAAGTATAACAGATTTGTATTGCACTCATTTTATCCAAAAGTGAATATATTCAAAACATATGCAGTTATGGATATCGATTAGACTGCCAATAGAAAGCTAGAATTCCCTATACTAATAAATTTGAAAATATTATATGGAACTGGGGTGTACTTCAGGGGTTCTCTTACTACTGGTGTTCAAATTAAATTTACCCCCCCCCCCCCCCCCAGCCAAACAGAGAAACAGTTTTCAAAGTCTGAAACAATTTCTGTTTCACAAAGTTTTCTTTAGCTAAATAGTGAGGGCTGCTATGTTCTGATATAAAGCTTCGTGTGCACATGTGTGTTAAAAGTGATTTTTTGATTTAAAGTTGTTCCTTAGGTCCCAAATTACCACAAAAATATGGGTGGCAAAATGTTTTGTCCCATCGGACCAAATTAGATGACGTCATCACTTTTACAGTCAGCAAAAAAATAATTTCACATTTATATGTCATATTATATATCGTTGGAAAGAGGAGATCGAGTGGATCAAAAAAAATGTAAGAACCATGTCTTCAAAACGTAACGTTCGAAAGATATTACTATTCAAACTTTGTACAAATTACAGACCGGTAATTTACTGACCCAGCACAAAAATGACTATAACCTGCTCAATAGCGAATTTTTTTTGTTGAATTTTAGTATGGTATTGGGTCACCTTAATGTCTTTCTGTTTGAACAAAATTTATTGTTCAAATCACTTCAAGGGATAATTTACAGACCAGTAATTTACAGACCAAAGCACGTTTTTAGTTGTTTACTTTAGTTTTGAAAAGCAAGTAGCGAATTTCACTTAGACATTTTGTATGTATTAGTATCAGTATAATAACTAGTTTTGTTTTATAATTGTTCGATTTCATAGACATAGACATAGAATTCGAATGTTCTATTTCTAGAAAACATTCTATTGTTCAATTTCATAGCTAGACTGTTTAATTTCGAAGTGTTAGTGAAGTGTAATGTGAAGTTTATAGTATAGACATACATGCATAATAATAAAATGAATAGACCGAATTAAAATGGATGTTAACTGTGTAAAAACAATAAATGTGCTGGATTTTGGGAAATGTATAGTGTGTCAGAAAGATACATCAAAAAAGGTACCGCCTTACTTAAACATTTTTTCCCATTCCTGTTCTGAGTTCTGAGAGTTTTGAGAGAAAGATTTTTGTTTGATACTTTGACCAAGATGTCGTATTTTGTTTAGAATGTTGGCAACCCAAAAGAGCAGTATTTGAAAAAGTTTATCATGTCTGGAGGAAAGAGTTAGTTGTGGTGATTCGAAGTATCTAGATTGTTGGGAAAAACTGAAGTCATATGATATTGTACAGCTTGTTGAAGGAAAGTCTTCATACCGTTCTGATTGTTACAAAATGGCCACAAATAAAACAGAGATAGACAGGTTAAAGAAACGGCCAGTATCAAAAGAGTCTTCAGACAGTTTTAGCCCATCATTTGTTGTATCTGTGAAACAAAATGAAAAAAAAACATTGCGCTCAAGTGGAATTATGTTTCAAAAACACCTTTGCATTATTTGTCAAGAAAGGGGAGGAAAGATACATAAAGTTATGTCTAAGACGGTAGCAACAAAGATGCTGGAGGTCTCGAAACTTATAGCAAATAAATCATTTTTCATCCGTATGAACAATATTCCTAACGCTGATGCTATAGCAAATGATGCCCAATATCATTTAGCATGTTGGGTGAAGGTTCAGAGAGAGGCTTTAGCATTACATCAAGACATATCACAGCTACAAAATATGGAAGATACAGACCGCGCACTTGCAGATGTTGAAATAATTAACATAATCAAACATTTATTGGGGGAATCACACGACAACGTAATAAGTATGAACGATGTTAACTATACATACAACAACTTAATGGGAAACTCCGAAAGCAACCAAATCAATTACAAGCGATATTTAAAGCACTTGTTAACAGAAAATATTGAGGACCTCCATCAAGAACAGAATCAGAAAGAATTTGTACAACCCAGACGTAATCAAAAGCAATCGAGTTGAACTTTCAAAACCCCGTAGATGATGTCGCTACAATATTCGAGTGCGCAAAACTAGTGCGTGAACAACTTCTCAAACAACAACCATGGCAATTTAATGGCAGTTATGACGGATTTGTTGTACCAAAGTTGTTGCAGTCACTCATCAGATGGTTGATAATTGGTCCAAGAAAAAGCATTGACACTTCAAACAGAAGAGCATCTTCGATCGACAACTGTGTTAGTAACATATGTCAAGTCATTATTAATTGTTTGAAAACAAATAGGCAAAGCAACCACAAGCCAAAAATAGGAACCAGTGATGGAGGATTCAGAAATAATTGTGAAACACCCTTCACGGTCGGATTAGGTCTTCATATCTATAAAGAGACTAGGAGTAAAAAGGTGTTAGATTGTTTATTCTGATCTTAACTTAACTGTTAGCTACGATAAAATCGTGAAAATTGAAACAGAATTAGCTAATGCAGTTTCAGAGAAAATGAAAGAAAATGACGGGATATATGTTCCCCCAAATATCAAAAAAAGAGTGCCAATTCACTTTGCAGTTGATAATACTGATTTCAAAAATGACACTCCAGATGGTAAAAATGAATTTCATGGAACTGGTCAAATACTTTTTTAAAAGGGTATAAAGAGCATCGAACATCTTGAAATTCCACGCCATAGTGATACAAAAATGAAATTCATCCATAATCAATTCAACCGAACATTGTCATGTGAGAAACCAATTCTTCCTGATGAAAAGTTCCCAAAGTTCGAAATATTAGGCAATCTCAAAGCTAAGCACTATATCAAAGAAGATCTAGCATGGTCATTCTATCAGACAGTGGATGACGAAAGAATTGGAAGCTTGCCAACTTGGGCTGCTTATAATTCACTGGTTACAACCGATGTAAATGCCGTAAAAATGTTTTTTTGTGCACTGACATGTGTAAATGTACGACGTGTCAAAACAGTGGTGGCGCAAGCGATGAATCCGAGTCAGATGAATATAGTTCTAGTGATGATGAGTGAATGAAACATTGTACAAGCATTGCTGAAGTTGTTTTTTGTCATTATTTTCAGCAATTTTTTTAACTTTGTGAAATTCCCAGAAAGAAAGTAAACAACTAAACACGTGCTTTGGTCTGTAAATTACTGGTCTGTAAATTATCCCTTGAAGTGATTTGAACAATAAATTTTGATCAAACAGAAAGACATTAGGGTGACCCAATACCATACTAAAATTCAACAAAAAAACTTCGCTATTGAGCAGGTTATAGTCATTTTTGTGCTGGGTCAGTAAATTACCGGTCTGTAATTTGTACAAAGTTTGAATAGTAATATCTTTCGAACGTTACGTTTTGAAGACATGGTTCTTGCATTTTTTTTGATCTACTCGATCTCCTCTTTCCAACGATATATAATATGACATATAAATGTGAAATTATTTTTTTGCTGACTGTAAAAGTGATGACGTCATCTAATTTGGTCCGATGAGACAAAACATTTTGCCACCCATATTTTTTTGGTAATTTGGGACCTAAGGAACAACTTTAAATCAAAAAATCACTTTTAACACACATGTGCACACGAAATTACATAGTGGCCCTCACTAAAAAGCTAGTTAGCTGCATTTCATAAAGTCTTAGACAATATATTTATGTATATCTTCTTAAAGTAACTATAAATATGTTTAATGTGCAAGCTACATTCAGTAAAACACAAACTAAATTTAGCATAACAAAATCACAAAAATTATTGTTCTCACTGTGAAAAAATTATGGATCATGAATTACTAATCGAAATGCGTAATTTTGGAAAATCCCCAAACGCAAGATCTCACAATCACGGTATTTTTCAAAATGTGAGTACACAATAGCAAAATCCATCAGGTTTAAAGTGGAAGTTTTTGAATTTCTGTTACTTTTCAATGTTTCATTTCTTTTGTACCTTAAAAGATTTTCTCAAATACTTTGTTTTTTTTGGATCAAATAAACAAGGAAATAAAATTCTTGGTCAGGATATTTGGTACATTCCTTTTGTACCTGAAATGATTTTCTCAAATACTTTGTTTTTTTGGGATCAAATAAACAAGGAAATAAAATTCTTGGCCAGTATATTTGGTACTGTTAAGTTGTACTGCAAGGGGTATTATACAGAACCAAATTAAACTCATTGTCCAAAACTGTGCAGCGCTCACTAAAGACCCCCGTTTCTGATTTCTCCTGTTAAGGATACGGTAACCCCCTTCAGAGTCATTTTTTAAAAAAAAATATATATTTTTTTTAATTTTGATTCTTTGGCATAATTTCCTGATATTTTTAAAAAAAGAATCAAAAATATTATTGTTAAGAGGGATAAAATGAAGAAAAATCTTCTTTATCTTTTAGTGTTTTCAATAGTGTTCTCAAAGTTTAAAATTCCTCAAATATATATAATCTGTATAATAATTAAAGAGAGTTATGCAGAATGAATAAAAAATTGCATCTCTACATATGACATGGAAACATTTACACTTTAAGCAGTTTTCTCTAACTGCTATGGACATTTTGTGATTTTAATCCTTTTTATGAGAAGAGGACACTTAAAACTGTGCAACCAATTATACTATATTAAAAATTGTTTTATTTTGTGATATGTTTTAAAAACCCACAACTTTGAAGGTTTACATCAAATCCTAAAAAAATTTTTAATAAATCATAAGATATAGTTTAGACTAGGACTTTACAAGCTTAAGGCTTTACAAGCTTAAATGTCCCCTACTTGTCTATCTATACATAATGAAAAAATATCAACTGACATTGCTGAGTAAGACATAAATATAATTACCAAGACTCTGCTAGTCAACAAAGGAAGTAACTCTCTGAACTTTTTCCAAGCAGAACCTATCCTACAAGTAACACTTCTTCCAACACCCCCTTCACTGCCCAACATATCACAAAGTAACAGAAGTTCTCAACTATCTTCATACTTCATTCTCTATAATCCCACCTTTGCAACGCTTACATATAAACTGAATGTCAGCTCTTAACCTTCCACCAATACTACTCCACTTCTTATGTACCCGATGCTTGCAAGTCTGAAAAAAAATTGAGTTCCTACAAACCATTTTCCTGCAAACTCCACAAGGCCACTTTCCAACTACAAGGTCACACTTGACTGCAATGCTACTAATCATGACTTTAGACTTTGCTGTGTTCACCCTTAGCCCTTTCTCTTCTAGTCTTTTCTTCCACTTCTCAAACTTTTCAACTAATTCTTCCATCGACTCTGCTATGAGAACCAAATCATCTGCATACAATAACTCCCATGGACAACCTGTTCTGAACTCCATCGACAGCGCTTCTAAGACTAGAAAAAACAACAAAGGACTAAGTGCAGAACCCTGATGTACACCAACATTTACACTAAATTCATCACTAAGTGAATCGTTAATCCTGACACGACTTTTAGCATTGCTGTATATAGACTGTACCATTGTAAACTAGCCACTCATCCACACCTAATTTTCTCATAGCCCACCAAATAACTTTACATGGTACTCTATCAAAAGCTTTCTCTAAATCTGCAAAGGCAAATTAGAGATTCTTTCTCTTTCCTAAATACTTTTCCTGAAGCTGTCTGAGTAAAAATATTGCATCAGTTAGGCTTTAATCATTAGTCATTGGGAAAAATAGATGATTGATTGGAAAAGTCGATTGGAATTTACAATGGAAAATGTTCATCTAGCAGATAAAAAATAAAATACCACTAAAAGATTGTGAAATTGACATAATAATCAGCTTTTTTCTGCATTTGTCCATACTTGCTTATAAAGATATAATAGTCATTAAATGTAAAAAGTACTTGGTATATTATTGAGTTAAGTTACATAATTTTTGTAGGAGGGGACTTCAACACCAACTCGAGTCAGTGGAAAATTGGATAGTCTGCCGAAGGAAGAACTTCTTAAGTTTATCAAGAAACAAGCGCTTGCCTCAAAAGAATTGAAAAAGAAAGTTGAAGGTATAATATATAAATTAAAAATATTCTTTATTTATTGTTATTATTATTGAATATTTGTAAATAAAACACTGTCATCAATTATAGTTCATGTGTGCTTAATGTGTATTAAGTCCATATATCACAGCATTGCATAACAGACTTTTTCATAAAAAGGTGTGTCATATCACAAGCAAATTGATTTAGCATGTTTTGATAGCACATGCAAAATGTCAAATTTTATAAAACATTGACCAATGTAGCACACAAGGCATACCTAAATCACTTGGTTTTTGCTTCGCATGTACCAAAATCTTTCTGAAAAAATCTGCATACCCACTATCCATCAGATAAGTTGACCCATAGTTATGATAATATAGCCATGCTGTGGATTTATGTAGTGTATTATCTCAGTTGCATGCAGTGATATATAAGGTGGTAATAACGAATTTTTACATAAAAAAAAGAGTACCAGTAATGGAATTGTGTGGCCTAATTGTTATTTTTGGCGTAAATTATATTTGCAGCCTCTTAAACACTTACATCCCAATAAGTTTAAATGTTTGGAAATGCTATTTTCTACATTTACCTTGATTGTACCTAAATTTTCCTTGTGTCCAAATACTTTGGAACCTTAAAAGATGAGGGAAATATATAAAAAAATTAATTAGTTAGTTAAAAGTGCAAAACTTGAAATAATCTTTGTGAATAACGAAAGCGAAATAATTTTATGTTAATCAATTCACCTTTATAATATCTATGCATAGATAAAGTTTGAATGCACATCCCTTAATAGGTCTAAAATTACTGATGAAAGAAAATGTCAAAATTTGCTATTACTTAAATATGACATCATAATTTATGCAGCATAATTAAATTTGAAATTCTTTAAATGCAAATATCTTTATAAATAGGCTTTTTGAAAAATTTAAAAATACTTGTTAATCAACTTTTAAAGCTTTATAATATAAGTCCAACATCATTTTATACCTCTGGTTCCCTTTCAAAGATCTTAAGAAAGCAGTTTTTTAGAAAAATATGATTGGTTGGGCCTATAGAACAACTAATTAAATTGCCTTTGCCTTCACATTGCTTTAAAATTACGACAGATATACATAGTGTTGGTATAAATTTGAACTTGAATGTCTTATTGGTAAAGCATTTACAATACTGGTTGCGTCATACATGCTGATTCAAAATATAGAAACTACCTTACTTAAAAACATATATCCCGTATATATATCCCGTATATTCTTTGATTGGAAAGATCATCAAAAGTTTTTTAATAAAAATATATCTAAGCTAAAACGAATACCTAAGCTCAGACAACTCAACCATCCATCCATCATGTTAGAAATCGATCCCCAACTAGTCTAAGGAGTCAACTCCTTAAACTAGTGAGTTTAAATTCAACTTTATCTGAATATTTAGTTAACACTTTAATGTCAATAGTTGTCTTTTACTTGTTTTAGATCTTAATACTTCTTTGACAAGTGAGAAAGAAGAAGTTATACGCCTTGAGAAAGAAAAAAAAGAATGGATTTCTCGTGGCGTGTCTGCAGAATTTGAGAAAAAGGATAAGGTATATTCTTATTATTACAATTTATTTCACAACCAAGACAACTGTATTGCCGTTTTATTATTAATAATAAAATACGCTAAAATTACCCACTTACATAAAAGTTAATTCCCTTCTAATATCAATAGTGGCATTTAGTAACTTTCCTAAAAAAAACTAACTTTCCATTAAGATTGTTAAGAAAGATAAAGAGTTAGAGCTTGCAGCTCAGCTTGGTAAAGAAATGCTTGCAGAGAACGATGATCTTCAGGTGGAAATAGAGGAGATGAAGCGTGATCATGATGAAACAATCCAGGCATGTTTCAATGAGATTAGTTAAAACAATTACATCTGTTTCTTTTATAAAAGTCACATGATAATAATATTTAATATTTTAAAATTAAGTAATACAATATAACTGTTAGCATAACATTTAAACACTAATGGCCCATCCACTTGTTTCATCCACCTCCTCCTCCTTCACAAGATTGAGGTTATTTAGGTGCTGTTTATTAATATGTGAAAATAAATTTTGGAAAATACATTATAAAGATAGAGTATAATTTAATGTTAGGAAGATATTTTAGGGATGTCAGTTACACTGGACCAGCTTATTTATTAGTACATAAAAGTAAATAGGTCTTGTTATATGTCTCCTTAAAAAATTTTGATTCTTATCCTCCATAAAAATTGATTTTAAAATGATATATAGATGATAATAAACAGTAATTTTTTACTGTTACTAATGAATTGAAGTTTCATGCTTTCCCATTGTGTCCTCATTTTGTAGTGTTTTAATAATTCTTATTCTTATTATAGACATTCGAAGATGAACTTGACAAAGTGTTACAGGAAAAAGAGACCCTTGAAGCAACATTAGAAGCAATACAAGAGGAGTATAAATCAGCTAAAAAAGAAGCAGAGGTAAGAGTTGGAGGAAAATAAAGATAAAACAGTCAACTAAAAATTCACATGAATTACATTAAGGGACAAAAACATACCATTGTAAGAACACATCTCGTCTAATGTGCAGTCTCTGAAACTATCAATAACAAAGGTGATTAAAAATCTCTATTATGGAACGAAAAACCAATTGCAAAAGATGGCTGTCGTGGATTTGTCCTTAAATGTATATAAATGGAAGTAAATTAGCAGGAAAAAGACAAAACTTGTTCCATAAATTTTTGCCCTGCAACCCACTACATACTTTTAAAGCATATGTACATCACAAAAAATTTTTTTATCAAGCATCGAGTAGAGAGCAAAGAGTAACTTGTAAACAAGTCTTGCATTTGTGATTAGATAATTTTAAGGTAATATCCACTGATATAAACCTTTTTAAGTTTTCATTAATTTTTGATAAATGTATTAAAAACTTTAAGATAAAACAAATTGGTGTGCATGGGAAATTTTGCACATCTTTTTGTTTTTTTATTTTTTTAATTTTTTTTATGCAAATGTACTCATGATAAAAAGTATGCCTCTTTTTTGGTTCTTCACAAAATAGTCTAAAAATGAAAATGGTATGGAACAATTAAGACCTACTCAGGCTGTAACAAAAAACAATATTTAGCCTTCCAAAAATTTTCTGTCAGATTCTATTTGTTAGAATATATATATGCCTACATGTAAAAAACGTATCTCTGAAAACAGAGATAGTCCATATTTATATGGAAAGACAGTATAAAAATAGCTCATTAAATTATATAGACATAAGGAAAATTGACATAAGGTCAGGTTCCACATCTTGAATGATCTTCATCTGAAAAAAAATGTTGCAATTTTCTCCTTATTAATAGGAATGCCGTATAGCATTAAATACTGCAACAGAAATACAAGAGAAAGACTCTAGTGTCTTGCTGAAGGAAAATCAAGTGTTTCGTGAGAAAGTCAAGGTAAGGGTGATTCAAAAACTTGTATACATAAAATTTTCGCAATGCAAACATGTCATTGATGATTTAAATTTGAAGTTGATTTTGCATGTATTATTCTTAACAGGAACTAGAGCATCAATTGAATACAAGTACAGTTAATCTGAAGTACCATAAGTTAAAAGAAAAGTATGACGAACTAATCAAAGAGAATAGATTTAACAAGGTATACCGATAATGAATTTTGTTGTTGTTGTTGGTTTTTAATCTTCTATATAGGTTGTTTACTGCAATTGATTTCTGTAAACGAAGGTTGGGTGTTTCAACATCATGTGGTTATGTTATCCATTTAAACTGCCGTAAACTGAATTAGGAAAAGATAACTGCTCACTAACCGTCCAAAAAATTTTACTTGCAGGGGTTGATGATTTTGGGGACTTTATAATTTTGACGCCCAAAATAAAAAGAAAATAATTTAATTATTTCTCTTAGAATATTTCAGGATTTATGAAGAAACACTCCCATGTGCAGAAAATAAAACAATGCGTACTTTAGTTTTTATATTTTTGCATACTTTAACAAACAACTCTCTGTGTAAACATAACATCCAAACACATGTCAGCAATACAACAAGACAGCTGATTATCATATAAAAAATTTGTCAGGGGCTACTGCAACTTAACCTGAATCAGCCCTTGACTAGCTGGGATTATGACAACCCAAGATTTGCTATGAGTTTATCTAAGTTAATTAAGGCCTTATATAACATAAATATTTGCTACATACTGCAGCCAAGTTTGTTTCATGTATAAATACAGGTCTCCAAACAAACCTGTATTATAATTGTAAACATGCACAAAGGTTTAATTAAATAAATAAGATTTCTCAAAAATGGCCTCACAGAAACATTTATCAACTAAAACTGCTGCTTTTGTATATGACTTGTGGCTATAATGCAAATGAAAATGCTTTCTTAGGAGGCAAAAGTTTCAGCTGAGGAGGAAAGCAAATCAAAGTCTGAACGCATGGTGATTCTTGATAAAGATATGAAAATATTACGTAAAGATATTGCGGTACAGTAAAGCATACACACTCTCCCATACATCTTACAACTTTTTTTTTAGCACTTTTAACAGCATGTTGTTGATATCACTATGTTGATCTTGTTATCAACATATAGTTGCTTAATTGTAAATTTTATTAACTCAATCTTTTTAACTGTACCAGCTTTAATACGCGATTTTAGAATAAGGATACCATTTATAGTTTTCTATTGCGGTTGGAACCTTCTGTTCTTGGTATAGAAGAATACAAAAAGTGCCAAAAAGAGGCTATTTTGAAATATTAATTACCTATTTATTACCTGTCTTGCCCATTTTTTGTGTACATTTGTGCAGTGGTATTAAATCCTAAACCCCTGGACTTAGTATTGCAAATTTCAAAATCCCTTTGGATTTCACATATGGGACTACACATAAACATAAGCAAAATACCCTGAGAAAATGCAAATGCAAAAAGCCTCTGAATTCCAGCACTTTTTGTAGGCTTCACTATAAAGTCGAACTTGCCCCACCTTTGTAAAAAATTAGAGATGATATTCTAAATCCGAAATCACGTATTGATAAAACTCTTTTTAGTTCTTTCCCTTTTTCATCTAAATTGCTTGTTATAAAGTGAATATTGATAATTTTGTAGGAGCACCAAAGACAGAAGAAAGCAGATTTGCTAGAGATTGACTCTCTTCGAGAAGCTAACGCGGAATTGACATCATCTTTATATGCTTCGAACGACAAAATTAAGGTACTGTGTTATACTAAAAATCTGTATAACATGAAAACAACTTATTTTCAACACAGGGTTGCCACAATTCATGGTAATTTCTGAAATCCTGGAAATGCGTTGTAGTGAAAAAAGTAATAAAAACACCTATTTTTGAGAATAGCTGTGATTTTTTACCATCAGGGTTCTTTTTCGCATTTTGAGAATTGCTTGTTTACATTTTTAGTATATGTGTCATATTTCATGGTATGCACATTAAAACAATAATAATTCAATTTCTAACATTTTTACTACTAGACGTTGTAGTCATAAAATTTTTTATAAAAATTATTACAAAATGGTAGAAAAGTCATGTATTTTTTTTTGTTCATTTTTCATGACAACCCTGTAAATAGTATTAATATATATGTATTATAGAATACATGCAAATACCTATGCATTAGAAAGTATTATCTTACTAACAAATGACTAACAGTGTAATACTTCTGACTACTTTTGCGCATCCATGTTACAATCCAGGAAATTAGCTTTGGCTACTCTTTGCATGTTTTTATCTGTACTTTGTTTGCACAACTGTAAAAATATAATAATTATTTGGGGGTAACAGGCAATATAGAAATGGTTAAAGTTATTAGTATTTAAACTTATCATGAATTATTTTGAACAGGAACTTAATGCTTACGTTGACATGGTTGTGACGGAAAGAAACGAAAACGCATTTTACACAAAGGTACTGCCACACATACTGTACAGTGACTTTTTTAGAAAACAATTTACCTTTTTTATTAGATTATTTATTTTATACTTATATAATTTGCATATGCTATCTATTACCTCCAAAATGAGAATATATATACCAAGCTTGTAAAAATTGGTACAGACTGACATTAGATTTTAAGATGTTATAATACCTTTCAAGCATTTCTCAATAAGGACATTTTCATTTGAGATACTGAAGTGCTACCTTTAGTGATACTGAAGTATTTCGATTTAATAAATTCTCAGTAAAGCAAACTTACAATTTTTGTGAAATATTTGAATAATCATATCATCTCATGTTGTTGCAAGCCATAAAATAACGAAAGTCCTAAATTTATAGAAACATTCATCCAATCAATTGTTCAATAGAAGATATCCATTTTCATTTAGGAGCTTGATGAAGAGTTGCAAAAAATAAAAGCTGACAAAGACAAGCAAACAAAAACTCTACGGAACATGAAAACAAAACTTGAGAGAGCAACACAAATGGAAGAAGTATGTGGACATAATTTTACATCAAAACACGGAAATTTGTATCAGATTTTTATTGTGTATTTCTTGACAATAATAAGGCAACATGCACTAATTTGTTAAGTGAACGTATTTTTCTTTCAGGAGCTTAAAAAGCAACTCAATATCATTGTTAGTGAAAGAGATGAAATTTCGAAGAAACTACAAAAGAAAAATCAGGTAATCAGGTATTTTATTAAGAGTATGTTGTTGTTGACTAAAACTCATAACCTGTCACATATGTTTATTTTTTTATTTTACAATGAAAAATTAATTACACTTGTATAGGTATGAGTGTAGCTTTTAAATTGTGATAGCCTTACCATGTAGACCTAAAATTGTTCTCTTTAAGAAGTAAAAACAACATTTTGACAACGATTCGGGTATTCAGTACACTCATTATTAATCTTCTGTATTGTACTACTAATTTACAGCGTAATATATATGTTAATAAGTTTCCATACATTTAATATAAAACGCTGATCTAATATTAATATATTCAATACTGAAATATTACGTTGAATGAGAAGACTCTTTTTGACTTCAAGTGCAAAACAGATACTTAAGTGAGCAAGAATGTTGAAATCGTTTAGAGACTGAACGTGGTTGTTCATTGTTTAAGATGGTCCTTTATAGCCGATTGTGATGACAACAACTCATCTTAATTTTAAGATGTCTCAATGTTTCACCTATATAGGTGCCATTGCAATAACACATTACCCTCAGCCTTTGTATTGCTTTGTTAACAATTTTTTAACAAGAATTATTTTCTTACAGCAAAAAACTAGGGGAAAAGGCAAGTCACCAAGAGAAGATGAACTCGAAAAAGAGGTTCTTGCTAAAGTTGATCTTGTAAAGGTATATGGTGAAGTTATGTCATTTAGTAAAAACTTCTTCAACATTGTTATTTGTGTTAACACCTGAATTACTGCCCTTTATGCATGCATCAAGTGTTATTTTAAATTACGAATTCTTTTGCTAAATGTATATAGTTTAAAAGAGAGAAACATGTCTTACTAAATATTATGACATTTTGGCCTAAACTAACATTGATTTAGCATGATTTGCAGAAAACATATGGATTCCAAGCAAATCAGCAAATTTCCTTTTTTGTTTTGTTTTTTATTACCATGTTTTCTTTAGGAGCTGGAAAATCAGTTATCTGTACTGGAGAGTGAAAATTCTGAATTTCAAAAAAGTAATGATATATTTCGAGAAAACAACACTGAGATCCATGAACGATACGAGGTAAAAGTAACACTCAAAACACTTTCAGTAGGTGCTATAACCAGATACAGAAACGTATATGATATTGTTAATTGACTTAAATAATAAAGTTTGCCTTACGAGAGCACTTCAGTTAGAGTGACAAAAAGGAGGTTGGACTTCAAAGTTCGAGGCAGAATATAATAATGTTGATAGTGTTCAGATGCTATGTTAAAATTTGAATTTTTTTGTAATTGTATTAGAATCTACTACTACCATTAGTGTATTCAAAATTGTGTTCTGTAAAGTAATTAAGATAGGATTTTGGTTTTTTTTTAGCCGTGATTTTTATCTTTGTGAAAATTGTTTATAGGTGTTTAGTAATTTCCATCTTTTTTTATAGAATGTTAAAAAAGATTTTGAAAGTTTAAGCTTTGAAATTGATGAGTTGACAGTTTGGAAAAATAACCAGATTGAAGAAAAAGAAAAAATGAATCTTGAAAACGAAAACTTAATAGAAAAATGCAAAGTAATTATAATTATCTTTTAACTAACAATTTGTCTTAGTATTAATTGCTGTTAGTTTAAATGTACTAACGCTTAATGTGCTAAGAACTATAAGGGTGTAAAATTTGGAGTCAAATTTGGAATCATTCATAAACTCTTTTTTCCTGCTTAAATCATTGTAATAAGCGTAAAAGAGATGCTACCCAAAAGCATCTTTTTTCCAAGAGTTTATATTAACTCCTTGTGATACATACATTCTAGTAGAGAAGAAGTAAAGAAGTTACCTCCATCTTTTTTGTTTAGAAACTTGAAGAAGATTTGCATTCATTGCAAATTGAAAAAGAAAATATAGTTTCGCAACATTCAGTCCTTGATGCAGATCTGAAATCTATGAAAGAGGTTTAGTGACTTTTTTTTTGCTTTGTCTGTCAGACTTGAAAATTGACCTTGTTTCTTAGTCCCTTGCTGTTTTTTTTTTCTTTGTAAGGATTATCCAGCATATGAAAACAACAAAATATGTTTTAAAAGTTTTTATGAAACTTTTTAAATACAATGTTTTACGTCCTATATCAAGAACATACCTGACTTTTAAACAATTCATTTACATATGTTAAATACATTTTAAACACTCTTAAAAGAGTTATTTCTCCTTCTATTTTTCTTTCCTTCAAGATAAAATTGTACTTCATTTTTATAATGAAAAATCAAATGTTTTGTAGAAATTAAAGAAAAGTACAGATCACACAGCACAAGAAAAAGAAAAACTTCAAGTAAAAATAAGACAACATGAAGACGAGAAGAAAAAATTGTCAAAATTAAAGGTTTGTTTTTGTAATTAAAATTGGTGAAGTAATTTTGTTGGGTTTTATGGAGTAAATTTGGTAAAAAAAATACCATCTGTTGTGTTTAGACTTCTTTACCTTTGTTCTAAGTAAAACCAGAGAGGGTGGTAATATTGCCTGTTTCTTTTTTTGTATGTGTTTCATATAAATATTATGTCTTAAGGTAGCCCTTTTTTCAATTCTTTTTTTAAAGGATAAGCTAGTATTTGTTACAGCAGAAAATTATCCACACCTATTTTTCAGTTCTATCTATCTGCAAAATAACAAAATTAGTGACAAATTTGATTAAATGTTGTAGAATAAGAGGGCAGCAGCACATCAAAAATCATCGCCATCAAAAACTTTGAAGACTGTCGATAAAAGTACACAGAATACAGACGAATCAGAGGTATTGCTATGTTTCATTAGCTAAAGTAACCCCACATTTTTAAAGTACTCCTGGCAGAGATTTTCGCTAAGATTCTGTTTTTAACCCTTTTTTTAACATACATGGTTCTACTGTTGATTATAGAATTACAATTTTACTCCACTTGCATGTGCTTTTATTGTTATCCTTATGTAATATTATTCTGAACCAACTGATGACGTAATCACCTTTCCCAAATGATTTTAGTTTCTGAAATAAACACAGCATATTCCAATACAAGTATTTGCTCCTTTTTAAAAAGTAGCCCTGGTAGTCTAATGGTACAACAAGTTGCTACACATTGAAAAACAAAATTTTGTGTCTAAAATTAGTTTGTAAGCAGCTAACTATGTCAGATTGTACATTTTTCAAACATCCTCAGCTTAGACTTTTTAGTGGTGTGGTAAAATACGTGTTTTAATAAGGGTTGGGGTGAGGGTTTGTTACCAAAGGTGCCTAGTTTTAGAATTTTTAGGTTTGTTTTACTTTTTCTTTGATTTGACTGTTTAATAATTTAAAGTAAAAAATTTACATAACCTTCCCTAAACTAAGCTTCATAATGTTAGGTATAATTTTGTTCTACACAAAACTTTGTACCTCTTTTTTATTTCTACATGTATTCGTTATTGTTGTGTTTATTTGTGCAGCATGAAATAACAACATAAATTGCATCTTTGTGTTATGTAAACATTGTTCTTAGAAACAAGCATAAAAACAAACAGTTAGAAATACTTTACTTGAACATATAAAAACACTTTTTTTGCTATAAAAGTCATGTTAAGTTTTTGTTATTCTTGTCATAATGCTTATATTATAAGCTAAGATATATCATTACTACCTCAGAGACTTCATTATTTATTAAGGACATCAGAATAAAATATTTTGTTAGAAAACTCATCAAAGTTTAAGTAAACAGAGCTGGAGATTAAAAGACGAGGGTTTTTATTATTTTCTAAAACAAACAAAAAAATGATAATCTCAAGTGAATTTTTTTTTATAAGATAAGATGAGCTTACATGAAAAAACATGTTATTGTGATGTATTTTGTGTGACATTTTTTTATATGAATTTCCACAGCTCCACATGGCATACTTTCTACCATCTTTGTTTACGTTTTAGTGGCATGAAGTTTTATTGCTTATTATATTAATGAGGTAATTTAAAGTTAATGGCAGTAGGAACATGTGGTAATAGTTAGTGAATTGATAAAAATGTGTGATTGAGTTGTCATAGAAACTTTTTGTTACACATCCTCTTTTTGAGTAAAAATATGTTTTGTGTAATAAAGAATGCTGTTTGAAGTTTATTAACATTATTACACGTCAGTAGTTGCAAAATAAAAGTTGCTGACAATATGTTTCGAAAAAGGCCTCCAGTGAGTTTGGTTATTTATTTTATTTTATGTTCATTGTTCACAAGAATTCTCCTTGTTTAAGTTTTATGTGAGAAATGTTTTGTTTTTGTGTGTGTAAAAATAATAATAATAATAATAATACATTTGGGAATATGTTATGCTGGGAGTAATCACAGTTTGAAAAACAATCACCCTTTTGAGGTGTTATGTTTACAACTATATAATATTTTAATGTATATATATGCGCTAGTATTGTTATTATTACATTTTCAGTTATAGTTTTATCTTCTTGTTGGTAAATTTCAAGTTTACAGTGTTCAAATTTCCAAATTCTTTAATTTGATTCAGGAAACCAAGGCTACAATATTGAAATTAGAAGCACGTGTTGATGAATTGTTGAATCAGCTGCAGTTGTTAAATGAAGAAAAACATGTAAGTTTGGAAGATGCTTTCGTTTGGTTTTACATACTACCACAGGATTTAAATATTCCTGACCTAGTCACTCTAAACTACAAAATCTGATGGTCTGTGTTTTGTTTAGAACCAGGAAATAGAACTGGAAGAGCTTTTCACATCACATGATGACTTGCAAAATAAATATGATTTCGAGTGTCAGGAAAGAGAGGTTTGTGTATAACAACTTTTTTCTTTATCTTAAATTTTTTTTTGTCAGTTTCTAACACCAGTCACAAACAATCATTTACATTCTTTCAAGGCAACTTCAATGTCAGTCTTTTGTCACAGAAATTCTTACTTGCACATCCATTCTTTCATTATTTCCTAATAGTGTTAGTTACATGTTTTTTAAAAAAATTAATGTGTTACAACCAATGTATATTTTTATCTTAGCGAATGGAGAATGAAGTACATTGCCTTGAAGAAAAGGTAGCAAAACTTGAAAGTGATACAAAAGATGGAAAAGAAACGGTATAACTCCTATTTTTAATAGCACTTTTGCACATTTTTTTTACTTATAAAAAACGTGTGAACATGTTAGCATTGTTTTTTTGTTAATTTCAATGTTAAAAACAGAAAATAAATTTCGCATGTTGTTAAGCTAAATTGTTTTAGGTCTGAATCCTTAAAACGTGAACCTAGCTATAATCAGCAAACCCTTTTTCAGCTTTTATATTTTTTTGTTCTGTGCAGGGCTCTGATGATCTAAATCTTCAAATTACACATCTTGAGGAAACTGTAGGTGAATTACGAAAACAGAGCAATCACTATAAGCAAGAGGTCGAGGTGAAAGAGCAGTATATTGTTCAGTTGCGGAAGGAAATTGAAGAGCTACAACAAAAGCAAAACGAGGTAAATGCGGCCAACAATAAAGAAGTTGATAATATATACCATGAGTTTGAACATTTGGATAAAGAGTTATCTGCGTCAAAAAAAGAATTGGAAGTGTTGCATCAAGAAAAGGAGAATTCTACCGCTGTATTGCTGAATATGGAGAGTGAAAAAAAGAAACTAGTTGAAACTTTGTCAATAACTTCACAAAAACTTCTGGAGGTAAAAAAGTCTTTCGACCTACAAACTCAAGAGATTGTTCTATTAAAAAAAACCATTGAAAATCTGAATGATAAAGAAGAGACGCAAGTAGATTCCAGTGACTCTCAAAAGGAATTATTAAGGTCTGAAGTGAAAGAACTAACTGAGAAACTTCAATTGTACAATGAACTAGTCAGTAAAAACAAAGCACAGTGTGATGAAATAAAAAGCTTACAAATGGACTTACAATATTACGATAGTGAGTACAAAAAAGTGTCAACTGATAACACACATCTTAAAGAAAGTTTTGAACGTATCATATCACTGAAGACTGAACTGCAGACGAAACTTAGTGAATTAAACGTAAAATTTCGTGCAAACGAAGAAGAGAATTCTCTAAATAAAACAATTTTAAAAAAAGTAATGGAGAAAGTTCAATGCAATGATATTTTAGACTTGGAAAATTGTATTGATACTTTGCAACAGAAAGGTGATGTGTTTACGACTAAGGAGTACGAAAGCCTTAAGCAAGAATTAGAAGCAATCCAGTCAGAGAAAAATACTTTGATTGCAACATTAAAAGAAGCAGAAGAAGGTATTCATAAACAAAATGAATTGATTAAAGAAAAAGAAGTAGTTTTTGAACAAGTGCACAATGATTTTTTATCTCTGCGTAGCGAATTTGATGTGTTAAATAAGCAGAAGGTTGAATTTGAACAAAATGTTGTCTCCACACAGGAACTTTTAACTCAAAAAAATATTGTTATTGAAGAATTAAAAACAAACATTGCAAATCTGGAAGAAGACATGGAGAAGTCGTCAGTGGTGAACAATAAATTGCAAACCTTACATGAAGAAATAAAGTACAAGGATATTCTCATTTCAGATCTTACTGCAGAAGTTAATGAACTGGGTAATGAAAAAGTAAAGGTGAAGGAAAGTAAAAATCTTTCCACCAGTTGCTTATCTAGTTATACACAAACTGAACAAGAAATTTTAAATCTTGATTCTAATTTCACTCAGACTGATGCCGTTATTTCAAGCGATAATGCTGATGATAAATTGACAGAAGAAAAAACAGAGAAAATGAGTCACCTTCAAAAGGAGGTCAAAAATTTGAAACAGATCATCAAAGATATACAAGTGGATTCTGTCAATATGAAAACGTCTGAGGAGAATTACTTAAATGAGTTGCGCGAGAAGCAAGCTATCATAGACAGAATGAATATGGAAGTTGAGTCACTACAACTCTCTATTACTGAAAACGTGCAGAAAGTGAATGAGAGTGACATGCATACCGAACAGATTCAGATGGAATTAGCTAAAAGAAGCGCTAAATACGATGATTTAGTTAAAACTTTGTCTTTTGCACAAGATGCTGTCAAAGAGTTAGAAGATTCTTTGACTGAAAAAGATGAAGTGATAAAGAAGAACGCTAGAGAGTTTGTTGAAAGTGATAATAAAATGAAAGAAGAGCTGTTGGAAATGTCTGAAAATCTATCACTCATGGAAACTGAAAACAAAGGTTTAACAGATGAATTAAATCGTAGAGAAGCCCAATGTAGTCACTTTGAAGCTCTTGTTGAAGAGAAGCAGCAGTTAGTACAGTCGTTGAAAGAGTCGCTTAATCAGCAAAATGATGGTAATGACGGTAAGGTCATTGCAGAATTTGAACAATATAAAATTAGCTATCAAAAGTTAGAGGATGAATTGCAGTCGGCCTTAAACAGAATTGAGGAATTGGAACAGAAATTAAAGGAAAGATATGAAACAACAGAACAACTTGAATTGCTTGTGAAGGAGAAAGGAGAAAAAGGAAACAAATTTCGAAATGTGGCGATAAAAGCTAAAAAAGAGCTGGAAGGTCTACGTACGCAGTATGAAGTTGAGAAGCGAACTTTGGAAGAACAAGTTAAATTGTTGTTGGAAGAAGGAAAAACAATGAAAAACGAGCTTGTGCAGCAAAAAACTGAATGTGGGAAACACGAAGAAGAGTTTGAAGTGAGTTCATTTTTACAATACAATAATACTATATGCATGATACAATAATACTATATGCATGTGCGATCTTTATTTTTTTATTTTTGTGTTAACTCTTAAAAATTCATGCTCCATTATTTCAATGATTAAAAAGGTTAAATACGATAGTATAAAGAACAGGAGATTATACCATAAGGAAGATAGGGTTTACAAAGGTTTTTGTGTTTGTAATAGCATTTTACCATACCTCAGATGCCATCATTTTTGTATATTGATCACACGCGATAGCGACTTATGAATTAGTGTCTGTCCATCCGTTGTATGTCACATCAGGATTTGTTCATTAGATTTTTTCCAATATTATGCACAAAGTTACTTATCAACAAATGTTAAAAAGTGACATTTTTAGATTTTTGGTTGTTTTTTTTTTTTTTTATGCTCATTTTTAACATTCACGTGGGACCTTTAAGATGTAAACTTGTTCTATACAGCACTTTGAAGCAGCTATGCGGTGTTGCAAAAATTATATAAATCTAAATTATTGAATTATTTAATAACCTACCTAACTCAGACCAGAGCAGGAACACTAAAAAATATTTTTGATACTTTGACAATTAGAGCTATCCCACTACACATTTTGACATTTTACATTTGTGTTACTTTATTTGTAAGTTTTTAGTGCATAAAATAGGCTGACTTTGTGGGTGAATTGAGAATGTCAAGATAATGTCAAAATTAGTCTGATCAGTAAATATTTAGGCATTCAACAAATTTCTTTATAAAGCAATTTGTTACTTTTCCATATGTAGTCAAAAGTGGATTAAATTTTTTAGATTAAAAAAATGAGCCTTGTGAACTACATAGGAATATCATCTGTTAAATTTGTTTTTGGTCTCTTCTTTCTTATATCATATTATCTCAAGTTGTTTTCTTTATCGCCAGAACTCTAGAACACGACTAACTACATGCACAGGCCTCCAAAGGTTGTAATATGACCTGTAATTTTTTTTCTTTCTTCTTTCAGGAAATGCAGAATGAGATCAAATCCCTGCAACAGCAAATCAGTGTTGAAAAGGAGAAAACGTTAAAGGTTGATCAAGAGAAGGATGTTTTGAATATTAAACTCGAGCAGATGGCAGTTAGTTTCAGTGCCAATGAAAATAAAATTGAAAATCTGACTTTGGAGATTGCTGAAAATGATGTCGAAAAAGGAAAATTAGAGTCAGCTATGACGGAAATGGAAGAAAAATTAAAGAAGAGCGAAGAAATGCTGAAATTGAAAAATGAAGAGCTCGATAAGCTAAAAACAGAGTATGAAACCCTCCAAAAGAATCTTGGGCATGCTGAAAAGGTATTTTATACTTTTATGTTTTTTGAAACCTTAGTGATATTAACCTTTATGATGATTCTATAGTAGTATGTAGTAGCTGTGATTGTTTTGTTTTTATTTGCTTCATTTATATACTAACCAATTAGATTCATATTTACAGATTAAGTTGATTATCTAGAAGAGTAAGCTACAATATTTGTTTATCTAAAAACTAAGTGGGAATATGTATTTTGAGTGCAATCTCTGAATATTGTGTTACACTCAGATATACGTCTACGCTTCTAAAGCTTAACCGCTATATTTAAACGTCTTTGCAACAAAATTTAGCTTCCCATGCATGCATGCACCCTAACTATTGATTTTGTGTTGTAACAATCAAAGGCTAAATAAATTATATATTTTGTAGGAAACACAACAGATGAATGTGATGAATCTTGAAATAAAAGATTACTTGCGCACTATTGACAATTTGCAAGCAAAATCTCAAGAGAAGGAAAAATTATTAAATGAATCACAAGAAATTATATCTAACTTAAAAGAACAGCAAAATAATTTAACCACTGAACTTGGTAAGGCTGGGATTTTGAGTTTTACGTTGCATCTTAAAAACTTTCCGCAATTTGGGATAACATGCAGTTCTGCCACAGAACTGAAACTCTGAAAGCTGTGATCTTTAAAAATTATGAAAACCTGTGATTTTCGAGTTCTGTGCTCTTGGTCAAGGTTGCAGATGTCGCAAGCTCGCTTTGAACTTTTGATCTCAGGGTTTGTATTTCACCTGTCAGTAACCGTTTAAAATTGTCTTTGACAGTCCTGAAAATTTCTATGTACACTCAATCTTTCACGATAATATTAGTCTTCTTTTAGTATTTTAGTCGAATCATTTATTTCATCTGGTCGTGTGAATGTAACACTGTCATTATACAATACTTTTTGTTGTCTAGACTTATTGAAAAAAGTCCGAAATGATCAAGAAGAGCGCAATCGTAAATTGAAACAATTCATAGTAAAATTGAAAAAAGAAGTTGCTGATGGAAAAATGGAAAACGCATCAAAAGGGAAGGAACAAGCTGAGTTACTTTGTACAACAGAAGCGTTGAAACACAATATTGACGAACTTAAGTTGGAGGTATCCAATTTGTTAAAAGAAAAGAACGTTCTGACGGAACAGGTGTGTTTCTTTAACCGTTTTGAGTAAGAATGTGTGTTACTCTCTAGCTTTCTTTTGCAATGTTTGATAGTGTCAAGAAGTAAAAAGGGTTTATGTTAAATCTATTTGGAATTTCAAACTGTCACTATTTCTTGCTAAACTTGTGTAGTGGTAGCACTTTTAGCTTTTGATTGTAAAGTTGCAGTTTTGAATCCCCACCCAAGCGCGCTTTGTCGACTCTTTTTCCTGACTGCAGTTCGTCATATAATCAAAATTGCAGATGGTGTACCCACCCCAGCACTTTAAATGCAGATTTGTCAGCCTTTTTACTAAGTGCAAGCATTCTAGAGCATGCTGTACAATTCTCTATGAAGCAATGTAACATAGTTTTAATGTATATGAAGTGAGGGGTGGTGGTCTTATTATTATTCAGCTATTTTATTGCTCGGCTGAAAATAACTCCACGTCTTCCCGCGGAGATAACGCAGAATGGAATGTGGTTGCTTAGCAACATTGGGTGTGGTATATCGAGCCTATTACTTTTTTAATTCCCATGTTGTGTAATACCTATGTCTTGTTTACTAGCTCAAGTCTGCGCACGAGTCACACGAAAAAATGCGCCAAACTTTGGAGGTTAAATTTGCACGTGTAAACAGTGACTTATCATCTTCGCAAAGAGTGTACAAAGAGCTTCAGGAGGAATATGAAAATTATAAAGTTCGCGCACACAATGTTCTGAAACAACAAAAATCGTTAAAGGTCGATTCTGAAAAAGAGATTGATAATATTGAAAGGTGAGTTTTTCGTCCTTTTTTCGAATCCTTTTTCTTTATGGAAAGTAGTTGAGCTCTTCTCGCCCAATTTTGTTTTTGTTGCTCAATGAAACAGCTAAAAATTTGTTAAAATAACTTTAAACTAAATAACTTTTCGTAAAGTTTCTTTTACTTGTTAATTGGTAAATTTATTTGTCGTTTGAATGCAAAATAGTCATGGGAAAAAGCTGGGTAAACAAAAAGAGAACACAGTTCTTCTCTAAAACTACAAGTGTCCATACTTGTATTTCCTCCACCTAATTATTTAGTTTTACTCGTTTGGGGAATTTTTTCACCATTTTTTAACGACTTATCTGTATAATAACAACTGTTTCAGTAATTCAGTATGTTGACTGGCGAACCTGCAGAAATTTTATTTACAGGTTAACTAATTGTTGTTATTAACGCCTGTATTTTGTCCCTGCGCGAGACCGAAGTCGTGTTAAAGAACACACGACACTTTTATGCAATATTTACTGATCATACTGACCCGCGTAGGAAAAATCAGAATTTTTTTAAGCACGAAATTTCCCCGTATATTTTAGAGCACGTTTGGAGGACATGGCAGAACAGCTAAAGTTAAAGCTTCAAGAGACGGCTCAAAGGTTAAACGTGTTGCAAAGTGATCATGGGGAGCTGGAACTAGAATACGAACGTTTGCAAACGAGACATAAACAATTTGTTGAAGAGATTACAGAGAAAGAAACAGGCTGGAAACAAAGGTGGATAGTTGTATTTATTGATTTATTCATTAATTAAGCATCGTTCGCTAGATTATTTTCTCAAGAACATAAACAGGATCCTTCAAGTTCGTTCTGCAATTTGTGTTCCTCCTGCTAAATACTGTAAATCAGCCTGTTTTTATCGGTTAGAGCAAGTAAAATGTAGAGAATGTCTAGTTAAGATTTTTTGTGTATTTTCTCAGTTTTAAAATCAAATGTTTTACTTAGATTCGAACAATTCAAAATTGACAAGACGACCAAAATATTGGAATATGAGGACAAAATTAAATTGCTGACGAAAGAAAACGAAGCTCTTCTGCGATCTGCAAAAGTGAGTTTTATTTTTGTTTTAAAAGGATACTTTGAATTTTGTTTACCTTGATTCGTGTCTTGTTTACATTGTGACAGAAAACCTGGAAACTAAATTACTTTTAAACGTTTTAAAGGAAAACTCGGAAATGATGAAAGCCGATGAAGAAAATTACACAAAAGAGATTTCTTCACTTAAAGAAGAATTAAAAAAACTGCAAGAGCAAACAAGAAGTCATACTCCACCGCGGAGACTCGATCTCCAGAAACAAGATTCAGTCGAATCAAAGAGTGAAAGTCACATGTCACTTAGTTTTAAGTCCGTGTTGGAGAGACAAGAAGGAGAGGTAGGATTTTTTTTTTTGATGTAACTGTCGATGGGAATCAAACACTCGTCATAACAAATTGTCAGGAAATATTTGTTTATGACACAGACGAGTGGTTTTATTTCCGTATAACAACCAACCGTGCACAGGGTTTCTAGCAAATCAAAGGAATTCGGAGTATCAGGGAAAAGTTTAAAATTTTCTTCTTCTTTTTCAAAAAAGACTTGTATCATATTGTTTAGGTTTTAAAAATCACGGGGAAATGTGCTAGAAACCCTGATGCGAATGGTCAAATATTTGACGCTACTGTCAAATTCAAGCTATGTGCGTGTAGTTGCTTGGGCACAAGAATCAAATATATTTTGAATAATTTTATCCCCTGCTTCAGGCTAGCAAAAATAGTATTTCGTAACATCGCCACTATCTGGCTTGTGATTGGCCAGATCTGTACACAAATAGTATGATAAATAGCTGACAATTGAACAAAGTAGAGTTGTTACAATCTTTGCATAAGTATATGTGCCAAGTGTTACTTTGGTTGATTTCGTGTGTCGGTTACACGGCATGCATAACAAAATGCGAATTTATACGAAAAATCAGTAAACATTCGTGTTAAATAATAATTTAAATTTTCACATTGCCAACCAGGACTTTGTTTTCTGACATTAGAACATGCTAATTTAGAGAAACTAAAGGCGCTTTAGCTTTTAGTGAGATTTGAACCTAGGTTTCGTCTTGAGAGGTTTAACAACGACAATTTTACTTTTGTATACGTGTTTATTTTTGCAGGGAATGGATCAAAAGGAACTTGAATTAATCGATACATTAAGTCAGCGTGTAAGTATTGTTTGTTGTTTTTGGTCTAACACTACGTAATATCGAGTGAAGAAATTCGAAATCAAGTGAAGAAACTCAAAATTGAGTAAAAAAAGTCAAAATTGAGTAAAGAAACTCCAAATAGAGTGAAAACACTCAAAAGTGAATAGGGACAGCCAAAATATTACTCTTCTGTCTCTATAAGGCAAGAGACTTGTAATGATATATATATGTAAATTAATAATCTGCAGAGGAAGTACCAGGGTAAGTGTGGGTAAAAGTTGGGTAAATGCTCTCCTTTTTACTCCAATGACATAATTGGTTTTTTTGTCTCTAAAGCTTTTTAAAAGAAGCCTATTAAGCTATTTTAACGTCACTTAACCATGCTATTTTGTTGTGTTCGTTCTTAGTCTCCTTCATCCGTTCCGCACACACCTTTATCACCATCAGCCTCATCTGTGTTGGAGAAGATCCTATCTCCTAGCGAACAGTACTTAGCATCTCCACAAAGTAAGTCTTTATTTGTATATTTCTGTTTGTTTATTTATTTACTAGTCGTAAACGCGTGGTAAATTCACCTGTCCCTCCATCGCTATCTCGTGTATTGTTTGCCTGGTGGCATAAAGTAATTGAATTACTCTGCGGGGGTGCGAAATAAAGCTAATTTTGAAAACACGGCACACGGCACGGCCATTATTGGAGTAGAGAATTATGGACTTTTTTATTTTTTTAACTTGTTCTCTTGTTTGCAAGAATCTTTTCTTGCATATCATACAAGCGTCCTAAACATTGATATTTTTGCAGCAACCTAACCATAATCTGTTTTCAATATTCAGCTCCAGGTACAATGAGAGAAGAATTGTTTACTCTAAGATCATCTTTATCAACATCGCTAAAGAAAAACGAACATTTAACCGCAGTAAGTCGTTTAAATAGGTCGTATTTGGATTGTTTTGATAATATTTGGTGTGAAAGGAATTGAGAACGAAGTACCGTACTAAATGTGCAATTAAATACCATTTCAAAACTAACACTTTTATCTTAGGTGTAAGCAATAGGTAATAGAATCTGCTGCACGTGCTTGACATCTTACGAATTTTTTAGCTTTTACGGGACTGCGAGGCAAATGCAAGTAGACTGGATGAGCAAGCTAAAGTCTTAAAAGACGAAATAAGAAGGTGATCATTTTTGTCTGCGCAAGGAGTGTGTGTTAATTAGAAGGCAAAGCAGAAATTTTCCTTTGCTTCTAAGAAATATTTAATTTCTCTCTTCTTACGCTTTCCCGCACTAACTATACAATCGTTTTCTCATTTCAAAATTTATTTTACTTTGTTTAGACTTGAACGTAATGAACAGCGTGAGCAAGCACTCTCGAATTTGGAATACTTAAAGAATGTAATTATTAAAGTAGGTTAAATTTTGTTTCAGTTTACTGAGCCAACACCGGTTTGACATATTGCAAAACAGTGCTAAAGTTGGCAACTAAACATTATTCAGTGTGAATTACACGCATTATTTTATAGCTGTATTTTAATATCATTCACACGCAGCTTTTTTTATAAAGCATCACTTTTTTTGGCTGAGGCTGAGATTTGTGCGGATGTCTTTCTTATTTTTACAGGCTCATCTAATCTTACTTGTTACTTTTTTACTAATTAATTCAGAGAATCAGTTTTAAGCTTTTACTTTCTCCGACAGGCTACTGTACCAATTAAAATCAAAGTTTTGGTTGCGTATACATAAAATCGTTCATTTTTGTTTGTGTTTATTTTCAGTTCTTAAAAGTTGGAGTTGTAGAGCGACAACAGTTGATCCCGGTCATCTGCACCATGTTAAAATTGAGTAGCGAAGAAAAGATATTTATTACAGAGTTCGCCAAAGGTAGGAAGTTACATTGAATATTTTCATTAGACTTTTAAGGCATGGTTGTGTAGTTGGTATCCTATCCCAATCCGAGTCAGCGGCTAGGATTATGTTCAATTCTATTGCCTTAATGATACTACCTGTCGCGGGTAGATAATTTGTGGTTCGAAAATATATACATTTTGCGGGTATTGATATTCGCAAATGGCTGTTAGTAAAATATTTCAAAAAAACATTTTTTTAATAAAATGTTTAACACAAAATCGAATTCGATCTTAAGAATATTCCGCGGGTGCATAATTTCCCAAATTTGTGCAAAATATGGCGAAGATATGGCTTTTTTTCTGGTTAAATAAATTATGCTTTGATCTGCAAGAAACTATAACTTATTTGTTTTGTCTTTTTTAGGAGATGAAGCTGACACATCTGACGACAGTTCTTGGTCGAGTTATGTGTATCGCTGGACGTCACTATCGTGATTAGTTGACGGCGTCGTATTTTGAACCAAGTTATCGCCAAATGATTTGATCATCTTTAGTAAAACGGTGCCGTTCTTGAACATTATTAAGTTTTGTTGGTATCAGTGACTGTCGTAAATATGGCACATCAAAGAGGGTAAAGTCACACTATCAGTTGTCAATGGTTACCGTGACGACACTATGAATAACGCAAAAGTCGTGATGTTTTGTGAATATCGATACTAATCTTTCTGTCGGAAGACGTTAAAATTTATTTATTTATGTATTTATTGACAGGGATTTAGTATTTTTTTCACGACATTTTTTTGATAGAGTAGATCTTCTGTTATTTTACGAAAAAATTTTCTAGCAAATGCATAAAAAGGAAAATTTATAATTTTTCTAGTATGCCTTTTCTTTTAAAAACAATTTACTATCTGAACCGGACAAAATAATAAAGTTTAGTTTGGCACAGTGAGACAGGTTGGGGTAATTAAGACTAATATGGGTGATTACCTGTTTGAACACGGCTTTTTATTTCAAGAAGCTTTGCCACAAAGTAAAACATAATTCTTCTCTTTTTTGAAACTTATTTGTACCTGTCCACAAAAATTTTATCATCAGAATATTTTTCCGCTGTCAAGGAATAAAAAAAAATTGGAAATTTTGTTTTCTGTTTTGTTATTGCAGTAGACATCCAGCTTGTGTAGTATCGCTTCACCTTGAATCTTTTAATAGGAATCTGGTTCATAGGAAGCGTAATTCGAACCGGTATGAAGTTTCGTCTGGACTTAAAATACATTTTGTATAGATTTATAACAAATTTGTAATTGATAGTACAAGTTTTGGGAATGCAAAGTATACGCTCTAATTCTTCGTGAGTAAAAACTATAGAGACACAAAATAATGTATTTTTAGAGTATATTTTCTAAGCAAATTAAATTTAGAATAAAATTTAGTATTACACGTGTCTGGATGCGTTTTTTCTTACAACTTTAAAGCAGCGAGATCGGTGCCCAGTATAAAAACACCACAGCGCACATTACATGCTCAATTAAAAACACGAAACTTTAAATAGATTTGTAAAAGCGTGTATTCTGTTTTGCCAAAAATTTTTTTCCTAAAAACACAGTACTCATTCCTTCATAGATACAAAAGATGAAAAACTATTACTTAAAACCTTTCAATGATGTGTTGTAGTGTGATCCTCTCGTCCCCTTCCTCCGTAACTTTTAATGTCAAATTAAACAGGTTTAAAGTGACTTCACAATCATCGCGACTGTGTTGATAGTAAATACTGAAGCTTTATTTTAGGTTAAAGACTCAGAATCACTATACAAGTTAATAAACGCATGTTGCGGGTGTTAAAGATGTTCTTATCCCCTGGTTTTAAGTAGACGGAAATTAAATAGGCGGAAATAGGATATTTGACGTCGGCTTAATACGGATGTTTATGATAAACGTGAGACTTAGACACACCCCTGAAGAGTAAAAAAAATCAGGGTGTTTTAACAGACCTAGAAAACTTTGAATATTCTTGGGAGAAAAACCGTGAAAACTATAAATTTAGATTTTTCAAAAAAAAACAAAAAAAAACGTATCTGTCCAGTTATGGGACATACCTTATTAAAATCTTTCCAGTCCAGTCTACTTAGTCTTAAAGTATTAAAATACACGATTAATGTAAATCAATTGGTTTAGGCAAGAAAATAAAAACATAGATATGGCATCTGGGTCAAGCTTCAAAATATCTTTTGAATCCAAAAATCATTTATCAGCTGTCTGTTCCAAATAGAGAAGAAAAAACACAGAATATCGCTCGAGAAAACTTTTGGACAAAAGAAATGTCCGAAAAAGTCTCAAAAGCTTATCACTAGTGGATGGATATTAAAAGCATACCTAAATACTAAAATTTTAAAAATGATAAGCACAATCGAATTAAAAATTCCTGAAAGAGAAAAAAAACCCGGCGTACGTCAAATGTCGGAAAGATGGGGTCGAATTAACATGTTCGTTTCTATGACAACCATGTCTATGCATGAAACATTTTAACAAGATTTGTCTACAAAAGTGCACGTGGAAAAAAAAAGAAGAAAAATATTATACGAAAAAAAAAAATAGAGAGAAAAAAATTGAACATAAACACCGTAAGTTGTTACACATTTTTGATATTTTGTATTTTGTAACATCGATAGGAATTACTGATAGTTCATAACAATGATTTGTTTAAATTACAAAATCATGTGGAAAATATTGCAGCCCTTTTTAAGTCAACAAGGTAAAATGTTTTTAACCAACCACATGTACAGAAATCAGCTTTTCTACCAAATAAAGATAGAAGACACCATATTTCAATACGTTTACCTGGTATGGGGAGGAAGACAGAAAGTGTCAGCGACAAATTCGAATTTTTATATTTTCTTAATTAAATCCAAAAAGTTTGAATTCACCTTTTAATGACGTCACAAGTTATTAGACATTTGTTAAAACCCCATATTAAACTCTCTAAAAAGAAACTGCTACCAATTCCCTATACTTTTAAGGCCCAAAAAGCCTATACCAAATTATAAAAATATATAATAACCCTATTAGTGGAATAAATATAGTGCCATGTTTTTAAAAAAGGTTTAGGAATCATAAATAAAATAAATAAACAAATAAATAAAAACTACTCTGGTTCGATGTATTACGGTTTAGTTAGTTAGTGTTTTTCACGGGTATTTGTCTGTTTTTATTTGCAAATAATCTTTCCATTTCGTTGTATCTGTTTCGTTCGCCAGTAGCATTCGTAATAATGGCTTAGCTTCTTTTTCTCCAAATTTATAGACAATGTCTGCATACTTTTGGGAGCTGTTCGGTAATATCGGTTTAGGAGAAGGGCAACCCATGTGAGAGGAATTTGCAATTTTGATTGGTAGTGGAGGCACTGTGGGATCTTTAAGATGTTCTCGTAAGCGATTGTTTCGTTCAAGTAATCGATCGCACACGTAACAAGAGAAACCAGAAAACATGTATGAACCAAAATTTGGTTTGTGATGCCTACTTGGTAAGACCCACGGTTGTCTCAGGAGAGATTTCTTAAACTCTTCATTCGAGAATTTACGTTCGATACGATGCTTTAAATATTCGTTGTACTTGTTATCGTCAAGATTAAGTTCCATTATATACTCAGCTAATTCCTTCGGTGAAGCGAAATCCGTAGCGACAATTACAGCTTTTTTGGTCGGCATAAAGTCGTGAATTTTTGAGGAACCGAAATAAATCGGTACAGATCCGATGGTAAGCGGTCGGAATACCTTTTCAGTCATATAATCCTGACATACACAATTTTCGAAAGCGAGTTGAAATTTGTATTTCGCTAGAAAGTGATAATACTCGTCTGTTGATAGCTTATGAAAACCGTCAATTTCTTTTGGCATGTTTTTATTATTTAGACAACGACCGAATGAATCGATTTTTAGGTGTTTCATAAGTTCCTCAATGTAAGTATCTCTGTCAGATGGAGGGTTACAATCACGTTGCACAAACACGGCCGGTGCAAGTCCTTCCTCTTTTTGCAATCTGAACGACGAAAAAAATTGTATCAATTTGAGAAAGAAGAGAAACAACTTGGTAAAGATATCTTTATACGACATCACATCTCTGTAAGCATAAAATTCTGGCAAAAACAACAACATCAACAACAAACAAAATAACAGTCACTTTAAAAATACAATAGCAGAAGCAGAAACAACAACAACAATAACAACAACATCAAAGGCAAAGACAACAGGAAAATAGCAAAGCAACTTGCATACCTGTTCTTCTCCGTCAGATTCACAAAATATTTATTTTCAAGCCATTCATCGGGATCACGTATAAACTGCGTTGAAATCGGATAATCGGATTCTCTCCGAAACGTAGCTGTGTGATTAAATAAGCTATAAAGAGAATGAAAAAGTTGAACAACTTAAAAATAACAATAATGACAGCAAATGGGTTCGATAACTGCATCAACCTATATGGAAATAGTACGTGGCTCAAAGCGGCTTATTATTTGTTTAAAAAATAAGATTAATATGTACCTTATCCCTACATCTGAAGAAAATATCCAATTATTTTTTGGCGACTCTTCATGAAACAAAGCCCATTCATGATGAGGCAAGCGAGGTAATGGCAATTCATCTGCTCGAAAAGAAGTTCCATAAAATATAAATCCTCGTGTTAAAGGATTCTTTAACTCATTTTGATCATTTGTCACTGAACATGTTCCCAGTGGGCATTTTATTTTATTGTGGTCACGATGCATGTAAATGTCAGGGTACCACCATATTACTTGCGGGTGCTGACCATCAGGAATGAGGTAAAGGGGATCGTTTAATGGTGGAAGGTTGTTGATATCCTTGAAATGTTTTAGTCTGGTTACAGGATCACCTTCAAATATCTTGGGTCGATCTATATTTAGTTTAAACAAAAAAAATAAATGCAAGATCAATACGACAAACGAAGAGAAAATTAAGTCTCCAAGATTCTCGGATCCGGGTTAACATGCTTAGAATTTTCTGATTCTTTTTTTAAAAAAAAGACCAACTTATTTGAATGCAGCATCAAAAACGAAAGAAACATGCAAATCTTCAAGTTTATACAGTAAGCACAGCTGCCTTTATTAGTAGCCAAACTTATTTTACAATATTTTATGAAGAAATGACCACACAAATCAATTGCAGTGAAAATGTTTCACTGTAGTTAAATATTACAGTCCAACTGTTAAAAAATTTAAAAAGATTTAAATTACAATAAATCCTGTTCTGGTAATAACCATATCGTCTTTTTTAATGTTAAATCTAAATATATCATTCAATTTCAATTAAAGTTTCCTGTTTCTTTTTAAAATGTAATGATGTCTACCTGGATCTGAGAATTAATTTCAATTCCTGTAAATTTGGAGTCACTTATGAAAATTTTATACATCTGCGCATTCAAACTTTTGTGTAATAATTACAAGTGAAGAAAAAATGCTCAATCTTTTGATTCATATGATTCCTACACAAAGTTAAACATGCTAACAATTTGGATTTGTGATCATCTGACTTACAGGAATATTGTTAGGATAGCTCCCCATCACAAATTGTGAGGTTTTATGTAATTATTAGAATTTTTTGCTATATACCAACCCTGATTTGAGTTGCAGCCTTTTTCTTTATCACAAGAACCATCTTCTGAAACAAGTTCAACAATGAAACCTAAAATGTATAGCATTTTAAACACACTTTCTTGGAAAATTTTACGTATATAAAATAATTCTTGTACGCATGTAAATTGGTACCACTAGGGTATGCTGTATCATTCTTGAAAATATCACCAGTGGCGAATATTACAGGCAAACATCCTAGTAAATACAAAAAAATAATTTTGTGCAGAAATTTTACTTAGATATAAAGAAATTTCACATATTTTACAGTTTAATTCAGGCATGTTTCACAGGATTTTAACGTAATTCAATGGGAAAACAAACTCAATAAGTTACAACACAACATTTAATACTGCTGTCTATTCTTCTTTGGATGCATCTAAATCAGATTTGTGTCATTACAATTTACATACCAAGAACTCTGTGTAAACCACATATATACCTCTCAACGTTTTTTTAGTAAATAAATTTAGGTCTTCTAAAGAGGCTTTGTCAAAAGACAGAAATAATGTATGGTAACTAACTTCCTAAAACCACGACGAAAAAATATAAAACCTACTAAGACTTACTTAGAAATACGGTTATTGCAAATAACTTCATCTTGAAATATTACTTTCTATAAATTTATTTCCTATGCATATTTTCTTGTGTACCTATAAAGGTAAATAAAAAACCAGGTTATTTACGCACATTTTAAATATACATTATCAACAAAAGCTTGTTATAATACAATGATATACAACCACATATTGTAATAAATTAAAATTTCATTTAAACTCTAAAGCCAGGTGCACGTTAAATAAAAATAAAAGAAATAATTTCAGGCTTTGTCATTTGTCACACTTCAGATACTCTTTTAGTTGTATTGAAAAACAAAGAGAAAGTACAAACACTAAAACTTTTTTTTGATAAAATTTTAAGTGAGAAAACTTCCAAATGTCCAGGCAATAATTTTCAACAAAAATATTTTCTGCAAATTGTGACACAATTAACAAAACATGTTTGACATCAATTGCAGTGGCAATATCATCTTAGCACACAAATCGAAAGTGCAATTTAATCCAGAAATTTAATTCCATAAAAAATTAAACCAATATTGAAAATGCATACGCAGTTGTCCCATGATAAACCTTCATCTATGTACTTGCCATTCAAATAAGCTGTATGTGTATGTGTTGCTAACGTAATGCTGCATGTGGTGCATATGGATTCGTTTGTAACAAACTGATCTGGCAATGACCAATCATGTTTCTCTCATTGCTCATAATATGAAAATCAGATATGCTGATTATTTTAAGAATCATGCATTTCTTTATAAATCCACAGAATTCCGGGAAAGTTGTCTGTATTTTTAAATATTTTAATCAGAGTGAAAAGAATTTTTAAGACCTAAAGGGTTTTGTGTGCTTTTACCTATTCTAATTAATTTTTTCCTGTGAAAATTTTTAATATTCTTTTCCCATATAACAAACAAAACATTGGTCCTATTTTTAACCTATTATTATGCATACATATGTGTAAAAATCTGCTAATTGCCAAATTATCTATCAGGTCACTTATATAAATGTTTTAATAAATGTCCAGTCTCTGTTAAGTCTATTTCAAAACACAGTCTCGAAAAAATCAAGAAATTTAATTTACACCCAGTTTTCTATTAACCCCCTTATTCAGTCAAAAGGGTGTTTATTACAGTTTTCCTCATTTAAGTATTTTATTTGTGTTAAGGACATGTTCAAAAAACATAGGCAAGGATGTGAACATTCAAAACATGCCAAGTATGATCTTTCAGCTATAACTTAAAAATTATTTCCTTGATTTCCATGAAACTTTGTATAAAAAATGATAATCATGCAACAAATCTGATACACTATTTTTTTATATAGGTGAATATTTATCATAGCACATCCGTATTTCATTCTCAACAGAGAATGCTTGAGTGAATGTTGAGAATGAAATACGGATGTGCTGGGATAAATATTTACGTATGTATACACACCATCCAGATAAACTATCTGAGTTCATCACTAACATATTGGCACACATAGTGTAGTGGGTTCGTCTGCGGCTCCCAGTTCTGGGGACCGCGGATCGAATCCCACTCACTGCCAGGCAGTATGTTAGTGATGAACAAAGTAGTTCTTCTTCCTTATCACTATTTTTTTCTTCAATATGCAAGGAAATTGATAAAAAGTAACTTTTTTACTTAAACATCTCTTTTGTTGTTTTGAGATGATTTGTAGCCCTATAAAATCCAAAACTGGTTGCTTTGATCCTATTCGAAGCTAAAAATAGCATCAGACAAGAAAAGTAACACTATTCCCAGAAAGATATGTGATAATCAAGTAACAAGGGCAATATATGAGTGTGTTACTTTTTGGACTTAAAATTTGGATTTAGAATCTAATAATTAGTCATAATTTGATTAGTAATTTATATGAAAATTACATTTTAATAATTATTTTAAGTGAATTTCATTCAAATTAGGGATAAAAACATAACATGTAGGGTAATTTTTTTTACATGTTTTAATAAATTATTATTTGTCATAAAGGTAAAAAACATATTTTAATTATATTCCTTAAGTCATGTTACTTTTTTATCACAACACCCAGGGTTGTATTTTAGGTTCAGCAACTTAGTAAGAAAGAAGATTCCCCCAAATTTTCATCTGTATCAATATATAGATAAATAAGTAACTGAGAATACAATCAAGGTTACATTTTTATCAATTACACATAATGTTTATTAATTATTAATTTAACACATAATATTTATTCTTAGAAACCTTTTCTAAAGCTTACCTAGTTAATTTCTTAACAGGATGATTTTCTAGAACCATTTCTTCATTAAATCAATAAAGTAGCATGTCTTTAATGGGTAACTTTATTTTAGTATATATATATCATTTTTTTGGTGTTAAAATCTAATAAAAAATTATTTTATGTTGTAGCATGTTGAAACTGTTTATTGATTTATTGCTTTATTGATTTATGTTCCAAATGAAAAAATAAACAATTAAAATCTTCAGATAAATACCTAACATTTTAAATATGTTTTCTGTTACAGATTTATCATTTTTCTTGCTTCATAAAAGTTTGTAAAGCTATATCATATATCTCATAGTGTACACAAACTACAAGTATGGAAACTTCACTGTTACAAAATCCTGCCTATGTTTTTTGAACATGTCCTTAAGTTTATCAATTTCTTCACTGGAAAGCCTTTTTTTCCAAGAGCAAAAAAAAAATGAAACTTTACCTCTTGCTTCTTTTTTTAAACAAGCACACAGGAAAAAAAATTTAAAATTTTATTACACCTCTCTTATAAATTATGTAAATGTAACCTATTGTGAAAAAAAAATTGTTAAATTTTTTGCTTAGTTTCGGACAATAGAGTCGAAAACTGCCGAAAAAATATTTTCCTAAAAGCGACGATTAATGAGAGGGCGATATAGACACTACCACAGACACTTCCTGGCCTATTTTAATGAATGGTAATAAAGTCCAAAGTTGCATCAATATCTACCCTGTTCATGACATCTCCATCATGCAACTTTAAAATCCAATATCTCAAAAAGTAATACTGCAAAATAGCTCTAGGAAAGATCTTAAAAGTATGGATTTTACATTTCATATTAGCAAACATGTTCATTTCTATTATCCACAGAGCAGGTAAGAGGGAAAAAAGTAGGAGCATTTTTTTGTGGACAGGTATTAAAAGGGCTGATAAAAATGATGTCAAAAAAATAAACATTTAATACTTCTTTTAATTTAAGTTTTAAAAAACGTTAAAAAAAGTTGTTTAATAAACAGTCTGTTTAGTAAACAGTCTCTACTTACTATAAAATTCCACAAGCTAATTTGGGTTTCTTCATTATAATCTTTTGACTAATAGAAAGTCCTACCAATAAACTTAAAAATATTATGTGAATTGGGGTGTACTTCAGGGGTTATTGCTTACTACTGGGGTTCTAATCAAAGTTACCAACATATTAAAGATGGCATAGTCGGCTCTGTGTTGTGGTTGTACAAAAATAGTGTAAATAAATCTATCCAATGTCAATTGGCAGCAATAATGTTTAAATCCAATCAGCATTAACAGTCAATAAAAGATTATAACATAGATAGGCATGGAGACCATTTGCTTCACAATATGTTTATAATATGTTTGCAATGTTATAATCTAAAGATATATATATACAATGATAAGTAGGATGAACCAAACGTATAAAACATAATAACGGAAACAGTACATAATAGTGTAAACAGTACATAATAGTTCTCTAAAAACAGTTTCTAAAGTCAGAAACAATTTCTGTTTTACAAAAAACAATAACTGCTTCTCCTTTTTTCAAGTTTCATTATACGGAAATGTTTCCATATCAGTAGCTAGCTACCTTATCCCAGAGACTGGTCATTAGTCAAATTTTGATTTAACTTTTTTGCGTGATTAAACACTTGCAAACAGTGGACAGTCAGTAGAGTACAGGCTTAACTCTCAACATGTTACAGCTTTAGTCCATAACTTCCTAATAATCGATTGTCTAAATTTTGAGTTTTTGAATTCTAATAAAACAGGAGTTTATACTCAAGAACCTCCCACTTGAGTTGAGTGGTCATCCATCGTTCCACATTGCCCCTCTATATGTAAAACGTGGTAGAACTTAAAGTCACTAGCTAGCTAGCTAGCTACTATGAATATTCAAAAGCAAATGTGTAACATACAAGTAAATTCAAAAGCAAAAATTGCTTGCTTTTGCCTGACTAAGACTAGCAGGGACTAAAAGAGGAGAAACGTACAACGTGGACAATGCTTTCGTTCTTAAACAACCAAAGTAATCGAGACAAAATTCTAAGTCTGACGGGAACGTAAACAAATCCTGTGCCGATGATGATGGTAGCGCTGGACTGTATTTACAGAGTAATTACAGTGTTTTAAACTGACATTAACGCCAATGCAATACAATCCTGTTTCTGGCTGCTTAGCTATGGCACATATTTTATACTTTGTAAATTTACTTTGCTTTATTATGTACAAGAGCATAGCTATACCCATGGGAAAAAGGTTCTAGGGTCAGGATAGGGGTGCATCATATATTTGGAAATTGTGTTCTGTCAATAAATGAAAGGCAGTTTTTTATATAATATAAATTATGTTTTTTATAATGTAATCATATATAATCATTTGTAATTGTATGTATGGATTTGACAGATTTTTTAAGAAGTGTCCTATTTGTGACAGATTTTTCCAAATTTTCCAAATATTAAATTGTCACCAAGCTTGATCCGCTAAAAATAAAACTAGTAATGCAGGGGTATTTAACAAATTATGATTAATGCATTAGTGATTTTCATTGTCATAAAACTTTAACAATAAATTTTTAAACATGTACGCACATGTTCAGGTCTGTGATATAAACAAATATCATATTAGTAAAATTGGTAAAATTTGAGATCTTTGGTAATTTTTGGCATGCGCAATGGATGGAACAAAGAAAATGAGAATTGCTTATGTATTTGATAGGAATGATTAGCCTTGCAGGTAGAACTTATTCGTTATATTAACACATGCCTCAAGTTAAACTTTGTACCATACCCAAAAATAAAATAAGAGGTATTAAAATCATGATGAGAAAAAGTCTGAATTGTTGTTAATTTTCTGGAACTATGGAATCCCTTGATTTAGATTTTGGGTGATGGCTTTGTGTTTTGGGCTATTGGAGAAATCTTTACATTTTACTCTTTATGGGAGTAATTGTAGTTGGTTATGAAAAAGGCACTAAGCCATGATGATGCTAAAAGTGGCTGTTGCTGCTGCTGAGGCAAAGCAATGCCAGCGTATAGGCATCCCTGAAGATAGTGTTTATATTGTGTGCATAGTTTTATTTCTGTTGTGTGTTCATAGCCTTAAGTTTTGTGTTAAATGTTACACGTCATTAACTTTATGTTACATGTTAGTATTTTAATGTATGTTATTGTCGTCTTGTTCCTCTGTTCTTATGTCTGTTAATGGACCATTGTGTTACTTGTAAAGTTCTTTTGTTTTTTGTATTATTAGTTTTGTTGCGTTTTACATTTGTAGTATATAGTGGATTCATGGGTGTGTTGTTAGTTAGTATGTGTGTATAGCTTGTGTGTTATGTTGTTTGATGGTGGTTTAGTAAAAGTGGTTTAGTAAGATATTTTGTTTTGTTTTCATGTTTTTATATCTATTTTTGTCTGTTTGAGCCTAACCAATAGTGTCGTCTTGTGTGTGTATGCGACACTAATAGTGGCAATTAATTGGTATGGTTCAGAAGTGAAAACAACACAAAGTAGTGGTAGAAAATGTATTCTTAAATAGTTTGCAGTTATATTTGGGGTATGGGTTGAGGTGCTAGGGCTTGTTAGAAATTAAGTACTGAAATAAATTACTGACATTGTAAAGACAATTGACAAATTACTGACATTGTAACAGGACAATTGACAAATTACTGACATTGTAACAGACAAGACAATTGACACTACATGCCTTAGACAACGGACTCTTGACACTACATGTCTATTATGGTGAGTGTTTATCGTAACAGTTGGCACACAGGCTTCATTTTACTGCACCATATGGCCGCTGACTTCTTTTAGACATTTTGACAACGGACTTATGACACTTGACACATATTTCTTACTATGGTGAGTGTTTATCGTAACAGTTGGCCCACAGGCTTCTTTTTCCTGCACCATATGGCCACTGGCTTCTTTTGACATTTTGACAACAGACTTTTGACAGTACATGACAGTTAATGACAATTACACGTTTGTCTCAATATAACAGACTGACATGAACTGACACGCTCTACACAAAAACTTACTTAACCCTATCATTGTAAAGAACATACAAGTCTAAGCTTAAATAGAATAACTCAGAAAGACCAGCACCCCTACCAGAATTAATGGAAATATAAGAAAGAAAATGGCACAGAGATGGTTGATTATGCCTCTGGACTAAAACCTTGGTGGGGTCTATCAGCCAAATGAAACGTAGCCCCTCTGCAAGGAAACCTTGAAGCTAAATCAAACATCGACCATCAGACAGCGCCACGCTGCGCCGCGCATCAAGTCACC
Source organism: Hydractinia symbiolongicarpus (assembly GCF_029227915.1). Taxonomy (NCBI): domain Eukaryota; kingdom Metazoa; phylum Cnidaria; class Hydrozoa; order Anthoathecata; family Hydractiniidae; genus Hydractinia; species Hydractinia symbiolongicarpus. The sequence continues at coordinate 29,497,310 of NC_079877.1, forward strand.
ATCCACATCAATGAATACGTAGAAATTGTGTCAGGTTGTTCTTGTCCTCATTCCATCACCAACGTCGTATTTACGTGTCCATAGAAATGCGAGATATAACGTATACCAGATTATTATTGTCGTCATGCCATCACCAATGTTGTGTTAGTGTGTCGAATATAGAAGAAAACAAAACAGAACTAATTAGTACATTAATCAGGGAGGGTGGGTGGGCAAACATCTGAACTGTTCAAGAACAAGAGGCTTACTGTGTTTTACTCCATATTTATACCCCCTGTTTTGGTATGGACCTATGGCCTTAAGTACCAAGCTTAGGGCAGTCTATTGTTTTGGTTAAATTAATATAGTGTTTACTATTAGTCATAGGTCACCAACACACTTGTAAAATTAATAATGCAGAATGACAAAACACTAGTGAGCCAGACCTTATACTAGGAGTCAATGGAGACACACCTTTCCTTCTATAACCCCAATTAACATGTGCTAAACTTTTAGTTTAGTACCATTTAAAGTCAATCTAATTTAAATTTTTTAGCACGGAAACAAGTTAAAGATCTGATGGCTTGGTTTATACTTTTGCTTGTAACTCTCTTTCCATTATCTGTGTTTATGTCGGATGTGGATCATCAAAATCCTGTTTTTGTGTCGAATAATGAAGAAATTGATTCTGCATACTCAACAAGTGACTATTTTTCACTACCTTCAAGTGAAAAACTTTCCAACGACATTGATTTAGTTGAAATTAAAACAAGTCCATTGATTATATTCGACAAAAATGTAGAATTTTCTGTCACATACACATCTGTCATGTCTCGTCAACTCAAAATTACATGCTCGTACAAAGATGCATTTGATCATATTCAAACTTTTTCTGAAAGTACATTGCTAACCGAGCACAAAAACACGATTATACATCAAATAGAATTACCAGAAGACATTGTTTATTATGATTATCAAAACATAGAAAGACCGACCAATTTTTTTGTAAAAAATATCGAAATATCAGTTTTGGCTGTAGCTAATTATAACAACGATCCATATGTTGTAGCAACAGATAGTCTTGAAGTATCCCTGCCTTCACCATGGCTTCGTAAAGATCGCCCTACATATTGTCAAAGCTGGTTGTTACACATACAGAAAAAATTAAAATGGAAATATATTCCTAAATGTTCATTATTAGCAGGTATATATGTGTTTATATATTTGATTACACATTGTTGAAATGTTCCACATACAAGTATCTCCAGGTTCTTCTAGTGGTTTACTGAACACTTGCAAACATCATTTAAAACATTTCATAGCTAATTTGCTCTTTTAACAAATATATTAATCTATATAATGCCTGTTTTTTTATGAGAAAAACATATGTTACTACCTTTGGGGAAATTAATATTTGCAAGAACTAATTTTTGCGAAGTTAGCAAGTCGTAATATTTTGTGAAATTTTCACAAATTTTACAAAAAGAATTTGATGACATATTGTTTTTCAATTTATGCCATTATTGAAGGATTTTATGTATAGAAGACATAAAATAAAGACTGCTGAAATTGAAATTCACACATATTCACATAACTCCTTTGTTATATTTCTTATTGTCAAGAGGTGAACCATACATTCATACTTTTTTTGATTAAATGTGCAAGAGGCTGTTTAATTGAGCAAAGCATTTTCACCAGGAGTACAGAAATTTTAGATTTGGAAAGTGAAAACTTTACTTATAGATACATCAGTGTTTTCATCCATCTTGCCTTTTCCTGGTAATGAAGGTGGCTATGTCAGGTATGTTCACTATAAATTTATAAAATGTTATATACTGTTATTTTAACCCTCTCATTCCTTTTATATAACTTGATTAGTTCATTTTAAGGGTAAACCAGCATTTTTTACATTTTTTGCAGGAAAATGGAAGAGTTCAATTGGCCAGGGCATATCTTGCCACACATAAAGGAAAGATTTTTAAATCCTTCAGCAAGGTATTTATGAAAAAATAAGCCGTAAAATCTGCTTTTAAGAGACTTTTATTTATTTTTTGCCATAATAGCATTCATACTGCTGAATGCTATACTGTTTAAAAATTTAAAAAACAGTAAAATAATAATTCATAGCACAAGCACAAATTTGTTTTCTTCTTGTTTTCGTATTTGTCTTTAAAATAAAAGTAAACTTCCTGTTAAAGTACTTAGAATGCTGCCTAAAATTCCTTATTTTTTTAAATAAATCTTTTTTTCTTATTGAAGAATGTACAGTACTGTGAAAAGGTTTGTTAACATTGTGTTCGTGTAACGAGCGTGGTGCACACGAACCATGATAAAATCATGGTCTTCGTGTATAACAAATATTCAAACATTCTATCGTCTGATAAACATAATAACTAAACACAACATCTGCAAGATTATGATGTTAATGTGTGTTTTCTTTTTAGATTTACGCTGTCTTTTTGGGCATTCTTTTTAAAGGATTGCACAGCTGGTTTGTGTATGATTGTTCAGCATCGTAACTCGACTCATTTCTTTTCACCTTTGATACTTCTTAACAATGAAAGTAAGTTTGTCTACTGTTTAATAATCGATTAATGTGGAGTTTTCACCTAATCAATAGAGAACAATTTTACCAATTTTTGGTATTGAAAAACATTTAGGTAAAAAAGATTGAATTGTGATCTAAGCTAAAGTGGTTAAATTTGGGAAAAAACTCACTATTTTGTGTTTTTAATGAAATTTGTGAAATTAAGTACCCATGAGCAGGGTTGGCTACTTAAAGTTAAGATTACGCAGATTTGAGATTGCTGTGTTAATGCTGTACTAATCCAAGTCGTGAGCTAGTAAAATGATCTTTACTACCTTGCAGTTGAGATTAGCATAGCCTTTTTTCATGTACTTCCAGTGTTAAAATTTTGCCATAGTTCCTTCTAAACCTTCCAAGCTATAGCATGTTCTATTTTGTTGTATTTCACAAAATGGGTCCTCATGTGCCCATGAAATTTAATACCTTTAGGCATTGCCTTTTAATGGAAATATGGTACATTGATAAATACATATGTAACATGGAAATGCACATGTGAAAATATTAACAATATTTATTTTGCAGGAAAGATTCATGTACAGTTTCAGACTGTTGATGGAAAGGGACATGCTTTCACATCCATTGATTTGTTTCCGTTAAAGACATGGATTCACATGGTTTTAACTGTGGACATAAATATAGCAGATTTATATATCATGTATGGCACGACACTCAAGCATTACCATCATGTGTAAGAATACTTTATTATTTATTTATTTATAAAATATTTATACAGGATAGGTTGTTTCAGTTTATATACATAATGTTTACATATATATTTACAAGTGTAAAATAACTGCTTTCCAAACGAGTCCTGTCAAAGAAAGAATAAAATAATAATTTTTAAAGCAAAAATACATGATAGAAATTAGTATAATACCATATATTTTCCAAACCAAACTGGAAACTAGTTAGAAATTAAAGATAAAAGTTAAGGAGTTAACAGCTAAAATTATCTAATTTCTTTAAAACATATTCTCATTATTTTTGTAACGGATGTGTTTTGACAAACTATTTTAAATATGTGCACCTTGATAGAAAAAAACACTTTGTGCTTTCTTAGTTTTCACCTTCGATAACTTTATTGAGTGTTTATTATTTCTCGTTGTTTTGGAGTGTGACATCAGTTCAAAGTAATTGTCCATAGGCGATGGAAGTTTCGTTATAATTGATCGTCTGACAATTTTACAAGCGTGACGTTTGATTGATGTCATGATCGGAGTGATGATTTCTTGTTGACTTTTGTTCCCAGTGATTTCGGTAACAGCATGGCTGTGTATTTGATCGAGTTTTTCTATTGACGTTCTCGACAGATTAAGGTTCACAGTCCCACAATAAGTACTGTAGTAGCACTGGAACAACAATAGTTGCGTAAATCATTTTGGCTGCTTCTACAGTCAAGTTCAGACGTACTGTTGACAGCAGTTGTAATCAGGAACTAAGTTTTTTGTATATCAAGTTAAAATCTTCTTTTAAGGTTATTGTTGAATCAAGATTGACTCCCAAATACTTGGATCCGTGACTCTTACGTTTAGTGGTGCAGCCTTTTTAATACGAGCTTGCGTTCCAAATATCATTGTTTCTGTTTTGCCTTTTTTGAGGTTTAGGGACAAGTCGTTTGGATAGAAGGAACGATTGACTAACCGTGTCGAATGCCTTACTTAAATCAATGTAAGTCACCCCTGTTAGGTAGCCATTGTCAATGTTTTTACCAATATTATCAACCAAGATGTTACAGGCTAATTCCGTTGATCTGTGCTGGTGGAAACCAAAATGACTTTTTTGCAGCAAATGTTGTTTTCAATATAGTTTAAGAGTTGGTGATGTACAACACGTTTAAGTATTTTGGACAGACATGGCAATACGGAAATTGGCTGGTAGTTGGTAAAGTCTGATTTTGATTCCGATTTGTGAAGTGGAGTAATTTTTGAAATCTTCCAGCCTGTTGGAACGATGCCAGTTGACAATGATCTATTGATAATAAAAGCTACAGGTTTCGAAATTTCGTCTGCTGCATCTTTTAGAAGATTTGGTGGAAGATCGTCTATACCCGATGCCTTTTTACGGTTTAATTTTTTCAAGTATTTGCAGATTTGATATGGTGTAACAGAGCAAACTGAAATTTTTTGAGTAGTTCGAATTGGTACTCTTGGTGGTTTGTTCCATACAAAGTTCTTTATAGGATGGAGAGTTTTGAGTAGCTTTGTAGTGACATTGGAGAAGAAACGAACAAAACCTTCAGCTATAGCTTTTTTGTCGGAGATTTGTTCCTAGTCGACTTTAAATAACGTATTTGTTTGCTTCGTTTTTGACTTTGTCAGGAAAATCTTTTTCAGCGTTTTCCAAAATAATGTTGAATTGTGTATGTTTTCTTTTAGTAGGTTTGTGTTATACGTGTGTTTCGCCTTTTTATTCGTTGGCATTTATAGGTCCCATGGTTTACAGTTTTTTTCTATTTTCGAAACTTTTTCTGGAGTACATCTCGATAGTCCATTTCGTTTTTAACTTCATGTGTCAGCCTTCATGTGTCTGTTAACTTCATATGTTGGCATTCGCCCTTTTTGTAGCATAAGGGACGTGTTTGTTAAGGCTTTCAGTCAAGATTTGATTAAACGCCTGAAGAGATTCTGAAACGGAGTGTGAGTTATACACCAACGACCAATCAGTTTCTTTGAGGTCTTGTTTTAATTTAGAATTGTCATAATTTTTGTAATTTCTGTAGCGAACCGTCTTTGGGTTCGTTTTTACTCTGTTTTCCTTTCGATTGAAACCAATTAAATCATGATCACTAAAGCTGATCCCGTAAACGTCATGTTTTGTAATGTTAAATGGGGCATTTGTAAAAACCAAGTCTATTCATGATTCACATTATTTATCTGTTATTCTTGTTGCCGTTTTAATCATCTGCTTAAATTTGAAAAGCGTGAAGATTGATTTTAATTCATTGTTCTCATTATCTTTTTGATAATTGATGTTGAAATCTCCTGTTAATATCGTCTTTTTATTCTCAGATGTTGCTTTTATTAACGAGATGCGAAGAGTTTCATTGAAGTTTCTCGGTTTCTCGGTTTAACAAACAAAAAATGTTTATTATCCTTCACGTGTTTGATTTATATTAGGTCATCTATATTTAAAAGTTTGGTCATCATCAAGCACCGCCAGTGATGTCACTGGATAAAATACTCTCTCATAAAAAAATTTTTTTTCTTTAGCAGTCCAGCGGCAGAGTTTATTGGCAAATAAGAAATGCTTTTAAGCCAAATTCCACTTAGCAAGGTCAATACAAATTCCGAAACATTAAGACTGGGAAAAGTAAAATTAGGATCCTAAAGTCTCTATGAAATATAGATCAACAATCTTTCGAATATAAATGGCCTAATAGTCTTCACCAGCATGTCATAAACTTATAAAACACTCACTTTTTGTACTGGTAATTTGTACAAAACTGCCTGGTGTAAAAAGGGTTGAAATTATCAATAAACAAGTAAAGTAGATTCCTTATTTGTAAAACGGATAACATACTCATCTTAAAAAGTAGCATGATGATACATTTAAAATGTTTTTTGTTATTATAGTTCTCACGTTAGTTTCAATGTCAATGTTACAGATGGTATATGGGCTACTGGTGGATACTCCGGCTCAAATGGGTTTACTGGTTATCTCAGTGATCTGAAATTTTATCGCAATCAAGTTTTGCCACTTCATCACATTCAAAAATACATGAATATGGAGCTTAATAAACTGGGTTATTACAACTTGGAAAAAACTTTCCATACCTGTTCACTGTGGCGAGCAGTCTCGTCCCAGTATATACTTCGAATTCCTCATTGGAACTCACATTGCAAACTGCAAGGATATTGGACTGCTACCACTAAAAGAAAAGAAACCTGCCCTATAATCAAGGAAAGTTTGAGAAAAAACGTGCAGCCTAAAATGATTTCTTACTTGAAATCAGTTTATAACTCAAACAGGAAAAATGCAACGTCCCTGAAGTTGTTTGCAAAAATGGTTTATGATGCTGGAATAAAGGAAATTGTATGTTAAATTTATTATTTTATTTTTATTCCACACAGAACACCACACATTGTCGAAACTTTCATTAAATTATACATTTGTCCTAATTTCTTTGAGTCTACTGTTTTTTACTGTTTTCATAAATTTTTTTCTCTTTTTTTGGTTTAGATGAAAGCCTCGTTGTCAAAGTCTATGGCTTTACGATTACTAGAGTTATCTGGCTGTCTAGGATATGTCAATGGTTATTTTCTGTCAGCTACAATGAATGCGTATGGATTAGGAATAAAAAGGGATGCAAGAAAAGTAAGTGGACACATATAATATTTTAAAACTTTCCACAGTTGTGCTTTAGAAATAAATATGCATTATTCCTTCATAAAAGGAAACGTATTAAAAGTAATTTGTAGATTAAATATTTATTATGTTGCAAATTTAAAAAATTGGGCAATTTTAGCCTTGCCTAAATACCATAAAGACCTGATGTTTTTCTAAGGAGCCCTCCAAAAACTTTAGCTAGAAAGAAAATAAATGTGATTATAGATTTAACAAAATGATTAATAACGACTGTTTATATTATATAAGGGTGGTAAAATGATGATGTTTCTACACATTATGCATTTTTAACCGTATTGGGGATCTCCTCTATTCCAGGGAAAAGGGGATTATGTATCTCCTGAAGAGCTATGGATAAGATAAGATAAAAATATATTGACATTATGATTTCGAAATGATGACTTGTTGGAGATGACACAATTAAGTGACAGTTGCAGATAATATTTTTATAGAAAAGAGTTAACCGACATATTTTTCATCCTTTAGGAAAAGTAAAAATTGTCCTAAATATTCATTTAGGCTGTATATTACCATTTATTATCCAGTCAGAAAAACAATGCATTATCACAGCTTGCGCTTGCATACAGATACCAGCTTGGTGTAGACGATACACCGAAAGATGTCGATGTTATGACTGGTAATTTTTTATATGTATAATATGCAGTTAGTACCAACAGTAAAATTGTTGTTCAGCCTGCATTATTGTCTCTGAGATATCTTGTAAATATAAAAAAAAAACACTGGTTGCTTACATATGCAGTTATACTAAGAAGAAATAAAAAAATGTTACATTTACTGCAATGAATGTAAGAACAATTTTTTTTGTGAGGAAGGGGTTGGTGTGAGTATTTTATCTTTGGTAAGATCTTGAAATTACATAAATAGTGTTAATAGCCATTTCAGCAGAATAGTGAATTTCGTAAGTTTTTGGAAGGTTTTAGTGTGTTTTTTTTAAGGTTCTTCCTGGTAAGATCCTAAAGGTACAAAATAGTGTTAATAGTTAATCCAATAAATAGTTAATATTTTCTTGTATGGTACAGTGTAACACTGCGACGTCTATTTGACTTACTATATGTTTTATTTGCAGAGAAACAAATGTGTCATTAATTACTATTTATTTTAGGTTATTTGCGACAGGCAGCAGTTACTTCCAAGAAAGCATTTGAGCAAGAAAACCATAAAGTTCATGTAAGAATTTTTAATGTAGTTACTACTGATCAAACTGTTTCTTGTGTTGTGTCAACCTTCATGGTTGTATGTATGACGGGTTAACTTCATTCGTGGTCTTCAGCAATGGTACATGGCAAACAATAAATCTAAATGCCTTTGTAAGGATGAGTGTTTTGACCAAAACGGTTCTTTTTTTGTGAATAAATAGCTTTTTGCAATGTAACCGCTGACATCAAAGTTATTCCTCATATCTGCAAAGTGAAAAAAAAGACCAATAAATAAAAGTTTCGTGGAATTTTATTTTCAATACAAGTTGGTAGAATTTGAAGAATTACATTTCGCATTTTGTCTAGTAATGGCAATTTTAGAATTCAAATTTGTACTTTCTGGTCCTAGGGTAGTAATCGAGGAAAGAGTATATAGCCTACCCAAGCAGGTTAAGTTGTGCTACGATCAAAGACATCGCATAAATAAATTTGGCAAAAATGTTTTTATTAATGTATCTATCTTATAACATTTTGGTTAAGCGATTACAATTAGTGAAAAAAATCAAAATACATTAATGTCTTATAATTTGGGCAGTGACTAAATTTTACATTATTGTTTTATTGATTTTGACTTCAATAGACTCAATCCGAGATGATTAGGTTGGATCAAGCTCATTTGTTTCGGGATGTGAGAGGATCGGATTCTGATTTATTCAAATGGTTATCACAACAAGCAAAGATGGGTTCTTCTGATGCAAGGGTAGGTAGTTTGACTCAAACTATAAAAAAAAGACCGTAGCCATCTGGTTTTAATGTTACTCAAATATAACTAAATACGTAACTAGATATAAAGAAGATCAAAAGCAGATACCTAAAAAGATTATTTCAAAATCTTTCCTTTTTTTCTCTTCAATTGTAACTGAGGGGTAAAACTGGAAAACGACAGTCTTAAGTTTTCTTATTTTGTGAGAAAGATATAGGATCGAATTGTGACCTTTTAAATTCAACTGTTTTATAATTTCCTGGGCATCCCGTATAGATAACCTGTATGAATGATTAAAACCGCCATTATATGCGTCGTGTTCTACAAGACGTTAGCTATTCCTTTTTTAAATCTATTACGGATAATTCTTTTTTTATATTTGCATTTGTTAACTTTTATATTTGTTTAGACGAAGATAGCGGAAATGTTTTTCTATGGTAAACAAGGCGTAGATGCGAATCGAGCACTAGCGGTGGAGATGTATGAACAAGGTGCTGTGTTAGGAGATGCGAATGCTATTTATAACCTGGGTGTCATTAATCTCAAGGTATGTAAAACGTTTTGCCGTTTGTGAAGAGTGTCATTATGTTGTTCATTTAATTTTTAAAAACTTCTTTAAAATGCGATAATGCAATATTACAATCACAGATTTAGCGTTTTTTTGTGATTACACACTTGATGCTTGTAACGAATTATTTTATGTTTCTTCTGTGCATATTACTCATGGATGTGTTTTTTAGGGTTTGGACGTCGAAAAGAACGTTACAAAAGCGTTCGAATATTTTCACAGAGCAGCCGAAATGAATTCATCAGCAGCTTTCAACAGCTTAGGTTATTTCGAAATGTTGTATAACAAAAATCGAAGCGGAGCAGCATATTTTTGGAAGAAGTCGGCTGATTTGGGGAGTTTAGAAGGAATGAATAATTATGCTTTCTTACTTGAAGGTGGATTACGAACAGGTGATCCACCAGATAAGGTATGTTTGGACGAATTTTAGTTCAAAGTTTAATTTGTTTTGGTTATTTTTTGAAATAACAGCATCAGTTGTTCAGTAGTCTGCAGCAAGTAGAATGCAAAACACCTACTTCGCCAAGACTGTGGGCTAGATAAATGACCTTAAAAATGCGCTAGCTGCACTTTCCGCAATGTCTGCATTATGGAACAATCCGTTTCACGGCCCAAAACTGCTGACGCCAACAAAATTAGTACTGTTTAAAATTTTGAAATCGACGAACAAAATGAAATCAGCTACGATCCTAAGTGCGCTGTGAGCATTGACACGTTCAAAGTGCGTGTGACCTAGATAGAATGGCGTTCTCGATTGCTTGCAGTTAATATTTCGAAATTTGGCGCTCTTTTTCAATAAATTATGTCCGGGGTTATTCTTGAGATTCTGTTTTCTATCTTAGCTTGGTGCTTTCGAAATGTTTAAGAAAGCAGCATTGAAAGGTCAAACAAATGCTTGTATAAGAGTGGCTGATTATTTAATGGATGGAAGCGTGGTCCCTAGAGATGTCGGCTTAGCTTCACAGTAAGTTGTTGTTATTTTTGTCGTCGTCGTTGTTGTCGTTACCGTTGATTCTTTTCGTCGGCGTTGCTTATGTTTTTTTATCATCGTTACTTTCTTCATAGTCTATTGTTGCTGTTTTTGTTTTATCGTCGTTGCTTTTGTCGTCGTTGTTTTCATTGTTTTGTCATTGTCGTGGACTTTGTTTCTTCGTCGTTGCTGTTGTTTTTTTGTCGTAGCTTTTGTCATTGTCGTTTTCACAGATTAATTTACTTTTAGATATTATCGCTTTGTTGCTGAGCAGTTGAGCGATGTTGGTTTGTTCATGAGAAAAGCAATTGATTCTTACAACAATGGAAACTGGTGAGTGCTCCGTGGAAATCAGTCCTTGTTATACATTCTGATTATTGTGAATTTAACACAGATCCGGTCTTTCTGGCCTGCTAAAAGAAATGTAGCATAGTCGCATTAAAGGGGCTACAAAACGGCTGTTGGTTTTCGGGGCGAAAAACAAAAAATGGCTATTTTTCCGGCATGTATGTAATTTACAGACTCGAACATATCGATATATCTAGAATTTTTATCTTCTCCAACCTTGGTCATGTTTTCATGCAGAATGAGTCTTGCTGAAATATTTCTTTGTAGTATACTTTTCGAAAAAAAAAATTGAACCAGCGAGCAAAGTGCGCTGATCTGTTCATTGCGCAAAGCGCGTTTGCCGGGTTTTTAATATGTGCGCGGAATATACGGAATGTGAGCACTTTAACTGGTTCGTAGCCCCTTTAAGTGAGACCTTTAAGAAGTAAGACTTTCGCTAACTGGGACCGAGTTTCTTCATCCTTTCGTCACTAAATTAAACCTAAAGAATAAATCCTTGTCCTAATTACTGCTCCGTGCCTAAAAATTATCTAAAGAGAACTAGTCAAGCATTCTTGCTATACATGGGCAAAGGAGAATGCTTAAGAATTTGGTTTCTTACAAGCAGATTCCACTTAAAAGGCGTTTGTGTTTTTGAAAGAAATCTGTGTTACTGGTCAAGTGAACATTTATGTAGCACGTGAAAAAATTTATGTTTTCATCTATGTTTTAGGTATAAATCGTTGGTCAATCACGTGCAAGCAGCAGAAGCTGGTATTCAACTAGCTGGATATAATACTGCTCTTCTTTTAAGAGAATATCAGGTGAGTAGAAAGATTTTTCTCCTTGGTCTTGCTTAATTTTGCATTACAGTGTCTTGTAGTATCATGCAACACTTTCTTGTCTTGCTATACAATGCAATAGATTCTTGTCTTCCGGTACCAGGCTGACCAATCTTGTTTCCCTTTACGATACAACAGCTATGGGTCTTTGTTGTAATGGATGTTCCGAAGTTAAAAAAATGTAAATGTATTTCAAGACTTGAAGTATTAGTGTAATAATTCGAGGGGCCCTGACTCACTACTTAATGTCTTCTTGTACGTTAAGATGGATAAATTCAAGCAAGCAAGCATACAAAAATGCGATTTAAATGATATAAGTAGACAATTATAACTTGAATAAGAACTGTTTAGTCCATACTAGCTGGTTGAGGTCTACGCATAATAAAAAAATTCGATCAACCTTAAGTATTTTTTATTTTTAAGAGTGAAGCATCTATGGCCATCAACAGAAGCGACTCTTTTTATTTTTACAATATGACAGCTGAACTTGGTTGGAGTTTGTGTGAGTATGAAATATGTAGTTTCTTTTAATTCCAAAACGATCTGAACATGTAATATGTGATAGCAATGAAAACTGGTTTTGTGTTTTGTGGTTCTTAAGAGCTCTTATGCAAGAAACTAATGCAAGCAAATCTTTCAGCATTAGTCGAACTGGGACATCACAATTGGTTGAAAGAAAACAAAAGAAAAGCAAGTCATTATTATGCAAGATCAGTTGAGAAAGATAGCAACCCTGAGGTGAGGTTTTATGAGAAGGTAAAATAACTTAGTACGCAGTATACTATTTCCACTTTACTACCACTGAAGTCACGCTGAAATGTTCTTTTATTTCTATTCTCTGTAGCCTATTTGAAAGGTGGGGATGTATTGACGAATGGTGGTTGGGTTGTAATTTTCGTCAAATTGATAGTTTCAGGGGGGGGGAGGGGGGGGGGGGGGTGCTAATAAATTAGAATAGTTAAATTTTTATTCTTAGGTCTTTAATAAGGAAGTCAACAGTAGCTGGGAGGGGTGTGATGGGGGATGTTTTCCATTTAAATTGTGTTAACAGACCTCCCTTGAACACAAAAACTTTGATGTTTGGCTTTTTGTCCAAAAGATTAAAGTATTTTTTAAGTATACTTGTGTTCTTTATGAAGACTTCTGGGCATGAAGAAATATGAGTGCGCTTACTTACCTTCATTTTCCAATTCTCATGAAAATTCTTCTCATTTTGAATAAATTTTACGAGCGTGAGAAGCTGATAGTAAGGCTTTTTTGTTATAGGCCCTATTTAATCTTGGATACATAGTTGAACATGGGCACCCTCTTGACGAGAAAGTCAAATTTCAAGATACCTCATTCACGACACAAGTGGCGGGAAATTCTTCTATTGCAACCATGCTGTACGAAAGGTAAAAGACGTATTTTTTAACTCTTTTTCTTGCACTAATCTTTCGCGCTAGCTAAAATTACGGAGAAGAAACGCCTAAAATGGCATCAACAATTTCCTTTCTTATTATTCACCAAATTTTCTGAGGCTGAATTATGTTTATAGAGTTATGTTTATAGAATTATGTTTATAGAGTTATGTTTATAGAGTTATGTTTATAGAGTTATGTTTATAGAGTTATGTTTATAGAGTTGTGTTTATAGAGTTGTGTTTATAGAGTTATGTTTATAGAGTTATGTTTATAGAGTTATGTTTATAGAGTTATGTTCATAGAGTTATGTTTATAGAGTTATGTTTATAGAGTTATGTTTATAGAGTTATGTTTATAGAGTTATGTTCATAGAGTTATGTTTATAGAGTTATGTTTATAGAGTTATGTTTATAGAGTTATGTTTATAGAGTTATGTTTATAGAGTTATGTTCATAGAGTTATGTTTATAGAGTTATGTTTATAGAGTTATGTTTATAGAGTTATGTTCATAGAGTTATGTTTATAGAGTTATGTTCATAGAGTTATGTTTATAGAGTTATGCTTATAGAATTATGTTTATAGAATTATGTTTATAGAGTTATGTTTATAGAGTTATGTTTATAGAGTTATGTTTATAGAGTTATGTTTATACAAAAAAAAACTTGTTCAGCAGATTTTTTGAATAATTGACACCTTGATTTGTCAAGAAAATAGGGTAATTAACGTGGATGAATTTCCGCGAATTTTTGGGAGTTTGCGTAATTTTTCGTTTCCCCTTATTCGGTAATTTTTTGTATTTTTGTGTTGTGTTATAAACTAATGATTTACAGAAATTTTTGTTTTGTTTCCTCTTTCTGTAAGTTATTCTTCCTTCGCGAAAATTTATCCACACAAAATTTTTAAGATGAGTTCATTCGCGAAAATAAGTCCACACAAAATTTAATTTACGTAAGCTAGACTGAGATATAGAACTCGCCATTACCATTATTAACCGAGAGGGCGTTGTCGTATTACTGTCGTATTTAAATTTAGTTGCATCAAGACGAAAACAGAGGGCGGAGAGGGATATTATCCATGTCAACTTGCTTTGTTAAAACTCAAAATTAAAATGTTTATACAGATCAATCAAACGGTAAGTGATAACTAGCTGTCGCAATGCTGGGTGATGGGCGGTAAGATGGGGCGGTGGGCGCTAATGTCATTGGATAAGTCAAAACAATTTTCAGCGTTTTTGTAATGACTTGCGATTGTTTAAAAGTTCTGCAGATTTTTATCCATAGAATTTTTAACTATATTCTCTTTTTAAAAAATGTTTCACTATTTTTAAGTGATATTTTATTGCTGTAATATGTTGTTTATATTCTCTACCTACCGGAATGCGTGCGCATGTCAATTGTTATTAACGGAAAATCAAAATATTTATTTTGCGTATATATATTCAATGGAAATTTCATTTTAGGTTGTTTACTGCTCGAGTGCTGCCATGTTAGTTGCATTTGCTTCCATAGTAACAATGTTAAAGTTGGCAACAGAACAATATTTTTAAATTTTTTTTTTCATGAATTTGCTACATTTTTATTACATACTTTAAAACTGTCTTGTGTTTTTCTTGGGTACTGAATTTACATTATTTTTTTAAAAGACTAGTCGTTGCCCGTGAAAGAATCCACGGGTTCGCCCGTCCTTTTTATACCGCATTGCGTGCGTCTCGCTACCTGCGCAGCTAAGCTACCATTTTGCGTGACAGACAGACAAACGGACGGACGGACGGACAGACAGACGTATACGGGCATTATAATATAGACTAGTCGTTAGCCCGTCCTTTTTATACCGCATTGCGTGCTTCTCGCTATTACTACCGATAGGGAACTTGCGCAAACTCAAATTTGACGGATGACGGTACCTTTAAAGATTGGGAATAGCGAATTGCTTTGGAAATAACCACCCTGCATAACTTCCCCGCGCCGTATCCTTTTCTTGCCGACGTGAAAACCATACGTAGGCACGTAAGATACAGTGGTTGTGACCTAAGACTATTTATACAATCATTTCTTCAGGCA
The DNA here is from genome assembly GCF_029227915.1 of Hydractinia symbiolongicarpus. Lineage (NCBI taxonomy): Eukaryota > Metazoa > Cnidaria > Hydrozoa > Anthoathecata > Hydractiniidae > Hydractinia > Hydractinia symbiolongicarpus. The sequence goes on from NC_079877.1 coordinate 29,512,310, forward strand.
CAAGTGCTTAGGGTGAAAAAAATGTGCGGCAAATAAATGGTAAAGCAAAAATGAAACTGACAAGCATAAACAAAGTCAGAGAGAAAACTTCTTAAGCATAAGCAGGATGAAAAGAATTGTTATAAACAAAGATATACTGCAAAAATTATGCAAATCTCTACCGTCACCTGGCGAAAGTTCTAGAGACAACACAGGACAAAGTTTTTTTAAAACAAATTCGACTCCAACAGATTTTATAGTACATGGGAGTGATGGCAAAAAAGCTGTGGAAGAGTGGGATAAATTATGTGCGAGGTAGCTAGCTATAGCATAGTTGAATAGTGAGCCTTTTTATTATAGTATAGTTGAATAGTCTTTTTATTTAGCTAGGTAGCTATATATATAGTAAAAAGAATAGTTTTAGCTATAGCTAGCTTGCTACATTTTAGCTGGCTAGCTTCTTGTTAGACAACACAAAGTTCCGACATGATTGAAAGGTCTTAGAGTAATTTAAACTGTGTAGCACAGCTATATGCTGACTGCATGATCTCTAGAAGTGGCCAAGTAAATCTCGCAGCGTGAAACAAGTGTACAACGTACTAAGTTCTTTTTATTTAGTCAGTCAATATTATCATCAACCATGCAATTTCAAGAAAAGAACGAACCTACACAAAAGACATCATCAACTAGTTTAACAGAAAAACGGTAAAAGCTTAGCTTAAATAGCTTAAAAATTTAGCTTAATTTTAATAGGTAAAAAAAGTAGATGGAATCACAATTTAGCTGTATTAGTATATTAAATAGTTTATAATATATATATATATTTATTATAAAATCAGCTAAAAATCCTTGATAATATAACACTGTTTCGAAAAGCTTCGTGAATTTTATTTTTAAATAAAGTGTTTTTTTAAAATACATATATATATATATATAGCTATATATATTCAGTTTTTTTAAGAAAAAGGAAATTTATTTAGTTTGCTTTCCCAGTATATAAATCTTGCAATAAAAGTTTTTATATATTTAGTCAGACATTGGGATCATCGTGCACAATTACAAAACCAAAACAACAAAAAAACCCTATTATTTCATCAGAAAAAGGGTAAATATTATATTAAATTGATCATATTTTAGCCTTAATAGTTATATAGTTTGCTAGACTAGTAGATCTTGCAATAGGAATTAATTGTAAAGTTTTTTATATATTTAGTCAGACATTGGGATCATCAGGTAACATAACGAAATCAAAATTTCAACCGCCACAAAAACAACAACAAAAAAACACCATCAGTTTAACAGAAAAGGGGTAAATTATACTATTTAGCATTGATTAGTGTTCTAGTTCAAAAGGGTATATTTATTACAATTTATATATATTTGTGCTTCCTGTCTATAGGTCTAGGTGGCAAGAGGGTGACTTACTGATCCTGATGAAGGAGATATCAGTAAGAAACCCCTTTCAAACAAAGAAAGGATCACCGCAAAGAAGAATGGCATGGCAAGACATTGCAGAAAATTGCGAGAAGTCAAGCATAACAATTCCTGTTTCCGAAAGAGTGGTGAGAGAGAGGTTCCAGATAGTAAAAGACAAGTTTTTAAGAAAAATGAGGGCAGAAGAAAAAGGCAGTGGAATCACATGTACATACAGTGAGTTGGAGCAGTTGATGCAGGATTTAATTGATTTAGAGTGCGACTGTGAGAAAGAAGCAACTGAGAGTAAAAAAGAAAACACAGAACATGACCGCGAAAAAGCTATAAATATAAGGAAAAGGTGTATGGAAAGAATGGGAGATCCAGGAAAAAGAAAAAAAAACAAGGATAATGACAGGATGGATTTTTTTAGAGAAAGGAATGAATCTATGATGAGAGATAGAGAGGAGGAAAGGAAGCTGAGAAAGGCGGAATTGGACTTAAGAAAGGAAGAGACTGGTTTAATGAAAGACCAGCAGAAACTTTTTCAAGATTCATTACTGCAAATGCAAGCTCAACAGAGCCAAATGATGCAGTTGCTGTTACAGAAACTTGAAAAATAAAACGTTTATGTATTTTATAAAGAATTTATGAATTTGCTGTCCGTAAGCATATAAATTAATGCAGGATAAATTTTTGCGATATTAATTTTTGCGATTAAACGTCCAAAAAAAAAGAGTTTTACGGGATTTATTTTTGCGAATTGAGCTCTCAGCAAGAAAATATACATTTGCCTCAATATTGTTTCTTAGAAGATTTGTGGCTATAAAAATAGCCGTTTTAATTTCAATCATCCAGATAAATACGCTTCTAATGTTGGGGGCTGGCAGTTAAAAAATGTTGATGTGCAAGAGCCATAAATACAGGTCCTTGCATTACTTAAGAGAGCAGATGCAATATACTGTTTTGAAACAGCACTTAAACCTATCTTTTGCATCTTTGAGTAGTCTGTAAATTTGAATCTTTCGATAACATCACCAAACACCCATTCAACTGACACCCTGACTGATGACATGCGCTCATTATAAACACGTTCTTCTTCCAATAGGGGATTTTTAAAACCTGTTTGTAGCTGCTCCCTATGAGGATATGCAGGGTCACCATAAACACATAAAACTGTGCCATCAGGAGCAATTGAATATCTTTGGAGAATATCCATAAAGCCAGATTGTGCAAGAAGGTAACAATCATGTCTCGAGCCTTCAATTGGACCAAACAAATTCGCAATGAGACCATTGGGAGTGGAAACAGATTGCATTTTGTAGCCATGGTGTCTTTTATGGCCACTGTACATGGCTTTCTGATCTGTACCTGGTCGTCGAGCAATCCCCCTTAAAGTGCCATCAATAAAACCCCAACAGTTATCAAGTGGGGCACCTTTTGCGTGTATACAGTCTGCAAAATCTTTCAAAGCATCCTTTGACAACCACGCCTGATTGAATGATGTGAGAAGTCGTCCAAATCTATTGTGTATGATATCCAAAGTTCTGTTAAATATGTAGGACATATCAGGTACAGACCGCCCAAACCGTGGAATAAGATCTGAAAACCTACATGGAAAGGCAAGGCGACGCAAAGTCAAACATAAGGCCTCCATTGGGTCTATGGTCAACCGATTTTCTGTTTTAACTCTTTCACCTGACAACCCTAGGGCATCACACAAACGAAACAAATCTGTCTTTCTAAATCTAAAATCTGCCCAACATTCATCATCTGACCAATTATCAAGAGAAAATTTATCTTGCTCCCAATAGGGAAACACAGGATTTTTCTTTTTATTTCGTGTTTCGTCAAGAAAAAAAAAATATTCTTCTTCATCAATGAAACCATTCTCAAGTTGGAACATTAACACATCCTCCATGTTTGTTTAACAAGTTTTAAAAAATGTTTCGCGCCACCGTTCGCCACCTTTTGACTTTTGCGCAAGTTCGATTGTAAACATCAAAACGGACCGACGATCGGGACCGATTTCCGCGCCCCAGAGGCTCGTACGTTCGTAAAATAGGGGTTTGCGCAAGTTCCCTATTTTTCGTGACAGACCGACGGACGGACGGACAGACGTATACGGGCATTATAATATAGATTTTCTGGTGTTTTTGAAATACTTAATGTAAATAAATGTATTTTTATAAATTATGTATTTATATATGAATATATTTAAAGAAATCATAAAAAAGGGAACTTTGAATTTTATTTTTTCATTTTTCCCCGTTAAAAATGTCTAAAAAATTCAAAAATTGCTTTGGATAGACTATGTGCATTCATTATTTTGCGAAAATTTTACTTATAAAATTTGCGGAAAAATAGGTAGCACTTGCATTTTTCGACCATGAATATTCCACGTTTGAGTGATACTTATCGTTAATGAAGTCAGGAGAGTTTCTTTTTTGCAAATTTCCGGCACATGAAAGTTTGCGAAAAATGTCAATGGCCACTGCCTGTGAAATAAATATCCCTAAGTCTTCGTTTATTTAACCATGTATATTAAATATATAATCTACGAGTGATAAAGCTTTTTGGTTCATGGAAATGACATGATATTGAACCATTCTCACTTATGCTTAGCAATGCTTACTTTTTTTTGCATATTTCAACCTGAATTTTTAAATAAAAATTATATTTAAAAGCCACGCAAGATATAATCGGTAAAAGACGGCCGCTATTACTGTACTGAATTTTTTCAAATAAAAAACAACGTTGCATCATTATTCCCAGGGTCTCTTAGCTCCTAAACCGTTTTAACAGAGCGACCATCAAACTGATAAAAACGAAAAATATGATGGGTACGAGGTTGCCAACATCGCATGTTCATCCGTTTATTTTCTTTGTTTCAAGGAAGAATATCGGATGCAGCATGTTGATGTTTATTCCGATGTCTACCTTAAGTTTGAGCCAAAAAAATTCGACAGTGGCAATAAAGCATTGCGTAATACGATAATGCCATACAAATATGTGCTCATATGCATTGGCAATTTTTGAGGCCCTGCTTTTGTCTACATTCTTTTTATCTGGATTTATTTTCTTCTTTTAAGGTAGTTTTTTAACTAAATCTTAGCTTTAGCTCTAAACAACTCCGCTTTTTATCAAAAATATAAAAAAACGCGTTCAGTGAGTAATAGAAAACAACTTAAAGTTTATATGTTTCAAAATATACTTTTTAATGCTATTACTAAAAAAACCTTCTATGTCAGTACATGTTTAAAAATATTACAACAAACTTTTTGGGCTGATTTTAAGCAATACATCAAACGAAGAGAAAAGATTTGAGGAACACTATAAAATTAGAAATCTTTTTGAAAGCTCTTTTCTAAAACGTCGACATATTTTGGATGCAAGTGCGCCCCATCGAAACGATACTCTTCTTTCATGTATTCCGCAGAATCGTCCAACAACTCATCGACGAAATCTAACCAAGTAAGTTTAGATGTTTTCGCGACTCGGTTCTTCAAACATTTGTTGAATAAACTTACGGTACCGATCGTCTCTTTAAGAACAGGAGGTACTGGATGCACAAAGATTTTCAATTTTTTATTCTTTTGCACCTCTAGCAGGCGCTTAACGTAAATATCAACCAGATATTTGACACAATCATCTAAACTGTCGTAGGCGCACTTCCTGACCGCGCGAACAATACCTTCGCGACAATCTATTTCGCCAAACGCGAACACGCAGAAGGAGCCGTTAGGAATAAGCTGCAAACAATTACGAAAGTTTGATTTCGTGTAAAATTTCGATTCTTTTCGTAAATGCCATATTTTTAAACCAGTAACCAATATAGGTTTGATGGTGTATTTTGTATCTTTAATCGTCAAATTTCTCCACGCCACTGGCAAAACATGACTGTCGCCGACAAAATACAGCGAATCTTCCACTGACAACGACGACGCTGGCGGCGGACACGTCGAATAGATTTGGCTGATGCAAGCATAGTAAGCCTGTTCGTTTCTAATCAATGTTTTGTACAGATTTTCATTCATCTTAAACAAAGGATCGACAATCTTAATGAAGACGGGAAGGGCTTCCAAATGACCCACGACGTAACACGTCTTTACAACGGTGAAATACAACGCAAGAAGTTGTAACTCCAAGTTGACCAAATCGCCTTTCGGTGACGGACCTTTATCTTCCTTCTCTGGAGCCATCTCTTTTGCTATGATACCGAGAAGAGCATCTAAATCTTTTTCCAAAATACGACGAATAATCTTTACAATTGGACTTAAATCCTTTTTACGCACGACTTGTCGATCTAATTTTCCGTCCAGAAAGTCGGCAGCAAACTTCAATAGATCATCGAAGGTACACATGTTCTCATGGAGGTGCGTTATCAACAATGCGATATCGACGCTCTTCGACTCAAGATGGAATGCATGTTGAAGCATTCGTAAAGATTCACTGACGGCGCCATATTCTCTAAGAAAGGTGGCAATGTACACAATAGCAGGTGCGTCCATCCAAGCAGCTCCCATCTGTCTTTGCAACGCTTCATAGCCACCCTCTCGCTGTACCATAGCAGTAAAAAATGCCTGGATGCTTTCATCGTTTTTACGTTGAGCGATAGCATTGAGCACAACAATGAAAACATCGTCCAAAGTCACTTGACCCAATCTGTATCCCACTCTGGCGTAGCCCAACAACCCGTCCAAATGCTGTTTGTCTGTCATTTGAGCTACAGTTAGAAATAATTGAAACGCATTCGGCAGCTGTTCCATGCTTTCTAAAGCTTCACCTAAAGCAACATTCGCGTCGTGAATCGACTCCATTTGTTTATTTCCTCTTTTCAGCTCATTGATGCATCTTGAAATGACACTAACTGCTTTCGTTGCGTCGCCAGATTTCATCAAAGCTTTTCCATAATCAAGCAACACTACGTGATCAGCTGAAGCTTTGCTTACTACTTTTTCAAAGTACGGCAAACTTGATTCGTATCGGTTTGCTTTAAAGTACAGATAAGCAAGACCAAACAAAGCATCAAAATGATTCGGCTGAACCTCAAGAACCTTCTTGTACTCCGCTAAGGCAAGATCGTGGTGTTTGCGACTCAAATAACCCTTAGCGTTTTTCATAAATGCCTCGATTTCAGGACTGGTTTCAACAGTCTTAACTTCATTTGATTCCATTCCTTCCTCGTTTTTTTTCTCTTTTGTTATAATGGTTTTCTCGTACACAACCTTACTTTTATTCGCGTCGTCATGTACTATCACCAGAAGATCAGCTCCATCCTCCAGAGTGTCCAAGTTTGTTTCCATTTCTAGAGCTTTCTTCTTGCTTGTGGTTACTTCCATGTCGATTGGATTAACATCAATCTTCATATTGTCGAACAACTGCCTGCTGATCTGTTTTAAACACGACTTGATGTCCAGTTTGTCATTTGTTTGACTTGCTTCCAACACAGCCGAAATTGTGCCATGATCATAAGAGGCGCCCAATTGGAAATGAAAATACACTTTCATATTTTTCACTGAAAAGATAAATATATACATAGAGAGATCAGCACTTGTACATACAGTACGCATCTGCTTCTGACACAAACTGGTTTTTTGAACATGCCTAACAAGTATAAATTAATCATTTCCGTTTGAAGAAAAGGTGCACACACTTTCTTTTTTAAGTAAATGTTTTATAAGAATATCAGGCTGGTATTTCAGGTTTAAAAAAATACGTCTATTGTTTAGAGCAATAAAGGAATAAGAATAATGACCAGCCTGGTTAGAATTTTGATAACAAAAAAAAACATGCATATACAAAAAAACAAGACTTTTTTAATATCCACTTTCCCCATCCTATCAACTATGTATAGCATTAGATATTCTCAAAGTTTTTTCTTTAGTAAACCCTATTTGAGTCAAGGAAAGATAAAAAACGCCTCTTTCTAATTCTTTGTATTAACTTTTGAAGCATATAGATTGTATTTCAAAATTTATGTTTTTCTATTTCTGCAGGTTTGAATAACATCATTTATTTTTTTATGCAATTTTCCTCCAATAAGGTAAAATATATTTATGGCAGTAATGGTTCCTTGCTCATTTTTGAAGGGGTGGCTTTTCAGAGACAAAAAACGCCCAGCCTAAATAGGGTTACAAAAAAAATCAAGTTATCAGTAAAAAGTATCTGAGTCAAGACACTATATTTCAACATGGGAATTCATCTTAACAGCAAAAAATAAAATATACAAAATAAATTTTTTCAAAACATTTTTTAATGTATATAATATTCGTAATAGAGGTGATCTTTATGGGCAAAAGTGAAAAACTTGGATGGAGCAGGATTTGAACTAGCGACTGTTGGTTATCAGTCCAATAATGAGACAAGTTTGCAATTGCATTTTCTTTTTCTACAGGAACAAGCCCCGTTAGTGGTTCGAGCCCAGCAGGACAAGCCTTCAATTCCATCAATCACAACCACCTACCAAGCCGCATGTTTTAGTACATTACCTTCTTCAGGTCATATAAACTTATGTCTTCTGTGCATAAATATACAGTATTATACATTGTACAATTTATACAGTAGTATTCATAGAACAGTAGCAGAACAACAGTAGTGGCAAAAAGTACCAGGCATAAATACATTATACAATATTCAGTTGTAGACCGAACAGGATTTGAACCAGCAACTATTGAGTTTGCGCCCCATCGCTCTGCCAACTGAGCTTTCAGTTCGATAGTGAAAAAGTTTGCAATACACAAGTTCACAGTTTCAGCAAACCATTGTTTAAATAAATATTTTTTTTGTTACAATGCTCCTATTGAAACAATGCCCTTTTCAGCATTGAAAAAAAGAAAGTAAACTGTTATAAATTAAGAAGGCTCTGACCATGAAAAAAAGTGAAATATTTTTGTTGCGAAATATTTTTAAAAGAAAAGTTACAAAAGTTGCGTCACAGCCATTAACATACTATATTTTTAAGCTGTAGGACAACATTTCTTCAGATAATGTGAAATATTCATAATGCCCATGTTCAAAGCCTTATTAAATTCACTGTTTACTTCCTTTTTTCAATGTAGAAAATGAGAAAACAACTTACGTGAAAAGGTGTATTGCCTTTTCTTTCACTACACTTTCACTTCTTTTAGTTTACTCCAAAAACATGAAAGCATTATATATTGAAACTTTACATCGTAAACTTTCAGGTTAGACCACTCAGTAATAGTTCATAAAAGAGGGACAAAAAAATTACAAACATTATTTAGCAAAGAAAAAGAACCCTCCCAGAGGGCATCCATTGTATATCAAGGATACTAGAATAGGATGCCTGAAACCTCTATAATTCTAATCAATTTTTGAAAATTTGCTTATGCTTGCTAACTAGCTACCTATATGTAGGCTTGCGTTGAAAAAGTGGGGCATGGTGCAGATAGCATCAGGTTCAACGCAAAAAAAGTGCAACAGTTCATCAGTTCAATGAAAAAACACCATGCGCATCCCACCACGACGCAAGAGGCTTAGCTAATGCAAAAAATATTGGACTTAATTCTTTCAGAAATCTTTTTATTATTACTTCAAAAAAAGCTACAATTAAAGTCTATGAAACAATTGCAAGTCATCTTTCTTTTATTTTTTGTGGAAAAGTTCGTTCGCGGTTCGTTGGGCCTGTCTCCTAAAGTCTCGCGGACCATTGAGGGGTACCTTCAAATTCTTAGAAGGGAACCCGCAGCGGGCCCCATGTAAACAGAAGAAAAAAATATGGCGGCTCATCTGCGCACATTAACATTGTCAACTCTCTTTGTGCATATTTTTTTGAATAACGCTGCTATTAATTTGTATATTTCAAATCAAGAGCTTCAAAGAGTATTAGGTATATATTCCTTACTTAAATATATATTTATAATCTATATTTTTTTACATGCGCAAGCATTTTTGTAGGTGGAAAATATAGACAACAGAAATCAAAGAAATCCATCCAAATAAAAATTTTGCCTAAAATTAGTTAATTTGTTAAGTAGAATATAGTTAAAATTTAATTCCAGTTCCTCTTGAATCTTGTGCTACCCAAAAAATCTTTAATTCTTCTGGTCAGAATTTTATGTGGTACAACTTTTGGTTGAGGGATAACATGGTTGTTTCATACAGACAAGGGTGCCGATAAGCCGCATACTCCGTAAAAAGTGCTGGCATATTTAGGCGAGTTCAGCGTTTTTAAAAAAAACAAGTATTTGCCCGAACAACCCAAATAAAATAAACTCACTATAACGAAATAGCGAAGTTCTTAAAAGAACTGTTTTTAATAGTTTATAATAAGATTTACTTGATAAATGACTTATATATAAACTTTATTAACTCATTTATCTTTAACCGCCTTCTTCCAACTATCTTCCACATGTTATTGCACTTCGGGAATGTTCTGGGCGAGTTCGGGAAAGTGCGGACGGTTTCGGACGACAAACACCAATTTAATTCGAAAAGTTGCCTGAACTCGCCCTTATATATGTGGCGTTTGCGGCTTATCGGCACCCTCTTACTGGGTGTACAGCGTGTTTTTCCTCAAATCATATGACTACTCTAAAAAATATGGATCTGTATTTGGTTTAAAGGTATTGGCAGTAACCCTAGGTTACTGAAAGGAAAAAAATGATTTTTTTTCAAAAAAATTTCTATGCTTATGGGTATATAAAAAAAAAGATTTCTTTAATAGTGAAATTTTTATTTTTAAATTATATCTGGAAGTATGTTTATTTATAAATAAACAATGTTTACTTATTAATAACTTTGGGATTAAAGTGTGATTTCTTTATATAACACATATTCGGCATCATACTATGTGTTATTATGCCAATGAATGTTTTCAATTTGGTGTCCCTACTCTCCAATGAGTCAATCATTTCACAAAATGAATGGGGACTAACCGGAGAAAACTTGTCAAAATCTCTTTATTATTTTTATTTTCAGTCATATTTAGTTATAAAATCTAAACACGTGCCAGAAAGAAAAATAATATCTAAATAAAGTTCATGATCATTCTCAAAATAAAACCTGCAAACAGTGCACTTAAAGTAATCGTTACTATGGTGATTTTGGCAAAGTCATGTGGCAAGTTGTTTATCGTTGAAAATTTGTAAAGCTTTTTTTCTTGTGTTCATTTTCTCCTAAAGTAGTGCTTACATTTTGAGTTTCTTTTACATACCAGGGAACTTCTGTATAGGAAAGTTGGTTTTAAATCTAGCTGGATAATATATCCCGAATGATTTTTTTTGTTTTGATAACTCTGACGAAAGTTACGGTGTGAGTTATGAAAAATATGAGTTACAAAAAGTTGAACTTTGAAAAAAGGCAAATTTAAAGAAAACAACTCAGAATTAAGAAAAATATTGAAAAACCATTTTAGATATATACATCCCTCCTTAATAAGATAATTGAAAAAGATGGGTAAAAAAATCAGTGGTTTTGTAAAAGAAACTCATGCTCACTTTCTCTTACAGTTTCCTTAAATCATATCTGAAGAAATTGTTTTCTTTGGAAATCATTTTACAAAAAATTATAATTTGCTTTTCTTCACGGTGAGTGCCTTCTTAATTCATAACAGTTTACTTTTTTATATTTTTAATTCCTAATAAGAGGGTTCAACAAAAGAAAGATTTATTTGAACAACGGTTAACTGAAACTCTGAACTAGAGTGTTATAACCACTAAGCCACGGTACTGAAAGTCATTCCCTAACCTCTTTCTAATAATAAATAAACCCCACAAAATCTTAAATTGTTTAATTGTTTAACAGTTTGGGTGAAATTGTTCTCTCTGACTGTTATTAATGGTTTCTGTTTATAGCTTTAAGCTCACCTCCTGAAAAAACAAGTTGAATTCGTATAAAAAATCTTTAAAAATTGTCTGTGAACCCCCTTTTTTGTGTTACACTTACAGTAAGATGTCCCTTAGTCTTAGTTTTTAAATAAAAGAATAGATGAAATGCTGTAGATGAAGAACAAGACTTTTTTTTAATGGAAGTTTTTTTTTATTTATTTCCAAAATATTCAAAAAGCCTTCCCTTTGACTTTAGTAATATGTTCAAATATTTACCCTTGTGTGCTTATTTATAAGGACCATTTTTGAAAAAATTACAAAAATAGACAGTGGAAACTATAATCAAACATACAGTGCTTTTTAAAAAAATGTGAATTCACTGGGTATATATAATATTTCTAATTGATGGTGGTATCTACTCTTCATATTATATGATAGTAAAGCCTTAAAGTACCGCCCGAATGTAACTTTATATGCACGCAAGTTTTACGACCTCATGTAATGATCTCATGTCTACATAAAGAACCTTCACATATCTTTTGTTTACATATGAACTTCAATTGTTATTGTTGTGTGAGAGTCATAACAATAAGATTTGATGAATCCTTTTGTTGTCACATGTAACATGCATGTTATTGTTTAAAAGTGTTAAAGATCACGAAGGCTATTGAAAATATTATTTTAGAAAAATGAACGAACATAACACATTAAAATTAAATCATTAAATTGATTTTATGTTTTTGAAATCCAATGGTCTTTATATTTAAAAAAAACTAATGCTGCTACTTTTTAAAACTTTAGGTAATATTTCTTTATTCTCGAAACATATTTTTTAACATGCAAAACATTTATAAGTTCTTCTTATAAAAAGTAACGTTTAACATTCTCCTTATTAACACCTTTTAAGGAATTTTTTTTACTACAGCTCTTATAAGTCCATTCTTTTCTCTGTAGGTTTTGACAGTGAGCTTTATTATATCAGAAGAAGTGAAGAAAATTGGAATGCAATTCACCACCAGTTGATGATATCAGAGTATATATCATATATTATTTTTCGATGGCAAGATGAACAGGTATTATAAATTTTGCTAAAAATAGTGTATGGATGACATGTTTAGGTGTAACTATAACTGTTCTAAAGTTGAGGTTGCTGTACCATTTTAAAAACTGAAAATAAATTGTAAAGTTTGTCATACAAGCTATCATCAGCACTATCATCTTTTCACGCTTTTCACAAAAAGCTTGTAACACCCTGCCAATCTATTTAGCTAATTACTATTATCTTTTACCAAAATTTCAACAATGTCTATAAACTCTTGTCTTGAATAGTACTGCATTGCACAAGCTTCAACTTTTGATAGTATTTTTCATTTCTCTTTAAAAGTGAAAAGAAATTTATTATCATGCTTTGGTTAAATGCATCTCTATGATATGAAATCCTTTTTTCCTAGAATATTTATTTCAAATAGGGACAAATTGTTTTTGTAAAATAATTAAAAATCTTATTTTTTTTTTTCATTTTTTGTAACTTTCAAAAGTTTTAACAGATGAACAGCTGAAACTTGCAGCTTCTCTAACATCGACGAACTGGCTAACAAGTTAAATATCAAAACTTTTGATTCTTAGCACACAGGCTATCTAATACTTAATCACTTATGTTGTTTCAGTGCGCTAATAAAATGCGACTCACATCAGTGACCTAAGATATTAACTTAGTGTGAGGTCAGTAAGCTAAGGCTTAAGCCTCTGGTGTGAACCAAGCATAATTAAAGCAGCTGTATAAAGATCTACAATGCGGATTAAACAGACTATCTATTGAAACAGACAAGTTAGATGCTAGTTTACTTTTCTTAAAAAAGATTTTCTTGACACAGTTTGCTCTATAAAAATTGCACACCAATTTTTTGTACATAAGATATATATTTTTTATATTTAGTTACCATCTTTCCCCTCTACAACGTTATACAGTGCAAAAATTTACTCATCTAGCAGCGATGTAATAAATCCACCCACATTGAGTTTAGAATCATCTGAAAAAGTACCCACACAAGAAAAAGGTTTGATCTTATTTGTTTCCTTATTATTGTTTTTCTAAATACAGGCTATTTGGAGAATGATTTGAGACTGAGCTTCTTTATTAAGAGCAATATATCAAGTATATGTAGAATTATGAGTCATGCAGAACAATGATGTTGTGTTTATATTGTGGTGCTCCATGTCATTTGTTTTATACAGCTTTTTATTGATTGGAGTTGGTGACTTTCGATCAATTTTGCAAAAAATTCCATTTTTGTTCTTATATTATAAGATTTTCACATTTTGCATTTGTAACACAGCTTTGTGTAAGTGGATCTTGTGGATTTAAGTGTGTGGAATTTGTTAGTGTCTTTTTCCCTTCTCTCAATGCCTGATTAGCTGTTTATTTTAATTATCAAAGTTTAAATACTCCATAGATAACCTTTTAAGAAAACCATTTTTTGACCTGAGCTTAAATGTTCTTAGCAAATTGTCTAAATATAGGCTGAAATTTTCTTAAACTTTTTTGTAAATTTTGTTTTCCTTGTTTTATTTATAAACAACTACAATATTTCATCATCAGCTTTAAATAGCAAAGACTTTTTTAGTAATTTCGGAAAAAATATTGTTAAGGTTGTATATTTAAGTGAAGAAAAAGAAACTTTATTGTGTTGTTTTAAAATTATGATGATTTAGAAACTGTAAATACCAAGGTCTAAAAAAATTCTTAACACACTGAGGCTTGGGATTTTCTTGAATTTTTTAAAGATTTAATGGTTTTGTGGCTCATTTTCTTATAAGAATTTTTTTTATAAAAAAACCTGTAGTTGTTAACCGCAGGTTTGCACAACATCATACACTGATATCATATTTTTCGACATGCCACATTTTCTTATTCCTATTTCCTGTTTTTTTTAAAGCTATTTTGAAGGTACTAAGATATGGGTGTTGTTATACCATGAATAATATCTCATGATTATCCGGTAGAATCTTCTTTCACTGACCCTGTGGTTGTTCAACTTTTTGTATTTTTACGAAATAACTGTTAACATCGTTTTTTCAACTATTTCAATCTTTTCGAAAGTATATAGTGATAGCCTCTCGGTTTTAAACAAATGAATTTTCTTACTAAGGATATCTGTCTAATGGTAATTAAAATCATAGTGTGACTGTTTTATATATTTTTTGGGTGAATTGTGAAAAATTGTGAAATGTCAAATGTCAATCCTTTGGTGTAATAAAATCAGTATTTTGCTAATTATGTATTCCCTCCTTATTTATTTGTGCAGTATACTTTGTGGCTAATCACATTTTATTGTGCAATTTGTTTTTTGTTTCCTGCTCATATCAGCTTATATTTGTTTAATTTTGAAAAACAGCCAAATTGTGGTTACTGCTAATCTTGGGGTATGACCATATTAATTAATTTTAATGAAGTCGGTTTTTTTCGTGTTATTAACACCTAAAATTAACTCAAGTTTTTAATTAATGTGGGGATTTACAATGATGATTTAATTTCCTGCGTGTTTACCGAATTCAGTTATCTCATGCTAAAATTTCAAAAAAGTCAATTGGAAGATAATGAGTAATTAAGTGAAGCTTAACCATGTTCTCTTGTTGTGTCTCAAGACAGTTTTCTTTATCATTAATTGGTATTGAAAATAAAAATATGTATAGACGGATCCATGCAACAAAATTTATATGACAGATTTCCAAATGTATAAAAACACTTATCTCATACTTAAACAAATGTAGTGTCAAAAATTCGACTCCTTTTGAATGTTTAGGGACGTTCTTAAAACATTAAATTAAACGTGAAAAAAATGGTGGTTATAGAGTGTACATCTAATAAGTCTGCTTTGTATTGACACACTTCTATTAAAATAAAAAGAGAACCAATCAAACTTAAGCATACAATATGGTTTCAACTCCAATAGCAATGTGAAGTGCGCCATCATGTAAAATGCCATAAAAAAATGAAGCTCCTACTAATTTTCCCTGATCTACTTCTTCACTAATGTCGTGTAGCAATAACATTCTAGCTCAGTTGATCAACCTTTTCTAAAGACATACTAAGAAGCTTGTTGTTTTCTAAATAATCAACCAATTGTTCCTAAATTCCTTGTTCCATGATTTGTGATACTACCTGAATTGTGGAAATGGTTTATAGTTACTTGCTTGTTACTTGTTACTTGAAAAAACAATTACCACTTACCAAATATAGAAACAACTTTACTTATTTCCAAATCAGATTGTGCAGTTCGAGTGTCCCTTAATAAGTTTGGTGAAAGATCATACCGAGCGTTGGATTGCTTTGTTTTCATTGTTCACAAAGATTCTAATGACATATTTAAAGGGGCTACGGAACGGCTGTTGGTTTTCGACGTTAGTGATTGACAGACTCAAACATATAGATATATCTAGAAATTTTGTCTTCTACAGCCTTGGTAATGTTTTTATCCAGAATGAGTCTCGCTGAAATATTTTTTTGTAATATACTTTTCGAAAAAAAAAATTGAACCAGCGAGCAAAGTGCGCTGGTCTGTTCATTGCGAAAAAGGTTTTGCCGGATTTTTAATATGTCCGCGGGATATACGGAATGTGAGCATTTTAACCGGTTTGTAGCCCCTTTAATTAAATTTGAAAATTTTCTTTTGACTATCACAAATGCGCATTAAGGAGGCATGCAATTCTTTAAGATTAATTCAAGAGAAACCCACTACAAAAGTATTACATCTGTACAATTATTGCAAAGTATATACAATTGTTTACAACTCCGTGCAGTAAATTGTACCTTTTATTTGCTTAGTAAGTTTTTAACAATTTGTTTAGAATTTCAAATCAATGTGACATGCAAAGCAAAAGTTACTGGAAATAGTACTGTCTACCTGCAGCTCAACCTCACAACATATCACTCAAAGCAGGTGAAAGGACGACTTGTTAATTTGGAATTTCAATTCAAGAAATTATGCAAAGATAGTGAGTTTAATACAATCTTTTTTTTTAACGATTTGATGTGTGCAAAAATACAGTACATGCCCTACCTTCATTTTTTTGGCAAATTTGTTCTTAACTTTGTGATTAGTATTCAAAATCCTTGCCTAAGATTGGCCTTGATTTAAGACTGAGACGTGATAAAATAAATCAAAAATTTGCAGATTCTCATTACCAAGCCTAAACTATGTTTTAAAATCGAATTGAGTTAAAATTAACGCGTGTACTAATTTCGCCTTGGTTGAGTAGATTATTTGTAACAAATTATAACATTATCAGTGTTATAATTTGTTACAAATGTGTGACAATCAGCGTATTTAATTTTGTATTTTTGTAAAATATGTAAGCTAATTTGGTTATGAAAAATGACGTAAATTAATAACAAAACGGTCAGTTATTTTAGACCATGGTGTTTACTATTATTTATTTTTTTAGCTCCTTTAATCAATGATAGAAGAAACACAGATGAGGAAAACGGTGGTAAAATTACAAATTTCTACTCTTTCTACTAGTATGTACTGAACCTGCGGCTGGATCGTTTTAGTGATTAGAATATATTTGACAGAAAAGAATTATGAACTAAAACTAACTGAGTCCAAGCCAGTCTAAAAGATAACCATTAACCTGCCTGATCTATTCCAGCATTAAACTGAAGACAAGACCGATATAATTAATAGTAGTTTTTCTCAATGCTTCGAAAACCTTTTGTTATTAATCAACAATTGTAATTTTTTTACGCGTGGTTTTAAGGATAGTATACGGAAAACTACTTCTACCAAGATCTGCGCGACAACTACGTAACAAATCTTTTTTTGGCAGGGAATATCAGAAGGAGAGAAACAGATGAGCACACTGGTGTTGCAGTCAACAAAACAAACGTGTTCTACATCGCAGTTGGTGTCGTCTGCAGCATCATTTTGATCATCGTCACAGCTGTTGGCTTCTTACATGTGCATTCCATGCCGAAACAAACTGAAGAAACGAAGCATGGTTTGATCAACAAGTAGGGTTGGGTTTAGATTGTGTTTATAGTTTTTCTGTGGAAACAAATAATAAGCAGTAAAAGTTACAGCAGGTGACTGATCTAATCTCCAATTCAAAACTAGCGCTACTCGTGAATAACGCTTTTTCTACTTTGTCAGCTAATTTGAGTAGACAATTATGGACATAATTAAGATATGCAACAAGGAATGAACCAAAAAAAATTATCCTGATTTTTATAATCATGACAATCTGCGTTTGCATATACTATTTAATTTCAATGCAAGCATTATATTACGATTATATTTATAAAACTTTATTCTCATTCTAGTGAAGTAACTGATGCAGTTCCTGCTAAGCCGAATGTACCAGAAGCCTTAAAAGCTGCTATCGGTATGATTTTCTTTCCTTCTAAAACCTCCTCAAATTTGCAAGGGATCTGTCTCTACTCTTGGAATGGCGATGATACATCTCCCAGTTCTATAGGACTTTCAGCTTTTCTTTTGAAGATTTTCTTGTCTCTGGCTATCATAATCCGAAGAGAAACATTTGATGACTAATTCTTGATGGGCGTAGCCCTGGAGCGTGGGATTCCCAATCCCTCGTGCTGCATTTTCATATTTCTGTGATCCACTTTTGTCCGAAGATTACGCTCATCCAGGATTTTTTTGCGTAGATATTTTCATGGGCTGCATGGTTACATATCCTTCACTAACACGCTAAATGGAGAATCATCACTAAGTGAAAATACGTTTCTTTATGTAGTGTCTTGTTGCAGACGCTTTCTAGTAAAATCAATGTTCTGTCAGCAGGACTGTTTTGTATGTATTTTGTACGCTTGTGTTTAGCTGAGAAAAAACAAAGAGAGTTGATGCACAATTTGAAAGATTTTATTATCAGAAGAAATCTACTAACGCTTGGAAACGCTGTTCAAGAAGGTGAAAAATTTTTTTTGTAAGGTTGCTTAAGGTTGATGCTACTCGACACCTGCTTCACGACGGTTAATCTTTCATATTTCTTGCCATGCTTAACTCAAAATTTAGGTTGAACAGTATCAACCACTTCTTAGCATCTCTTTTTGCAGACACACAGGCTTGCCAACATTGTTGGTGGTTATCTCCTTTGACCATCTCGCACCAATGTTAACCAACATTTATCAATACTGTAAACATTTGAATGCCACTTAATTCGAACTTCTGCTATTTCAAAAATTTCGCTAATGAGAACAATTTTTCGGTCTCTACGCTAAAATATTCTTGTTAATTCGAATTTTTGTGCGCTTATAATAAAAATCTATTACGAAATGACACCTCAATTTTTTTTAAATTTATCAATGTTGCATTCTTTCAGGGAAATAATTGACAGTTCTTCATCTATCGAAAAGTGCTTTATTTATATGTCTACTCTATGTGTTCGATTTTAAAAGCGTTGTATAAATTCTTTTTTTTTTTCCAAGAACTTTCATTAAATTGAACATTTGCTAATTCAACATTTGCTAATTCGAACAAAACATCTAGTCCCTTGCGTGTTCGAATTAACAGGTGTCTACTGTATATATTATATTCGAATACAATTCGAATATCGACATTTTCAACCAATGTTAAATTTTGGTGAACAATTTTAGTCAAATTCCACCAAAATGTTGGCCGAAATGTTTGTACAGATTGAACTGTTTTGTATACCAAAAATTCTGATTTTTAGGGTCGTTTGGTCGAGCTTATATTGGAACCCTTATAAACGCAGAAAGTGGTGAAGACATGAAAGTTTTAGTGAAAACTGTGACAGGTAATTGAATGATGTTAATTAGCCAAAATGTTGCAGTGCAACACAATGTGATGTGAGCGCCTTGCACGTAGATTCGTAATTAGAATTCTTTGTATTTAAATTTCATGTATTTTATGAAATATATTTTGTCTGAAATTTAATCAGCAAACACGATATCTTGTTGTATATATGTAAATGTTGCATTGTCTTCTGTTGTTTTCTTTTAGACAATGCGTCACCAGAGCAAGTCACTCTGTTTATGATGGAGAGTGGCATGTTGAAACGTACTGCTCATCATAATGTTCTCCCTCTTATGCATCTTTGTTTTGATGAGACGAGACCACCACTTTTTATATTTCCATACTTAAACAGAGGAAATCTGAAGAACTACTTGCGTTTGTCAAGAACAGCTGAACCGCTCTTAAAAGTAGGTAGAATTTGCGTTGCTCTCCATCTGTCTCTCCGTCACCGATGTTTATTTCTGCTTTCTGTATTGCCAACGTATTTGTTTTTTGAGTGAGTACTTCAACTTTAAGCTAAAAACCTTACACGCATCAGAGTTTTATAAAACCCAAAAAAACTGGTTTGGTTTAGTGAGACAGCCTCCCATTTTCTTACATTTTTACCGTACATTAAAAAGATAATTTGCATCACGAACTTTTAATGCGCAGTATGGTTATACACTCCCACTATGAACTAACATTCAAACTACGGTATGCTTGTAAAGCAAAGCATAACATTAATCTATAAAAAAAGTTGAAAAATTCATCCCGGTGTTGAAACGGAATCCGTGTTGCAACGAGTAAGGATAGAAGTACTTGTTGCTGATGTTAATGCTGCAAAGAACTAGTTTAGTTGTATTAGAATAAAAAAATTTTATGTTATAGCCGCTTACGACTCGTGATATTGTTTTGATGGCGCTTCAAGTGGCGCGAGGGTTGCAATATCTTGCACGAAGACGTTGTATACATAAAGATGTTGCCACTAGAAATTGCGTGTAAGTTCTATCATAGTGTACTGAAGGTTGTAATCCTTCATTTCTTTTGTAAGGCATAACTGACTAAATTTTAAAAGAAAACGGCTTACTCTCGTGCTACACCAATTTATTTAATTCTAAAGTATATTATCTGCGTGCGCCTACAGTTTGCCGGTATGTCCTACGTTGAAAACGTGCTACACCCGGAGAATTATGCCGAACTAATTACGGTCATTTATTACAAAAGAAAGCTTGGTTTTATTTACATGGATACTAATACTTTTTTTTCCAAGTTCAACCTATAAAAACGGTTTTAATTTACTGGATAGGCTGACCCAGCAATTTGGCGTTACTACTATGCAAGTAAGTTTGTGTGTGACCATGTTTGCGAGGAATTTTAATTCTCATGACTGATTGGTCTTTAGAGGGACTGTGTTGGTCAGTGTCCTTCTCCGTTTGTGTGTAGTGGTAAAATCTAAGTTGGGTCTAACTTTACATTTAACTGTTTTTGAAACTGAGGAAAATTTACTTTTTAATGCAAACGTGTTGTAACTTAATGTTATATGAAAATTGGACATTTATTTTATAGAGTGGATGAAGAACTGCACGTGAAAGTCTCTGATAATTCTTTATCACGTGATTTCTTCCCAGGCGATTATCATTGTTTGGGTGACAATGAAAACCGGCCTGTACGCTGGATGGCGGTGGAATGTTTAGAAACGAGCACTTACCTCACTGCCTCAGACGTGGTAAAAATACTGTCATTTGTTTAGATGTGTGAA
Organism: Hydractinia symbiolongicarpus; assembly: GCF_029227915.1. Lineage (NCBI taxonomy): Eukaryota > Metazoa > Cnidaria > Hydrozoa > Anthoathecata > Hydractiniidae > Hydractinia > Hydractinia symbiolongicarpus. Next base: position 29,533,006 of record NC_079877.1, read on the forward strand.
GCCATAAAATTTGTCTTAAATACTGTTACCAAAATGCTGCGAATCAACGCCCTTTCTATTAGACGCTTTCTTGATTAATCGCCCCCTTTCAATAAATAATTATCAATAAAAGTGTCCTAAGTAGGTGCTGAATTTTATTTTTGTTGATGTTGTTGTTGTTGTTGTTGTTAGCTTTGCCTCTTTTTTATAGTGGAGCTACGGAGTGTTGCTGTGGGAATTATCATCGCTTTCTCAAACTCCGTACGCGAATGTCGATCCTTTCGAAATGCTCACATACTTAAAGTCTGGGCTCCGTCTTCCTCAACCGGCTAATTGTCCGGATGAATTATTTACTGTTATGGCTTGTTGCTGGGCGCTGTCACCGGAAGATCGACCGCACTTTACACAGATAATTGCATGTCTAGAGGCGTTTATAAATAAACTTAATGCTTTCATCTAAAAGTGAGACAACAGTGTTTTAATAGGTTAAGTAAAACTCAACCATAACTGGAGAGGTTTTTATATAAACAATACCACGAGCGGAAGAGAAATGATTTATATTCAATGACAGATTTTGACCAAAACTAGAAGAGAAGTTATTTCTCAAAGAAAGTATTTTTTTAAATTTTATTTATTTTTTATATGTACGATAATATATGTAAGAAACAAGCGTGTAATAAAAAGAGTCACTGAAAAACTTTATTTTAAAAATTGTGTACATTTTTATTGGTTTTGCCACAAACTACCAAATCCCCAACTACAGATAAAAATGAAAATAATGAAATAACAATTTAAAATGAAGACAAAAGCAGTAGTCTCAAATATTTAAAACCTGACTTTGAAAGTAAAATTACAAATTTAATCTGAAAAATTTGAAAATCTTAAATAGCCTGGAATTTAAAAAAGAATGCCTGAAAAACTTTGAAATGTGGAATAGCCTGGAAGTTAAAAAGAGTGCATGAAAAACTTGGAAAATCTTGAAAAGCCTGGATGCCTAAAAACCTGGGAAATCTTGAATAGCCTTGAATTTAAAAAGGAAGCCCGGAAAAGCCTGATATTTCTGACCCTCTTTGAACAGAACATGAAAAATTGAATTATAACAAGCCATGTTTTTCGAGTTTTTATTGATAAAAATTTCCAAATCATTTAGAACGGAATTGTTTAAACTTTGTGTATAGCACTGGCATTAAAAGAAAAAAAATCTGTTGAACCTCTGTTCTTACTTGCACTTCGAAAGAGGATGCCAAATGAGAAAAGTATTAGCAGAATTTTAATCATGTTCCAACATGACCCTTGAACGTGAAAAAATGAAACGTGAAAATGTCAGTGTAATTGACATGATGCTGCAAGTTATGCGGCTGAAAAAAAGCAACGCGAAATCTGATGGTATTTAAGACTTTCTCTCTCTACCAAAGTTAAAAGCACAATTTTACTTTTGGAAAACTTCATTTTCTCCTAAATTTTTGGTAGAATTGCTATATAATAAAGCATCACTCAGACTTAAATTCAACTACCTGCCTTCATCGCTCCTGTTTTACAAGTTGAAAAGATTTTAAATTACTTTTTTAACCATCTTTTAATTGCGAATACAATTTTCTTTTTTAAGAAACCTACTTGCTAAGGTTTTAAGCTTCAAATTTAATTTTTAGGATTTTATCTAAGTTAGAATGTTAAAGTCTCAGAAGAAGCTTATACACACGTTTTTAAACAGAACTGATACTTGTAAAAAGCAAGAAAGTATGTAGCACCTTCTTTTGGGAGCCTAAGCGTAGTTTTAATTGCCGTATCGCTAAGAAACGTCAGAAAGAGCGTTGCCAACTCTGCGAATGTTAAAAACTACATTCAGCGCTCGCTGTATTGTAAAGTTCTTTTCTGGCGAGCATGATCCAAGGGGGCAAGCTAGAGTTCACTGAAAATACTTGTAATTACAAAAAGTACTAAGCAACCAGCTCGGCCATCGTACATTTGGTTTATCCATAGATTTTGTGTAACCATAAAATTGTAGTCATTAGGCCGCCAGTATTCAGACAACATATGGCTCATTAACGGAGAAGATTTTTTGTAGTTGTTGTACTTGGAACTTGTATTTTTTGAAAGACGACCTTAAAAATGTCAGTGCCAGCCCTTAAACGCCACAGTCAGTAAGCTCCAAGGGCGTCAATTTTGCCCCAAAAACAACAAAACAGAACAGGTGAACAGCGTTAAACAACTCTCATTAGCTTGTGAAAGACCTAAATTTTAGGAAAGGGCGTGGTACTGACGTCAGCAAAATTTATACTGTCCTGGTATGAAGAACATATATTGTTTGCGATATATTCAAATTTATATAGCTTCTAGAATATCTAATCAATGAGTTTTGTCAACAATTATACAAGCAAATTTTGTCTTCACATAATGACGTCCTCGATTATGAGACATCACAACCATAGTATCGAAAACTTCTTAAGATGGATCATGCAATAGATAGATTTATATTCATTTCCTATACCTATATCTTTGATGTTACACCAGGTTACCTATAAAAATTAAATCCAAATAAAATTTGAAATTATAAGTGATGTTTCCAATACAAATATGTTTAAGTCCATTTAATACGGTTTTTAAAATTCCGCGATAAGAGTAAATGAGGCTTATGAATTAGATTGGGTTATAGCTGGAACAGATTTTCCTTTTAGGCAACTTTGTATTCTTTTGCTTTTTGATTTCAAAGACAAGGGAAGTTGTGAAATTTTATTGTGGTCGTATTTTGTATTATGATATAAGCAGGTTTTAAAAGTTAAAAAGTGCTACCATATTGGAAAAAGTCAACGAAACAAAGGTTACATTTTTCTAGTCCTTAAAAATATTCGTCACTTCTTGCCGACTAAATGTTATCAAATTCATTTTTTGGCAAATAATTTTTGAAGATAAAAATTCTTATTTTTACATAATAATTTTAACTCAAACCGCAAACTAAAAACTTTTGCATTTTCGTATTTTTTAAAGTAATTTGATTTTTAATGCAGAAAAAAAAGAAAAAAAAAGAAAATCGGCAAAAACATTAAACCGGAAAAAAATGTTGAGCTTAAAAAAAATGTCGGTGAAAAATGTTTGATCGATACAAAAAAAAGTTTAGGTACTCCTTACTGACTTTTGATACCGATTTGATACCGATTTGATACCGATTTGATACCGATTTTTTACCGATTTGATACCGATTTGATACCGATTTGATACCGATTTGATACCGATTTGATACCGATTTTTTACCGATTTGATACCGATTTGATACCGATTTGATACCATAAAAAATTTCAGAACAAAACCTTCATGCTACCGATAGTGCAAAGCTCGGCTTTATCATACCAACAAAATCTTTGTAAACATAATCTATTGAGAAATTACATCTGCGACAAAACCAATTTTCTATTAAACGCTTCTTCCCCCACATCTATCAACTTTGGTTTTGTATCATTAAAAATGATCTATGATTTGCGCATGCGCATTAGAAAGGCAGACGGTAAACAAGACTACCGGTGCGTGAAACGGAAATAAATTTTAGCAAGAAAAGTGGTACGTTTTTTTTTTGACGGTGTATCCCTATTAACCAGATTAACCTTTGAATAATTTCCTCGTGTACGTGCTTCCGATACTATTAACTTTTTCTCTCAGCAACCAGTATATCCATATTTGACTATAAGTTGAGCTAAGCCACAAGTCAACCACCTTTCTTCTTCTGTTTTTAGCGACAAGCTAAGTGCTTCAACTTTATTCAGAAAGTTTTTGAATATTTACGCAACAGTAAAAATTATTTAGCTTTAGATGAACCCTAAAAAATTTTGTGATCTTTAAAAATTGTACCTCTTTATTTACTAGTTTAAACAGAAGTGGGGTGGTGGAATTTTTTTCATTATCCGATATTTTTAAATAATCGCTTGAAAATATAAGTAAAGCCTATTGTTATGTAACGTGGTTTATCGAACAAACTCGAACAATTGAGAGAATCCAAACATCAAAGAATATCATACTTCCTGAATTTTTTCATTCAGAAAAAATTAAATGAAAGATCACATGCAGCAGAAAGTAAGAATGACTTAATGATATCTTAACGCATTTTTCTAATCAGGAGACAAGTACTAAAACAGTAAAAGGCGCTGAGACACAAGGGAGGACAATGTTAGTGATGAGCCGCAGATGAGCGAAATAAATAAGGTGTTTTCTCCCTATAAATGCTGACGAATTTTATTTAATGACCAAAATTCGTGGTTGAAAATAAAAAATATATATTACCCGATAATATTTTATATTTATGTTCAATTTTCATTATCATAATTATCATTTTACAACTGGTAAATATACAAGTATACAAAACTTTTAAAATAATATATGTATATATACAATTTCATAAAACGAAAAAATAAATGTATTCATGTAGGTGAAATATTCACGACGATTTCTTTTGGTACCACTAATAAATTAGGGGAGTCTACCTGCGTCATTGTAATTGTTTCGCAATTATGCGGCTTCGAGTGGATAACTGGCAATGTCCGAAAGTCAAATAGGTATAATTTGTTTCCATAGACACGTTGACCAAATGATCAAATTATTAATGTCCGTCGATCATGCCCAACTGCGGATTTTAAATCCATTTGGGAAAATTACCCAAATTGATGATTTAAAGTCATCAACCAATGAAACAGCTTCGTTCTTCTGTCGCGGGTGTGTGACTAAATACAGATTTGCACCATTTTTTTATGATTGCACCATTGACAATCGACACGACAGCAGTAGACGAATTTACAACTGCATTGGACTGCCACAACAATCTCAGTTGGTTTATGTTTTCCATCACAGCACATCTTTTTGCAGTAATCTTTCGCGTTTGGATCCAAACTACACCTTCTATAGCGCATATCTGTTCTTGCTTTTTTGGTTGAGCATTTTTTTAAAGAATTATCGGAGTATATCAGTTCTTGTTCTGGTACGATTTCATCAATCCTATTGGTTGGAGTCAACGCGCCTGTTTTTTTGTCAATCGCTACCCTGGACGCTTCATCGTATCTTTTTCGTATTTCTTTTGCCATAACGGGGAAATAATCAATTGACTGATAACATGTTTTGATTGGACACGATCCAGTATTACCTCTGCAACCACATTTTATGTATTTGTATTTTTCAGTACGAAAAACCTAAAAAAGACAAGAAGTATTGATAAGTAAAAAAACTTGTATTCAAATAAATGAATCAATAATAAATAAATGTGTAATTTAAGGAACAGATGACTGCGATCTAAAAACAGTTATTGCTATCCAAACTTCAGGATGTCTATACGCTCTCATAATTTCTTTTAATGGTATCCGTTTACACGAAATCCTTACGCAAGCTATTACAGAACATCTGTTTTTAAGAAAATGAGGTAATAACGCTTACCTTATATCCGACCTCTCTGTTATGTTCTGCAATTTTCAACTGACCAGCGCGGTAAGGCGATTTTTTAGCCACCTTTTGCAATTTCTTCTCTCCGGGTGAAAGGAACTTTCTGGCAAAGTGAATTCCTTTCTCATAAACTTGAGGACACGCTCTACTGTGTAATATCACTTTACCAGGAACATTCGGCAGCTCTGTAACTCCTCCTTGATACCGGGTGGGACATCTACAATTTGCTATCTTTCCAGACGCACAGTCGGTGGCCACGTGATATGCAAGGGCGGCAGCTGACAGGGCGTGCACAAAAGCTGATTCTTTGGTTGCTATAAGAAAAACACATCGGTTACAAAATTGTGTATTGGAAAACTTGTGGTCAAGCAGGTTTGTCTAAGATGTGCTCAAAAATGTATGTTTTTCATACTAGTGAAACACAGGATTTTTTTTCAAAAATATTATAAATATAATCGTACCATTATTTATATTGTAGTCAAAATGTGGAGCTTTCAGAATGTTGTAGCAATTCCAAGAGTCCTCTTGAAATAAAGTTCTGCAACTCGATATTGTATCTGCAGCGCCACTGGAAACGGAATCCATGAAATTTGTCTTGTGGCGGCATATGCCGCGCTGTTTTGCGTTCAGATGAAAGTTCTCTGATGTACAGGCTGGTCGAGACCATTTTTTCACATCTCTGAGTGCCTCGTTCCTAAACAATAATATTAATAATGATAAAAGATAAGTAAACAATAATCACCAAAAAACGTCTCTAAGTAAAATTTATGTTGTATATTTTGCATTGTTTTTATACACTTGTTCCGCCATTTTGTTTATTTAGAGTGAAGGGAAGCGATAAAATTAGAAATTAAATTAGAAATTATTTGACAGGCGCGGTGTATATGTCATGATTAATCCGTATTTAGCATGATTAATTTGATCTGGATCCCAATTCTCTGACAGTTATCTTTAATAGCGACCATTATAAAAAATTATGAAACTTAAACTCTGCCAAAAACCAAAACAAAGTATTTATTTAATATGCAAATAAAAAAGAAAATTACGTTTGCACAAAATTTTTTTTTCTTATTACTCATTGCATAGAGTAATGCAATTCTAACAACAAAATAATAATTGATTAAATACAAATAAAATGATATAGATACTTACACCCATTTTATGGCAAACACATTCATGCAACATGCCATGATAAGAAAGAATTTAGTATAGTATTGTGCCATCTTTTCACTTCAACGTCAATTTGATAACTGAACAAAAACCATTGAGGAGGACCATTAAATAGTGACTGCCACTGGCTTTAATTGAAAATAGGAAATTGATGCAATTTTATTAGTCAGGGGGTTTAAACACAATACGAACTAATTAATAATAATAGCCGTTGTAATTAAAATAATTGCACTATCCTCTAACAACAAACTCTGTTTAGAAATTTCGCAAATAAACAATATGTTTTTGTTGCAGCCAGTTTTTGTTTGATAACCATCTGTTGTGTCCATATGCATGTACATGCGGCAACCTACTCACCAGACCCGCTGTTCAAAACAGCCATGATCAATCATGGAGATAGAAATGATTCAGTCACAATATCAACTTTTTCTCAATTTTTTGTTATGATGTAATTAATACACTGTAGATCTTTAACAGCAACAAACAACAACAAAAACAAGCAAACAAACAAACAAACAAACAAGAAAACAAACAAGAAAGCAAAAGACCCAAGAAAACAATAACAGAAATAAAAACAACAACAAAAATAAAATCAACAACAACAATAACGATAACAACAATAACAATAACTGTGATTGGTTTTTTCTTTGGTAAGCTCTGAGTAGAGTGTACTGCAGAATCTGGAAAATCCGATCTTAATGAAAATCAATGTTTTTAGTTAGGAAAGTGTAGTCAACTCCCATTTCTTTTGTGATTGGTTAATAACAATTATAGGTTCTCACTGTAGCCTAGATACCTGAGCAAGGCAATATTCTTATCGTGTGTATACAAGCGTAATTTCAACAAGTGCGGTAAAGTCATCAATTTAAAAAGATCGGCGATAAAAAAATCTTTGAGAAAAGATACGTATCAACAAAGTTAAAGAAAATTTTGTTTACAACATCTCACCGCTTGGGCTTTTGTTTACTGACGTCAACAAACTTTGTTTTTAATGTTTTTCAAATGACGTGCAAAAAATTCCTTGGCAAAAAAAAGGGATACATTACATTTATATTCATCTCACTAAAATAGTATTTCTATTTCACGGGAAATGTCGGTAATGAATTTTTAAAATATTTGTCTCGGAATTTTTTTATATAAGTTCATTTCTATAAGGAAATGTTTATATTAGGAAATGTAGGTAGATGGAAGAACATATTTTTTGTCAATGTGTATTCATTGAAAATTTTGTTGCATAAGGAATTAAAGAAGTAGATTAATATACACATTAGTTAATAGAATTCATCCTAGAACTTACCCTTCCGAACCTTGCGGTAAAGCCTATTGTTTTATTCGTTACATAACGAAGGAGAGTTGTTTTCAATTCCTTGAATAAGTCAGTGGTACAAAGTATTTTCACATTTTGTTAAGAATTATTTTTGAATGTCAAGTTTCAAAAAACTGATTGCATAATTTCACCCCAATGGACTTTTACCTGTAATTCATTCAAAATTGGTTCTCCTTTATTACACTGAATTTGGCTTTTCCTTTTCTTAGCCTTCATTTCGTCTTGTTATCAATTTATTTTAATGATTTATGATTTTATTTTTTATATCACGAACAAAATTTGTTTTTCAACGACGTTCCAAGAGTTGCTTCTTTCACAATCGAACAAATTGTTATAAGTAATGTAAGAAAATACTGGTTATTTATAACAATTGTTCCAATCGTGGTAGAGGCAACTCTTGAAGCGTAGCTCATAAACAGATTTTGTGTGTGACATGACAAACGATATCATATTAACGTAGATCATGTAAAATGCTTGTCAGTCCGTAAACTAAATTAATTTTTAATAAAACAGACAATAACATATATTTTCTTTGTAATGACACTAATTGTTTTAAAATTCAATTACTATACTATACTCTTATTTCTATATCGTCTATATCAGTAACGTCTGATACTACACCTTTTATCGGACAAAATCTTGACACACAAAGGTGACGAACTTTCACTTCAGTTGACGAAGATTTTGTCATGCAAAAGGTTTTATCCATATAACAAGGCAATATTTTATGCTTTCATATCGAAATATATGGAATAAAAATTATCTCCATCACTTTCAAGAATTGCAATTGAATTTATTATATTATTAATTAGTAAGTACAGACAAATTCGAAATCGGACATTTCTGCCCAGTGACAAAAAAATGCTCTTCGTCAATCTAATTTTCAAATTTATATTTCATAAAGATTTAGTCTGATATTACAGCTAAAAGAAATTTTTTAATTAGATATTACTCTTCTTTTAATGATTACGAGGATGCAGCCTCCTTGGGAAGGTCACTGCACTGTATTTATCAACATTAGGATAGCCAATATCCCAAAACTAAATGTTTTTCTCCTTAGAATAATAGATGATATTTACTGGAATTAAACTCTCAGTCGAACTCACGATTCACGATCTCTTTTCAAAGGTAAAAACTCTGCTGCCAATCGACCTTGTCGCTAGAACAGTTAGAGGTTTATAATATGCTCATAGGTCAAGATTTTCAAATGCATAAAAATTTAAGACAATAATAACAAATCTTATTACTGATCCAATTTCGAATATATTTAAATTTTTTTGTCTTTAAAAAACTGTTTGTCTGATTTTTTTGTTTTATATAATTGTTAATTAACTTTTCATTGAGCTTTTTACCATTCAGCTAATTTTGTGATTAACAAAGTGGTTTTGTGTTCCTTTTTACGTAAATCCTTTTGACCGTGACTTTGCTTCGTTGGCGGAAAGCTGAAGAATAAATAACGTTAATAACTACACAGGAAGCAGATTGACAAGTCGAAAGTAATAAACTTAAAGACTTGATTTTAATTTTTGTTTATATTAAATTTTGTTATTAGCATTTCGTCTCTGCTAGCACGTGCTTGGCAAATATATATTTTGCTTCCACACATTGCCTCAATTCAAATTGCAGTAGCTGAATTGGAAATGCATTGACTTTAATATTGGCTGCTTTTAATACAAATTTTGTTTGGTGTACGATATAGACAAGCTTAAGTTAAAAGTATGCGAAACATACTTCTGCAATACAGATAATCTATCCAATCCAATTTTTATTGTTTTTGTTATTGTTAATCCAGGCGCAATTATTTGCCACGACTTTTTTAAGAAAAAGACAAAACTAATATCTAACAATAAAAATGTTAGAGAAAATATTCGTCACGCAAGAAAAAAATTCGTCACTTTTGTACTTTTTTAAAAATTCCTTTTTACGTTTTCAAAGTCACATGAACTATAATTTCCAAGCTCTAATACATTCGTTGTTCAAAATTATTCGTCGGACAAAACTTTCGTCACTCTCTAGAAAATGTCGTCACTTTTGTCCAGCATCTTATGTCCGATAAGACATGCTCGGATATTTTCCGAAATTAACGATACCGCCTCATTCGTTTTGCAGAAATTCGCTGCAGATATAATGTTGTGAAAGAAATAATTGTAATCGAAGCACGCTCTAATTGGTTCAATTAATATCCAATCAGGTAACAGCATTAAAAAAATACGCTAAAGCATAAGTGTACGTTTTTAATAAATAAAGTATTATTTTTTTATTAAAGAAATATGAAGAGTAAAATAAATGAATTACAAGAAATAAATAATCAGACAAATGAGGCTTAGATAACACAATTATGGTATGAGAAATATTAGTTTTCGTCTCGGTGTTGTTCAAGCTAAAGTGATATGATAATGTTCATCACGCGAAGGCTTTGATCAATGCGTAATAAACATGACATCACTACAATCAGTTTTTAAAGGGAATATTAGCAGTGTTACAATTTGTGAATAAAAAGAGAAGCAAAAATATGGCAATGCATGTCAAGATAAGTTTAATCGGCCAGATCAAATGATTGTCGATTTCGTACGACATTTATGGCTCAGATAGTCAAATTATGTGCGCCTAAGATTCCTTAAGGTTTGCTTTGATGACAATAAAAAACAGAACAAGGGTTTGCTGGAAAATAAATCATAAACAACCAACCAAACAAACAAACAAACAAACCTGTTAGAAGATATTCCACTTTATAAAAACTCTATTATAAAACTTTATTGTTCTACGCTTAGATTTATTTTCCCTAAATCTGACTTTAACTAGTTTTTATATTCACTTTTACCTACGTATATTACGAGAATTTGATTGGATTAAAAATTTAATTTTTAATAAGTATCGAACCTTATTTATTTGTTTATTTGTTGTTGCTATTTTGCAATTTACTAGAGGCGTCAATAGCTCAAGTACGTAATATGCAGAAATTAAAAACGTTAACAAGTTACTATTATTGCGTCTCCAAGCAATTAGGAAATGATCTTGTTAAATTTTGTTAAGAAAATAATACAAAAAATACATAGAGGGTATACCACCCAACGTTAATCAAACTGAGTTTTTTTA